>NW_026294721.1:31977500-32672500 GCF_026119805.1 Tympanuchus pallidicinctus | reverse complement strand
GTTTAGAAAATACATTCTTGCTTTTGTGGATCTCAGTGGTTGAACACTTCAACAGCCTTACAGACAGGACTTCCCATAGTTGGTGGGGAAATCAACAGATGTAGCTTTGACAGCATTCTCCTTCAAAACAGTCTGCTTATTTGCATGTGTAAATCGCTATGGCCACCATATTCACATGAAGGTCCATTTGTTCTTTCAACTGATACCCATCTAAAAAAGGGGAAAAAACTACTTTTGTACCTCTCTGATTCTGCACTATGTTTGCCAAAAAGGAGCAAGCATGTGGCTGGTGTCAGAAAATGGCGTTTCGATAAGACCCACTGCACATTTAAGGCTGGCAGATCAACCTCCAAATTAAGTAATGGGCTCACAGTGGCAAGCCCACCGTGTATGTATCACAGAATCCTAGAATCACTAAGGCTGGAATAGACCACTAAGATTATCTAGTCCAACCCATCACCAGCATGCTCACTGAACCTTGTCCCTTAGTGCCACATATCCACATCTCTTGAAAAACTCCAGGGATGGTAATTCTACCACCTCTTTGGGCAGCCTGTGCCAATACCTCACCACTCTTTCTGAGAAGAAATTTTTTGTAATATCCAAAGTGATTAACGGACAAAGAGCTCAAACTTCTTCAGAACAGGGGTGAGTTGAATTTTAGCTTGGGAAAATGAAATCTGTATGCTCAGGGAAGAGAACAAGCAACAGATTGAATTGGATCTTCAAAAATACTAAGCTACCAGCACAGCATTTAACCTGGGGCCTTGTTTTCTGCGGTGTCAAAATTCTCTAGTCCTATTTCTGAGACACTGATGGTCAGCTTTGAAAGGAGAATAGCACATGATATAAAAAGCAAACAAGCTCTGACAAACATCTAATTTCCCAAATTACTGAGCTCAAATTGGCCATGGCTGGAGTCATCAACTCCAGAAACCATATGCAAAGCAGATCTCCATCAGTGGAGCTTTATCAGCAACACTACTGTAAATAATCTTCTCTGAGAATCTTTACTCTCCAGATTTGGCTTGCAGACCAGTCTTGCAAGTCATCCACTGCAATTTCATTTTCTTCCAGATTAAACTTCAGTCAGCAAGATCTTACTGATAAAATGATCTCATCCAGCACTGGGATAAAGGTGCAAAAGCTAAAGAAAAAAGGAATATCTACAGAGTGGATAGTTTCACAGCCTGCAATATGTCTACCAAATGAGAAAGTAACAATATAAGAGATGTTTGCCTCTTATGGATAAAAGTATTAAGACCCATAAGATAAAGCAAGCATTCTGCAGTCACAGGGGTACATTAGCTTTACATATAGGCCCATAACATGACAAGAAAATGTCCACTTGCATAACATCAGTTGCTGCCAACTCCCCTTAATAGTCACACTTAAGGCTGCCTTGGCGTGCATCACACTGCAGAGGTTTAAAAAACTTAAGAGGAGTGATTAAGAAAAACAGCCTGGGTACAGTCAATGAGTATGCACAGGGATGATATATATTAAAAACAAACAAAAAAACCATCCAGAAGACACTTTCTGCATTTTTAAGATTTACGCACATCTGTGACACTTAATAGAAATAGAATAGGAAAGCAGACTGAGAAAATCCAGTTCCAAGGGTAAAAAGAAAGGAAATATCTGTTTTGCCCAAGTATAAGATGAAAATAGCTGCTGACCATCTGTACATACCTTAGAGAGTGATTGTCACAATTCTCCAAGTGAGGACTTCTCAGTGAGGCTACAGACCTGTTTCCAAGTGTCACAACTGATGATTAGTCTTTGTAGTTTAATTCACCTTTAAATCACCTTCTTATTTAGTCACCTTTTATTTGTCGAAACACCTCAAACCATAATTTGAGTTAGATTGAAGCATAAGGCATTAGCCACTAGCAAAATCTTAACTAGAAATGTTAATACATAATTACTGTCCAATACTTGTAACATTTACAAAACCTCCTTAATTATCCTACTTTGTGTATACCCTGAAAAACATGAAAGAAACATACAAAAAATAAGAAAAATATTGAACAAATACACACACTCAAAAACAAAACCAATAACAACAAAACACAAAGAGGCTAAATATTCCCTTGTTAGGCCAACTTTCTCGCAAAAAACAGACACACTCTGCCTGGAGAAAGGTTTATGCAGATGTAAGACAGATGTGACCTACCACTGTAGCATAAGACAACAATCTCATGATGGTATCAGTAATGTGACCCACAAGGGCTTCCAGCCCTTCTCTTCCATTCAAGGCTTCCATTAAGTTTCACAATTTTATGTATGGGGAGAAATGGATCACAAGATTTCTCTGAGACATGCAGAGAAAAGAGACATAGAGCCACCATGGATATTTGTGCAAGCAAAGACAAAGGGGAATGCATGTTGTTTTCTGATCCTCTTCACTACCATGGAAGCAGCAGACACTGACTGACTTCTGAGACAGTGAAGAAGCGGGATGGCATATGCAAGATGCCATGGGTTTTAGGAGGCTGGAAAGCAAGCTGTAGAATTTGGCACCACTGAAATGATCTGTGTTTCAGCTGGAGAGCAAACCTGAATATTTCTCAAACAAGGAGAGATGCAGCCAGGGCTTGCTCTCAATTCTATCACAACAGTAAAAACTTCCAGACTAATGACAAATTACTCAAAGGAGCCCCAGAAATAACTAATGAATAAGGGCTTCCCAACTGTAGTCTGAGCATCACGCAGTCTTATCCAAGTCCTCTCAGCAGTAAATCACAATGAGTTGCTGTGGCCAAGTGAACTAATACAATCTTTGAATACATAAGCAGGAGAATAGCACACAGCACGTAGGAGTAATGAACTAGTATTACTCTCTGCCTATAGCATCAGTGAGACTGTAAGTAGTACACTGGGAGCTCCCAAAAGGAATCTGGAAGACTGGTGAGAGCTCATATGAGAGCTACAAAGTGATTCAACATCTTGAAAATATTGTCTCTAATAAAAGACTGAAGAAACTCAACCCATTAGTTCATCACAGGCAAATCCAAGTGGTGACTGACCACAGATTACAGGTCACAAAATAAGGAAGACATTTGAGATAGCGGGATGATCTGCAATCTAGCTGGTGGGTGAGGGAAAACATGAAATGACATCTTATGAAGGGATGCAGGTATGAGAAACACTGATTTATACATAGGCTATCACCTGCTGCAGTATTCCACCAGAGATGCAGAGGATTCATTACCATATATCTTTAGACCAATATAAGCCCTTTTTCTACAACAGATACAGAGGAAGGAAACAAACAAAAAATGAAGCCAGCAGATTGAGTAATATTCAGTGCTGTTGTCTGGCTTATATAAGGATAGATGATGATAACACTGTTCTCTGACATTGAAAATAAGTGAGCCGATATGCAAGCTCTAGGCTCAGTGATGGCAGAACACTAAAACCACTATGTTAGTATCTCCCCATTTGTCACCATCCATCAAGAGTCTGTGATTAAATCATTTCTGAACATTACTGTGCTGCAGCGTTGCAAATAGGATACGTAGAGATGCAGCCATAACTTTTCTTTCTCCTACTTATATCAATTCCCCTCATGCTGACTTAGAAACTCCTGCCCTTTCTTTCCTTCTTCAGATCTAGACTGAAACACTCAAGCCACTTTACTATGACTCCAAGGGGGTAATTCAGAGAAACTACTCAGGGAAAGAAAAAAAAACCACCATTATCCACAGATTTTGTTTCTTGAGAAATCTCTTCTTGCATAGGAGCTAGAAGGCTGAATTTTTGGGGAATGAAGCAAGAGGTAAATGCAAGCTAAAAGAGCAGAATCTCATAATGAGAAGCAGGCTTTCAGAAGCAAAGAACCATTTTGAAACCAAAACACAAAGTGAATAATTTACCTTTCTGGGGAAGCTTGCTAATTTCAATTACACATTCATTAATATTAATAAATACCTGTAGTCTATGATAATTAAATGCAGTGTTTTACAGACAGTACTATAAAATATTCTACATCCTCAAAAGCCTGTTATTCCAGTAACAAAATCTGTATCAAGATTTAAGGTATGGAGTACTTAGATAACCATATATTAGACAAAACAATAAACAATAAGCATTCAACATGACATTCTTCCCAATGAGAAGTCAACAATCCAACATGTTGTATTCTTTACATCGGGTGAAAACAGTACATTAGAGAAGTTTGCATGTGTTCATAGGAAAAAAAGTAAGAAAAGTAAAAAAAAAACCAACTAGTAGTAACTTCAGAAACTGTGAAAAACAGTTCTGGAAGAAACAGATGAGCAGTTAAAGATGCTGAAGAAATACACACTAATTACATGGCTCTCATCACCACATGTGATATCACTCACCCAGACTAGCATAAGTTTTCAGGAAAAAAAAAAAAATCAGCACATTTTCCAAGGGGCTTCAGAAAAAGTTTGCAAATCCAGCTTCTGCCTTTTTGGGTGATTTATGCTAATGCACTGCAGTCATTTTTTCTGGATACTGTCTTTGGAACAATTGAAATCCAAATGAACATTTCCCTTAGAATATCCACCATATCAGAACAGCAACAAATTAATTTCACGAGATGTTTCAGATTTAATGGAAAACTTTGTTTTTATTAAAAAGCTCAATTTTAATATCCTGAACTTGAACCCTTACTCACAATCATATTTAGAACACAGTGACAATGGCGCAATGTAGTATGATGACATGGGTACACTCCTTAGGAATGACTTTCTGATTTCCAAAGTTTTGCACAGGAGCTCAGGTTTTTGTTTGTCTCAGTATCACCTTCTTTGTGTTACAGGTGAGAGCCAACTTTAAATTTTAAATTGTTTTGCTTCAAATTCCTGATGAATTAAATGAGTATTCTATATACATTACATATGTTTATCACATAACTATTGTAAAATCATTTTCCCTTATAACCAAATACAATTATAGGCTGGAAATCTGCCACATTTGGCTAGTTCTGCATTTCTCAAATCTAGTCCCAGACAGCGTTTTCCCCAAAGGTGTACAAATGATATGTGGACCTCTGCAATGACAATTCTGGAAAAGTGTGCAAGAACCCTTTCCAGAAGAGGAAGTGCAATGCATTTCAGAGGCACAGATTGCACATGTTATAGAGGAAACAACAATGCTTCTGCATCTTTCTCCAGTGAGAAACATAAAGTAAATTAATTGCAGTTGGATCTACTCACCACTGTCAATTGACTTGGTTCCTTGCCCAGCTCCCTTAATGTGTTGCCAATGCAAGAGTTTGTTTGGGAGCTGCAACCATAAATCACATTATGAGGCTGCTTCCTCTTCTCACATGCACCTGTGTAGGAAATGTGCCAAGAGGCAGAATTAGGCATACTATAAAGACTGTAGGCAACACAGCAACTTCAGTAGCAGCCTGGGATGGGCTGCTGTAATTCAAAGCAGCCAGGGTGCTTTTTTGACCTGTGCAGCAGCTGAGAATCTAGAGGATTGCAAAGATGGCACAAGTTTTCTAGAGGCAGGCCCAGGAGATCTCAACACAGGCAGCTGTTAGAGGCGCCAGTTGGGCATGGCAGGAGATGTCAGACAGCAGCAGCACAGCAGGGACTGAGGTACAGACATGCCAGTGCATGGCACAGAATGGATTGAGCTGCCCTTCCAAAAGTTATCAGGAGCTTCATGGAGTTACCACAGCTGCCTTCACGGTCCAGTCTGGATGTGTCATTCCCTTACAAGCATATGATGCTTGTTTCTAACCCAATGACAGATGATTCCAGTTGTGCTGGTTCCCCACTGAGGATTAAACACGACTAACACTTGCGGGTTTTTTTCTATCTTAGCTTTGATGGCTCTGCCTAAGTCTCCCCAGGGATTCCCATTTTAAGAAACATTGTTCCAGATAACAATTGAGCTGGTTTAAATAATGTCATTTATAATGCAGGCGGATAGCCTGTTCATCATACGCAGTAATGTTTTACATCCATTACACTAAATCCACCGTGATTTTAGCCTCAGAATGGATGTGCTATGTTCATTTGTCTCTGACCTCATTGGCTGCATAATAGTTGTAGAATATCTGTCTCACTATCTCAAAATGTCTGTTTTATCTGTGAAGTGTTTGACAAAGCACACGTTACCAATGAGTATTCATAATGAGTTATATACACATCTATTGTATATACTGTTATAGAAATACAGCGTAGACGGAAACTGACAGATTATTCAGCCATCACAGTATTACAAGAGAGAAAGAGCAATGGAGTCAAAATCCTTCTTATTCCTTCTCCTCCTCCTCAACAGCTACCATCATCCTTACTACTTACTGACTGTGAAAAATAGATTTGGACACTTTATGTAAAGGAAAAAAAAAAAAAAGCAAACCTGTATCAGTAGAGGCTCTGTGATCCACAGGATTTAGGAGAGAACTGGAAACAAGAAATAATCCAATTCTACTCACAAGAAAGTAAATCATGGACTCGTATTATCAGGCACCTTCTGCCTCCATATCTCCAACTACGAAAGGGAGATGCTACTGAAATGGCATGATGTGGGTTCATTAATAACCACTTGATACCTCCTACCTTCAGGATGCCTTCCTAGCATGGAGCTAAACATTAAAACCATTAGTCTAGTCATCCCTGGTGGTCCATATATCTCAATAAATTCTGCTTCCATTTAGTTACACATGATTTTGAGCACAATTTCTTGGGGGGAAAAAAAAATCTGTTACTGAGAGGAGAATTATATAATTTAAACTTTACCTTCTTAGTCCTACTCTGCCTGAGATCAGAGTTCAGTTAAAGCAACTATGAAATGTGAATTTAAGAACAGACAAAATCAAACAGATGATTATATGTGTTTTAAGATTCACAGCTTGCAGACCAGCATAACGAAATGGACAGGGAAAGCTCCCTGAATTAGCACACATACTCAGAAATATAAACAAACTCCTATTCACTATACATATTCCCCTCTCCTAAAGATTTCCAAGAGGTGCTTATAAAACAAAATTAAATTCTTCAGATTGGATCTGTGGACAAAACTCTCCTTAGTAGCAGTTGCAATACCTGAATCTATTGTGTAAATAAATGTTGAATTATAAAATAATTTCCAAATCAGATTTCAACTGAATCATCATTAATAGTTCTGCCCAAATGATAAGATAGCATGTATTTCTATTGTTTCTTCTAAAACAACTAGTAACATGCAAAAAAACCCAGAAGGTATTCCAGTACATTTTAATCTCCTATGGACTTACTAACAGTGCTAGATTTTTCATCTTAAATTTGCTTTTCCTCTCTGGCTGCTTAACACCAGTTTACAACTAGTTTTGGAGACTGATATTACTGCTGTCCTAGTGAATATCAGACTAACCCTGCATTTTATCTAAGGTTAGTTCATTGTAGGACTTGACCTTTCTTTGCTTCAAACGTCTGACAAAAATTACTGCTCAAGGTGATGTACCTGTACAAACATTTTAGCTGGGATTTAAGCTGTCATTGAAATGGCATAAAGCCTCATCCTTTATAACATACAGAACTTGTGTCATAAATGTGGCCTTGGGGATTTCTTTCATGATTCAATAAGTTGCTTTTTGGTGTAGTAAAACATAAACAGATATGATAGCTCTGGAGGTGATGTCTTGGCATTTCCTTCTGCTTCTTTCCTTGTGGCCTGAATCCAACAAAGTCAACTTGTAAACGTGCTGGAGAAACTATAAACAATACTGTTGTTTTTAGAAAGCCTCCAGGGAAAAGCAAAAAAAGCAGTTGACACTCGACACATGGAATAAGCTCAATTACGTGTTTTGGAGATTCCTCTTTCCTGATTTTACAGTCTATTAACCTTGGTTTTAGCTTTTAATCCAGTATCATGCTTTGGCTGTTTCTTCGATACCTCTAACAGGTCTTAGGGAAAAGTAAAATTCTTATCTTCACATGTGTACACCTTTCAGCAAATTTCTAAACCAAATGGTATTAAAATAGCACATTATTTTCTGTTTGGAGTTTCAACTTTATTGTTTTGGATATGTAACAACACCTACAGAAAGTAAAAAAGAAATGCAGAACATAGAGCATTAATTTATAAGACTAGTGAAACTGTTACCTTCAAAACATACAAGAACCAAGAACATCAAACTATTCCTTGAAAGAATTTAGCATGGATACATACTAAATATTACTTTCATAGTATTGGATGCTGTCATGATATGCATTAAAGCCTATGAAATGATAACAGAGAAGGACTAAGGAATATAAATGAATCTACAATTAGGAGTCAAATTCTGATTGGGTAGAAGTGTTAATGTGTGAAAAATGAAAACAAAACAGAACATATGAACAACAACTCCAAGTATTCAGCTTCTAGAAATTGATGTGTTTTATCAAGCAAACATACTTTGGAAATAAAATAAAATACATTAAGTCAAAATAGTTAGAGAGCATTTCCTTGTCCGCTTGCTTCATTACCACAGTAAATCTGTTCTGCTGTGCCTCAGCCAAGGAAATCATTTTAACACGTGTGTCTGCCTGTCTCCAGTCAGGGCAGCACTTAGGTGCTGAAATTAAGCATTTCACAAAGTATCAAGACAGTGAAGTTCAATAGTGTGATTACATTTTGACAAACATTTCAATGCCCCCCTGAACTAGGACTTCACTGTCAGTAATATATAAAATGAAAATTGATCATTGATACTTGTATTAGAAGAACTGTGGCATCGACGCTTCAAAAGAGAATTTTTAAAAAGAAGGTGAGGAAGAGAAGAAAGTAATAAGTAGTGTTTGCTAGCAAAATGGAGCACATAGCTCTACTGTGACACTCTCCACTACTTTCTCTATTGAGAATGCTAGCAACATGACTTGACTGGAAACTGTAAGAACACACCTACAAAAAACACCCGAAAGCCATAGGTCTCTCTAACTGTCAATAATCAAGAGAAAATCAAATGTCTGAAAACAGTTGTTGGTCATAGCCTAAAAATAATAAGCTACATCATTTAAACAAGAGAATTTGCCCAAAGGAAGAAAGGAAGAACTCTGATAACTTTCCAACTACCTAAATTTTTGGAAAATGTGCAACAAGATGACTAGCTGATCGTGTCCCCTTTTGATCTAAAAATGTAAAGATGATTAAAAAAAAAAGTCTCAGTTTGCTTAGAACTTCATGAATAAGTTTAAAATTTTGCTGCAAGTGCTGCAAAAAAAAAAAAAAAAAAAAGTTATAATTACTTGGATACCAATTAGCACAATTCCAGCAACTGAGCTAACTTGAAATAATTTACACAATAAAGCTGCTAAAAAATCAGCACAGTTATCCTTTTGAAAAGAAGAATCAAGCTCTTCTTTCTATATCAGATAAATGGAAATAAAAGTATTTGTCTGGTTATATTTCTGGAGATATGTTGGAGCTGAAAAAACACAATTATGTTATTCTGTTATTCTTTGTATTTTTGTAGCAGTACAGCACTGCACAAATGAATTCTTGTTTCTAGTTTGGGATGGAGATATCTGAGAAGTGCAGTTTTACTCAATGCAGGGATGTCAAAATCAGGCACGATATAAATTGAATATGATTTCTAAAATACTTTATGAAGAAACAGGCTTTCATATGAAGTATGTCACTTTTTTTTGCTGTCACTCTTATGTTTTGTTTTTTTTCTCCATTTGTTTTTCAATGTATTTGTATTGCACAAATAGGTCCAGTAAGAGAACCCTCCCAAGTCTAACACAAACCCTGAAAATTCCTTTGGCAGTAGCCAAACACGGCATAGCTTAATGGACAGAACACCCTCTCTATATTTCAAGTCAGGGCTAAACTGTGTACATCTGACACAAGTCAGCCTGTAGACCCAAGATCTGGGATGGAATTGAGTACAACTTGCACTAAAGTGAACATATGTACATAATATGTACACAAGAAACTCCCAGCAGCTTCTTGTACCAGCAAACCAAATCAGCAGCAGAGGTTTTTTTCCATGATTTGCATTTTTCTGGTTTCTACGAATACTGCATCTTTCAATAGAGACCCATGCAGACTTGTTTTCAGCTTACCTGGCAAAGCAGTTTAGAATATGAAAGTGTATGTTAAAGTTACAGTCATGTAAATACATTCAGATTTTCTGTCATGTTGCCATTTTGTAGGAAAGGCATTGGGTTTTGCTCAGCTACAACTAAGCTGTTATTTTGCTCAGTTATTACAGACGTGTGGGTCGTGTGTTGTTGTGTTTTGTTTTTTGTTTTTTGTTTTTTTTCTTTTAACTCCCCAGCAACAGAAAGACTGGTTGGCAACTATTCAGCCTATTAGCTGAAGCCAAAATATTCACAGCAGTTCAACAGTTTTTATTCCACAGTTTTCCTAACCAGTTGACATGGGAAAGAAGCAGCAGCAGATGAAAACCAATGTACAACGGCTGTATGACATCACTGTTGGATCAATCTCAAGAGCAAAGTTTTAAAGCATGATAAAGCAAACACATCACTGAATAAACATCTGACCACTAGCACTTCTTTAATTGTCATTGTTAAACCAGCAGGGAAGGATCAGAAATTAAAAAAAAAAAAAAAAAAGACAAGAAATAGTTAGAAATTAAGCAAAGTAAACAAGAAAACTGAACAGAAAAAAAAAATTACCAACACAGATGGACATCAGTGTTCACATATACTGGAAAGCCTAATGAAATGTAAATGGAATAGTGACTAATGCTAGTTCTCACACAGATCTAGAGACTTGCAGCTGATAATTCAAGGGAGTGCTTCTTTTCTGGAAGTAAAGCCCATTACTGAGAGGCACTCATATCCGTATTTGAGTACAGATGGGGACATATGAAAAACTCCAATTGACAGTATCATCCCATTTTTCATTAAGCTGAAAACAAAGATCTAAATTCAAAGACATTTATTTCTGGAAGATGGAAGCAAGTCAAAAGCAGTGTTTTTTGGTGAAGAAAAAGGGGTTTAAAAAAAAAACACAAAACCTACAGTCTAAGAATTTAAAGAATAAAGTAATAACAAGTTCATAACACATTATAGAAAAATCTGACAGAATATTTTATAATTTTCAGGAAAAAAAACTATCCAAAGGTAGAATTTCAAGGAATTACAAGCTTCTGGTAATGTTTCAGGCCAGGATAAACACCCATCTGTTACAGAGTGCTTAGGGATAATGAAGTTAATTCTGCTATAATCTCAGGAAATAGAGTACAAAATCTGTCCGGCACCTTTCACAATGAATACTTACATGGGATACTCCACACATTATTTACATGACACACACAAAAAAGAAAAAAAATGTATCTAGGAAACCCTCAGTATTCCAAATGGGAAATAACACAAGGGTAGACCATAAATAATATCGGTTCTTGCTGATCAAGACTGAGTAGTTTGTTTTATTGTCCCCACATGATGTTTCTTTGGGTGAAAAATAGGACGATTATAAGTGGGACAGGAATGAAAACAAACTGAATGAAGTTCTAAAAGTAGCATTCAGAAGGCAGGCCAATAATTTTAACATCAACATAGAGCATGTAACATTAAACAGCAAATGATTAAGCATTCTCTGCAGTCAAACTTTGATATTGGGAGATGGGTGGGCCCCCAAGTCATCTCATATTGCCTCATTGCATTTCCTTTTGAGCATTCTCCATCCTCAGCACATCCTATTCCCCAAACGGAGGGCTACTTCCATAGCAGCTTTCCCTGGGCTCTGCTTAGAGAGCTTTTTACATCCTCTCTCCTAATTTAGCTCTCCCTTACCAAAATATTTTTGCCTCTTTTATTTTATTTGAAGGATGGGCCCATCCTGCCAGGTGGATATTCCCCAAGTCTCACCCCTCTACTCAAATGGTCTCTTATCTGGGTGCCTCTGAGCAGCCAGAGCTCATAATTCATTTGAATGGGAAACAGTTGGGGGCTCGCCACAGTTCATCCTATGAGACTGTTGACACTGTTAGCAGCTGTTAATGTCGCTCTTGTTTTTACCAACTGGAAGCATATCAAAATGTTACACGCACATTCAGCGGTACAGTCTCTCCTCTTTCAGTTTAATGGGAATTAAGCACATCAAGGGGAAAATGCACACCACAGTTGCTAAGTATTTCATACATTCATTTTCTAAACTTACTTTCTATGGGAAAAAAATAATTCAAGTTTAAGGCATTCCATAAAAAAATAACGTGCCCTCAAAGCTGGTTAATACCAATAACAGCATTATTTAATGATGCAAAACTTTATTCCACAGAGGGGCAATTAAAATCACTGCACCACACTTTTAATTTAGAGGAAACACAAAACCTCCAAGCAATTTTGTGGTGATCTAGACAAAATGAGATTGGCAAGCTCCATCCAATTCCCAATAGACCATTGTCCACATCACAAAACTATGAAAACTTTCTTGGCAGATTCATTTGGGAAGCAAGAGTGAAATTGCCATAGACTCCAGACATATTATCATACAAAAACGGAGGAAGATGGAGATGCCAGATGATTATTTCCTGTAAGACATAGCTTCATTTCTAGAAAAGAGCTTTCATGTTAGCTTAAGCAAGTATTTTCATGATGCACTCACAAGAACTCATAACTTGAAAATAGAAATATATGGGACATCACCTATTAAAGACATACTTAATTTTATATCAGATGTTTGCACCCAAGATTCTTGCCTCTGGAATGCAAATTTTGTTTCAGATATTGAAAATAAGAATACAACTTTTCACTTCTGAAATCTCAAGTATTGACTAGAAGTCAACACATGTAAGTTACACCAATTGTTTCACTATTCCAGTATTTACACTTAAACTACATGCTAGTGTTAGCAAAATGCTTTTCATCAGTGGATCACACGAGCATTTAGATACTGAGATTTCAGATGTCACCACTGGCAGCTGTCACCCACCTCTAAACTTAGCAGCAGCAGCAGGAATAATCCTGTGTTAGAGAGCTCCAGACCCAGTGCAATTCACAGCCTGACATATTTCCTAAAACCACCTTTGTTGCTCAGTGGATGCACCTGTGCCTCAGGCTCTCCCACCTGCTTGTGTGCCTCAGCAGCTAAAGAGCTGGAGCTGCTCACTCTTGCTGTGTCTGCAAAGGAGGCAGTAGCCCTCCGCTGAGGACCAGGCAGGCTGCTGCTGACAGCAACCCAGTGCATCGTATTGTAGCTACCTCTGTTGCACTATCCTTGCAACGCAGTCAGCATGCACCTATGTGTACTATAGCCAGTCTGCCAGCATCCCAAAAGAAACTCTTCCCCAACAACTAGCACAACTAACAAATTCACTTTTGGTAAAGAACCAACATCAAATATTTTTTGAAAGCATGACTACTCTCTAGAATTTAGATCTAAATAAAATAATTTACTATGCAGCAGCAGGTGACGTATAAGATAAGCAGAAAGATTATATTGGCTGTAAAATACATGCTCTGACAAGCTTCAAGAATTATACTCATGCAGGCATGCACACTTAGCCAAATATTATATTTCATATCCTAAAGAAATAAAATCAAGGAAACTTGCTGTTTTCTTTCATCTATAAAATTTTTCTCTTCCTTCATTCCCTGAACTCTAAGACACTCTTGCCTGCTTTTCCTCACCTACCTTAACAGACTATGAGAATTCTCAGCAACTCTAAAAAAAAAATGGCATTCATCAAGAAAGTACATGAGTCAATGTGAAATATGAGATTTGTAATATCTCAGCCTCAGCACATTTAAAGCATGGTCTTCCCATTAGCTGCTAAGAAGGAAACATAGTGTCCTACCCAGCAGCAACTTCTGAGGTGAGATGAACAAACTAGAGGGAATGCTTTACTTTAAAGGAGTGAGATTTATCAGCTGCAGTCCTAGTAAAGACAACATAATCCAACTTAAGGTATGCATAAAACTGTACAATTCTTTCTCAAAGCCACACATAACAGGAAACACAGCTTCTCATGACTTTTGATAGACACACAACTTATTACTGCCGTTTGACTCCAATACTAGAGGACAGCAGTTGAAGGAGGAAGATGAAGCCATGAGCTCTTCTCTCTAATCATGACCTCAAGTTTGTTTCCCTCCTGCATGCCATTACCTCTCACTGGGGGTGCTGCAGCTTCCCATCAGGTTAAGCTAAGTGGAGTGCTTCCCAGGAAGAAGACACAAAACTAAGAAAGCAATTAGTGACGAGCTAAATTAATTAAAGCTGTTTACTTACAGGAGAAAGGCAAACCTTAAATAATTAGCAGCAAGTTTATTTTTAATAATAAAAAACCCTTTTGAAAATACCTTCTGAGTGACAGTGTTTGTTTACTGACAGCCATACAGGTATTACATTTTTCCACCCTCTCCTAACTCATCTCAGATGTTGGTTAAAGCAACCAGTCACTCAGAACAGGAGGCCCTCAGTTCAAACCAAGGACCACTTCTCCCAGTAGCGATGGTTTAGTGCAGTGTTCTTCTGCACTAATTGTGAACTTCAGGGAATTGTGAATTTTAGGTAGCAGTTATTAACTGTGGACCTTCTGAGTTGAGTTGTGAATTGTCAGCACCTAAGCAACAGCAGACTATTAACCCTTCCATTCTGCCCTTTGCCTAGAACATGAAAAAAACATTTTCTGTAAGCGTCAAGAATTTGCCCACAGTTGATAAATGACATCAGAACTAAGGACTCCTATTTCTCCTTTATGAATCTGAATTGCTTTGACTCCAGTATATTCAAATTATTTTACAGAAATAGAATACTGAGGATAAATGCTTATGATGACTATTGATCTGATTTCAACTTATAAGTGTATAAAATCTATCAGGTGGCCACATTAATGGGGAAAAAAGAAAAAGACCAAAAGTTGTTTAGACTTCAGTTTTAAAGCACATTCTCAAAATCAGGGAACTAATAAGGATATTTCTCAATCCAGAAATAAGGAAATAAATATCTTATTGCTAGCACTATTTTATGGGAAAGAGATCTCATAAAGGATTCTCCTATGTCTAATATAATGGTTCTGGCTAGTTTTATTGAGATTGAATTTTTTTCAACATGACTTTTCAAAATGAGAAATATTTTGTAGCATACTTATTTTTGCTTTCAAAATAAATTACTGACTATAGTGTTGGATAAATAAGATATTTCATTGTTGTTGTTGTTGTTGTTTTAATAAATGTTACTTTTAAATATACAGCTTTGAAATGACAAATTAGATATTTCACGAAGAACGATTCACAGCCACTTGTTTTATATAATTCATGGAAATTTAAATATATTAATTCACTAAAAGAGCTTCTCCTAATTTGCTTCAAGAATATATAATCAAAATTAACAGTTTGAAACATCAAATATATTGTATTTGCAGAACAAAATTTCATACTCAGCCTATTTTTTCATAAATCTTCCTAGAAGATCCATGTGCTAAATGAGCATGCAAAACAGGCCAGGATAATTAGATTTAAGATAATTTAAATGGGAAAGTATTTTATACAAAATGATAATAAGGCATTTGACTATGGGTCTTGGTGTATATTAGCTTTTGTACTGTAAGGAATGATATGAAAATGACTTGATTTTTCCTCTTGAGATGAATGAACTCTTGACTGAAGGTTTTAAACCTCTGTGAACTCCAACAGAGAAGACACTTCTGTTCCTTTTGAAACAGAGCTGGAAAAAAGAAGGGTATAATCCAAAATTTGGGTATGTGTACAGGTACTGCCAGACCTCCAGCAAGCATTCCCAACCTGAAGTTCCTAATTGGAACAAAGCTTTCAAACCCTCTTCTAACAAATCAAATCATCTTTGTAGGAGGAATGAAGCACTATCACTATCAACATCAACTGACTTGAAGCATGGAAATGTGCCAAAATGGTATTTAAATAGATTCCTGTGAGTTAAGACTCAACTCTGATTCAATACTCATTTACAGGCCCTATCAATCATCCTTGAAATACTACTGCTTTAGTTTCCTCAAGCTACCTAGTGGAAATAATTCTTACCTTTACAAGGGGATGTTGTAGTGATAAATACACTAAGAATGTTCAGCTGTAATAGAAATAGTACCACATTGGATTGAAAAATCTGCGCATTTTGGCATCCTTAACCTTGAACATGGATGGGGATTTTTCGTGGTCTGCTCTTATAGCTGACACTAGAGCCTCCTCTACCCTATTGGATTCTGTTTTCAGGGAAAATATCTTCTTCAGCACTTTGGGGAACAAAGCATTACAATTTGGGGTGGTAGGATCATGCTCTGATAGAGACAGGGCAGGCTCTGCTGCTCTATTCCTACCAGGGAAATCCAGTCTTTGTAACACAGGTCATAACGAAGGCCAACCAGTGGATAGGAGGTCAGAAGTACCTAGTATATATCTGATATGTGTTCTCTGTTAATTGTTTGGTTGTCCTCCATTAGTCTGGTTGCAAGAACTTTTTTACTTGATCAACGAGCTTGATGAAGAGCCAAAAATAATGGTTTCTTCCAACCCATTTTGTTCAACCTATGATTGCTTAAACTAGAAGTTTTTTTTGTCAAACAGTATGAATAGGGCTCCAGTTCTTATCTGTTGCTCTCATTCAGTCTTTCATTGTGATAAGTGTATCAGTGATCATCAGCATTTCCTGCAGATTTTTATCTCTAACATTTATTTCAGTAATGCTCTTGGTCTAATATTCTGATTTTCTTTGGTAAAAGGGAACAAGAGACAAGAAGATGTTAGAAGAAGGCTATGTATATCCCAGGATTATAATTAATTTATTTGCAATATTAAACAGATTCCAGCGGTGAAAGATCTCTTACATCTGTGTGGACACATTAGAACTAGCATTACAACAATCCCAGTCTGTAGCCACACAAAAGAGCTCAGCATGGGTTAACTGCTTGGATTCTCAAGTAGTTTTGTAGGTATACTAGCAAATTTATCTTTGTTACACACAGGAATCCAGAGTCATCACCTCAGAATGGAAATACAAGAAGAACAGGAGTGTTTTATATTGTTAAACATTTAAAACCATTAAAAAGGATCACCACTGTACATAGCAGCAAGTTAGTTTTTTGAAATGTAAAGGATTTTAAAAGAATGGATATTATCATTATGTTATCTAGTTTCATTTGTAAGTTTGGAACTGGCTATAGTGAAATCTGTAGGCCAAACACTTTTTGAATAAGCTGTTCTAAAAGAGGGAGAAAACTGCAATATCAGGTTTGAAATGCCATTTCTGAAGTCCAGGTAAGTTTTACCATTAAATAACAAGCAGAATCTTTTCTAAAACATCATCCGCAAAGGAGTACCTTGTGCACATGAACTGTGGGTATACAAGTTTCAGAATTAATATTTTAATAATACTAATAATGTTATTTTTCTTTAGTGGCTTTTTTCCTGCATCATAATTACATCTCTACAAATATTTCACCAGAAAGTATGGAAACTATTTTTTTTTTCAACATGGCATTTGAGTAAGCCTTAGAAAGCCCCAAAAAGAGCATAATACCAGCACTTAGTATTGCCAGAGCACTGCAGTAAAAACCTTAATCAGGGCTCTTAGTTGGATTGAAATATATCCTGATTAAGTGACCATCCCATTAAAGCAAAGTTTTCCTGAACCGTCACTTAACGTAAACCAAATGTCCTGTGCAACTCCTTTCTACTGAAGCATTTTGACCCTTAGCCACCATATTAACACCTCTAATTGTAACTGACAGGGCAATTTCCTGGTTGCCATTGTGTGAGACAAGGAGTGAACACTAGCCACAAGCAATTTATGACCTTTGACTGTCATATTAATGCTTTTAATTGTAACTGACAGGGCAGTTAGGCCAAAAAGTGTCCCAACAAAACAGTTCAGGCAGTTCTACATGTCCTGCTAAAGTAAAGGAAGGCGCATCCAGTCATTAAGGGTGAGGACAGATACGGAGAAAGAAAGAGCTGTACCTGAGGTGGACAGTTATCAAATTCCTCAAAAACATCACAATAATTTGCATTAATTTGCCATCACATTCCCTGGCTAAAAACAAAAACATTTTTACTGAATGTGTAGAATTTTGTTTTAATTTCTGAAAGAAATTGCCTAAAATATTTGACAGGAAAATATTTTTAGAATCCCTCCCCCACCTATTATATAATTTTTCACTTTGACAAATTTTGTATTCTTTGTTGAAAAAAAAAAAATTCCTCAATATTTCACATTGAGAAACACAAATATTTTCTTATTTCTTAAGTAAAGAAAATTATCTACAGTCTTGGAACATATGTAAACTTAAACAGATCCAGACAACTGCAGCTGCAGCATTCTATAACATGAGACTAAATAAGCAAAAGGTTATCTCTAATGGAAGAGAGGGAAGTGCTGTGGATGACTCACGCAGTTGCTTTTGCTAAGCTGGTCTCTAGAAGGTGAAGCGTACTCACAAACTTTTGAGCAGATCTAATATTCAACATGATATAAAGGCACAAATTAGTTGGTGGAATGATTCTTCCTTAGTTGTATTTTACTCCTATATGGCACAAACACTCATTAAATTCGAGAACGTGCTTACATTTGTTTAATTTAACCCATGGATTAGTCAGACACAACTATGACAAAGTTTTTAGATCCTTCCTTATTAAGAGCTAGGAGTAATTCTTTCTCCTAAGAAGAAATTGAAGCACTACTGTTAGCTGAAATCCAAACAAAACCCGCACAAATATTCTAGAAGATATGGTCAATTTCTGTACATTTCAGTTTATTTCATCAAATCACCCAATTTTGTTAACTTCCAAGTACATTTTTCTTATTTAACTTTTCCCAGCTGCCCAAGATTCCTCTGCCCACTGTTTCTCTCAAGAGAGAAAAAGGAGAAATTCACATGAAATCTAGCAAAACTGAGCAGTCCAAGTGTTATCAAATGGAGGAAGTCACCAAAACAATCAGCTGAAATAGGTTACAGTCCAAGGGATAAATTTCCGTGAATAATCTCTGCAGCAAGGCTAGTTTACCTTCTGTATGCATCTTCTTGTTCACAAAGCAGTTCTACAAAGCTGCCTGTCACTTCAGCTGAGAATAATATTACACATTATAAATAGGAATATTATAAAACCAGAATAGGAAGATTCTCCCCTTTCTACTTTCAACTGTGGTTATTTCTCCAGACTTGGCCTGTCCCTTCTCATGTGCTAGCAGGAGAATATCTTTGCTGGGCCAAGAGAGCTCAATATTCCCCACATTAAAAAACCTTTTTGTGCAGCTACTTTTCAGCTAGTTTAGTGAATTGAATCATCTCAAATTCCTTTAGGGAATGGCCATGAAATGGCAGGCAAGGGAAGGAAGGATTCAAGCTTTTGGTAAGGCTACATCAGATTTAGTGTTAGCCCAGCTCAAAGAATAGCGTACAACCTCACTCTGAAAGGCATTTGCAGGGGGAGCATCATCAAGAAAAACATCCCTAGAACTACATTAAGGATATTTATCATTATTTCTAAAGCAGCAAAGGAACTCGTGTCTTACTTTTAGAAATGCCTTATGATGGTCTTCACTGTAGCTTACAGTCCTTCAGTAACTATCTAGTGGGCCTTCAGGGTTCTTGAACATTTTTACATGCCCAGGACTGATATACATGAAAAATGAGTTTGGGTTCTTCTTTCAAAATCTCTTATCATAAAAAGAGACACAGGCTGTCTCCTGCAGACCACCAACTTGTTGTTTGGTAAATATCACTTCATAGTTTAACATACATGTTACGTTTCATAAACAATTTATCACAGAGGGGTTTAGATTGAAAGGGACTTTTAACATCATCTATATACAACCCCCGTGCTATAGACAGGGACACCTCTCACTAGATGAGATTGTTCAAAGCCCCATCCAGCCTGACCTTGAATGCTTCCAGGGAGGAGACATTCACAACTCACTGGGTAACCTGTTCCAGTGCCTCGCCAGCCCTAACCATCTTCATGGCCCTCCTCTGGACCTGCTTCAACAGCTTCATGTCCTTCTTGTGTTAGGAGCTCCAGAACTAGGCACAATACTTCGGGTGGAGACTCAAAAGAGAAGAGTAGAAGTGCAGAATCACCTCCCTCAACATGCTGGTCACATGTTTCTTGATGCAATCCAGGATACAGCTGGCCTCCTGGGCTGCAGGTGCAACCTTCTGAGATGCAAGTGCAATTTAGACTACATAATTTCATGTATACAATTGAATGAGGCAGAATTTGAAGTAAGACAGCATTTCAATAGAGAAAAATACTTTGCTAGGTTTCTTCTTGACTTTGTAAAGTGCTTTCACTATGCAATGAACTCTCTGATTTAAGGATAAATGGGATGTTGGCCCAGGAGTCTTAAACTCAGTCCAGTTATAAGCAGCAACGATTTGCATTGGTGCAGGTTCTCAACAGAGGCTGGAATTGGAACATTACATTAATGCCACACTTATTTATGATGCTAGAGCTATTGGCCACGTAGCATGAAAACGAGTCACCCACTACCTAGGCAAGACCATAACTATTGTTGTTTTTTTTTTTTATTAAAATTACAAGCAGATACGAATTTGAGGAGAGTAAATGCAAATATCCACCTGCCACTGAAATTTCCATCATTAATAATTTTTTCTCAAAAAGTCTGGTTTGCCTCTAAATACCATGTTTTCAGTTGTCTTCCTTTTGATCTAGGTACAAGTTTCTAAAAAAGCTATTTAAGAAAAAAAAATATCACTACCACCAAGAAGCAACCCAGAATCTCCTATTTTGTTTCCATCAATAGCACAATCTGCTATTGAATAAGAAAGGTCAGAGAGAATCATAAAACAAATTAAGATAAAAATACTTTAAGAAAATTAAAATGGAAAGCATTATTCCTCATCTTTCTCTGTCCTTTCTTACTAGACAAAACCTTCTGCTTTGCTGTTTGTATTTAGACATTTTATCTGTAATCTGACTCCTAATTTTCTGATCGTATAACCATGATTTAATTAAGAATAGTGTCTTTCAAAAAGATGGCTGCCTTAGGAACCTAAATCTGATTTAAGTCCCTAATGTCAGACAAATCTTCTGTCTATCTTTTGCATTATTAGTTGAGAGAACATAAACAAACTACTACAAACAACTGTTTGACAAGGACATACTCTAAATTGCTACCTACCTAATAAGCCTCTATGGAGATCCTAAGCTGTTTCAGACGAGGGTGGATGTTTGATCAGATTCATGAAAGTTATTTTAAGCAAGCATGCGACTATCTTGTCTGGTCTTTCAACAGCTAGATACTTCTACAAAGATCCATGGGAATATGGGGAATTCTACTTTAGTAGACTTTGCATGGGTCCTGGAGGACTTGCTAAGAATGCTAAATAAACACAGTCTGTCATTCCACCCAGCCGCAAAGACCTAACAAACCTCACCCCCATTCCCTGTCCTTCGGCAAGCATACCTCCCACCAGCAGCCCACACTCATCAATACACAGGAGTCCCTGATATCACACACCAGACCCCGCTGTGATGAGCAAACACCAATCAACAGCTCCATTAGCTTTCAGAGGATGGTATAGTTTGTTTACAGTAAATACTAGAGCTCTGCCAGAGGACGGCTGAACAGGAAATGCTGGGAAGTTTTTTCACCCTTCTACTGCAGGCCCATTTGGAAGTTGGGAGCTAACATAGAGAGGAGCCTTGGTTGCGGTTTTCTTCTCCTTAAAAAAAGAAAATAAGGTTGAAAAAAATGCTGTTTAAAAAAAAAAAACAAAAAACTACTAGCTATGTGGGATTTTATGTCAGAGAGTCTTCAATCAAAGTTCCTAATATCAAGAGGAAATAGAAACAGCATGTGCTGGAATCACCACCTTTGTATTCCAGAACTGGCAAACAAGGGGAGGAATTTGAGAGAACACTACAGATTACAGAAAAAAGGTGAGATGTTGGGATACATTTAGGGAGAAGATCATGTAAGGTTTGAAATCCACTCTGCATGTTGTTATCAGCTTACTCATGAATCAGAGCAACTGCTCTTCTCTAAGACACCAATGGGAAAAGACTCTTTCCTCCTCCGCATACATTTTGCATATAGCCTAGTGACTCTGCTCTATTTGGAGACTGGATTCGCTTCTGACCCTTTGTTAACAAAGACAATATAATTTATTATTCATACATATCTGTAGACGAAAGACGTGAACCGCAAGTAGCTAATCTCATTCTTTGCTTAAGCAGCACATGACTGAGACAGCACTCTGAATGTTACTCTTTTCCTTGGAAAGCAAGGATGGAATCGACAGGAAAGTCTTGGAAGTCTGTCAGAAATTAACTTGAGCGTGAACTTGCTGGGAGAATCTTATCTTGCGGGGCTGAGGTGAGCTGTAAAATGTAGTTGAAGGCTGACCACTAGAGCAGTGTCTGGAGCGATGAAATGCATAGGAAAAGACAAGAGGAAAAATTTAGGGCCATGGAACCAAAGCTGTATGTTTTGATTGTTATTTCTCAGGAAACAAAACAAAACAAACGAATAAACAAAACAAAACAAATAAATAAACAAAAAACTCCGTGGATAATCTGTGCAAGATACTGATCATATGTCTTATTTGTCTCACTAGCATGTTGACAAAATTCTTCATGCCTTCATTGAGGAATGTTATGTCATTTTCTTCTGAAATGCTTAAAAGGTTTGAATCGGTGTCCAGGCATGCTTGTAACATTCTGGATGAGCACCTCTCATCATCCCAAAAGAATTCCTGATCTCCAAAAATGAGGGAGAAAAGTCTGTTATTACAGACAACCAAACAACAAATTGTACGTCAGGAGCTATGTGACCACAGCATTCAGATGCCAGAAAATAACCAAGAAAAAGACACAGATTTCATAACTAATTTTTGAGATGATATTTCTATATCATGACACATATTTATCTCATCTGCCAACTGCCAAACTCTTTCCAAGTAACATTTATAGTGCATTCAAAACCCTCTGTGTGTGAGTACACCAGCAGAAGCAGTTTTTAAGAGACTGTGATAGAGTGATAAATGGATAAATGTTACATTGTAAAATATTTATAGAAATTGGATTGAAAGAGCTTCTCAATGGTTACACCTCTTCATTCATCCTTCCATTAACTTAATTAAGCTAACCCATAGGCTTACAAGTCTGGAAGACTTAGAGAACTTGATCTGAAAAGAAGAAGAAAGGATTTAATTACCAGGCCAGGTTTTCCAAGTTGTCATGGCTCTAGTGTTTAAACGCTGCACACTTACATAAACCCAAACTTCCATTACTTGCCTGAGAGTCTCAGATCAATATTATAGATAAAGGTAAAGATTAACGTAAACGATTACCCTATAAGATGATGGGAATAGTAATTTTAGTGAACATCAAACACATTAGGATACAGTAAGCTTGCACGGACATAATAAATTCATCAGCTATTTCTGCTGATTGATTTGTATTCCAGTTTAATTAGCCATGAAAGAGTCAATTTTTTTCTGAAACTTCCCTCCCCCCCTTTTTTGTTACAGATCACTACCACAAAGGATAATCTCCAGCTGTCAAGTTAAGGAAATTTAAATGGTAGGTTCTAAAAAAATCGTTACAAGTCATGAATTAATTTTCATATAGACCATTTATACTTATTTCCCAATGTCTTTGGTTGGAAAATCATATCAGAAAGAAAACTGATTTTCTTAAATAAGTCTTTTAAAATTGGCCTTAAAATACTTTGCAGAGTAGCTCAAGACAGTGGAGAAATTGACCTGTACATAGGCAGAGATGCTGCAGAGTGGCACAACACCTACAATCTTGCTGTTGTTTAACTTTCAGCAAATAACTTTAAGTAACACAAAATGAGTGCTGTAGATCCATACTGAAGAAGAAAGAACAAAAGCATCTATCAAAAAGTGGGCATTTCAAAACTGTTTACTTTTGTAAACAAATTAACCAGCACCACAAAAGCATTTGGAAAATTAACAGAAAGTATCCAGGTTTGTTTTAACTTGCTAATACAAAAGAAGCAGGGAACAATACTGAGGTCCAGCTGTTGTTTTTCTTGAAGACGTCCCAGCTCCCCATGCAAAGAAACTACACTTGAGATGAGCTGGCTGAGACAAATGTTCTGTCTACACTTTAAATGGCAGCTGGTTATTAAATGACTCCCAATAGGATGAACACTTGCTATTGACAATAAGGTAATATAAGGACCATGCAGAACAATCAGGATGGGAATGTGAATGAAAAATCTTTAATCTGAAATTACAGCTGTCAGGGTTGCATTATAAAACATGGAAGTTGCAACTGCACTTAGAATTAATGTGTCCCAAAAGCCAAGTTTCTCATAAAGTGCATCTTGCAGATACATCTTTTATAAATAGACTACTGGTCTTCTATAAATCAGACCAAACTGTAGCCTATACTAAGGAATTAAAAGGGTCATCTTTTCTGGGGTTGGCATTTGTTGAACAGTATTTGGGAAAAATGAACATTGATTTACAAAGTCCAACAGAAGTGGGTGTTAGTATTACTTTCTAACGATATTTACTGACTTCAATGTCTCAGACAAATGACACTTATTTTATTACAAACCTCAACACATAAAAGCATCTTTTTCAAGAAACCTTTTTTTTTTTTAAAAAAAAAAAAAAAAAAGACCACCCTAATTAAAAATCTCAGTTAACTGATTTTTGAACCAACAGATATGATATTATTTACTTGCACATAGTTCAGATGCAAAGGGGCAAGACTAGCTAGGCCCAGCTCAATGGAACCATTTGAATACTAAACAGACAGTAAAATTAGTGACCTACTCTATTGCACAGCTCTATAGTCCACGAGGGTCATTTCAGTTCATTTCCTATGAACAGAGCTGCTTCTGTAGACTGAATTTTTACATAAATTTTGTGATAGCTCATCTTGTGTTAAAGAGTCATATGTATGTATTTGCTGACACTTCTGTATTGATAACTTAAATAAGACAATATTAAAATGTCCCTAAACTCAAACTGAATTCTTGAATGCTTTGTGCACACCCCTAAAAGTCAAGTTGTCACCATTCAAATTCCTCCTGCCTTCTTCCCTAACCAAAGTTCTGTCAGGACGCAATGAATCTGTGCTTTCCCCTGGGATTTCCAGCAAGTATGTCAGAACATCAATGTTAACAGATGTATGGCTACGTTGAAAAAAAAAAATATTAGAAGAATATTTACTGATGATAAACTACAGATCTAAGATAAAAATAAAGATCAGCTTTATAAATCTGTATAATTAGCAACATGAACAATTCTGTGAGGGGATTACATGAAAGAAATGAACGAACTGTACCACTGTACCAAATACATTCTAAAGTACAGAGTATTGTAGTACATAGTACCTCAGTACTTACACTAAAGCTTCTGTTTTTTCTCCACAGTAAGCATACAGTGGATATTTTTCAGATTCACAGAAGTTTATTTGTGTGTTTTCTGGTATTATCAGAAGCTTGAAAACTTTAGGACAGGATTAACAACATTTTGAAACAGAGCCTTGAAGAAACAGGCAACAAAAGTTTCCAGAACTACAGCTTTTGGAAGTTGATTTTGTTCTTACATTTTTGACAACTGCAGTATTTTTCTCTTTATGTTTTCTAGTGTCCCCTTAGTACGTTTCAGCCTTGAAGTGTCTCAGACCAGGATGTTGAGTTCCCTCTAGGTATCATCTGGAAAATTATATTAGCATCTGTGCTGAAGGAGCATATAATCATTTTCATTTGTCAAATAAGTTATCAAATAAAAGAGTAACTCAGGCTAGAACATATGGAACAACATCAATGAATGCAACTACGAAGAAAGAAATTGTATTTGAGAAAGAAATTCAGCTGCCTTAAAAACGCACACACAAAAAAAACTTGTTAAGGCCTATGATAGAGATCAGGAAAGAGCAATAAAAATACTTTTCGAGAATTCCAACCAATCAAGTAAAGTGAGTAAGTTATCCAAATCAATAAATTAACACACTCCTCCTATAAACAAGTAAAAACAACTCCATATAATTTCATTTTCCAGTCAGTCCTCTGTTAAAAGTGGCTGAAGAAACCAACAAAGATACTAATCCATTTTCAGATCTATGTGTATGAATTTACTCAAAGACAGGCAGTCCTGAGTATCTTTCCTGTTTACACAGTAGAAAAAAAAGAAGAAAAAAATCCCACAACATTGAAGATAAAAAGCAGGGAAAGCACATTTGAGTTTTGCTACCTAGCCCATTTATTTGTCTTATCTATCTGGGAGGTCTTGTCTTTTAAAGATTTTAAGCTCTTCAGAGTGGAGGCCATCATTAGCTTATATGTTTGCTCAGTGTCTAGCATAGGAGAGTAACACTGGCTGACAGCTCTAGGCCACAAATACAATTAAGATTTAAATAAAGAGTCGGTTTGGATTTAAACAAGCCTCATGTGAAAGGGCAGTTGTGTTGCCTCTATAACACAGGAAAGCAATGACAGAGTCTTTCATAGTCCTGGAAAATATTCAAGAATATTTTGTGATATATATATCACAATATATATATTGTGATAGCAAAAAAAAAAAAAAAAAGAATTGCAACATACAGAGCTGTAAGACAGGTAAACAAGCAAACAAGCAAAAGAACAAACTTGAAGCTCTGTGAATGAATACAGTCCTTTTCACCTAGCTAGCTTGTTTCCTTGGTTCACTAATATTGCTGTATTCAGCATGGTCAAAAACTCATAGATAACTACTTTAAAAAAACAGCACTACTGTCTTGTGAGTAACATCAGCTCTGCCCCCACAATAAAAATTCGGTATATATAAAAAATATATATGTTATATATATTAATATACATATAAAAATAATATAAAATAATATAAAATAATATAAAAATAATAAATAATCAAAACTCTAGGATGTAGTCTTATGCATCTCCATAAAGCAGAATGAATATCTCAGATTATGGCAACCAGTCTCGCATCACATAAAGTCTGAGACACTC
This sequence comes from Tympanuchus pallidicinctus, assembly GCF_026119805.1. NCBI lineage: Eukaryota > Metazoa > Chordata > Aves > Galliformes > Phasianidae > Tympanuchus > Tympanuchus pallidicinctus. Next base: position 32,645,650 of record NW_026294721.1, on the reverse strand, counting down.
TGCCTGCCTCTTTGGGCTGTTAGGTCATCTATCCAAGGCTTCATATTGTCACTCCTTTTAGATGATGATACATTTAAGTACTGGATTTGTCTTCCAAGAACTCTGAAGCACAAAAGTAAGGCATGGAACTGTAATTTGTAGATCTCTCAACAGTAAGATATGTAACAGCACTTCCCATCAGGAGAAGTGAACCCACGTGCATTTAAGATGTCAGGCAAACCTTACTAATTACCAGCGATACTTGAATAGTCCCTATTCCACTTGAAGCAAAACTGCTGAAAATTTGTTTGCTTTCTGTAAAAAAGTGCTACCACACAGTTGAAATATCAAAGTACTCTTTGTATCCAAGGCATAGCTTCTTTGGACACCGTGTTTTCCACTCAAACAAATGGCCACATTTTTTTCTTATTAGAAAAATGTGGGCCACAAATACCACAGTGGGAAATGTGCCAGGCAAATAAATTACACAGCAAGTGCAAACAAGCTCTTCCCTGTCTACACCTAAAGGCTGGGTGATAACTATTAGCAGTTGTTTCAGCCATTCTTGGACTTCCAGAAGGGAAAACGAAATGAGAAAAGCAGGAGGGAGTGTTGACGTCCTGGAGAGGAGCATGGCATCAAACCACTCATTGAATGAAAAGTTCAGATGGTTTCTTAAGTGAATTAGTTTAATAAAATAAAATTCCTCATTAACCAGGAGGCACATTCTCAAAATGAGATCAGGCTCTAAAACGGAATAGAACAATATACTTGGTATGGTAAGTTTGGACCACAAAGATGAACCTCCAGCCAGAAAAAACATACTTCCTGCTGTATTCCTGACTTGTCCAGAAAAATAAGTCTGCTTTTAAGTAATATTGCACAATTTTGGCAAGAAGAACTTCCTAAAAGTATAGATTTTAATCTTTAAAGAGCATCTATTATTCTTCAAGGCAAACTTTTTTTAAAAACCTTTTGCAATATTTCCTTAGTCTGAGACTAAATAAGTCAAAAGATAAATCTTTAAGCACACCTGGGAAATCTGCAACTCCTGAATCCAACCACCTGCCCCTAAACATCTTCCATTTCTTCATTGATCATAGTGCAACCAGAAACAAAAGTTGAGCTGGCTCCATCACCAAATTTGGGGAAAGGCATTGCCCAACATCTGCGGGTTCTGAAGCTCTTCAGACTTCCACTATTCAAAAGGCACATCCACAGAAGCACAGTCAGGGCAGGATAGCGAAGATGCTGCCATGGTTTTACTTCAAATATTTCAAAAATCCCTCTGAGATAGATATTTTTAAATAGAATGGCGCAGCTCTGGCACATCAACCATATTTTCCACGCTGGTATGTATCTCATCTTGAAAGAAATTGTTCTGGATATCTTTTTCCAAGTAAAGTATGCCAAAAATCTTAAATACATTCAATGTCATCTCACTGTGAACCAAGTTAATCCTGTGAAGTTATTGTTATTGTTTCAATTATATGAAACAAACTACTGTATGAGACTGAATTAACAAAAAAATCAATTACAATCTAATCAATAAAATCAAATTTGTATTACAATTCATACTTTAAATCATAAAACATTCTTGCATAAGCTTCAGGTTAATTTCTAAAAAGGGTTGACATGGCATTTTGTCTTGCATTCGCAAGCTATCTTTTCCTATTAATTTGCTTTGAACAAACAAGTAAAAATGAAGAAAATAAAAAGGAAGTTCTTGCTCATGCTTCTCCCACATATCTCCGGCTGTGTGCACAAGCAGTTAAAACATGCAAATGCAGTTTGGAGGAAATTCGACATCTCTATTATAGATGAAAGGTAAACAAAAGCAGATGAAGGATTAGTGCAATTCCAAATTTAAGATATTGCTCTCAGTGACTTATAATAAAGTGGTGTTGCATACGGTGGCATGTTTTAGATGACATTTCAATTGTACAAGCAATTTGCATTCTATCTGACATTAAATAACGTTCTCGTTATTATGAATTCTGGCAGCATCCCTGTCTCCACAGCATAAAGATATGAACTACGAGGCACATCTTAATGAAGGGAGTAAGTTTTCCTGTCAATCTGAAATGCGAGACAAGGCTATACCTGGGCTAAACCTCCAGTAACATTATTGTGAGTTGCCCACTTCTGACATAGTACAAATCTTCAGCTAAAGCATTCTTCTTATTAAATAAAGATCTATAACTGAACACATGTATCTGTAATATCACTACAATCCAAAGAAAATTAAAAGACAGATTATGTCCAGGATATTACATGCACCACCACAGAGCACTGTGAGAATCTGGTATGATCCTGTTGCTAAGATACCTGGCTAATGCCACGGAAACAAGCCCTCCTTACTAATCTAGCACAATCCATGCATGCTTCCACATATTTTGGCAGGGGAAAGTAGGAGTCCACTGACAATGGCTTGGGATATTGCTAGCCAGCACTCCTGAATTCATACATTTTTTATCGCTGGCCGGTAAGCTTCAGCAATCTTAGCGAAATAAGAAATGTAACACTCTGTTAATGGCATTTGGGTGCTTTATGCCATTTAAAACAAGTAAGATTACTTTTTATCCTTCTGCATAGTCAATAAAAGTTGCTTAAAAAGGTAATTATTTAAGTGCTTTTGGTTGCAAAATTGTGGTGCTCCCAAAAATGACTGCCCTTAATCTTTGTGATTTGTACTGTAATATGCACATAAATGATGAACTGCATTTGCTGTCTCCATTGCCATCTTCAAGGAGAATGCAATGTAACAGTTTCGTGGATGCATACTGAATAAGCAAGTGGAAGAATAAGGTGGAATAATTTTAACACAAATAACTCAAAAGTCTGCGCTGTTTAGAACTGCTTCTCAGCTCTAAGCCCACCAGTAGCTCTTTGTCCAATAGATTAGAAAAGGGCAGGGTAACAAAAAAAAAAAAAGAAAAAGAAAAAGAACAGAGAAACTAGAGAAGTGGAAACAGAGAAATGGAACACACATTCTATGATGCATGTAAAAATCCTACATAGGAACAGAAGGAAACTGCTTCCTCAAACAGCCAGACTGGACTTCAGGCTCACAGCCAAGCAACAGAAATGTAATAGCTATCATTTTTAAATATGAAAGACTTGTCTTTGCTGATAAAGAAGTGCACTAATAAAATATTCCTACTGTGAATTCACCAAGAATAAAAACAAAGAATGTAAATTCACTGCCCATCTTTTTTGCAACATGATCTCAGTGAGCATCAGTGACAGTAGCTCTGTTGAGCTCAAGTTATGATAACAGTAACTTTTGCAGATGTTCATAGCTGTCAAATATTATTCGCTAAAATGTCAGAAGATGTGATAAAAAGTAAAAACATAAGAATTCCTCTGCAGTAATCAATTGAAGTCAGAAAGGCAGAGGTCATGCACTAATCCCTAACTATAAAACAGTGAATTGTAGAGGAATAATGGAAATTTTATACTAAAGCAAGCAAGCAACTGTGCATGCATATGCATGCCTTCATGTACACAAGTAAGTGAAAGACATGTATTTCCACATTACATTTTCTTCCGACTCATTCACAGTGCAGATTCGATGCTTTTTAAATTTTTTTAGAGCAATGTATGCATCACAGATAAGTGGCCCTAGAAACTGTTATTTTTATTCACTTATTCACTTTTTTTTTTTTTTTTTTTTTAATTGCTTTCCACTTCATGGACTCCCAAGGTCATTTTCTGAGACTTCTCTGGCAGGGGGCCCCATGGACACCCAACATCATTTACAGGGTTATGACAGTTGCTTCCCATATTGTACTCCTTATTGTTGTTGGAAACATACCTTACTCTCATTGATATAGGCCATATAAGACACAAAGATCAACATATGGAGAAGAGCCTCTACCTTTATTCAGAATGCTTTATATCTTTTGAAGTCCCCTGGGACTTTTGTGTAGTAAAACTATTTCTGAATAACTACCCTAGGGCAGCATACAAGGGTAACTGTATTATAAAACAGGAGATTGTTCATGACAATGAAAAAATAAATCAATAACAGGTGCAAGTATCTCAGAAACTGTTACTTCAACATAAATTGTCCCTGTAAGAAGGACAGAAAAATGTTTTTACGAACCTTTTACTTTTTTCAATTCTCACTGGAATCCAAGTCAGAAGAGAAAATGGCTGTTTGCTTAGAATAAAGTGTCTGAGCTATCTATGTGAACCTGACTGTAATGGCAAAGGATGGTGCAGATCAATATCCATCTTCTTCATTCCTGAAGTAATAACTTTCAATAGGAAAATCTATTTACTTTTACTTACCTTTATTTTATTTCATTTTGCTTTAAAGAAGTCCATTCCAGAGGGAGGGTTTAGATTGCAAACACCAGTTAACAAACTGATGATTTAACTAAGGACTACAGGCCAGTAAGCATGTTACCATTCCCTGTAGCCATTGGTTAGGGTTAAAGAGAAACCCATCTACTTGGAAAATTTATTTATTATATACACAATGAGTACTACAACACATTTAGCGCATACAACTACCAACGTATAGCACACACTGGAAAGGTCAATCAGAACCAAAGGGTAATTTGTCTAATCCTCACTTAGCATGTACCTAGAGCTGGCCCAGGTTTTTCCCTACAGTATCCAGTGCTCCCTGAGCCACAGACACCCACACAGCCTCATACAAGGGCTGCCAACTGCCAAAGGTAGTCATGGCACCATGCAACAGTTTGCCACAGGCAACTGACAGGCATGAAACTGATTTTTGCCCTTAAATCATAAGGGTCAGTCCCACCGTATTTTAAGATCCATGCATTTTCAAGAAAAGCAAATGGAACAAGAGAAGAAGGAGAGTAAAACATACATATTATTCACTTGCATGTACCCTCTTTCAAGAATTTGCATTCACAAGATAAATCATGTGGTTGATATGACCACTAATGTTATATAGTTCACATCTGTCAAAACAGTATATTTATTTTGTCTTCTCCATGCCCTCCAACTGGCTTTCAGAAGTAATACAAAATGGAAGTGATACAAAATGGAAGCACTTACAGTATCATCTAATATTTTCTATTAGAGGGTTTTATTTTAATTATGCACTAAAACTGTGCATCAGACAGCATAACACCTTTGCAATAATCACTGTTTTCAAGTTGTATTAGCTAGACTGCAGTGAAAGGCTTACTCATTTGAAATTCAATGGAAAAGCTGAAGCTCATTAGAAATTAAATATATTAAAGTACAATCATGTTTTCTGCAGTCACCAATTTTTCCTCCCTGCTGCTACAATCACCTACAATAAAATTAAAACTAGACTGCAATCTACCCTTTCTTAATATTTACAAGTAACCATCTGCTTTTCCGTAATACACATTTTCATGACTTTGGAAGCAACAGCATCCCTCACTATTCACAGCCATGTCAATATTGAAGCCCAAATAAAAGAGACTACAAGAGAGAATAGAAAGACAACACTTTATTCGCACTGCGAATTTTATTAATAATAATTGCTAATTAATCTTAACTGAAGCAGCAGTGTAAAACCCCATGTCTGAATTCCAGGTTCTTACATAAATCTCAGAGCACTCAGAGTGTGTATTTGTAACTAAGAAAGAGATCACCCGCATTAAAACCCTGCTTATATCAACTGCAAGGTGGGAAATAAATTAGAGACTCTACCCTCTTTAGAATCTGAGGGGAAACATATACTAATATGAATGTAACCTGATAAGACAATTAATTTCAAAGTAAAATTTGGAGAATACTAAGGATAAGTAAGATTTCACTGTCATTAATGTCTGCATATTTATTGGAAAGCAGGTTGCGTGATTGTGTGTGTGATGAATAAATGAACACTTAATTCTACAATTTTCTGTGTAGTTTACACACACAGGGTCTTCATTTCTATGTTTTTATTCTCTCTGTTATTAGGGTAACAGAAAAAAAAATCACAACCACATGGTGAAGTATCACTGCATGTATCAGTAGAACACAAAAGACAACTACTGAAGCTAAACAGAAGCCCAATAAATCTAAAGAAAAGCCATTGACAATTTTATAAAAAATAAAAAATAGTTTCAGTTGTTAAAAGGCACCCAGGGATTAGAAAAAATGTTCAGGGTCTTAAAGGTTTTAGAAGGTTGCTGGTTTTGGGTCTTGACAGTAATTTTTATTCATTGGTTTTTACCTGCAACAAATTTTGTTGTGAAATTTCATCCACCATTTTATTTCTCTTAATATTGAACTGAAACTCAGAATAATTGAAACAAGGTAGAAGCATCAGGAATTAATTAGGTGATTGCAGGAAAATCACAATATGTGATCAATATTTCTATGGTTAAGTAGCCCAGGCAAAGGATGAGAGCTGCTATACAGAGGAAGCTGTGTTACAGTAAAACACAAATGAAATACCTACTAGGGTAAGCAGTAAGTTAGGAGCTTTAGACATAATTATGCCATATATAATTTAAAGCTCAACTTCAAAGAAAGTAAGTGCTATTAATTATCCTCTATCCAACACAGCTCTTAAGATGTCAAATTAAAAAAGACTACTGATAATTGTATAAGTTATGGCAAACTGGCCCCCTTCAGCAGTGACAGGAGACAGCAGGGAAAAAAAGCAAGCAAGATCTACCTTTCCTCTCTGATATTTACAGCTACTCGCTCTTCATGCAGATCAAGAAAGCAATCACGTATGATCTGAATTTCCTCAGTCCTCCTTCAGGGACTGATCCTGCAAGTAATCCCTCTCATGAGCAACAGCTGCTGTATCAGGCTGGTATTTGGGAGATCACCCAGCCCTGCTGACCCGGCCCCTCGCCACTGCGGCACACGCACGTGTGGCAGAGCACTCACAAAGAAGGGCGCCCACTTCTGCAACTAGCACCCAGGGCAGGGAATGAACTCATTCTTCTGCCTCAGTGCCTTAACCTTTTAACTCGGGAGGTGTTCACTGTATCTCCCTTGGTCCTGCTGCTGGAAAGCACTGCTGCTCCCAGTGGCCTCATGTAAAGGGCTAAGTATTACAGGCAAATATACAGTTTAGGTTAATGTGCACATGAAGATTTATTTCCATAGCTATTTGTCTAATTTGGAAATACTTGCACATAATTAAGTTTCAAAGGGCTGAGGAAAGAAAATAAAAAGCTTGAAACTGTGTGTTTAACTTCTGCAGTGCCTTCTCAGAGTCCCATGTTCACATTTGAATTGTTTAAAAAGTGAAAAGGGGCTCTCAATCCTTGACTGTGTGTGTGTTTATACATATAAAACCAGCACAGTGCTTGTAACCTCAAGCTGTAGGGCAGACATTGCCATGACAGAGGAAATTATGTGCTGAGTGTGGAAGATAGTGTGTATTTCAAGCAGGTATTGCAATCTTCCTCCTGGCTCTTAGCCATTGCTCACTCATAACCTCTATAATTCACCAAAATTATATATTAAAAGCACATAATGAATGCTGATTTTTTTAGTTGAGTTGCAGAGTTAATAGATGGTTGTCATCATGCCAGATTACTGGTATGGAGTAATTACATTAAAGAGCAAGCAGATCCTTATCTGAGAATCAATCTCTTCAGATGAGTTTTCTGAGAAAAGCCAAGATGTACAGTTACTTACGGATATCCTCCCAATTCAGATCAATTGGGTCTTTCAGGTATTAGTATTCCAGGAGGTACTACTTCTTCAAAAATACTATCCTGGGAAATAAGATCATTTGATGTAACTTTTGTTTGATTTCAAGGGGAACCCCTTACCTAAATATCTTCAAGAAGCTGGCCCTTAGGCATTTTTGAAATTGAGAATTAGACGTTCAAATGTTGGATTAGTGCCTAAATACCTTTAAAAGTGTGGGCTTTGGAAAATCCCTTTGGGTGCCTATAAGCACCTGTAGGCATCTGGATCCCTTTAAAGATGGTCCCAAACACTGATTTAAGAGCTCATCTACTGCAAGAAGGGCTGACACCCTTTTCCTTCCTTCCACTTTCCCACAAATGACTTCTTTCCACCTCAGTGGCTGGTGTAGATGTTTGGCTGAGCACAAGGATAAGTCCTCGCATGCACACAGCCAGATGGGAAGCTGCCTCCATAGCATGTGCGAGAAGTGAAGCAGTAGTTTTCAGACTTCACAAGCTGCATGGACAAATGGGCACAGAGCAGTGCAGAGGTTATTGGTCCCTGGCCTTTAATAATAGCAGGTAAAGTAGAAATAAAGAATCTTTGAAAAATCACAGATAGTCCCAAGGGTTCTCTTTGCAATGACACAGCTCTGGTTGTTGACCTTACAAGAGAAAGTTCCTGTATCTCAAAGCTCCACCAAAGGACATTCACTTCAGTGACCCTACTAAAGGAAAATTAGGCATATAAAGTTGCAAGCTCTTCTCAGTGAAGTCAGTTCGGTGCTGGAAACAGCACGGAAGCAGTTCTCTTAATAATGTCATAATTTAACTAACCTACCTACAAGAGTAAAGATCTCATAGAAGACATGTGAATTCAGAAAGCAAGATCTGGCCTTGTGTACAGGGCAGTCCACAGCCTTTCTTGGATAATCTCTATTCACGATGTGTTTCCTAGTAATAGAGAGAGGCATACACAGTTCAGCCTGAGAGGACTGAGGCTTCATCTATCCCTAAAAGTGAATAGGTGTTATCAGTTTCTTCACACTGTTTCAACTTTGATAAATGTTTCTGATGCAGATGTTGACAGCTAGCAAAGAAAACGTGAGGATTTTAGTGCCCCGGTCACAGGACTCACTAAGTGACCACAACCTAAGTGACTTCCTAATGTTGCTTTCAAAATTTGATACATGTTTTTAGGTGACATCTGCTGAAAATTTTGGAAGAATGAGCTCAGCAAGTGATGAAGAGAAAGTGAACGGTACAAGAGATGTTACATTACCCTTCCCTTCTTACATAAAGGAGCTCTAAACATGTTGTCAGATACAGCACTTCATTCAAAGGAGTTTCACACATGCATTTTTAATCAGGATTATATTTCACACATATCTATCATCGCTCACAAGTGCGGCAGGCTATTCCCCCTTGAAAATGTATCAGCTCTCTGTTTGCTGTCAACTGTTTTGGTTTTTTTTCCTTTGTACAAATCTTCTGTTTGGTGACACACAGGACTGTTTTTGATGTATTTAAAACAAAACAAAACAACTACTTGGGATCAACACTGAAAAGGGCTGTACAATTCCCTAAGTACAGCACTTTTTTTACTGAGATTATATTTTAACTACCGTGTAGCTAGTATTAATAACTGACCTTAAATTATGCACTCTAAATAAAAATGTGATGGGTTATCCCAACTGCAAGCCAGAACTCTTCTGTAAGCTACATGGTTTTATTGAGCCTACCAATTTTGTACCGTACATTCTTACTCACTCCCATAACTATTTCCCCCATGAATTAGACAAGATGCAAAAGGTTTGCTCTCCTGTACTAGAAAACACACAAGGAATCCCCAGGTCCCTAACACCCGTGAACCCTAATCCTGTGGGGAGCAAAAACATAAACACATGCAAACGCATAAATCCTTTCTTCTCTGTTTAAGATGGTGAGAGTTTATCCGAATCCTTTATGCAAAGATACTTGTCCATGACGGAAATCCCTAAATTTCCAATAATTCAATCAGGACCTGAAGAACAGCAAATTACTGTAGCATTTACATTTGAGGTTGGTTCCGTGTACAAAAATTCTGTCACTGGTAACAGTCCAAAATAATAAGCATCTGCTACTGAGAACTGCTTCATATTCAGACTTGTGCAGACTAGTGTACCTATTAGTACTTCAAAATGTTCATGGCTAATCCCTGTTACAGAAAATGTTAAAAAAAAATGCGGGCTGAGCTGACAATACAAAAATCAAAATAAAAGCTACTGCACTCACTGTTGCTCACTGCTCATTCAGGAGGGGGGAAAGGTTAGAACAATAATCTCAAATTCCTTATGAAAAAGGAATACAGTAAGCATAAAATTGATGGAGTTCTACAGAAATTAAGTGGGATTTTGCAGAAATTACTCTAAAAAAAAAATATAGTAGCATTTACTGTGTAATTATATACTTTCAAAATGCTTCCCACCTCACAACTATCATGTGGCAAGCAGCAAGGGTTTTTTGTTTTTGTTTTTCCCACAAAATACAATAACTTCTCAAAGAAATCTCACCCAGGAAGAATGCAGTTCAACATATAAAATGAAACTATCAAGATTTTTCTTTTTCCTTCCTTATAATATTTTCTCCCTTCACCAAGAAGGGGGAAACCTTTTATGTGAAAGAGCTTGTTTAATGTCTTAAATAGTTTCCTTTGTTTGCTTGCTTTCCTCCTTACTGAAGAACCACAATGACATCCTGTAAAAGATGCTTCATGCATTAAAATGCTGCTCTACCAGAGCCCAGCATACTTCAGATTAATAAAACTTGTATCTTAAAATAGATGTAACCTAGAGAGGATGTTATGGAAGCATTTCAACAAAAACATCGCTTCACCACATAAAAATGTGCTACAGCAAAGCCCTTTTAAGAAACTCCCTCAGCTGGGAACTACTGTATATCAACATATGCCCTGAAAAATACATACCAACACCAATTGCACAGGGGCATTTTTCACATGAAGTAACTATATCTATATGTTGTCAAGCAACTGGTCATAAAAGCACTGAATAAAAAGGCATTTGAAATATGAGATGACTGAAAATACCACAGCTGATTTTTTTATATTCTCTGACAGTTAAGAACAAAAAGACTTTCAGACAAAGAATTCAGACTCTACACCACGGGGTGTTTGACTTCCAAAATGTAATGTAAAATATTGCCAAATATCTGACAGAACAAGCAAATGCACTGTAAAATGAATGCTTTTTAATGGTGTAAGACAGAGAGAACTTCTTGTTTCAGCAGAATCACAGAATTTTTAGTTACGCTCTACCTTATCATCAAATGAATCTCAACATCCTTAAGAAACTCTCTGGTGCTATATACTGCTGGCAGAAGAAAGCAGTAATAATATTTTTCCAGCATTATCTCTCCAATTCTAATAGTGAAAGAAGTAACTTCAAAATGACAGTATTTTGTGTGTATTGAATGTTATGGAAAGATAGGTCTTTGTGTACTAGCACTTTTAACACCTAATTAAAATCTCTTTATGGCTTCCTTAAATTCTATCATATTTAACATCAGTATTTGTAAGTGTCTCTCCAAATTCTCCTCTTCAGTGGAGGAAAATTCTCTTTATTTAAATCTCCATGTAGACAATTCCAGTCTGGAGTTCAGAAGTTCTAAATCCAGACAGGTTTTTCATTCTCTGTAGTCACCAAACAGGAGTAACAGAAAGTTTTTAAGGCAGACACCCAAGTCCTCAGCCACAGACAATGGGCAGGAGGAACCCCTGTGGCTCCAAGGCCACAGGAAGCCCCCAGAAGAGGGCTGTTGTGCTGTGTCTCAGGCCAGGTTGGCCCACACAAATCTCATGATTATAAGCAACAGGCGAAACAGGGACAGAATGAGATGTGAAGATTTGGAAAGAGGTGGGAGAAAAGAACCTTAAGTTCTTTACAGAGAAAGTGGTGAAGTGCTGGAACAGGCTGCCCAGAGAAGTTCTGGATGCCCCATCGCTGGAGGTGTTCAAGGCCAGAATGAATGGGGCTCTGGGCAGTCTGGTCTAGTATTAAATGTGGAGGTTGGTGACCCTGCATGTGGCAGGGGGATTGGATATTCATGATCCTTGAGGTCCCTTCCAACCCTGGCCATTCTGCCATTCTATGATCCTGGGCTACTCTTTCAGAAATAGTGATGAGAAGAAGGCTGAAAACTGACAATGCTTACTTAGGCTTTTTAGCCCTGGGAGGAAATTGCCTACCTAAATCTTTAACGTTCAGCAGCAGAATTCACAACTGATCTCATATTTAAGGTAAAGTTATGCCTAGGAAAGTTACAGCTGGAAGGTAGTGCAGAGAACAATATTCTTTCATCAGAAATAGAACTTCTTAGCAACTCTAGTGGTGCTTTCCACTGGCCTTCTCAAACAAGAACTCAAAATATTTTAAATACAGGGAAAGCAGGGAGGGAGGGAGAAGAAATAATTTTCACTGTTTTCACTGGTACAGGCTGTACGTTGGTCTACATCCTGTCGCAGGTCAATTGGGGGATGCAAAGTCAGAAGAAATAGAAGAGAAATTGACAAGATAAATAGCAATATGACCTTATGTTATCAGAAGTCACAGATGTTCAAAAGCCAATAGGAGATTACAATAAATTATTATTTATAAGTGGATGCTATTATGGAATAGTAAAAAAAAAAAAAAAAAAAAAAAAAAAAAAGGTTTATATTTCACATTTATATTTCACTTGTTGTGCCCTGAACAGTAAGAAAAATTAAACAGCACAAAACCTTTGTGCTGTTCATGGAGGACAGAGTAGAGAGGTACCCAGCAGGGACAGGAAGAGCCACTGAGGATCAAGGAGAGCAGTAAGCAAGATAACAGCTTGGAGCTGTTGCAACTGCTTGGAGCTGTCCAACTCATTTGGATTTCTTCTGTCTTCTACTAGGAGTGAATATGACTTAGAAAAGGCTTTTTTAAAGGTGGCCTGATTTGATTTGAGGTATTGATCTTGATCAGAAATACCAAGTAAACTTGAGCACTACATTAGGTTGTCTGACAACAACTGAACAATGGACAAGAGATGGGGATGTAAGGGTTAGCATTTTGCTTTCTCCAACAGATTCCTTTTGACACTATTTCTCACAGCTCTGAGTTTATAGTAATGATGGAGTGCTTTGTAAGTATAGAAAATAACAAATCCAAATGCCTGTTGAGACTGTAAGAAAGACTTATCCTGCTGAAGAAAATGAAAATTCTGTTATGGATAAAATGCGGAGCCAGGTTTTCCCTCTGTTTTCTTAGAAAGCATGGGAATTTCTCTAAGACTGTACTTTTTGTTCCTCTAAGCTACAGCTCAAGCCCTCTCTCTATACATAAGGCTGTCTCATGAGTTTTCCTCAAGTTTCCCTCGAGAAAGGATGTTCTCTAAGAAGAAGGGATGAAAATATCCGGCAGTCCTGGATGAACTGAACTGATAAAAAGGAAAGGAGTGACTGTCAGAATTTCTGTAGCATTTTTATGATTGTTGCACTATCAGTCCAGAGCCGTATCTCCTGAACATAGAAATGAAAAGTAAACAAAAAAACAAACAAAAAACCAGCCTATATGCCAACCACTTTAACTTCTCAATCAGACTAGTCTCTTGAGAAGAACTGTAAAGCTTGCTAAATATACTGCGTTATTTTTCATTTTTCAGTTGTACTCAAGCTCTTGAGAGAGACCATGAGACCTGTATCTGAAGTTCTCCAGGGCTGAACTGCTGATCTCCACTAGAAATAATACGTGAGAACTGAGAAGAAAGGAAAATGAAAAAAGAGGAGACGTTATTGCAATTATATTTTTAAGCCATTAATTTAAAAATGTCTAAAACCATATTTAGATTCCTGAACAGAAGACACAGAGATTTCTAAAACTCATCATTTCTTAGTTAGAAAATGGAACTTTAAGCTGTGCAACATTTTGGAAAATAAAGACTGTGACATGACAAAAATTATTACACATATGAAGGAGGAAGTGAAGGTTCCTAAGCTTAGTCATTGGCTCAACTACAAGCAATTCAGTCTTTATCCTACTGGACATTAAAAAAGAATTTCTTACAGCATTTTTTTGAGAGGGGAAAGAAAGAGATAAATAGCACTCCTCTACATTCAATGAGTTTTCATAGACGACTTTAATATTGCATGTAGTCTGCTGCCGCCAAGATATTATCTTGCTTTACTCATATCCGTGTTATATGAATTTTATCTCTTCTACTGAGTGTAGAACTACCATCAGGCTTTTCTCTGTTTCACAGATGAACAAATACAGAACCCTTGTACAATGCCCTCAGCACATTCCCAATTAGCCTAAATCTACTACTCCAATGTTACTTTTAAAAAGTACCAACAAAAACAAACAAAAAAAAACAAGTCGGACTAATCATTCTCTTTCCTAATGGTAAAACCTTCTTATAAAATCATTCTTATTGAGGAAGTAATATCTCCAGATATCAAACAGAAATCTTAGGGAAGAGAAAAATGCGGTGTATATATTGTTGAATCAAATGAGAACCCATCTGTGAAGATTAATTCAGCAGGAATTCATTCTGTGTATTGCTTTGTTCTGTACTGAACATAAGAATGAAATACAATCATGTAATACAAATGATTAATTACAGTCAAGAGAATAATGTGGTGCTCAAACATAATCATATTACCCATGGACACATCTCAACAGGCTTGGATGTTGAGTTTTGAGAAGAAGCGTCATGACAGCAAATGATTAACAGAACACTTCTGAACTTGCACGTTAAAACAGAGCTGGTTTCTTTCATTACAGCAGATTATAAGATTTCATGATACCAGTTTGATCAGGAATACCATAAGAACATTTGTAAACTTGCTTGTCACAATCATACCTTGCTGTTTTCACAGATAATTTAAAAAAATAATAAATACAGTATTATCACTATAGTACACCTGAAAGTAGGTCTCATTCATGATTAAGTTTACTACTATATGTTCAAACATTTATTTGTTTCAACTTTGAGTTGCCCATTAGCTCAGAGTAAATAGTTGTCAGTGAGAGACCAGGGAAGATGGATCAAATATTTGAAAAAAATCCACTGGGGGAGTGTTATGTAGGCAATCTAGAAAAAGCTCTGAATATATCCTAAAATGATCAGAGGCCAAGAGAATGTTAGAGCAAAGTGTTGTTATACATACTAATTCTGTTTTCAGTCTTTTGCTCTCTGCTTGATAATCATAGAGGGTCATCATTAGAGACAGACTGTGGGTACAAATTCTTGCCCTCCAGGCATTACGGTCACTCTTGTAACCCACTGCTACTGGACCACTCTATTTTTCTGCTTGTTTTTCATCTGGCTCTTAACTTTCAACTGAGGAAAACAGAAATGAAAAAGATCAAGGCTCTGAAGAGACTGTGAGACATCCCGTTGCATGTAGCATGCTTCTATTTACAAAAACTATGAAATTTAGGAAAATTTTATTAACTAGATGACCTTCATTATTCTGCAACTTTATCTCTCACAGTTGTAATGTAAAAAAGATAGAATCAATCCAATGTATTTAAAGATACATTGAGATGCATATTGATTTAATAGTTGTAATTTTTAAAAAATCCTTCCAGAGGAGTAAAGGAGAACTTAGAACAACCTAATAGACATGGTAGGAAGCAACCTCCAGTGGTAACAGAAGCAGATCTGAATTCACAAGACAGACTCTCCTTTTACTTCAGTATGCTTCTATTTATTATGCATCTTCCGAGGTTCAGAAAACTCCTCTCAACATACCTCTCATACCTCATACCTCTCAACTCCTCTTGCACCTACTGGTAAGTGCACTGAAACGCAATATACCATTTCTAGTGCCAATACAACTGTGATTAAATTAATCTTATCAAAAAATATAACACTAAATCAACTTTTGCTGCAAAAATAAAAGCAAATCATGTTGTGTGTCAAGTTACCAAGTCATATGTAACAATTTTTACTGCCATAGACCTCTCCTTATCTTCCTATTCCTGAAAAATGTAGCTTTTTCTAGAAAATACTTCATACTTCTAATAAAGGAAAAAAAATATTATACAGCTGACCTCTGGGATTCTTTATTAGTTTTCCCTCAATTCCTCTGCTTCCTTATATCTACACTACAAATTCCTAACCACATACTTTTGGCATGCTTTTTGTTTAAAAGAAATAACATACTTCTAATCCAGATGCTAAGATTTGCCTTGTTTACTCAGGTATTTAAGAAACAAATTTCAAAGTCTGAGCCAAAGAAGATGAGTAAGATCAACCTTCTACAATAATGGAAATGTGCAGCTTGTCAACACTATTAGGTACTATCACTCAGAATATACACCCTACTGAGTCCCAGTTTTCAGAGTCTGTAGCAGTAATGATTGACCTCAAAGAAACCACTTGATTTACATCAGGGATTTGGGGTTTTAAGATTATCTTTGTACAGCTTCAAAAAGCATCTACAAACTGACACTCAATTCATTTTGCCAGGTGTTAATATTTGTTCATTTTCAAATAAAATCCTTTAATAAATTCACTGCTGTTAAGTTTTCTGGTTGAGAAAAACAAAAACAAAAAAAATTCCCTGGTTCCCAGGATATTTGTGTTGTACAAATACTGTACCCGTATTTCTTTTCTATTACTGTCACTTAATATAGAGGGGGGAAAAAACAATGGATGTGGTAAGCTATAATTTTGTTTTTCTTAAAGTACTCCCAATTCACTAAAAAAAAAAAATAATAAAAAAAATCTGAATGCCCCACAGTCCTTCTGTGCATTGAATGACAAGGAATCAACAAGCCGCAATTTGCAACTTCAATATATTTTGATCATCACGGTATTTGAAAATCCTTTTCTTTCAATTTCTGATACACATGCAAGGTCACCAATGCAAGCCATGAAGAAGAATTTCTTCCACATGTAGAATCTGAGAAAACTATCCTATGTTGTCTCTGACACTGACCACCACAACAGGAAGAATGTGGTGGAAGGGAAACATAAGTAGTACTAAGTCATCCTTTCTTTCCCTGCTTCACTCTTCCAAATTGAGGAAGGTAATCCACAGTCTGTTTCTCTTCAAGTGTTAGAATAAATAGGTGCTCTTTCACTTCATCAGTCTCCCTCCCATCTAAATTCATCACATAGATAACAGTAGCCACCTAACATTAATGCAAACCTAGTTTGTAGGAAACACCTCCGTCTAGCAGCATTTTTGCCACTCAATATGCCAGTGGATAAGTTGCCGGTAAGAAATACGTGTTTCTATACATGTTGCACTGTCGTACCCTCTGCATTAACAACCAACTTCTCTCTGCTTGCTTGCAGTCAGCTGCATTTCTGTTGTCATCCTGAGTTAGGCTTATCTATTAGCCACTTCAAAAAAATGCACAAGGCATGGGGTTTTCTTGTTTGGTTGGTTTTTTTTTCTTTCATTTTCATTTTCTTTTATATCATTATTGAACTAAGACTCAAAAGTTTTCACTTTGTTGCTAACAAATGCCTATTTTAATCAAGCCCCAGACAAAGCGGCCCACAAATGCATTTATTATTAAAACAAACTTGTTTAAAAATTCAAATCTTAGCTTATTAAAAAATATAATAAAGACTTTTATGTAGTTTAGTATGCAAGAGTTAGATTGCTTGACCTCTCTTTTAATGACTTAATTAGCTGTACTAAAGCCCAGCTGGGCCTCTGCTGACAACATAGCTAGATATTTCAATCAGGCAGTGTTATGGAGAATAAGTAATAAATGCTACCTTGTCGCCATACAGTCCCAAACCAGAGTGCATGCTGGTAATGCTAAATTTGATCAGTATGCCTCATATTTCAATTAGTCGTGGTCTGAATCACTAAAACTGTGTAATGTGTATGAATTCCTGACATCAGATACAGAGCTACAGGCTCCCACAGTTAGAACCCATTGAGTTTGCTTTTATTAGCAGCCAATTAATGGCCAAAATCTGCATTGCTTTTAAAATTTATAACCTCTATTCCAGCTGCATCCATGGCTCCTAGTATACTGTATACAATCAGATCCATATCACTGTCGCAAGTCAAACAGCTGCAAACTGTATTCTGTCTGCAGAACTGAAAAATCCTTCCATACAGAAGCTTTTTTTTAACCTCTTAGAAGTTCTTTTCAAAGCCCAGCAGCACTAGTCACTTTGTGACAATGAGCGATTTAATACAGAAAGAAAGAAATCTACACCAAGGTAACCTCTTGGGATGTGCTAGGTTTTCAAACGAATGAAACCCTATCACTTTGGCATAGCACAAGGGCAAGCAAAGCCATTTCTCCTGACCAAGGCTAAGAAAATATAAACATATAAAACCCGACCCTCGTTGAAAATTAACCCGTTGAAGGCTAGAGATTCATTGAAAGATCTCACGAATACAGAGATTAATATTTTAAACCATCTCTCACAAATTTGTAACACTGGAAATTGTAATACAGAGTACAGCAATCCTTACAAGATTATTGCTCATGCCTTTTCCCTCCCAAATGATTTTATGAATACTTGAAGATTTCTAGACTTTATTCTTCGGAATGAGTCTCTATTACTGTTATATGATATTGCAGGAAATTTTGATGTGATCAGATTCAGACATAAAGCATAGTAGCTTTACATACTGGTAATACCAGGTCATAAAGCCATATGATAAAGGCATATTTGACATCTGAAATTATGCTATTACTTTTTAAAAGTCATTTACCATATATAAAAATGTACAGGCTTGCAACATTTTTGGACATCTAATATTCCAGTGTTATCTGACACAAACTGTGAATGTTTCTGTTCTTTCCCCTCTATCTAAGCCACTGACCAAGTGAAGAAAGAGGAAAGGAGAACAGGAAAATAATAATAATAAAAAACAAACAAACAAACAAACAAAAAAAAAAAAAAAAAAAAAAAAAGGAAGAAAAGGCCTGCATTTAAAATTCGGTGATATGGTAGTGAACAACAGAAAAAAATATTCACCTGGTTAAGTGCCTCAGTTTTATACATGGGAGTGTGAAAAAGCACTTCTGCAACAGTAATACACGGTAATAAAAATGTTGTGCTTGGATAATACAAACTGCTGTCATGGCTATTTAAAAGACAATAAAATCCTATTTTATAAAATTCAACCACTAATAGCCAGCATTCTTTCTAACTGCTTAAATACTGCAGTAAGACTCCTAATGCCACTGTGAAATCATAAGCTAGTACTTCAAAGGTGTTCTATCTGTTACAAATTTAATCTTCCCTGGTATGTCACAACTCATTTCATCCCAGAAGCTTTGAGATGCAGCATAGCAGCATTTTTGTTGTCCTAGGCAACATGAACCAAACTGTTAAATACCTGTCTGATGCCCCCAGAATGATCGCAATAGTATTACTTACAGGATTTACAATAATGGCTGTCATGAAAAATTGAAATTCGTCTGTTCCGCTTAATTAAGGAAAAAAAATTCAGCGTGTTTGATTCTTCTCAGTGCTTATGAAATATGTTGGAAACGTTTTATGCTTCTAATTAGATAAAAAAAACAACCAACCTAAAAACATTTCAATGAACTAAAATAATTACACAATAGGATATTTATTCTAAAGCTCACTCGTCTCCTGCCAAAGCCAGTAGAGATGGACAGAACGCAGGTGATAATTGACACAGGTGTGAAACTGGTGTGAAAGAGGGGTGACAGTCACACCGGGGCATAACATGGGATTTTTCTCCCTGTGTTATATCTATTTTTACAGATAAGCAGGTCTATGCAGGACATTCCCAGACTGGCACCTCTTTTTCCCCTGAGAGTGAGTAACCCATATTTTAGGGTTATTCATTTGAAATTAAGAAACAAAGCAGAGTAGTAAAAACACGAAAATAAATTGAATTAGGATTGTACGTGATTGGCTTAATTGTCTCCCACGTATGCTCATGTTACGGCTTTCTGAACGTCTGGGCAAAATAGGCTTTCAAAAGACATGAAAGAAATCATTTCTTTTAACACACAATGTAGACAGACATCTCACAAATACCTGGGATCCTCTCAGAATGCCGTCCGTTCACACTGTGAAAGATCTCCCTAGGAGAGATGGGGCTTACTTCGAAATGAACTGTTTGCTTCAAGTCTCCCAGATAGGTGCTGCCAGCTGAAATGGAAATAGATCATTTTCAAAGAAAAATAGAGAGGAAAAAAAAGCACAAAAGCACAGGGCTCTACCAAGTTTAGGCAGGATAAACACATGTGTTTTAGACTACTTAGTTGTAACCAAGAGGGATCCCTTTGATTTTTGAATTTTTACACACATTTCAGATAAAATCAGGAAGGAAAAAAATCCAGCACTCCAGAACATCAAGTGGATTTGTGACTCTCTCTGGAGGACTCTGGGTCCTTACAAACATATGAATGGATTATGCTGATTTTATACATATTTAATCATTGTAATCCACATGTTTTGATATATGATCTGCAACCCATATTACAAATCGAAGAAATTTATCCACTTCATAACACCTCTATGTCATAAACAAAATATTTCATTTAGTAAATAAAAACTTGGCTGAAAAAAAAAAAAAAAAGACTTCTACAAGTACTTTTCGGCTTTGGAATTTCAGGGACCAATTGAACAAAATAATAGACTGAAAATGGATTTTTTGGATATAAGTTTGTAAGTGTAAAATGACAGTGTTGGTTTGTTTATGCTTTTACTGTCTTATTCTTAGTATTTTAAAGCATTATTTATTTTTTTAAATAAAAACGTACATGGATCTTTCCTCTGTATCTAAAGCTCTGAAATATGTTTCATTACGCAGTTGATCAGGCTTAGATTATGAGGAGGTTTTAGCTCTGCTAATTCTGCTATTGTATAAGGAATAATCAATTGCTGTTTTCCTACTCATCTGATTTCCTAAAAGCCCATTACAGGTTGTATAATCTAAACAATACATACAGGGACACAAAAAAGAAAAGAGAAAAAAAAAGGGGGGGGGAAAAACAGCCCAATAAGTCTGAAATAAAAGATCATGCATAAGAATAAATACACACTAAAAGGAGCAGTAAGAGCTCAAAGACAATTATGAAATAAAAATGCAGAAGCTCTAGAAGATATTTTTGAAAGCCCAACAGCAGTGTCAGCCATGCTCTGATGCCTACCAGTATAAAGTGATCTGAGTGGAAGAAAGGAATCCCTTTCTTCTGGACAACACAAAAAACTTTTATAAACATATCATTGGAAAATAGCCTCAACAATCAAGAATGGAAAAGATAACAATGCCAACATTAAAAAAAAAAAAACCAACGTATTTTTTAAAAAATATAGCCAGAAGGGCAGTATGCGATGTACACAGTCAATAGTGATGTCCATGTGCAACTCAATCCTGGCTTGACTTTACTCTGCCATTCATGAATTATGCAGTCCTCACTAACTCAGAGAAATGAGAGTGAATTACGCTGCCCACTATCACATATTATCTCTCTGGATACACACACTTTAACACTCAGGTTTAAGTACATTTGTATTTTGTTGTGACCACTCTGAAACTTAAATCCACTCTGAGATTTTTGCTCTTACACATGTTCTATGAGTATATATACAAGTGAGCTCACCCATGTGAGTAAATCACAGGCACAGATGCTTGTAATTAAAACACTGAGACAAATATATAATAAACGGGGAATTTCACTGAATTTCATAAGAATAGTTCAATTCAACTGCTATCCACAAAAAGGTAAAAGAAACTTCATTAGTACTGCACAGTTCTTGGTCAGCTCTCTGTCCATTAAACCCTTTTTCCCTGCACCAGCAAAGATTAAATCCTTACTGGTATTTTTCCATATTTTTCTATATTTTTAGCAGGACCCAGTCTTTCCCAGCTCAGCCCTAGCAGTGGCATCGAGCATTTCATTATGCATTTTGTTATATCTGCTCTTACAAGGCTGATTCCATTACCATTTTACAAGTGACTTTTTAATTACTGCTACATCTAAGACGAGATTTGGAATTTAAAAACATGCGCACATGGAGTTAGGCTGTTCTTTGATTATTAAAACCTTAAGTTCATACTACACGAGTCAGATGGGACTGTAGCGATCCTCCAAGGATGGCGGGTCTGTGAGCCATGGTTGGGGCTCCACTGAGATCCCATGCAGTCAGGGTACAGCTCCTCAGGCTGTTGGGCGAGGCCCCCGATTCAGGGAAGAAACTTAAAAGAGGAAATGTACCATCTGCAGACTTTCTGAAGTGCCTTGTCCATTAAAATGCAATTCCAGTATGTGTTGTGGATAATTACTCTTTATTTGCTGCACAATAGGGATTGCTGGTGTTTAAATTATCCCTAGAATGTACAGAATTGTGCTTTTTGAAGTAATCCTCTGCAATAAAACAGAATGCATTTTGTCAGATAGCTGGGTTTTTAGCTGTGCTGTAATAAAGGTGCTTAAAAACATAGCCTCGGGCAACTAAAGCAGGGTTTTGCTTCTTCAGGAAAACCAAAGTAAAATAAAAATTTTCCCACACTGCACAATCTAGTCATTAATTTTACTGTAGGCAGCCAGACATGCATGCCAATGTTTGAGTAAACTCATGTTTTACCCATTATATTATCTGCAACTGAAGATAACTCTTAGTGAATATTCAACTTTTAATTTCAGGTTTTATATCCAGATGAAACACAGAATCATTTCAAATCTCTTCAACCTATTATGTTAAAGCCAGCAGACGGTGGTAAATATTTTCCTTAATTTTGACAGACATGCAAATATATATATAAATTCACATTACACTTTTTACTATTTATACATATAAGAAAACAGAAAAAAAATCTCCCTACTGTTGCGTTACATAGAGGATTTTTTAAAAATTAAAAGCTGTGTTCTACATTCTAGATAGTAAAACAGAAACCGTGTTCTAAATCCTGCCCTATTCCTCTAAGGAGTTATTATCATAATATATGTGTGTATTTTGAACAACCAGCTGAGGAATAATGAAGCACTTACCAACAAAAAGTGCAGTTCATGCAAACACGTGCTTAAATATCTACATAAACACATAGATCTAAAAGACTCTGTTATATTTAGACTGTCGTCATTAAACAAAAATTTCTCTGCAGATGTCTTGCTTGGTATATACTCTGACAAACAAAGCCTTCCAGTGGGAAAAAAACACAGAAACAAGCAGAAAAATCTGAGTCTGCAGAAATATCTACAGTAAGAATCAATTTAACAACCAAGTGGAAAGATGTGATAACTCTTCTACATGCTACACATGAAAAATTATCTCAGCTGTGACCGAGAAAGTATCAGTTTAACAGATGTAAACATACAACATAGGTGCCATGTGTTTGTCCCTAATATATACAAGTTTGATAGAGGTACCCTATTTCCATACAAATATTTCCTAAGCACCAACTGTCTCATATTTGAGAACAATTTCAGACAAACAGAACATTCCATTATTATACAGCATTTTCACTTACATCATAAATGAGGTGTGACCAGCAGAAGGCAGTGTTACAATAAATATATAAGCTACTGCTCATCTACAAGCCTGTTTGATACTGAGATTTCGAGTTTTCCTAACTTTTCACAATACAACCACTGTTTTCCCTAGGCACTTAGTATGAAAACCATCCTCTCAATGTAAATAAACATACAGAAGTACTTAAAATACTTCAGAAACCATTTCTTTTGCACCACGCTCCTCTTAATTTAAAAGTTAACCTCTTTGACTTTCAGTACCTTGCATTTTCAGCTTTTTAAGTTCATCAGAGAACTGTGTTCCCACTTACCATTTCAACACAGCATTTTGCTGAGCTGTGTCCTCATGAACCAGGGCTCACACAGTGTAGAGGAGACGGGCATTGCCTCCACAGCAGTTTGGCTTACATAATTCAGTCAAAAAAAAAAAAAAAAAAAAAGACTTCTAACATCATTTCTTATTAACCTTTAGTGGTTTGCACATCATTTGGAGAACAGTGTCTGACACCTTCTTAGTGAAACCACTGTAGGCATAATAGAACATACTGTTCATTAAGTGTCAGTCCAATGTTTAAGTAGTAATGTCATTTAGATGTGTTAGTATACAAAATCTGTTGGATACCTCTTCAAGTTTACAAAATCCATGTTAAAGGAGCCAGGACTGCAAAAAACAATGTTACAGCATATGTTTGGATTTTTGTATTTCAAAGTCCTGACTACTTTATCTGAATTACAGATTTAGAGCTTTGTTATGTGTGATAGTTATGATAATATGATCACTAAAGGCACAGAGACAGGGAGACTCAAATCCCTTTGAAAATCCCTTTCTCTATTTCCTACAGCTGCTGCTGGAGTTTAATATCTGATAGAATGATGAAAAAGAACAGGCCAAACTCCAGTTTTAATAAAAATTTTAACAGGTCTACATATAGTTATGAAAAATGTTATTTGCAATGCCAATCTTTAATAAAATTTTCTTAAACCAAAGAAAATTCCCTGTGGGGAATCTGTTATGAATGTGTTTTTCATATGTACTATTTAAGGCTGTTTAAAGGTTATGAAAGTGGCTGGTAAAATAAGTTCTATCACAGCACAACAAAATCCTACGTGCGGTCTCACTTTCGCATTTAATCAAGTAAGTAAGCAAGTCCTTCAGTTTTTTTCTGTTTGTTCCAAAACAAACGGTTTCAGCTTCCATGAAACCTTTTCTCCAAATTAACGGTAATAATTCTTAGCATATGCATGAACTACACAAATTTAACAAGAAAGCGTTGGTTTTGAGAACTGTTTGCAACCACAATTGTCAAAACTCACATTGCTTCATCAAGCAGTATTTTCTGCCACTATCAGCTGGGGGTATGCTTTAATAATACTTACATATTTGAATAGGTACATGAAGAGAAAGCCAACGTTAAAAGCAGAGCAGAACATCGCATCCAAACTTTGCAACCTGGGTAAACACTGTGCAGCTTACATAAGTGCTTAATGAGTGTTCTTACTGTGTTAAACCCTTGTTTCTCACAATAATACTACTGAAGTTTTTACTTGTTATTTATGCCTCTCCTTCTAAGCAGAATTTTTGTAGAAAACATGTACTGGAAATCAAGTTGTTCTTTCATAAAGCAGATAAAACATTTAAAAAAAACAAAACAAAACAAAACAAAAAAAAACAAAAAACATTGACACTTAAAAATATATATATATATATATGTATAATATATATAATATATGAAATATATTTAAAAACTAGTAATTCCTTTTAATCCTGAGACCCGCCATCATCATTAATGTGTGTCTTCAAGGCCAGAATAAGAGTGCCTGTATTTACTATACCACCCTTCTGTTCCTAACTCTTTTATCTTCCAGCCCAACCCTTGACTCTCATTTGCATCTGCACGATCATCTTAGAATATAACATGCAAGTGTATGACTTGCATACAACACTGTCTTTAAACAGATGGTGGTATGTGCCAAATTATTTCTTTTACAAATGCAAGTCAGTAATGACTACAGAAGTCAGAATGACCACCCCCCATAAAGAAACTCTCTTTTGTTTCTAACTCTAGATTAACAGAGCTAAGCGAGAGAGCGAGGTGGTGGAAATTACCAAAACATGCTAATGAACTACAGTCTCCTACACCTTATAAACCTCTGTCTATAGAAAAACTTTTGCAGAAGCTGCTCTGTGCCCATCTGTCTGTGAGAGCATATGTTTTCTAATAGATTGATGTGAAATGACTGGAGCCAACTTTGAACTTTCTGTAATATTTTAAAGCTTTATCTAATCAAAAAACACTGAGAATGTCCAATTTATGGGGATAGTAAAAAAAATCCACTCATAAATATGACAAGTAAATTCAAAGAAAAAATGTTCCATTACCATAATCAAATTTTTAAAATGTTATTTAAAATAATCTACCTTTTTTCTTTTATATATTATCAATCTCTTTATTTTAAGGTTCTGGCAAGGTTCATATTTCCTGTGATCTTAAGCAAGGGATTTGAAAAATTTTGGAGGAATCAAGGTAACAAGAATGTATAAAAGAATAATTTATTGCTGTGACTATTTTGTCCTCTGATTTCTGTTTTGGGATTATAGTGGATTATCTTTGTCTAAAACCTATTTTTCATATCCCTCTGGAAATTAATTGACAAGTTCACAAACAGGAAAGCAAAATTAAGAGATCTAATCAATATTTATACTCAAATCTCTATGCTGCGATATCCTTGAACATAATTCTGTGACATATTGGTTTTCTCCTTGAATTGAAAGCCTTCAGATGAAATTTAAACTGGCATTGGGAAAGACTTCAAAAGAACATCTGAAAGAACCAATTTGAAAGAAAAATTTTGTGAAAATCAAGCACAGAAAATGCTGAGTACCTACACAAATTACACTTGTCAATGCTTTTTCTCTGATGTCAATTTAAAAAAAAAAATCATCATTCTTAAGAAAGATGTTCTTTGAAAAAGGAACAGCAGCAATGTGATAAAAATTTTCTGGTTTACACTATTTATGCCCAAAGTACTCTGTCAGAAAGAAGTCTGACAAATTTATATCAAATTAGGTAAACAATAAAACTCCAACATTATTAATAAAACAATTCTTATTAAAGACAATTTTTTAGATTAAAGTAAAAAGAATACCTGATCAACTCGCTCATATAAATCCTGTTTATTCATATTTCATCAGAAATTCAGATTAAAGACATTCATATATAACAATCAATTAAACACTGTTGAAAAAAAAGCGTTTTGTTTCAGAAAAAATACAGAATCTTCACTCAAAATTAGTTCTGTATATGTTCAAATCTTGTTCATTACTGCATTTAAATCCATTGGCAAACAGAAGAGGAATCCTGTGATCAAGTTTCTATGTATGCACACAACTCCTATATTAGAATCAGTTTCCTGGATCTTATATCAAGATTATTTCAAAAGAATAAAGAAGATACATTAAATGTATGTTAAAGAATGTGTTAGACATAATTATTTCAGCATTTTTGTTGTTCATGTTTGAAATGACTTAGGATTCAATCTGGGTTTGTGTAAGACCTACTTTTTGATCAACCTTTCTCCCCCCCATCCCTCTTCACCCTCAAGGACCACTGAAATACTGTTTTTTGGGTTTTTTTTTTAATTGATTAGTCTGTGCATGACAAAAAACATGCCATTTAGTCCTGTTTCTCCGTAGAAGGTTATAAGCATACTTTCACCTCCTCCTTCTGGAGATTAATAACTTCAGGATTTTCCGGAAAGCTTTGGTAGCAATTTGGTAATCTACAATCCATCCCTCTTATTACTAGGAAACTGGAGTTAGGAATGCAAAATTACTTCCCTTTTCTTATTCCCTAACTGCATGTATTAAAAAAGTTTCCATAGCAACTACAAAGCATAGTATCAGTGCCCAAGTAGCTCTCCAACAACAACCCTAAACAAGCATCTGTGGCGCTGAAGTGCTTAATTTTGTAGTTTTATTTATTTACTTTAATAAGAGTTTTTCTTTAGGAATTATTATTCACTTCTCAGACACTGATATTTTATGTTGAGAAGTGAAGCAAAGCCTACCTTGCATCCAAACAGACACCACATCGCCCACCTTGGGGACTTCAAATAAATAACACAACCTAACTCTTAAAAAGTTGATGAAAAAAAAAAAATAAGGATGCTCCTATGGAATTGTCCTTTTGCTTTTAAAGAGAATTAACATCCTGGTAGCTACCTTTTCCCAGCTACAAACATGGCTTTTCCAGACTTCAGGCTACCTATAACTGTGATCTACTACATTGCTCAATTTTTAAGAAATTATTTTCTCCCACTGTCAATACAAAAAAGACCACTCATTTTTATTGCCACATTTATAATCTGCCCTGTATACTAAAGAAAATATAAGAAATGTTGTTTTTTCTTGATTTTGCTTATCTTGAAGATCTCAAAAAACACAAGATGTTAACTGTACCTAATGAAGAGATCAACACTATCCGGCATATAACCAATTAGAAAAAAGTCTGAGGGGATTTTACCCAAAGATAACAAAAGTGAGCAATCAAAGTGAGACAAGGAAAAATAATTGCATTATGTCACCTTGGATGTAGGGACATGATTTTAATACTTGCAGATTTCAAATATGTACAGTACTGAAAATCTGTAACAAAACCAAGACGACCAGTTTTTTCTAGATGGGGCCTGATTTTCCTTTCATAGCAGTCAGTGAAAAGCTTTTCAGCAACTTCAGAGACTTTTAGTCCAGCCTCTGTTACACATTCACTATGCAAACTCAATAGCTTATCTATCACATGGTGCAAGAAACCAGGTACCACATTTATGATTCAGTGCGTTGAATAGAACTGCAAATTTCAACAGTTAAATCCATTGCAACAGCCCGGCAAACATTTAAACAAATTATTAACTTTACACCCATAAGAAATCTCTTATCGCTTAATTCATTTGCTTAGAATTGTCCGTGTGAGTGATGCGACTTGATCATTTAAACAGCGGTAGAACTTGGTATTAGAAATGTGCAGTTCACTTCACATAGCCATAGATGCATGTGGCAATTTCACAGGTCATTGCAGCATATATAATTTTGCAATGGACTATAGAATTTACGGTCCCTTTGAAAACTGATGCCATGAACTTGCAAGCACTTAATTGTGCCCATAATTGCACTCATGTGAGTACTACTGGACTGTTCTCAAGAATAGTGTTACTGAAACATAAGAGTTTACAGGTTCAGGACCTGAAATTGTTAATACCACCCAAGCCCTGAACAAGTGCTGCTAAGACACAGTCCTGAAAACACTTACTCCTGAGTGTACAACAGCTGTGCTTATTTCTGGGGCTAGTCCCTTTGAAATCAAGAGCCGTAAGTGCTAAACTCACTACTAAACATTTAAGCAACTGTAGCAAAAGGGTTTCCCTTCATCCATTCAGAGAGGGGAACAGAGGAAGCCCAGCACAAGAAGAACTCAGACTCTTAAGTTTCCTCAGGTAATGCAAACCAGTTTGGAAGCATTGCTCATCCTGAAGCAGTGACCTAGCTGTGCCCAAGTTCTAGCTCTACTGAATGAAATCAGTGACAAGCTGTTACAAAACCAGCCTTGCCCAGACCCTGATCTTTCTGAATAATCCTTCACCAACCCAGTCCTCCTCAGTGCACTGACTTCCAAGCCTCTCATAAAACAGCTAAGAATGACCAATATATTGGGAATTATTGATTAACAGAACCATTTTTACAAAAAAACTTTAACAGAAGTCTCACATAAAATCCCAAGAGTCAGATAGGCAAGGCACATTCAAATTGCATTCAAGAAAGGATAACAAACCCCATGCCTTTCATGCTCTTGCTCAGCTACCACTAATTACTAAGCCAGTGCAAAGACGGTATGTGCAGCACTACAGCAGCACTCGGGCAGCTGTGCCCCTCCCTGCCACTGCTGCTTCCAGCCTCCAATGGAGCCAAGAAGCTCCGTCCCCTCCGTACCACAGCTGACAAACCCTGTCTGAGGTTGCTGCCTTAGAATAGCAGCATCTGGTCGCACGTACCACTGGACTGAGTGGAATACTTCTTCTGTTTTACACCCTTTACCCAGACATTTTTGTTTATTTGCACTGTTTGGTTCTCATTGTGGGTTTTATCTTGGCTCAGAGATCAAATGGAAGCCTGCAGATCTAGTAAGTGAAGAGCAGAATTGAAACAAGATGCCCTCACAGCACACACCCATGTCACAGTTCACAATAAATATTTTATCAAGATACCTATTAATAAACTGAAACTGTGTTTCCATGTTGTTTAACACCTAATTTTGCAACTTTGTTCCTTTACAATTATGAACATATAAAAAGTTTATCTGTGTGCACAGTAGCAGCACCAGTGCCAGAGACTGTATGCTTCAGATACTTGCTACGCTAAAATTCTAAAATCAATGTTACCGCTCAAAGTGCTTGAACACAGACCTAGGAGGTCTTTCAGTTTTCAAAACACAGCTTCAAAAATGTTTTTTTAAAGAACCAAAAAAACACCATCTACCTATCTATACACACACTTCTAAATGCATCCTGACTATTTTGGAATTGAAAAACAGTTTTCTATCTTTAAAGAAATATATAGTAAAAATGATACTGGCATGGCACAACTAAGGAAATCAACACTGCCCCAGTCCTAAGGCACATTTTTCCGTATAAGCTGCAGCAGAATCTGAAGTTCATCAAAAGTGCATCAGTGTAAATCTAAACAGAACAATCTTGATGACATATATGTGCTTTGTGTAGATGCATTTCACATTCTCTATCAAGTTATTTTATCCCCTGTGGAAGTTTGGGCTGCTAAATAACACAACTTTGGCGCTCATTTTTAAGTAGCTTACAGACCCCATGTACATTACCAATGTCTGAACAAAATTTACCCCAGTAAAATACAGCCTACAATAAGCTTTGAATCTTCACCAAAGTAGTGAGTATTGTATTGTAAGATACAGAAAAGGCTTTGAATGATTATGCAACATCATATCTGTGCCATCACTGAAATTTTTTATCATTTGAATTTAGATATATTTTATTTCTATTAGCTATTTTAGCTGTTATGGGTGCTGTGCATTATAATTCATACAGATGAATGCGACTTGGGGTTTATCTGTCAGAAAACATCATTTCCTTCACTGTCCACTGAGCAAAACAAAAAATCCATCCGCTACTGTGGGATATTTTAAAAATATCATTTCCTCAAGAGGTGTTGAATTATTCTCACCACATACACAGTGTGCAATTGGCAAGAATCTTTTCTCCAGATTGGTAGAAAAGGGCACTGAACACTGTAAGATCACCTCCTGCACATTTCAGCTTAAATTAAGGGTTTAAATTAAAATATTATTTCTCGAAAAAGAAAGTTTCAAAACTATCTTTAAACACTTCAAAACATACTTTTTTAATTATGCCACACATACAACAGTTTTGCTACACACTTGAACTTCTTCATACACAGACACAGATTACCTTAGCAGCAGAGTTGTGTTTTAAGCACAAAGTACCACCATTCTATTTTCTCTGAAGTTGTGCTGCTATTAAGCTGCTCAGACCATTAAAATAACTTTAGTATGACCATTCTGAAACTTTCTAAAACAGAAACAACAAAACACAAGTAGAGGGGTTTGGCAACCAAGTCCTGCTGGGATCACTCTTTGGAATATCATTTGAATGTCACAGTAGGTATGTGAACAGAGTTCTTTTTATGTATATATAGAACGGGTAGTTGTTTTATTTTCTCTTTCTCTCTCTCTCTCTCTTTTTTTTTTTAATAGTGCAACGAAAATATAGCTTCAGTGAAGACATGAGTTTATGTTCCCATGTGAATGCAAGTGCGACAAAAGAATGCAAGATTTCTCCAAGTTCTCCTCTTAAAGTGCATGATCCTACAGCTAGCCATGCATCAGGAACACTGGCTACCCACCAAGCAGATCACAAATCTTAGAGGGTACCCAGATTGACCAGTTTTATGCACCACCCTGCTGGAGACACATTACCAAGTTACATTAGAATATAAGGCAACCTTTTACAGGTAATATCATTCACAGCATAAAGTGTAGCCTAACCAGCATCATCCCATAGCACACCTCACCAAAAGGACTGTCACAAGAGCCATGTGTCTGGGCTTGGTAGACTGCCATAGGCCAACGCTGGAAAAGCACGGGGGCTTCAGAGTCAGCCCAACCTCCTATTCCTCTTCTTCTTGGGGAAATCTGAAGCATAATGGAAACCTCTCAAACTTTTAAATCTCTATATTACCTGACATCTCATGACATAAGTTACACTATGTTACTTGCTCTCACCTTATGTTGCGTTGATGGGATGCTCCACAGCTGGCAAGCAGCTGAATATGATGCACTGATATTCTTTAACTGGTACACTGTAAAGACTAAGCAGCAAAAAGTAACAAGGGCTGATATCACTAGTAAAAAGTCCCTTGAAGAAGTTACAGGAGCAGAAATTTTCTTCTCCTTAACAATATGTTAATAAAACTGCATGTTCTGCCTCCGTAAATTTTGTTTATGTTCTAAAACCTTCGAACTAACATTACTACTGTTGTAGTACTCTACTGCTGTAGAGTAGCAACCCTAATTAAAAGTACTTTCTTTTTTCCTCAAGTGCCGAAGTCCTAAATCAAAACAACTACACGTGAGGCTCACATCAAACTCTGATGTCTATTTGGAACATATTTAAGTGAGAACAGAAAATATCAATCAACCCATAGTGTTTGTGTAGGCAGCAAAATGAGAATATTTCCCATGAACTACACCCTGAGGGAGAACTTCATTAGGATATGTACAAAAGATATTTGAAAAATAAATAAATAAATAAATGGGGAGGCGGGAGGGAGAGGAAATCAAATCACTAGAACAGGAATCTCAGCTCCTTAAAGTGCTGTGCTTTTTTGCTTTTTTTCTTTCCCCTCAAATATTTATTTTCACAACTAAATTGTATGCTTTTTATCTTGTTTCCTCTTTTCTTTTCCTGAAGTGAGCCACTTTTGTTGTTGTTGCTGACAAGTCAAAACGTTTCTGTTCAAAGCTCAGTTGTGGATCTTAGAGAAGATTTTGCATCTGAAGAGCTGCTCATTCCACTGCACTTTATAAAGGGAGTATCCCATAGTTTGCAGACTGTGAGTCACTGCCATTGCATCTGTGGCTCTGAGACCAGATTTCTTTTGCTGTATAGGCAGAAACACTGCTTCATGGGACTCTGTGTTGCTCTTTATTTGTTAGTATGACCTAAGTATTTCCAGTACATTCCATCTGCTGCTCACTCAGAAAAGAGTGGAAAAAAGGGCCCTCTTCCATATGCAGTCTCCTTTCCTTCTCCTCTCCCCACTACTTGCACTGTACTAACTCAGGGCATTTCTGTCAATAAAATGCATCTTGAATGCATCTACTGTGCCAGGACCACGATGCCTCCTCCAGCCTCAGCAATCTCACTGAACTTTTTGGGCCTGTCTGTATACTCTACATTTTATCAGCTCTTGCGCCCCAAACAAAATCACAGCTAAGAAAATGGTTCAATTTATGATAAAAATCACAGCACACTCCCCATTCATAACACAAAGACAGATGTGCTTTCATAACGGTGGCCTCATCTTTCCAATCAAGGCTATTTGCACGCCATTCAGAATGGTGGAATACAATACCATACCAGAACTTAAAACAACTTTCTAAGAGTTGACAAGAGTATTTACTTCATGTAACGAAAGACAAAAACAAAATTAGCTCAATTGCTGTGCTGCACACTTACAGAAGTGGTGCACTTTGGTCTGTCCATTAGGCCTTAATATTTCCTGGGATTTTGCTATTCCTCCATAAAGAAAGAGAAACCTAGAAGCTTTTTGTTTCTTTGTTTCTGTTTTTTTGGTTTTGTTTTGTTTTGTATATAATTTGCCACAATTTCCAAAACTCACATGAGAAAGTTACATTGGCTGCTCATGCAAATACTGAGCTAGATGCCTCCAAAGGAAAAAAAAGAGAAGATAAAAATACAAATACGCAGTAACATAAAATCAAATTAGCCAAATATGGCTGCATCATCTCTCAAATGAAAGAAAAACCCTGAATTCACAAGCAACAGAATAACCACTATCCCATTTCTTATTCTTTTGTTCCACAGATCAAAAAAAATAATTCAACACATAAGCAAGCTGAAAAGTTGCCTATTTGTAAGTTATGATACGATTAGTTGCCTATTTCTACGGACAATTAAGTTGTAGTGTAAATTAATACAATTTAAATGGGAAATTTTAGTATGTATTACAAAGGAATATTACAAGATTGAGGATATAGCCAACTATTTAGCAGCAGATAAAGATCTTCTGGTAAAAAAATCTATTACTCAAACTTCTAAAATATTATTAAAGTAATTATAACATCACAGTTACATTTTTCCCATATTAACTTATTATAAACTCCAGGATAATTTCTCTCTCTTTTTTTTTTTTTTTTTTAAGTGCAGATGAACAAGAAAATTATTCTTAACTATGTATTATTACATATCATAACACAGTAATATTAGTTCTGAAATTCTCACGTCAGAAGACTCACAGAATGAGCTGAGAAAGATCTAAAGGCTATAGAAATACTTTTCTCTACATAACAGAGTCATTTTCTTGCACTAGCATTAAAACAAGTCTTTGCTCAAAGCCTATGCATCAGTGTAAATCACACCAAATTCCTACTTTGGACTTTAAAAGCTGTATAACCATTTTGTAGATCTTTGCATGTCACACAAAGGTAACCCACGGGTCTAGTGGTCAGCACAAGATAATTCATGCCTTTTAAATCCTGTATTCTGGTAGCTGGAACTGAAGGGCACAGGCAAAGCTACCAAACAGGAGGACTCACTGAGAGAAAAACAAGGGTATGGGCAAAGCAAGCTGGGAAAGGAGAGAGAAGGAGACGTGCACATGGCTCACCTGGCGGCTGTTGCTGATGTCTAAGTAAACCACCAGAAGCAATCACGTCTGCATTAGGCTGGGATGGAGAAGAGGATGGAGAAAAGTGGTGAGAAACATTTAACTTCCTCACTAGCTTCCCAATTCTATACCTTCATATGCTCCAACTCATTTATTTTGATAGCTCTCTATGAAGTCAAATATTTTCATTGTCCTGCCCCACACAACATTAATTCTTCACTTTGATAATACCCAAACACAAATAAATTGTGTTTTTCATTTCTTTTCAAATAAGTTTCCCACAAACTGGAGCATTTTCCACATGTTTGCTGTGATAATTCAACCTTTTTTTGTGTGTGTGTAATACCAAATGCCCTTATTTTGATAATTTGAAATAAAAACAGTTGAAATGCTACAGAGGCTGCATAATACAAAGTTGATAATATGAGAGTGCAACTCAGAATTTTCCTATTTAAATCAGGAAGGAATCAGCATCTTTCCATATCAAACCCCAGTGCACAAGCCGTACCTACTTGGCTATTTGGCATAGCTTAGTCCCAGCAGCAGTTCATTTAAAGCTACAAAAGCACACAGTATCTACATTAAAGAGACTGACAAAAGGCATGTTTTCAAATGAAAACTTTTAACACAAGCTTTCAATATCAGTATTTAACCACATAAAATAAAGCCCCTAGATTTCCAGTAAAGTATTTGCAGAAGTGCTGAGCATTAGTGATCCCTTTCTGTGTGAGTTACAGGAGTTCAGCACCTTTGGAAAAAAATGGGGTGTTTTAATTAGGTCTGGGCATGAATGTAAAATCCTAAGATCTAAAATTATGCAAACTCACTGTTCATAATACATACAAATATCACTGAGGTGTGTGGGGGCAGGGTGGAAACACGACCAAGGGAAACCCTAGTGCGATCACAGATCATTTTAAGGAAATGAAGTGCAATATAGATTTCAAAATGCAAGCTGAGGTCTTTATGTCCCAGCTGATAAACAATCTCATTTAGCAGTTGCATATGCCCACTAGTGTTATTACACTGGTTTTCTTTTCTTTTTTTAATGCAGAGAAACAAAGTAAAGCACTGTCTATAATTACAAGCCTGAAAATCATATTCTTGCATTCTAATTTTTTTTCTTTAAGTAATACAATGCATCTTTGCAGATCTAAGCAAAGTATAAAACTGGAGATTAACATTGTTATGCTTGGAAATGTCTGCTATTGTAATGAAACAAAGCGTACATTCTTCCCTCCAAGATAACTTGAATAGTTTTCTCCCTATTTAGTGGAGTATGTTGCGTTTAATTACACAGAGAACATGCCTGCCTTGTAGGTTATATGCAAGTAGCAAAATTTCACTTGATTTTCAAAAGATGGTATCAGAATTAATTTTTAATAACAATGAATATTCTTCCCTGAGCTGGAGCAAGGTAAAAATATTTCTCTGAGTTAGAATATTATTCACTTATAGATCACTCATCATAAAAAAAAAAAATCCACTTGATAAGACAGACTGTTTTCTTTCTCTCTCTTAATCTCTTTCTCCTGTCTCTCCTTTTGCCTTTGTTCTTTGTCTATCCCTTTCATTTCTCCCTTTCAACTGCTAGGAAAAGGTGGACTCTAGTCAAATAGCACTGCTAGTACATATCGTATGTATTACTTTATTTACAACATTTTTATGAATTATTCCTTTTTAAATGGAATGTATGAAGACATATTTTTCCTAGTTCCTAACAAAAAGTATGAAATAATTGTCTTCACTGATAGAATCAGTACTCAGATTCCAAAACAATAGAATCTTAAATCTCCACCCTTCGAACTGTTGCTCCTTTGCCTTTGTTCTCCACTTTAGTGCCAATAATTTTTCCAGTAGACATACTGTAAAAACAGACTTTAAGTTCTGGCCTTAACAAAAATATTTCCTTTCTTTTCTTAGTCATGTTTTTCTTAGCAAGATATTTCATTTAAGCAATCTGCAAAAGTGAGTTTGCCTTTAAATAAGGAACTACTTTTTATTTTTACTAGTAGCACAGACTACTTTTGCCTGAGTGTACAGAGATGTTTTTGATCATGTCTTATACAAATGTTTCTATACAAATGCAGTAGTAGTAGTTGTTGTTTTTAATGCTTTTTTTGTTATAATTATTTTCATTTCTACTTTGTGATGCTCTAGCTAGAATTACTTTCCTTATTATTTTAAGGAATACGCACAAAATAAAAATGACAACAACAAAAATACAATCCATACAAAATAAATATGACTGCTATTCCCTCCAATAAAATTGTTTCTAATCCAAATCCTCACTGAATAAGAAACCATTTGATTTGTACCACCATTAAAATTGGACATATTAGTAGTACTAAGTAATAGCTCTAGTAGTAAACATTTCTTAGTAAATAGAAAGAATAATTGCAATTTGCTCTAAAAACAAAATCAGCCTTTTCTTTTTCCTTCACTTACCTGTCTACTTATTATAAATGCTCAAGAAGTGCCAGCAGCAAAAATGAATAGCCCAACAAATAAAAGACATTAAAAAAGAGTCACTTCTAATTTTAAAATAAGCTAAACTATTTTATAAAGAGAACCCGAGATGCCAAGAAGATAGAAATCACAGCTGTGGGGAAGGCTATTCTCAAAGTCCATATACTGTCTTAGAATAACAAAAAGAGAAGACAACTGCTTGTATTCACAGTCAAGCTCATCAAGTTTCTTCCTTTGCAATTTCTAGGCTACATAAAAAGTCTTAAGCAGTAAACAGTGTATGATTTAAATAAGGAGTGTATCTTGAAGCGTATCTTTTAATAAACATTTATTATGTGTTCTGAACGAGTGTTTACATATGAACTTTGATGTACATTTTCTCTGTATCTCTGCATCAGCAAATGAAAATTAACTTGACTTTGAGAACAACACAGTAATTTTATTTACATGAATTGCATTTTTCTGTACGATTCAGAAGCTCAAATTAGAATTTGCTTTCCTAGCAAAAATGAGCCTTTTGAAGCTAGAACTTAAAAAATAAGTATTTTTTCCAAGTAATGATAGCTAAACAATATGCTAAAAATCAAAATTTAAAAAATAGGAAGACCATCATATGTTTATAAGCTCACTAGATATGCATAGTGGTATGTCTTCCAGTAAATTCACTATATTTCCTAAACAGGTCATAATGTTTCAGTTCTTCTATAAGTATATTACACTTAGATCCTTGGAAGATAACTTATGTCACAACCTTTCTTTATCATTGACTCTGACTAGTGAAGGCTCAATCATATCATAAAAGTTTAATCAATGTATGACCACTGTGTGTGTGTATATGCGTTGAAGATGGCACAATCATTTTACAAGAAACAGCAGCTCTATTTCCAAGCCTCGATGGCCTTCTAAACTTTGAAATCACATGAAATATTTTCAAATTCTGATAATCCAACTACTACAAAGCACGCCACTCTTGGTCCCACAAATCTTGTGTTTTCCTCCCTTTTGTCACCTTCAAACTGAATATTAATGCATTACATTGCTCCTCCCCTGCAAAGTTGCTTCTTTCTTTATCACTGTTTTTTGGCAAGTCTTTCCTGACCTTGTAAAAGGTCATTCCTTATTCTAAAGATTTTACTTTACTCACTTGTACTCAGTATATCAAAACATTTTACTAGAAGTTGGATTTACTATTGTTACTAGACAGGCAATACTCAACAACCAGCAACATTTTTGGGAAAGTTTATGTATCTGATCTGCCATAGCTGTGCTTTTGGTATAACTTCCTAGACATTAGTGGAACCAGTGAAGTCCCAGAAAAAAATTTATTCTGCTACATTTTGATCCTTTTGGACATGTTCTAATTTTCATAAAAGGTTGGGGGACTTTTTGCTTTGTTTTGTTTTTTAATCTTATCTAATCTACATCATTTGAGCTATACTGCACAGTATAGGCCCTTTTTTCAGATGAGTACCTTGTATGCAGTTTGAACACTCTCCACGTCTCCAAAGCTTTACTTGCTCTATTTCCTTCTAATTACAAGACACGTAGATGTGAATGGTATAGCAAGCCATATTTGTTAGTGTACTAAGTAACCTAAATATTAGGTTTGGATCTGTGTCATAAAGATATTGAAATGCTGTGAAGTTAATTACTTGGTGTTTTTTATTTTTTCCAAACAGAGACATAACTAGCTAAAATGATAATATTTAAGAGGCCCCACAAACCTGCACCCGATTATGTTATCTATTTAAATCGTATCTACTCACATTTAAAAACAAAAGTCATCAAATCTGGAGCCAACAGTCTTCTCTGACAGACTCAAAAAACTGGATAGTCCATTTTTCAGATTCTTCACACCAGTCCTCCAGCATGTCGTTCTGCATGATGAGATATGGTTGGTCATTTTTACAATTCTCATCAGATCAGAGAAAATACAGTCAAAAAAAATTCCCTATTTTGAGAGTTGCTTTTTTTTAGGCATCTAATGATTTAAAAACTGTATAAATGACCTTCTTTTAAAAAAACAAAAATAACACAAATTATAGCTTACAAAATGAAAACACTGCTAAAATTAGAGAATATTTCAAAAACATTTACTTATGTAAGCCACATTGCATTTTGTGTAAATGAAGGTTCAAAGCAGACTTCCATGAAATTTCATGAAAGCAGTTCCATAACTTAATTGAAAACTATTTCACTCCAGAGATATTTTACTTCTCCATGAAAATCGGTGGCATGGTTGTTTACTATAAGTTATTCTAAAATGAATGATGTTTTTTGTACCCTTACCATAACACGAAAAATTGTAAACTTTCAGGTAATAAAGCATCTAACTTTTAGTTGTTTTTCTACCTTACCAGGTAAAAATAAATGCCAAAAAAATTACTCTTTAAGCACACATACAGGCACATATTACTAATTAAATTAAGTAATAGGAAGCAGTGCAAGAAGTGGGAAAGAGCTGCAGTGTTGACTTTCATGCACAGCTGAGTGGATATAACAGTCTGTTACCCTTTGTATGCTCCATCTTTATTCCTAGACCCTCACTTTCAGACCCTCCTTTGCAATGAGTTTGGCACAGATGCCAGGAATCAATTCAACTCAGCAGGCAAACAGCAAATTGTACAATCGGTTTTGGTTTTGAAATCACCAGGTTGGTGATTTCAAAAGAGCAAATGACCACAGGGAGAGAGTGAAAGAAGATGACAGGAAACTGGTACTTTTCAAATATAAGGAAGTAGTCCAACTCATTCACTCTGTGATATGGAGCTGAGGCTTGGGCTGCCCAGTACCATGATAAAAGAAGCAGAAAAATGTCATTCTGTAGCTGGAGATTTAGATACCAAGCTTCTCCCAGAATTGCTATGCCAGTTTGTAATAGTGATTGAGGCCAGACTCCAACTGCAATGTCAGTAAGTTTGGAGTAATGGAGGTTCCTCTCCAGCAGTCTCCAAGTACAGTCTTTTCCCTGATCTCAGCTCCCTGGAAGTTGTCAGGGATATCACTACTCACACAAGCACACAAAGGTGGAGCCTCTGGCTCTGATTTGACACACTGAATAGTGTAACAGCTGGAGGACCTACGATCTGCAGGAAAAATCAGATGTAAAGTGGCAGCTCTAGTAGAATAAGACCTTGGCTCAGAAGAAACAGTGATGAAGCTGCGCTTAGGGGCACAGAGAATACCCAGGGAACCACAGATATTCCTGGGAGAACGAAGCAGGGACTGAAGCATCCCCAGAGACCACAGTGTCTTCTTTGAGGTATCCCTATTTCTGTGGACTGCCACCATTACTTGGCAAGTATATCCAAAGGTGGGAGGCTTCTTAGAATTGAGCTCTCTGTCGGAAGAGATTTTGTTACGTGAGACTCATAACTTTTAGGCTCACTGCCATATTAAAGTCCCTCCTCTGTCTCTCTTGGTACAAGTCATTTACCACAGCTGAGAGAAAGATGGTGTTTGTTTTAAACATCCTTCAATAATATCTCTATTAAACTCTCCTGAATCTAAACTGCTAAACAAACAGAGAATACGTACATTTCTACTAACAGAATATGAGTAATTTATTTCTTGCTATAATTACCTCTACAAAGGAAAGGAAAATTTCTACAACTCTCTTTTCACAACATAATAAGTACAAAAATAATTACCCATCACATAGTAAGCCTAAAAAATAATTAGTACTTTCCAAATCCATCAGTTCCTACAAATATGAGAATTTCTGAGATTGGAGCAGAGAGATTTTCTTTAGAGGAAAGCATATCTTAGATCCAAAACTAATACTTTTTTTTTTTCTTTGAAAGATGTCACAGGTATTATTCCAGAGGGGAAACTCCTAAATTTTCATTGATTTTTTCATGCATATATAACTGTTATTGTAATAACTGATATTGTGTTAATATTTTTGTTTACATCGTGCAACGATAAACAGGACTAAATTATAGCAACTTATATCTGAGCTACAGAGTGCCTTCCTCTGCCATCAATACAAATGAGAGATGCTTACACACAACTAATCAATGATTAACTCCAGCTATTCTCAGAAAATACTACAGACAGAATGAAAAATCTCTGTAAGAACTAGTTGTGGCAATGCGACTGGTCTGTGCCATGTTTTCTACACTATGCTTGGGATTCAAACAGGCGTTTTGGCAGGAGACTTGAATTGCTTACTGTGTGCATTCTGCCATCTATTTTTGCCCAGCAAGGTCAGCATGCCCAGCCTGCAGTACTCAGGTCATGTCATCTCTGAAGTGTTTCCTGGGGAAGGACTTGTCAGAGCAGATGAGCCTGCCATTCTTAGTAGAATAACTTTCAGCACCAGACTCCCAGGTTACTTCCCACAATTCAGAGACTTATTTCCACATTTCTTTTGTTCTTAAAACTTCTGCCTTAGTGTACATGATACACTAACATAGCCAATATCTGTATGTAAGAGGCCAAATCCCCTCAGCTTTATCATTCCAGAAGAGGGTGGTAGCAAGATTTCTAAGATGCATAAAAGAAATGCCCTGTTTCTGACTCTACTTGCCTAAAAGATTGCACGGCATCAATATGACCTACTTACAAGCAAAGCTGCATGACTCTTATAAGTACTACTATAGGACAGAACAGCAGAAAGATGCATACTTCATCTCCTAAGCTCAACACCAGACAGCAGCTGCTGCGGTCCTCTTTGAAGGCTCTGAGCAACCAACATTGTTACACACGCGCCATCATAATACAATACCTGATTTATATAAGGCAGCTTACATAAAGACTGCATTACGTTAGACAACTTCAAAGCAATGACCTAAAGTGTGATAAAGCCAGTGCAAAGAGAACAAGCACTCTTCCTCCTTTACGAGAAAGGAAAGGGAATGCAACTCTTGCTGCCACGGGAGCTTTGCCCCAGCCTCCTGCCTCTCTCTCAATCAGTATGCAATAATCTCGAGACCTACAATATCTTCAGAGGAAAAGGGAACTTCTAGGAATAGGGCACAACAACAACTATGTCCTGCACACCTGAAAACAAGGAAAACAGACTTGAGGAAGTACTTGCATCTGTATCTTTCAGTATAAGCACTAATAACAGCTGCATTTATCTGGCAGTCCTCCTACCAAACTGTTATCTAGTGCCATACCTTTCTCAGTTAAAAGCAAACCCTTAAAGATGGGTCACAGATGTAATTGATTATTTTTTTTTTTAACCAATGGATAAGTTGGTTTCCATTTACAATTCCATATAATTATTCGACAAGATGAAAGCTAGGTCAGAGAATTATGTCCATTAGTAAAATTTGCAGCAAAACCTAGAAGTTAAACACAGCTCCTTGTTCAGCATCTATGATTACACTGACTTCTCCTTTATCCTGAGTACCTCCTTGACATTATCCTCAAGCAGACTATAATAAAAATTATCTGTTGCAAGGATAGAAGTCTCAAATCAGTATTACTCTGTCATTTGGCAAACAACAGAAATGTCAGAATAGACCCATTTTCCCTGGAAAGTGTTATTACTCAAGGGACAGGCTACCATTTCCAATGAGAGTTCAGTATTGAAACTCTCATCTACTTAGTTCAATGAAAGCTATTATATTTGGCAGTAGCATGAAGTAAATTTCCTTCTGAAGTACTCATTGAAAGTATGTTTTTATTGAATTGGCAGGCAAAACATTCCCAGGGAGCACTTTATTGGATAAAGAATGTCACTTTGACATTCTTTCCCTCAATGTGACAACATGCAAGAATTTATTCCGAATCAGATGTAATTATCACGTATTTATTCTCCATTTTCATTCTCACTTTAGCCTGTCACCTGTTGAGAAACATTTGCTGTCTGTCTGTCCTCTGCATACAGTACTGCTGCTTCCCATCAGGACAAGTTCTGTAGTTGTGAAAGCTGCTTCAAATCATTAAAAACAAAAGAAAATCTTGAAACAATGAATTTTCAAGATTATCAACTTATCATAGGAAAAAAAAAACATTTTACTACAGAGCCACATGATATCACTGCAATTCTTGAGTGTCCTTGTGAATGTATGTGTTTTTAAAACATTTTCTTTGAGGACAATCTGAAACAAAAATCTCATAAACTTTTTGAAACGCAAATAAATAAGAGGGAGCAGAAAAATAAGTGTTCAATGCATTTTGGGTGCATTTAAATACTTTAAATACTTGTCATATGCTATTGTTGCTTCCATTCCTCCCCAGTACCATCCTCCTTCATCTAAGGCTTTTTTTTTTTTTTTGGAGGGGGGAGAGGGGGTGATATCTGTCACTTTTGTTGCAACTACAATTCAACTAAAAGATATTGGAAAAAAAAAACAAAAACAAAAACAGAGGTTATTAGCACATAAGATGTATATAGTAACAATCAAAAATTCTAATTACATATTTCATGCAAAACTTATGTAATCCAGGAAAGTGGCTTGCTTAGTAAACTAAGCAAAGGAGGAAATGGAAAAAAAAAAAAAAAAAGAAAAAAAGAAAAATAAAGGACAGAAATTGTGGCAAATATCTGCTGAAATTGGCTTCTTAGAACAGCCAGTCAGGTTACATGAAAATTGCAGATATTGTTAAAAGGAGTAAGAGAGTTTGACAGCAAAATGGGTAGAGTTGTTATTCCTTCCACACACACACATCCTTTTTACATCTGCTGGGAGCAAGTTCTGAGTGTTCTAAATTGTCTGCAATTAAACATAACATAAAAATGAATTCTGTTACTGTTTTGTGGAAAGAAACTGAAATTCCCAGAGAGGCTGTAAGTTTTCAGCAGCCTCAGCTGAGAGCAAAGAAAAAGTCATAACCATTTCTCTGAGAGGCTGGCCAAGAGCTGCCAAGCACCCAACGGAAAAGCATTTTGTTTATGTCAGACCATGTTCAGCACATGGAAATACAGCTGTGGAGCCAGTTCTTCTGGTCCTCAAGTTTCACATGCTTGTGGACAAAAATAGGCAATTTAAACTTGCAGAGCTGCTACCATGACACAAGGCAGCTTAATGAAGCAGTTATAGAAAATTTCATGACGTGGACAAAATAAATAAATAAAGCAGAACAACAGAAAGACAGCAAGCCACTCTGTGAACCAAAGGAGATAAGAGAGTAGGATGCCTGCAAACCTCCTGAAGACATCGTTCCCTTTACTGCACATAAACGCATGAAGTGGATTTACATTTAAAAATCCAGCTTTTCCATAAAACATCATGTATGTATATGTATGTACGTTGTGTAAGGAAAAGCAGATGGATCTTGCCACTTCTCCTGCATACCCCTTCTACAAAGGTTGCTCTGAATGTGATGCCTCCTATTTTACTACGTTTTGTCCATGACATCAGAGTGGATGTTGTGGTACGGCTGTGAAGTCCAAATCTTCCCACCCATATTTAGAGACACGGTGACAGATGGCAGCAGAGGGGAAAAAAAACTGACAAAATGGCATTTGGCACGGAAGCATGTATGAAACAAAGCTCTGTCGCTGAGTTCTTCCATGTGGAAAACATGGCACCCATTGACATTCATAGATGTTTCCCGGGCATTAATGGAGACCAAACAGTGGATGTGAGCACAGTGAGTGGTGCATTTCTGCAGGGGTGACATGATGTGAAAGACAAGCCATGCTCTGGAAGGCCATGCAGATTTTTGTGAGCATGGAATGAGGGCTCCTATTCATCACCAGCAAAAATACATGGCTAATGGTAGTGACTACATTGAAAAAACATTGTTTTGTAGCTGAGAATTTGATACATTGACTGTGTTGTTATGCTCTTAGTACCTGTTGTAGTTTCCATGAAGATAAATAGGAGGCATTATTTTCAGAGCAACATACCAACATGACAACAGTGTTCCACCTTGATTATTTATATTTATCACAGAAACAACAAAATTGCACATCCCACATTCGAAATGTGACACTGGGGATCTGAGGACTTGATTTTGGAAGTTGTGACAATGGTGGAGGAGTAGGAAGTTGAGGAAGAGAAGGAAATAGAGAAG
The DNA here is from genome assembly GCF_026119805.1 of Tympanuchus pallidicinctus. Classification (NCBI taxonomy): domain Eukaryota; kingdom Metazoa; phylum Chordata; class Aves; order Galliformes; family Phasianidae; genus Tympanuchus; species Tympanuchus pallidicinctus. The sequence goes on along the minus strand of NW_026294721.1, from coordinate 32,601,218 downwards.
GAGAGAGCCTACATAGCCAGCCAGCAGGAACATCACCCCCTCAGCCCTGAGCATCAAACAAATGGGGCACATTTAACCCACAGTGTTAGCCTGACCTAATTGATGTAGCAGCATAGCAAATCAAGCAGCAAAGGGATCTTCACCACCAGTGAAGGCTGAGTTGCAGCCTGCAGGGTGGCTCTGAGTCAACCATGCCCACGCCTGATGTTACCTCATGCCTGGAATGGTGCCAAGGAACCTGAGCCACCTTGTGGCTAGATGCATCACTGTCATGAACAGCTGTGGGCTCAAATTGTGCAAAAATTGTCACAAATTTAGCAATTATTTATGAATATATGATAAATCTTCAAGGCAGCAGAGTGGTAACAACCACTACACAGGGTAGCCCCTCCTCATGCGGCAAGGCACGGTCTGTTAATAGCAAGTACAAGAGGTATGTAGGTATAATTGATAGATAATAACATTTGCACACAGTGTGGAAAACTACTTTTTATAAAAAGATCCAGCAAGCCATTTATCCAGCATTCCAGCCTAGAGGCCACAACTTCCAGCACTTTTTTTTTTTATCCCCTCTTCAAACTAAAAATAACTGGTTTAGATCTACCAGGGTTGATTGCTCCATTCAAATCCACATTTTTTCACTACCAGCATCTGGAGGTAGGCAGCACTGAAGCAAGCACTGTAACACTGCTGCCTCTTTTAGCAGTGCCTCGAAACACTTTTACTGATGCTTGCCACACACTTTTCTGTTTACTCACTGAGACCTGAGTGTCCACACCACTGGAAAGAGACAGGCTGACTGTCACTCTGTCCCTTCACCCTGCAGTATTGCTAAACTGAACACAAAGTTCCTCCACATTCTGCAAAGGGCAGACAACTTTCAGAGAAGTTGCCACTACTGTGATGCTGTACTCTATGATCACACTGGGACAACACAGGCTTACTTTAAATATATATTTTAAAATATCAGAAAAATACTGGTATATCTGCTACCCTCCTATTCAGCAAAGACAGTCAACTGAAAGTAAGCACAACATATGTGGTCACTGGCCCTCTGGCACATGGGATGAAGCATGCTGTATGAAGGGACTGACTTACAGCACGTATCTCTGCCCAGCAGTTGCCACAGGAATTCACACACATCTGAGACCCATCAGAAAAAAAAAAAATTCCGTCTGAGTTTGTAAACCCCTAATAATCTCTGAACTGATTTAATATCTTTACTAGTAGGCTTTCCTGTATTGCTTTCACCTTCTAGAGGTCAGATTTTAGTTCTTAGGAGGTCAGAGCTGCTCCACACATGAAGCTGCTGTCAGTCACAATTTCATCATTTTATTTCAATTCTAGATTTACTCCCCTGGCTTTTACTAGCAGACAGATGAGACTGTGAGCATGATGTGCCACAGCTTCCATCATATGGGCTCAGTACCTATACATCAGGATGTCATCACCCTTGGTGCTACTACATACATCTCCTATTTGCAGGCCTTGTGGGTGGCAAGAGGATCTTTGTGCAGGAGGTTTCATCTCACATAGAATATTCATCTCTCTGCCGGTGTCCAGGGTGCGACTGTTAACTGCCTTCTTTACACAGTAACATTTGGCACCGAGTACAGAGGATTTTATTTTTTTTAATTTGAACTGAGCAGGATAATATTTATCCAAGCATAGATATTTAGTTGCAGCTCTCCCTAGCACTTCATTTTAATTGCTTGTACCTATGTGAATGTAAAATGTCTTCCCGTGACTTGGAGGACACTTAGTGAACTTTCCAGCACTGCCACTCCAGAAATGCCACTATCTCTTTCCATCCTCCACAGCCACAGTTATTTTTGAGTTATTCTCCAAGACAGATGCTTTATAGACTGAATCATTTTTTTCTATTTCCAAGGCTAGGATATCTGGAAGTCTCCCAGGTTTTCAAAAAACATCTCTGTTTTCTTTCAAAATTTTCAGAAGCACTTTATAGTACATTGTGTACTTTGAATATGCTTTGATTTAATTTATGAGGCTACAGTCCAAATCAGCTGCTGGAGATTTAATGACCTTTCTGTGCTATTACCTGAATTCTCTAGCTACGTAAAACTCTCTTCAGCATTCTCAACTCCATTTAACTATCTCCAAATCATTATTTTGTTCATGACAACGTATCATGTCAACTGAGTTGTTGTCCTGCCATGTTTTTCTTCTCTTGCATAAAGCTAGCTGGGTTACTTTCTAATTGTGATTTTTTTGCTGTTGCAGCTCAAGCAATAAAGAACAACTTATTCTTCTGTATTACCTTAATGCTTTAGGTTGTAAAATCTTTCTCTCTGAGCAACTTGATTTTTTGCTTCCTGGTATGTTTTTCCCCTCTGGTTTTGGTATAATTATTTTCTTTCTAAACTTTTCAAGAGTCATGAGAAAAATCTTCCACAGAGGCTGATCTGGTTCTTTACTTACACAAGTCAGTTCATTAACGCTGTATATTTTAACAGTACTTTGTAAATTTAGCACAAAAATTAGCAAAAATTAGCTTTCTTAGCCTTTTCCTTTAAAGATCTTGCATCTTCCTTGTTTTTCCTCCTCCTCAAGCATGATAAAATAATTCTACATTTAAAGATTATCACAGAAGTTTGCTCAGACTTCACAGCAGAGCAGTCTTCTGAACTGTTCCTAAATTTCTTGATTACACATGAATAAGATATGCATTCCCATGGCCAGTGTCCTTAATCTCTACCTGTACATATCCTCAAAAGTTGACTACCTTTCACCTCATACCGGGGACCGAAAGGTTCACATAAACAGGGTAAAACTGGCCCTCAATCTACCCTTACCACTGCAAGTGCTCTACAAGAAGAGAATCCAGTGTATGTTACCTCCAGCTTGTAGCTCCTCTCTCCACACATCACAGGGATACACAGGAAACTTGGATGGAAATGCCATCAGTCTGCTCCCAAGACCAGAGGTGGAGGACAGAGAGGAGACTGATCCACAGAGGAACTAAAAATTCCTGTGGTGACTCTGTCCCTTGTAAGGTCATTTACAGGCTTAATTTCTTACTGTGAAATTAGCTGCACGTTTTCTCGAGTTTCATCGCACTTGTCACAGCTGGCAGCTGATCCCTGGCTACCTCCATCACTCAGAGCTTACTGTTACTTTAGGCAACCTTTTGCCTTCACAATTCACACATACCTCTGAAAACATAAAGATACCAGATAAGATAACCAGATAAGATAACTTGCATCTTAATAGTCAGATGTGTGAGAGGCAGCCTAAAATAGGCAAGTTTGATGTTTACTGAGGGTGGATGTCTCTTTTTATTATTTAACTTCAAGATAGAGCTACTCACAGCTGTCCATTAGCAACTGATACTGTGTATGTGCCAGACAGAAAATGCCTATTGTTAGTCACTTTCCAATAGAAAGTAAGAATGGCACATTGCCTTAGAAGGCTGGGAGACTTTCACAAGCTCTGCCTTTCTACATGTGTTCTCTTGTTTTCACTCTTGGATCTTTTGAACAAGCAGAATGTGTAGAAAACTTGAATGGCCAAAACAGACAGTATATAATTTTTGTGGTCTCTCCAGCTGTTTCTCCATCATTCATAGAAATGAAACCAGGGAAAGTGGCATCACAGCACAGGAAGAAATCCATGGAGTTGATGTCACGCATCATACACGTGTAACAGAATGGCATCTTACAAGAGAAAAGGTACTTTGGTATTTGGTAGAGCTCCACAGGCATATTTATAGCCACATGGGGGAAGTGAACACACACAGTGAGCAATGAAAGCAAGGATGTTTCATACTAAACCCTTAGATGTGAAATAGACTTTTCTTTTTTTTACCTAGTGTTAGTTCAGGGTTTGATAAAGAAAGTTGTCTCTTTACTTGCCTTTGGAAAATAACTCCTCTTGGTTTGAGGAGGCAGGCCTTTAAGGAATAAGCATAGGTGTCTAGATCAAGGAATCAAGGAAACAAATACTTTCCCCGTCTGGACACAACATTCACATCATTCCTTCTGCCACCTTCACCTGGTCTACAGAAAAAATAAATGAGTGTGTGTGTGTTTTCTTGTTACAGACTTTAAAACAATCACATTGCCTGTGTATCTTACGCAAAAAACAAACTCTGATGGAAATGTCATGAGTATACCTGCTTTCTCAGGCACAATTTTCTGCCAAATATTCTTTCTAATCTTACCTTGGTACCAGAAGACAATTGAACACACAACTGAGGAAGAGAGAGAGAAAAAAAAAATATCACATGGCATGACTGCCTTCTAGCTCTCTTATACAACAAATGTTGCAAGTGAAGAAACCAACTGTTCTTCACTAACTCTGGGATCCCAAGGCAGCTGATTTGCTAAGCAAACAAAGTAAAAAATTAAGTCTCTACATACCCAAGTTAGCAAAAATTTAGATTTTAGACATTATCTGGATTGATTTGACCCATATGGCTTGTATCACTCAATATTCCTGCTAGTTTCTGGCTGTATTTCACCTCAACAAGGTAACAATGGTCCAGATCCATTTGTGCAATGTGCTGTTATTTTTGCAGAGGTTGAAAACATTGTTAAGATTCCTTTTCATCAAGAGATATAGAGCTTCTCCCCTCTCCTCTCCTCTCCTCCCCCCCATATGCTATATAGGTTCTCTGAACTGTAGTAAGCAATTTACTCAACTTGGCAATGCAAGGAGGAAAGCATCTTGAACTACAATGAGGCTATGAGTTATAAATATTTTCTACTTGTCTCTACCTTTCTCTAAAAAGCTCTTCATTCAACACAAAAGCTCATGCACCATCAGCAAGATCAGTGTCTCAGAGAAAAAAATGCATTAAAACAGTCTGAAATAACTGATTTTATATTTCATTATAATGTGTTTTCAGAGTGCGAAAGATCTTAAAGTAGTTAAGGAAATTTTGCCTTTGGTCACAGCCACCCATGAGATTGCTTGCTGGCTCCTCCATGCAAGGAATGGCTGCTTGTCCTGCTACAAAACTCAGGAAGCTCCAGAGATGTTCCTCCACACTTCCTTCGAGGTTCCATCAAACAAATCTCCAAGATGGGCTGCTACATCGCTACCCCTAAATGCTTCTCCACCCATCACTGTACTGTCACCCTATCCACTCAACAGCCTCACCTTCTCACGCACCTGCTTTTGAAGACGCAATGTTTTGCTAACTCCAATGATTATAGGAGAGAAAGAGCTACCACTCCTAAAAATAATGAAACTGTGAAATCTATGTATTTTAAAGATCTGGTTACGGCAACCTTCTTAGCCATTACGAAATGGAGAAAATATTTTCCCCCTTATTTTTCTCTCTACACTTAAGAGTAAAATCAACAGTAAGCTGTACACAGCCATCCCACTGCACTGCTTTATTCTGCTTCTAAAGTCTGGCAAACTTTATACAGACCAAGCAGCTTGCTAAACCTCTCCAGAACTGGGCCATGGCCTGCAAATTTCTGTTGGAAGTCTAGAATTAACCTTTCTGGACTGCAGCAGAAGAGATGTTGATTTTTTTTGAACACTAAAATGATCAGCAGTAAACTCAGGTTAGTATTTTATTAATGCTTACATACTATAGTTATAACACTATAGCAGTGTTAACAAGTTTGAACTCGAGAGCATTTTGCTCCAACTGACATCATCGCAAGCAACTCAGAAAATGCATTTTCATGGGTTTTACCTGATGCTTCAGCACAGTCACCATTAGGACTGAAAGAAACAAAGAGAAACATCATTCAAGAGAAAATCAAACTAAGGCATTTTACTGCAATATGAGCAGTGCTACATCAAATTCCCAAGGGCTCAGCTTCCCCTGGTTGAGAGATGTCTTCAGAGAAGCATTCTCTTGACTACCCAAAGAAAGCAAGAAGATAATCCCCTAGGAGAAGACTGATTTTCATACAGATTTCTCCTAGGCATACTAATGGTCTATGCCTGCCCAGGACACACCTCACTTTGTCCTTGGTGGGTACATAGCATGGAGAAAACCCTGAAAATACTGAGAAGAGGCAAGGAAGGCACCCAGCCATAGGCATCCATCAGCAGCACCAAGCACAGGCGCAGCTCTGCAGTCCCCAGCCTATGATTCCTCAGCAAATGATAAAAAGGACACATTATTTCACTTCCACAGATTGAACTTGATTCTGTTGAGCAGGACAACATGGAGTTGAAGCAAATGCACAAAGCATCACTCAGGCAAGTCTTCAGCAGTTTTTAAAATTGATAATTTAAAATTACTGATGGCAGGTAACTTAGCTTTACCACTACTTTAAAAAAAATACTAAAAGCAGTTTTTGGAAACTTTAATTTCCTTGAAACAAGGGAAAATACATTTGCTTTTAAACAAGAAGCCTTCAACATTTAATTGGAAGCCATTTTCAATAATGTAATAATTTTCAGAAGCTTTCAGGCCTTGCAGTTATTTGGACAGCTGTCAATCAAACCTTCTCACAGTTACCCTACCGTGTCAGCCATCAGCTAACCCACACTTTCCCAGGGACGTCTTAGCATGGCATCTTTGTTCTGTTTTCAGATAAACAGATCCAATTTCTCAACAAACAGACTGCTACAGTCCTTTTGATAACAATGTAATAATTCAAAACAAATGATTCTAGGCTTTGATGATAGCACTTTTATGGGTCATGAAGAAATCCTCCCACCAACATCTGTTTGATTTTATCTACTTGAACTTTATCCTCCAGTTGAAGATTTATAAGCTGAAATCATCCCAGCCTATTAAAGTCAGACTAATGGTAAAGCACTAACACAGAGAATGAAAGTGCATTTCACAGTCATCTACCTTTTGAAATCCTGCCGTGAGGAAAAGATATCAAAAGTCTGGGAGATGTATGTTTAAATATGCTGGAAGTCTGCATTCTGCACAAAGCCCCGGATGACTGAGAGATTAAGGCATCTAACTGCTGCATTACAGTGGGGGCAAGTTATTTACAGAACCAGTATTTAGAAACACAACATGAAAAATACAGATGTTGTTTACATTTAAAGATTGTTTTCTTTGCAAAAACCTCTATGGGTGATGGAAATTCACTCCAGATTTGTCTCTCCCTCCTCTCTCTTAATTTCCTCACACATTGTAAATAAAAAGCATGACAGCAGAGTTATTAGAATCACTTGTTACTTATTAACTACATGGCAAAAGATTTAGTCAGGATGCTTTAAAAAAAAAAAAAAAAAGAAACATATTTTACAGAATGTCTAATCAATCACAGTCAGAGAAAGCATATCACATGTTTACTACCTGAAAACATTTTTATATGAAAAGCAGCTAGAAGAGAAACTTAGCATAGTCGAATTGCAGAACATTTTCAATTTTGGAATTGCATTTCATTTTCAATGAAAAACAAAAGACTGACTCTGCAAATGCTGACACTTCCATAAACTGCTACAGTTTAGCTGTTGCTTGCTGAAATATTCCTCTGGAATAAACTGGCTTTCTTTTCTAAATCTCAAATTAAAATACATGCTATACCACCATAAACACACACTAAAACTTTGCACTGTTCATAAGAATATTTATCTCAGATATTTACAAATGGAAAAAGCCATACTGCAACCTCATGTAACTGCAACTGGAAAAGAAATATGAACAAGTTCAGAGGTGTATGCCTCACGAAGCTTAACCTTCAGTCTTTATAAACATATTTACACACCCCTACATGACTGTCAAATCCTCTTTGCATGAAACAACTCAAACTACTTTACACACGCTAAAACTATTTCACTACAGTACGGAGAGATGACCCTGTAGATACAGCACTGCCCTTATCACTGCTAATGTATACAGTACAACTGGAAAATGCACTGAATCAGTCTGCACAAGCCACTTGGGAAGACTCCTTCTCCATTGGTCAAGAAGCACAAGATACACATATGTATTGACAATGCATTTCTCACAAAGGAAAGAGAAGTCTGGTTGCATAAGCGCTGAAAGCTTCACACCAGGTCTAGAGAGCTACTAGAATAGTAAAAAGAGAAAGGATGAGGGTGGAGTAGCACTGAGTGGCTTCCTACAGTGAGTGGCTGAGAGAGAAGAGTCTGCTCACTGCAGGAATTTTTCCAGGCCAGCAATGCAAATTTGGCCTTGGAGATTTTTTTTTTTTTTTTTTTTTGGAGGGGGTGGTGGGGAGGGATATGAGGTTGTTCTTTTCCAACAGGAGAAGCAGCTCAGACAGGCATGCCTAAAGCTCAGTGGCAACATAAAGTAGTGTAACATGAAGGAGAGAGAGACTGAAAACCCAGGACACCTTCCCTTTGACTCTGTCTGTTGTATGACATTTACCAGATGACTATATGTAAAGTACTCTGTAATTAAGCTCATCTGATCATAATAACTTTAAGGAAAGTTCAAAAACTATGTCAAAACTGAGAAGCCAGAATAATTTGTTTTTATTCTAAGTAGACGAGAGTGTTACTCAAGCTGAAATTACACTTCTGTTCAGCATGAATCAAGCCAAATAATTTTGTGGGGTCACACAACAGCATTTCAGAGGGAACGCCTGCTTTGTTCTGCTGGTTATGCCTAAGCTCCCCGTCTGTGAGTGCCCATCTCCTGGCACAGCACTGCTCCAGCACCATCAGCACTACAACTGAGAAAGTAAAGAAGTTTAAAGCCCTCCAGAATGTAATGATGGGTGAAAATGCCAAACATTGCTTGAGCTTGGGATCCTGTCACACTTTACATAGCTTCTGTCTCACACAGGAATCAAATTCTGCAAATATATCATTCCCACAACTGTACCAGGTCATGCACATACAGTCTGATTGCTAAAGAAGAAAGACTCCCCCTCCCCGTATTCAGCATGGAAGAAAAACAAGTTTATTAGGGAGAATAAATTTAGACATTAGCGTCTCACATCAGAGAATCCAAAAATAACAAACTGTAAAAGCTGTATGCTAAGCTCAGCAAAGAGAGAACTAAAATCAAAAAAGAAACTAAAGCATCCATCAACACATGCACAGGGTAGAAATTCCTCCTTTTGAAATCCCTAAATCAAATTGCGATGTGCATTTCCTTCTTGTTTGTTTGTTAGTTAATGTTAAACCTCTACAATCAGAACTTCATGTCTAACTCCAACATTTCCAAAAAAGTCCCTGAGGCAAAGCCTAGCTGTAGAACAGCTGCACCCTGCACAGAAATTGAGATCCATGGTGTTTAGCCACCTAGCCTAAACAAAATGCCCAAGCAAAAAGTCATTCCACACATTGTCTGCCTGTCTGCAACAGGTTTTCTCGATGAACACAGTGTTAGTTGAAAAACAGCTTAGCTGCCTCGCGCCATACTGTCAGCAAACAGAAGAGCCAAGGAAAGGAGGCTCACAGCCATCACAGCACAGTGCAGCAGCACACAGCTCTCTGCTAATGCTGTCTTCCCAGGTGGCTTGATGTACAAACACTGCATCATGTGTCCTTGTCCTGGATTCTAAAACAGTTACAGTGCTGTCTTCCCACCTCAGAGTATCTTGAGTTGCGCTGATGTGTTGTTTTTTATTAAGGGGAAGATGCTGTTTGCGTGCAGCATAGAAGATGCATAAAGGCATTATTTAGGTATTATTCAAAATACAGCGTGACTTGAGAAGCACTGTTTGCCAGTAAGCATAAAAATACCATTAAGATGTTCAGATTGTCATATCACAAATCTGAAACTGAATCTATCATCAGCTGTGCTAGCAATATGTTTTCTGCCAAGTTGCCACGGGTAACAGAAATGCATGATGACAGCAATAAATAACTTTAATGACTGCTGATAATATCATGAAAAGAGCTTTGCAATAGACTGACATCATTTAGAGGTTTATTAGCCATTATTAAGTGTTGCATCCTGTCTCAACTTGTCAGCTAATCACAGCAAATCGCTTGTGCATACATGTATTTTTATTCATCTGTGTGTATATGTAAAGCTAAACATTATAAACTACATGCTACACAATTTATTTGAGTTCTTTTCACTTAAGCCAACTTGAAATAGCATTCCCAGTCTCTCACACCAATCACACCAGTGGGTGCATGTCTGGTACCTGCACGAGCAAAATACCTTTCAAACAGAAGCTCTCTGTCATGCTCTGCCCCTTTGCCTAACCCAGCCATTAACAGTCCAACACCACACTCACAGCTTGCTTATCTCATGTATTTGTCATTTTGGAGTCCTTTTTCTACATGGCATTCTGGAGGTCTAGAGCATCACCATCCCTACACATAGGCCTTGCTGGGAACAGTTCAGCTGGCAGCATGGGTGCCACAGTTATCTCAGCAATATTAAACTACTCTTCAGTTTTACCTTCTGAAGAAATCCAGCCCTTGAAGCATGCCTACAGGAAACAGACCAAGAACAGGACAACACCTTTTCACAAATATCTGCAGTTAGAAAAGTTTCATAATTAAGTTTCTTTAAAATTACATCATTCAGAGGTTGGCTGACCTTGTTATTACCTTTTAAGTTAGAAAACACCGAATGTTTGACATTGTATCTTGACATATCTTCCTGTCCCCCCAAACCATTTCTGATGATTACTACTACCAAAAAAGCAAAGTTAAAAACTAGGATTTCGTAGCTAATGCAACACAATCCTTAAATATAGACATTAAATACTATTTTCATAGACATTTTAATTTTCTTAAGGAGTAAAATGTGCATTTTTTTGGCAACAATTTTGTTAAAGCACACCTTAAAGAAGAGAAAGAACTCTATTTGAGGACATGACATTTTCATGATCATAGGCAAACACATTCTTAAGCAGTAAACGTAAGAGTTTATGTGATTTAAAATAGGATTTGAAAATCACTATCAATACAAATATGACAACATACCTTTTAAAAGCGTCACTTGGCAAAATATATCAACATGCAAAGACTTCGGTAAGATGATACAAAGACCTGTGGGCACTCAGCATATCAGGCACTTAAATCTTCCCCAACTCACACATCACGCTTCTCTATCCACCATACTATACACACATCAACATGATTACAACAGGGTGGACTAGGCAGCGCCAAATACAGTTCCTGCCAAATAGTTACCAGTATTTTTCTTTCTTCTCCTTAAGCAACTGTTCCACATGATCTACATATCACAGCGTGTAAATACAAGCAAAGCACTTATTTTTTTGTAACTTCCAGTCCTAATGTGTCACTATGATTAAGCTTTGAATATCACAAGCATACGTCAAGCTACAATTATTAATTGCCTTCTGTTGAAGAGACAAGATCTGTCACCTGCAAAAACTTGGGAAGAAAACTTAATGCAATTAATTACCATTCATAAGAGTAACCAGAATGTTATGCTGCATTCACTTACACTCTTTATTTTTTAAAACCCTTTAAGTGGCCCACATGCTGAAACATTGTGCACAAAGGCATGGAAATAGACTTTGTTTTCACACTGTACTGTGTGCAAGTTGCTGCACTCATCTATCAAAAATGAAATATAGTGGGAAGGCCAAAGTGGCTTCCTAACAAATCCCCAAACCAGCATGGTGTAGAGCAAGATGACCCGTGGTCCTAAGGAAAGGTAAAACAAAAAAAGACACAGGAAAAAAAAATCATTATGGCTAATTACATCATCTCAATAACTATAAAAAGAACCCAAGCCACCATGCGGTTTCTGATAAAGCTTCTGGTACATAACGACAGGATTTACAGCTACCAAGATTATGAGGTGGCAGGATTCAGATCCATTTCTGTTCCTCCTCTGAAGGGCCATGTAACACAGAGAAAGTAAACCTGTGAGGCCTCATTTGATATTTCTCAGTCTGAGGAGCTCTAACCAAATCAAATTAAAATCAAGTTCACTGATAAGAAGCATCCCAGCTAGGAATTCTGAATGAGGCTGGATTTAAAAGGCTTATTTTGCAGCAGTGAGATTTTCCATTCCTTTGGATTAAAGTGTTCATGGAGTCATAAGATGCCTCCAGTTTTCAAACCAGAGCTTGTAACCTCTTAAGTGTCCCCTCTGTCCCCCTTGCTTCAAAGAGCACTGAATCCAAGTGAACAGCAGCATACAGAAATTGGTTAGAGTTGGCAAACAGCGTGACAACTGCAACACAAACCCAAGAGGGGAAAATAAACAACCCTTCAGTCATCCCAATTATTGGAACCATGTGGGCATTTAACATGCTGTGGGTTCCTCAGGCATTGGAGAACATAAATTAGTGCAATAAGTGATACAATTAATGAATTTCAGCAGTCAGATATAAACACAAGTAACATATCCAGGAATAAATCAGGGAGTCATTAACAAAGAAACCCTGTTGCTTTGGAGTACCCTGCATTCCCAGACTCTACTTGGATCCACTCACAAGACAAAATTACTTTCCAGACAGAAACTGTAAACACAGAGGGCTGAGGTTTCCTCTCAGACTTCTCCAGTGCACCTGTTTCCCAGGCCTACCTTGCAGCTCTCCCCATGGATCTCTAATTCCCAAGACCAGAGGGAATCATTTTCTCTCTCTGACTGGCTTCATTCAACTTCTCCCAGCTCCAGATTCGTCAAGTATAGGGCTATCTGAATATCTGGAAATATGCAATTTCAAGCATCTCATCTCCCTTTCAAAGACTGGATATAGCATTTTTCAAAGTCTATAGCAATAATTTGGAATGAGTGCATAGAGCAGCGTACGCCATATAACCTGTATCAGGTGGTTCCATTAGGAATGCAAGTAGTTCCATGTTTACTAGCAACAAAAGCCCCCAAATAATCTGTAAATCATATCATTTTGATAATTATCATCTATAGCTTCCCTATCTAAACCAACGCATTTTAAGATCAGTTCACTCCCATGTACCTAACTGTCCTGCAGATTAAAAAAACTTGCTGTCCTTAGAAGTGGACTGATCAGCACAATTTACAAAGGGTGAAAAAAAGTTAACGAAGTAACAAAATAGGATTATTATTGCTGTTTAAATTTACCGTGAGCGTGAACAGAAAAAACATAGGGAAGAAATTCATTCTGAAAAAATGAATGAACTCAAGAGGCTGCTTTAGGAGTGGATTTACTCTACTGCCAGTTTTATGTCAAAGTCCAAACATTTTGGGTAAGAGTCCAAAACATTAGGGAAGTGATTTATCAAAGCTTGGACTTCAACCATCTGATTTCCTTTGATGAAAACTTAAGAGCATTGAAAAAACAGGGTTGTGACTGAACAGCATGGATTTCACACTGTTTTAAGACAATCTGATAGAGTTAGAACAATCAAGGTCCATTTGTGCTTGGCTTTGAAATGATTTTCTTACAATTACATTGCTTTCCTGTTCTGTGTGTTGGCAAGCATGAGAAGTGGGTAAAACTACATTAAGATGTGATTGGAGAAAATCTCAGATGCTGCAATGAAGCAAACAGAATATTTGAGAAATATGAATGATCAGCCTGTTGCAGAAAATCCTGCTTCCTAGCCTTGCTAGAAAGCCAATTATTAAGGAGACAAGGAAGTTCTAAACTCATAAACAGGGCAAGAAAATACAAAAGGCTCTCAGGGCCATGCCTTGGATTTGCACAGAGCAGGAGAAGGTGAAGAAGAACAGCGCAGCTTCCCACCAGGCGGGAGCAGCAGGAGGCAAGTTGCAGGACACTGACAGGCAGTCATGAGGCTTTCTTGGAGCAATGGCCAGCAGGGTTACCTGAGGATGGTGCAGACATGAGCTTTCTACCACACTGATACAGATTCCAGGCCTAAAATAGGTCCAAGCTGCTGCCAGCCCTGTTCAGTAACCTGAGCCCTGAAGGGCAGCTCCTATGCCTGGCAACCTTCCTGCTGCTGGCGGGCATGAGGGTGGCAGCTGCTCGTATGGGTTCTCTTGCTCGGGTCCCCAAGTCCAGAACCCTCTTGGCAGCCAGTGACTCTCTCACTACACCACCACCTGACAGCCACTGGCCAGGGCCAGACCCAGTGTCTTGCCCCCTTGGAGACACCTCTAAACTGGCAGAGCAGCCTACACTTTGCTTCAATCCCAGCCTATTCTTTCACTGGGGCGAAACAGAATCACAAGACACTGATTCAATACATATTACTCCAGACACAGCAGTTTCCTCAAAAACTGCTCTGAAATTTGGTATAGAAATAGAAACACATGCAACAATCTCAATGAAAATTGGGTTCTCGCTGTGAGTTAGGGAAGGGAAAATTAGTGGAAAAACTAAAGCAGCTGAAAACAAACAGTAGTGCACAGCAAAATTTCCTTATTCAGGTGCAGTGAGGGATTCTCAAAATATGAATATGCCACATCTATTTTGGAAACATTTCACTAGGAGTTAGCCATCACCATGACTTCTCTCCCTGCCTCCACTGCACAGAGCCTGCTCTCTTTTCATAGCAAAATCTCATCTATTTGTAATGCAGATAAAATATTCAAGCTGGGGGGGGAAAGTAGAAGTTTAACCTGGAAAAGAAACACAATATTCACAGATGACTAGAGAAGAGTATAGAAGAGAATAAAGAGGAGGGAGGAAATGAAAGGGTGAGAGCACGGTGGAAGGAAACCAAGCAGTTTCCAGACACTGACGTGCAGAGGCTCACAGAAAGTACTGAAGGCAACTCTGATCTTTATTAAGCTGACAGGATTCCAGGACAGCCAAGTGTTTGAACCTCTCTGCTCAAGAGTTTGATGAAAACCAAGCTCAGTTCTTCCACGCTCATCATGTGCAGCTCCACATACTTCACTTCTGATTCTTCACATTTTGGGGGATGGTGGTCTGGTCCACACACAGAAGCTCTCCCAGTACTGCTAGGGAGTTGCATGGTTCCCTCAGATACTGCCCACCACAAGCTGCTTTCTCCACCTATCAAGGATTCCTGCAACACACCAGAACAAAATAAAAACCCTACCATCTTCCTATGTGCAGCCATGGGACTCAGAGGCTTAGCAATTCTCAGTGTTCATTCTTCATCTTCTCTAGCCACCAATAATGCAGTTAAAAGAGAGAAAAAAAAACAGGAAAGAAAAGTAATGCGGGGAATTACCTATGCATTTCATCATTTAAAGAAATAAAGAAACCTTTGCAGCACAGGTCTCAATATTTTTGATAAATTACTTCCATTGCTGTCTTAGGAAGGATACCAGGCAAATGCATTATTGTGCATAGGTGAATTGCCTCTCTGCACATTTTCCTTATGATTCTGGAGCTCCTGGATTGTGTTTTGTAAATCAGTTAGCTTCCTAGCCAGAGATTAAGGTAAATTCTGCTAAGGACTAAAAGTTGACTTAGAGCATTAAGAAGGATTAATGTTTAGCTGTGGTGAAGCTGAAGTACTAGGTTAGCATGTTTACGCAGTGCTGCAGATCACAATTAATCCAAAATTAGTATAAAAGATCAACAGCAACTGCTCTTGCATGCCAGCTTGGCTTAGTCCTAAAATCAAGACTTACTTTGGGGGCAATCTGTGTGCAAAGTTGCCGTGCGTCTGCCCTAATGGGTTTAAAGCTTGCAGGGGAATCCATGCATTTTAAATGTTTAGCTTCTTTGCCCTCTGCTTTGAGAAAATAAATGCAGGAGTCAGTACTCGAGACACTTCTGCTTCTTATCTGTGTCACAGATCCGTTGGAATAGATTGGAGCTAGCAATGAAGAAAAGCAAATACAATTTCCTGTCTTACAAAGAAAAGGTGCTTAAAATATGTACTTTCCTTCACCATTGTGGATTAATAAAAATAACAGGGATTTTCAGGCAGAAAATATTCATGCTGTATAACAAAAAAGACAGCAAAAGCATACATATATGTCCAGATATATCCATTTATCTATAGGTACAGGCATATATATGGTAGAAAAAATTAATTAATATACTACTATAGTTATGAAACAGGCAGATTAAATATATTTAAATGTTTTGAAAATATAAGCATCTAAAACTTGAAACAGTATTACTGAGTTATAGTACTGACAAAAACTATTAAAAGTGAGAGGGTCTGCCACTGCCTCAGGGCCATCCAGCAGAGAACTATGTATGCCATGGGGTCTTTAAAGGAAAACCTGTAAGGAGACAGACTAAGCTTTGAGGCAACCATCAGTGGACCTGATGCCAGCATGGGCAGCTGTGGGCCATTGGTGAACCTTAGCAGAGAATACAGGTGTCAAATTAAGTCGCTCACCTATCTGCAAGCTGCAGTACTAAAGAGATGGTAGTAGAATAATTCTCTATGAGATGGATTATAAAATTTGTGAGTTTTTGTTGGTCTGGGCAACTGCAGGGGTTTCGCATCTTTTTGGAGGGCTTTTTATTTATTTGTTGGTTTTGGGCAGAGCTTTTTCACCTTTGGCAAAAATTACATGTTTTCCTTAAAGTGCTGTATTACTTCAGTACGTTATTACAAACAGTACTAATTCCAAGGTTCACTGCTGAACTCTGTAACAAATTTCTCATTTTTTTCAGCGGTATTTTCACACTAATGGAAGCACAGAAATGGCTAATTTGAGAGTGTTTCAAAGCTTTAAAAAAAACACTGAAGCCAAAAGAAAAACGGCTCAGTGTTGTATCAGGAAAGACACTCCATGCTCATCAGAAGATGCTAATGCCAAACCAGATTAGTTGAGAAATTTAAATCTAGTTGCTCTGTGCATTTTACAGCTGCAACAAGCATTCTTGGTTGGATGTGCCCAGTACGGAAGGCTATTTGCAGAATGGGTTAGTAAGCTTTTTTTTTTTTTTTTTTTTTTTTTTTTTATACAGAGAGATGGTAACATCTGCGCCTGAGCTTAGCTAACCACATTCAAGCTGTGATGGTGATGACATTTGTGAAACTTGATTAAATTTTTCTTTAATCCCATTCTTTATTTTAGAAATACACACGCGAACAATTTCAGTTCCAAGTCTTAAAGGAAACTCAAAGCTGAAACTACCAGACTCTTGTAAGAAACTTAAAAATTTCCTTCCTGCTCTCCCTGCCTCCAAGAGTCACACAGGGCCCTCTGTTTATGCAACTATTCATGCCCACAAGCTAAGTTTAAAAATAAAATTAGAAGAAAAAAAAAAAAAGAAGTGGGATACAGTCATAACCCAGGCACGTTCACTAAACATTCAGAACAGCTCACTATGGGGTTGAATTGAATTCTTCTCTCCTTAGAGTTTTCATTACTACAAAGAGACACCACCCTTTCTTCTTGAGGAGATCTCACTGCCACACTATCTCACCTTTCTCCATCGTCCTTCCTGAAACCCCATAGAGAAGTTCTGTCCACCCCTTTTCATGTAAAGACCTTGTTCTGCTCTAAATAGTATCCAATGAATATCCAGGATACCAAACACACAAGTTATGCCTCAATGTTGTTCAATCAGTTGTGCAAATTTAGCGGAGGTGCTTCTAAATTTGGTTTCTGTACCAAGAAAATTCAGCTCAGGCACAACCCCTGGTTCCCAAAGAGGTCCTGCCTCACAGCAGGGTGGTTGAGGCACACAGAGATCATGATGCTTGTTGTGCTTAGGGACATGGTTTGGAGGACAATGTTAGTGGTTGAAGTGGATAATCTTAGAGGTCTTTTCTAACCTTAATGATACTAAGGTGACACAGAGCTCAGCAGGGTTTGGAATGTACAGTATGCCATTATGTTGCTCACAACCCTACCAGATGACCTTTACTTATGATGTCCTGTCTCAGTATTTCCTAATCAAAGGTCACTTTGACAAGCCTGCAAATCTTCATAAAGCTCCTATATACAGCTTCCACAAGAAGAACAATCCCAGCGTACATTTCAGAAAAAAAAACACTACCTTTACTGAAGCTGCCTTTCTTAGACAGGAGGTACACGTATGCACATTTATCTGCTCCAAGAAACAAGCTCAGATTTTAGACACCTGCTGGACTGAAGGAAGATACATCTGGGATGGTGTGGCCCCCATCTATGTAACAAAGCAACAAAGATACCTCCGTTGGAGGTATTTAATCTTTTTTTTTTTTTAATTTATTTTTTTCCCCTCCTTGTTTCATTTTGCTATAGCAGACTTACATATCCCAATTAACAGAGAAACTACTGCTTTGCAGTTCATCAAGTGAACACACTTTCCACCAGATCAAAGCCAGGAGGACAGAACACACAGAGAAACATGCCAGCTCCAAAAGAAAGGGTTACTAACCTCTGCTTTCAAGTATGAGTGATTGATATGCAAATATTGTTTATGGTAATGATGGTGAACGTCTGCTCTTCTGGCAGCTCAGAGCTCCCACATGCATTACACTCACAGATCAGGGCTGTGTAAGTGCGCTTCAGGGGCACATGTGCACATTCAGAGACACAGTTTGCTATGGAAGCCTTCCAGAAAGCCAATCTCTGCTTTGAACCATTAAACTAAACTTATATTTAAAACTCCTCGGGATCAACAGAAGCAAATAGTATATCAAATGACTTTGGTCCTGTGCAGCAAGGGCACTGCCAAACCCCAAACATTCAGGATGAATCACAACCAGGAACATCAGATCATGAAAGAGACCTTTAAAAGAATCACATAGTAGGAGTAAAACTTGATCTCCTTTACGGTACCTTTGGTAAATCTAGTTTTGAGAAGTTTCATTAAGTCACATGGTAAACTTTTTTTTTTCCTGAAGCTCCAGCACATGCCTTTTTACACAATGAAAGCTGTGAGTCAGCTCTTGCCACTTGCATCCCAGAGCCAGGCTTTAGCAAGGAATATACACACACACACACACACACACACACACACACACAAAAAGCCAAATTCAAATTTTCAGTAAGATTGTGAACTAGCAGCAGAGAAGTGATACAAGACACAACCAACCCAACACCTTCTGAAGGCTGCACTAATCCCTTCTCTCCTGCTAGTCAAAACATGTTAAGAAACTCCAGTTCTCCCAACTAGCAGGCATGAAAACACTATCTTTAATTTCCCAAGTGTTTACCTCACTCATTAAACCCTCTACAACACAAGACAGCCAACCCCACTGCTTCCCTTTAGACAACTGTGTGTTGCAGCTTTCCCACACATGCATTCATGGGCATGAATCTCACTGGCATTTCTACATGCTCAATCTCAGTAACAACAGCAGGAGAAAAAAAAATATATATATATATATATATATATATATATATATCAAGCTGTGAAAGCTTAAAACCAGTACCTGAAAGCAGCTCAAAGGCAGCGATGGAGACATCTGCTGAGGAGGAGAGCCCTGCACCCTGCTCTCCATGGCACAGCTGCAGAAATGGCCTCTAATGCCCAGATTTAAAGAAACAGAGGAACAAAAACACAACTCATCAGCTTTTATCCAGGTTGAAGCAGAACAAACCACTTTTTTTCTCTCTCTTTTTTCTTCTTCTTTTTTTCTTCTTCTTTTTTTCTTTTTCTTTTTTTTTTTTTTTTTTTAATGGACTACCTTTAAATAGGACACAGTGATAAAGTATCACTTTAGTGTACTTTGGTCTCTCCACAGCCAACTGCAAGACAACAAAAGAAGTAGCAAATCACAAGTATATATCACAAGTTCTAATGACTTGAACATGTGTTTGGAGAAAATGTAAATATTCCACTCTGAATGAGCAAAGCTCTTAAGCGTAGGCTTAATTTTATCTCTCCTCAATAAATCATTTTTAAGCATGTACCTAAATATAAGCCCTTGTTTTACTCCCATTAATACTAATAGGACTTAAACATGTGCTTAAAATTAAAGAGGCACTTACATTCTTTTCTGAACCTGGCCAGGAGACACCATAATTATGTGAGTGCTAACGTCACAAAGATGGATTACCTTCTGGGCCCTGCACACATCATGTACATCTCACAGAGCAACTTGAGCAAAATCAGAGGCTCTGAGCCATGTGGGTGGATGGACCCATGGCAGGAGGTGACCAAATTTTATACTTGTTCTACTACAACAAATAAGGACATCTTCTTCACCTTATTTTCTCCCCTTGTCCTGCTGAGGAGGGGGCAAGTACCAGGCATTCGGTAGATACGGTCAACCCACCATGGAAGTGAGATCCCAAAGTTTAAAGTTCATGTCGGTCAGAATCATCTTTTCTTTAATTGAGTTGAAAGGGGTAATTCAACTCTACGTACATACGCACAAATGTAAAAATTTAGCCCATACAGTGTACATGTAATGTCAAAGAGTACAATAAAACACCTTCTACTCTGTTCATTGTTACATCTTTCATGATTATAAATTGCTTTTTAAGAAATAAAATACTCCCTCATTCACAAAACTTTTCTTGTTTACAAATCACAGACTATTAAAGAATCATAAAGACAAAAGTGAGAAACAAAAGCACATGAATTAGAGAAAAAAGAATTTACTACCTATATGTTAACCTAAGAACTTCTAACGCCAAAGATTATTTTTAATTAATTTTTGAAGATGTTTATGTAACAGGTGAGCACAGTATTTCCAATACTGCAATGCTATGCTAAGCTGAAAGGGGTAATCTCCCACTGTATGGAGTAAATAAGCACATCCAGTCCACTCCTCCTGTAGCATAAGTATGTAAACACACAGACATATGGGATTACTGAAAAAAGGTGCTTTTGTAGAAGACCAATTTGGCAGCTGTAGCTCTGGAAATGGGGATACTAAATCCAAGGATTTGGTATTTTCAAATATATATTTTCAATGAGCCATATGGGCTCACAATCGTTGTTCCATACCTATTGGTCCCAGAGCTCCAGCCAGCCTCACACTGAGAAATATCTTAAAAAATACCCACTTGAAGTGATAATTTTTGTTGGTTCATCAGAGCTCAATAGGTGCAGGAATGGGAAGTACCACACCATTCTCCTATGCTCAGTATGTATCGCTGCATCAGCTGCTGGATTTCCCAAACATAGCACAGGGGGTTGATGATCACAGGGGGTGATTGCTCATGGCACATTCATTACTTAACAGGTTCATCTCCAATTTACAAAACTATCTCATATTTAACATTCAGCATGGATCTATATTTCCACATTTATGTATTTACTAATTATTTTTTAAAAGTGGTGCATTTTAAAACTAATTATGTATATATGTATGTTAAAGCCTCATGTGAAAAAAGAAATGCAAAGCAAACCTCACAACATCAATGTAAGGTTCTGCTTGTTTTTCTCCTGGTTTTATAAATAAGATTAGGCAGTCAGTCCTTAAAAAAGTCATTAAAATCCTGCAGTAAAAATATAAGCAGGACAGTAAGAACTTTTGCTACCAACCCCTTGCTAGCAGACAGATTGCACACAGCTCCATCATCACTCTTTAAGTGGTTGGTTGAATTACAACGTAGTGTCGTTCCAAAGGTCTGCTCTTTTCTGTTGAAGCACGACATAAATCAAGTATTTTAACACAATGGCTATGAATTTCATTTTAAATTGAGTTTTGTAAAAAAGATACAGGAATTTCATTTGTTAAATTTCTAAAGCAAGATCATCAATAACGCCATCACCTTGGTACTAATCATAGAACTATATAGTTGTTTGAGTTAGAAGGGAACCTTAAAGGTCATCTAGTCCAACTCCACTGCAGTGATCAGGGCCAACTGCAGCTAGATCAGGATGCTCAGAGCCTGATCCAGCCCAGCCTTGAATGTCTCCAAGGATGGGGCAATTAATGCCAGGGCATGAATGTCCCTAGAACAGCTGTACCCTGTATCCAAGACAAGTAAGCAGCAATTCAAGAGGCAAGATGCTGTCAGTATCTTGGGAAGAAATGACCCCTGGCCACTGCTGAAGTGGCCAAGCTTCAGCACCTGACTTTGGAAATGAGAAATGTAGCAGCACATTCATTTGCACAATGAATTGTATCACAGATCTTCTAGTAAAAAATAGTAATAAAAAAGGAAACTAAGTGAAACCAACCAGAAAATTGAAGCCATACATCTGTTCTGCATCCCATGGAAAAGGCCAAATTAAAAGGTTAATTAAAGAATTGTTGTGGGTATCTGGTGGGTGGATTCTCAGAAGAGAAGAGAGGCTTTGAACCTTTGCCTCAGCTTCTCACCCAGACCTGAGAACAGGTAATACAACTCCTTCCCAGACTTCCTGCAAACCAGTAGCAGCTCAGATCAAGGGCAGAAGGTCATGGTCAATGGATACTTGTCCTCTATGGGGGATCTTGGACTGAAGAAATCCCACATCCAAATGAAGGACCCTGAACTTTTTCCTCTTTCATGTACATCATCCCTGATGGCCTCAGCTCCGTAGCACTGTCCCAGCATCACAGAGAGTACCTAAATGGAAGTGTTAACAGAAAAATAACCCTCAGCTTTCCTAAGGCTAACTTATTACGCATTGCAGTTTGGGTCAATATTTTTGCACATGAAGAACCTCAAAACCCTGATGGGGCTAAGCAGTAGAGATTGCATGTGGCAAAACACTCCCTGCCTCTGCTGACCTGATAGGCACATGTGAACAGCGGAAAGCTTTCAGCCTAGTCCCATCCCCAGACCCATGCTTCAGAGCTCCCTTGACAGGACAAGCACCTGCCCAGAGAAGTTGCTGATGCCCCAATTCTGGAAATGTTCAGGCTAAATTGGTGTGGCCCTAGGCAACCTAATCTGGTAGGTGGCAGGGGCCCATGGCAGGGGGTTGGAGATTCATGGTCTGTGAGGTACTTTCTAACATAAGCCATTCTATGAACATTTGGCTTCAGGGCTCCAGACTGCCATCAGAGTTTTTCAGAATGAACAAGCCAAACAAAAGAGCTAGCACTTCTCCAAACAATCTAGAAAAATTGCTTTTCCAGCCTAAAAAGTGCTTCTGAGTATTTTTTTGAGGCCATGGTTTGTCTCAATATATTTCCTGCTGAATAACCTGCATTTTTGCCAGCAGTTTAAAATGTGTAAAACGCTTGGCTTTTCTGTTGACATAACTCACAGGCTGACTAATGCAAAGGAAGACAGCCTAATTCCACAAGTTATTTGGCAACTGAAACTTGCATTGATTTTTGACATGGACGAAGTTTTTCCTAGTGTGGACAAGAATTCAATCTGCTTTTGTGCAATCAATCTCTTCTTATACATTCACTTCAACAAGTCAGCATTTCATTTTAGGTGCCAAAGTGCAAATTTCCTAAAAATCTTCACCGCTAGTGACCATTTAACTATGTTCACCAGCAGAGCCTTCCAGGATAGGGGAAGCCAACAGGTCTCAAGTTAGGACAGTAAAAATGAGATCATACCACACATTAATTTACAGCATACGGCTGCTCTACAAAGTCTGCCATGAAGCATTTTGGGGATTTCAGTGCCAAATCATCTCTGTAAAGCTGTATTGCTTGTTTATCAAATCAGCTTTCACTGTATGTTTTCTCAATTTTATAAATAAAATAAATTTAAGAGATTCTTCCTAAAGCTGGTTCAGCCCTGATTTTTAAGAGTTGTCCTTCTTCATCACAGTGAAAAGAGATTGTGCAATGAGGAGAAATATGTCAGACGAGGCTGCCAGAGAAAAGCTGTCAGCAGTAATGGTACATCCAAAAAAAAAACCTGCACATAAATTACAGGTGACCTAGGGTAGCTTGAAGTCTTCTGAAATCAATCACTGATGTCTTCTGCCATACCACAATTACCAATATGCATAGAAAGACTTTCCCTGAAACTCTGAAGCATACACTATTGTGTAAAGAGCTGTTTTAGAAAATAAGAGATTTTGTCAGGAAATCGGTAAGTGGATACATACTACTCTTCAGCAGCATATAACCCCAGTAACCTAATAAAACAGAAGACTTACAAAGTATTGCATTAGATGACAAACTGAGGGACATATGGATGGGAGGAGGTGTGTAAAAGCACCTGTGTGCTGCTTTGGCCAAGAGGTGTTTTTGTGCTTAAATCTGAAGGTATCACAAGTGATGAGAAAAATCCCTGTTCTACAATTGCAAGTCTGAATCTGCAGATACCTTGAAACCTTGCAGATCAAAATGAAATCTCTAACCAACAATCCAACATCCCAGGAAAGTCCAGGTCACCAGGAAAACAAAAGTACTGTTCTGTTTTCTTCTAAGAAAAGTCTTAATCCTGAACACAGTCAGACATCAGTGAGAATCATATATAAATTTTGTCCAGCTCATTTCTTTAAGACACAAAGCTAGAATGTGTAGAAAGCAAGAAAAGCAAGAAAAGCAAGAAAGCAAGAAATCGAAAGAAAGAAAGAAGGAAAGAAGGAAAGAAGGAAAGAAGGAAAGAAGGAAAGAAGGAAAGAAGGAAAGAAGGAAAGAAGGAAAGAAAGAAAGAAAGAAAGAAAGAAAGAAAGAAAGAAAGAAAGAAGGAAAGAAAGAAAGAAAGAAAGAAACAAACAAACAAACAAACAAACAAACCAGGACTTTCTCTTCTTTCTTTTATCTCCTCACTTCAGGGAAAATTCTTGCTAAAAAAACAACTTCTCAAAAAAATACAGTATGGAAAACTTTTTTTCCCTTCATAACATATTCATATTTGAAAACAATAAAAAATTTAGTCTTAATACACTTGTAATATAGTTTCTTTTGTAAATGGAGAAAACTTTTTCCATAGGATAATTAAACATTCTGAATTCACTGTGGTGTAGGTTTGAGGATGCAATTTGATTATTAGTAGGTTATGAAGTTCTTATTGGGAAAAACCTGTAAGAGGGTACACAAGAACTTGCACTTTCATTGCATATAATTGAGGAAATTTCTGAAGATTTTTCTTAATAGCCTTTCAATAAACTTATGCTTTCAAACAGCAGATTCATATGCGCATCCTGTTCATCTGTCAGTGCATTTGTTAGGAAACATTTTCTTAAAACAACATTCTTTAGACAGTAGAATTGAAAAATTGGTTGCAGTCTTTAGCAAATAATGCATTAAAATTCTTTCAATTATGTCCTTATCAGCTTAAAAAGAATGAAAGGAAAGTGGTACTAAAACAAGGAGACATTGTGTTATGAATGAAGGCTGGTAAACTGATTCCTTTTCAGACAAAGCTGAAAAATGTCGCTTTAGTTGTGGCAAGCAGCACAACAGAACCTGCTCTAATCACATACAGATGATGGGAATTTGTCTAATGTTTTATGGTGAATCGTTGATGAGGCCTGCAGAAGGAAAATTTGTAGAAATAAAATCACCTTGACAGTAAAGCACCGGGGTCAAAAAGCAAAGTAAAGTCAGTGTTCTTAGCTTTAATAAAAACAGTATGATCTGTCATCAACACAGCATTTTTACACTCTTGGACAATGCACTCTGGGAGCTCCTGCTGGGTTTCATTTGATTTTCACCAAAACTAACAAAGGACAGCTTATGGCTGGTAATTCATTATGACAGCAGAGAAGTTATAAAAATACACATGTTTAGATCCCTGTAAATAAACAGCCCACATTGCCATTTTCAAGAAAAGCTATTAGCCAAGCTAGATAAAACACATCAATAAACTGTGTTCATTTTTCTTTCTTTTTCTGTCAAACGTAAATCTAAAAGTGTAGCTATTTTTAATTTGTTATTGTAGTTTCTCACAGTTAATCTGCCTTCTGTGCTTCAAGGGTGTTCCAGGCACATTTTGGGAAAGAAGCTTGGCAAAGAGCAAAAAGGTATTGTTAAATACCTGTAGGGACTGTACACACATTGCATCACTGTCCAAATACTGACTGTGCAAGATCATAAGGCAAAACAAACAGCAGAGTAATTGAAAACATCTATGAACTAGATAATCATCCACGTAGGGTGGTAGCCAAGAGGATATACAATTCACTCTTCAGCACCTGATTTTACACTGGGGTTAGCACAGTAAGAAAGAAAAACAGGTTGGAAGAGAAGAGAGGGGACAAAGCGAAAAGGGGAATGGAAAAATAAAGAGAGCATTGGAATTGTAATCTTCGGAGGCAACTGAAGAAGTTTCAGAGAAAGTAGTCCTAATTTCCAAAGCTCTGTTTTAAAACATGTAACTGTTTTGTTTTGTTTTGAGAGCTGCAGTCATTGACAACATTCTGGAAAGACAGGATTTAAAGTCACTTTAAGAGAATATTGCACAGAAAGTACCTGCACGAATTCTTGTAAGCAAGTTGTTTCCAAATCAGTACTGATCTATGCATATCATACTATGTACATAAACACATGAAGAGGGAGACCAGCATAAAGCACTGCAACAGGTTTAATCTGAGACCAGCTGATCTCTGCCAGCAGAATCTGCAGACACACAACAGACACACAACACCCAACGCATCTGGTTCAGCTATGGGTTGGAAAATCCATATCCCAAGCATCACTCTGCCAGGAGAGCTGCCCCTTTGTTTCACTCTGTTAGTGTTATGTGACAAACTTGCTGCCTGGTGAGGCATAAGAAAGCCCAGCATTAGCCAAAAACTCACCCAAAAACCTTTAAAAAGTGACTATGTTATCACAGATCATTGACTATTAGAAGGACTTGTGCTGGACTCAGGTGCCCGCTTTGGGACTCCTCAGTGTAATATGGGTAGTAATTCCTTCTGTCCTGACTTTTGTGTTGCCATCCATCCATGCATTCTCCCAAATCAGATCCGTTTTGAAGGTTATGGAACTCAGACATCCAAAAGCTGAGGCACCTGGATGTTGGTCACCACTGAAACGCTGTGCGACTGATACGACCCTCAGTGCCAACTCACAATTATATTGTCTTTGCATCCCTTCTCAGCTGAAGCTCCAAGATTTTCTAACCCCACCTAGGCAGAGTTCACACCATTCAATTTGTTTGTGAGCACATTTCTGGGTAAGTGCAAAGGCGTGGGAAGTTAAGGATGGCCCAACATGCTTCCAGGGTTCTCTATCAGTGCACAGGGATTGCAGAGGTGTGAGGATCCAGTTGTCACTTTAGATATTTCAGTCTTTTTCTCCTAGGACATTTTGGTACCTATATAACTTAAGTTCATCACTTCACAGTCTGTGATGGAGAAAAGAATTGAAAGAATTTCCTGCATCCCAGCTGGCTCCTTACCAGTCCTTCCCATCATGACAACCCATTTGCAGCAGCTACCTTACTGGCAGGGATCCCTACTCATATTTTCAAAATTCAGTCTTTATTATGATACTACAAAAACGAAACAAAACAAAACATAACAAAAAAAAACTAAATACAGAAATGAAAAAGACAAGACTTCAGTTTCCTGGGAAAAATAAAGAAATGATAAATCTCTAATTTGGGTGAACTGTGAAAAGATGCAAAACCATTATACAAGTTATACCTGTCTCCCAAGAAAGAAATTCTTCCTCTTCCTTGAAAGTCAGGCTTTAACAGGCCCTCAGCCTACTAACAGCAGTAGGAATGGGCCCTTGTGGAACAGCAGAACACCAGCTCAGCTCATTTCAGACCTGCACTGTTTTACTGAATGGAGAAAGGTTTCATGTGCAAGGGAAGTCCTAGGAACTAAAACAGCACTTTGCAATAGCCAGCCCCGATGGAAATCAATGGGAGTCTTGCCACTGAGTTAAACAGAGCCAGGATTTCACTCACTGCTTGGATATGTAGGAGCAAAAGATGAGGGAAAAGATCTTGTATAAATCATCTTCCAAATAGGAATGATTGCATTTTTTTTCAGTCCTTCTGGAAGGAAAAATGATTATGCTTTTTAGCTGTCAGGACCAAATGCCAGGGTAATTCATAAGATATTACATTAACACATATAAAACAAAATTAAAAACAGCTCTGGAGAATGACCTTTCACTCCAGCAAAAGCTGCAGCAAGTGTATTGCAGGCCAAATTAATACCTTTTCTACTGGGCAAATAAATTCAAACCAGCAGGTTGGTCAGACTCTCCTCAACGTGTCAGCTCAAGGAAGACATCAACTCCAAATAGGACTCAAAGCAGAAGTTCAAAGTGACAACGTACAACACACTAATATTTTGGAATCATCTTTCACACATACAAAAAAAAAAAAAAAGGGAAAAATGTCAAAAAAGGAAAAGGGACTGTAGAAACATACCCTGTATCACTGCACTGTGGTCTGCAATTTTGGAATCAAGCCCAGGATTTTATTGTCAGTGCCTGGGCCTTAGCCTTATGCTGCCTTCAGGCAGCATCCCTAGAAATCCAACATACTGACAGGCACTTGCACATGCATTTTTTAAAAAAGAAGTCTTTAACACAGAGAAGCAATATAGTAAATAGCAAGAAAATTACAATAAATGTCATATGGTTCATTAAAAAATATCTCGTCCAATCCCACGAGTAAAATAAATTGAGCTTAAGTAAAAATGTAATGAGGGAGCATTTGAATTCCTAAATAACAAAATGGTGTAGAAAGTATCTAAGTTTTAAGTACAGCACAGTGCATAATGCCATACAAATAGAGGAAGTATATTTACTATAGAGGAGACAGTCTGCTATACCTCTTCTAAAGCAGATATTTAAAGTTTACTTTCACATGGGTTTTCACTTTTTGACCTGCTCTTGACCTGGGTAATACTTGCAGACCAGTGAGTTTAAGAAGGCCTGGGATCTATTAAAAGAGTAGTAGCTTGACTTTTACTGACTAGCACGCTGATGCTTTAAAGTAAATGTTATGGTTTGTCACAGGAACCAATTTGGTTACCGTTTGTTCTTCCTGCCCCTGCCTGCTGATATTTTTTCAAGTGTTTTTCATTCTTTAAATTCTATAAAGAAATCTGCATGCTGTTATTTTAAACTTCTGTATCTTTCTTTTGAGTAGTTCATATTTAAACACTGGGCAGCACACCCAAAGTTTAACCCAAGTGTCGTCTGAGAGGACTTGAACCCAAAGTGCACTACCCGAAGTGCTTCTTCTTTTCTAGCCGCTCAGTTATCATGATGAAGGATCCCTTTTACCTGATTTTTCAATGTCTATGATTTTTCTACCCGTAAATAGAAGTATACTATATGCAAATACTTTATAGAGTGAAAATATTAGCTTTATAATTTGTTTAAATTTGCACTTCAATTCCTATTGGGCTATTTTTGTTAACACATCTATTCCCTGTCATACTTTGCAAGATTTATACAATACTTTATCAGAAACTTTGAAGAGCTTGGCTGTATAGGAGCCAAGTCCATTCCCTAACCTTACAGGGAAGAATTTTGATGCCTCCCTTTAATTAGAATTCTTAATAAGAATTCTATTTCATGCAATATGGCATAAAAGAGCACAGATCTTCCCTTAGGATCACAAGATCTTAAGAACTCTGGTTCACAGGGAGAAGACTCAGCAACTCCTCATTTAACAATACACATGAGAAATCCTGTATTTTTGGAGTAGGAGAGGTACACAGAACAAAGGAGGAATGAATCGGCACTCTGCAGACATCAGCAAGATATTTGACTTATATATAGGAGAGACTGAAGCTCTCATGGGGCTAAACTCTATTCTCTACTGCAAAGCATCAGGTTCAAAGGTGTAGGAGTTGTGTAAATCCTCGACTTGTATTTTTTTTTTGATGTCTCATTTTTATTTGCCTCAAAACAAAGAACTTGTGTACCAGCAATGACTTATGTCCCAAAATGATATCAACTGTGTAAGTTTATGTTCACAAAACTAATCACCTGCATTCTCCCAGCTCAATGCAGAAAGGAACAGAGCGCAGCTGGGAAGCTCCCTCTCCTGCTCCAGCAGCTTTATTGGCTTGATTCTTCCATGAATTATGTCTGATATTATATAAAGGGGATTTTCTGTGGACTGTTCTCCAATATTGCAGAATCTGTCAAATAAAAGAAATCTCTAGATTTTTGAAGTTTTCTACATTGCACCTTTAAAGAGCAAGAAATCCCAACTCCAGAGGGTTTGCCTGAGGCAGTGCCACTGACTAAATAGCAGAGTTGAAAAATTCAGTTAAGGACACAGTAGCAACTCTAATGGTGTAAATGCTCCTTTACATGCTGTAAATCCTTCAGAAATGAGATGGTGCAAAAGCAAATACAAAGTAGCTAAGCTACAAAGTTAAAAAAAAAAAAAAAGCAAAATACTTCTAATCATTTTCTCTTGCTTACACAACTTCTGAAATCATCATTCTCATCGCTAAAGTTCTTAAGATCTTATTTATATTTCCAAGGCACAAGACAAAGATTGCACTTCTAGCTCTTCTGTCAGTTTTTCATAAATTACATCTCCACAAAAAACAACACAGGTAGATTTCAAATCAGTGTGAAAGTCTTCTGACATGAAATGGCTCTGGGGGTACTACTCTTAAAACAGGTTTTAGTTTGAGCAATGATGATCACAGGACTATTACACCAAAGTATACTCTGGGTAAATAACTTAAGTGGGTCTTTCCTGTGGCAGCTGTCTCATCTTTGCTAGCAGTAAGAAGCACGTTACTGTCACTAAGTAGCACCATACATATCCGTATTTACAAAGCATTGGTAAATGTTACTGCCATTGTACTCTGCCATGAAAAACTTGTTGAACCTGCAGATCGGCTAAGAAGCACCCCACTGCATAAATCACCTCGACTTGGTTTTGGTAAAGTAAAATACATAATGGAAATGTGACTAACTGGGACAGAAACTGTGATTCTTCACAAAAATCCCACCCTTTCCCACTGTGAGTTTTCCGGCATGTAAGATGAGGTCACTGCCTTTGATAACTGATTTAAGTATGATTAAGAGGGCTGCACTTCTGCAAAGAATTTCCCATTGCTTTGAATGAAGCTATTGCACAAGTAAAAGGGTTCAGTTATTTTAGACAATGTAAAACACCACTAGATTTGGTAGGCTACTAGAAGTAAATGCTTCCTGTTAAACTGTAAATAATACCTGGAACATCCACGGCTTCTCTTTAACTTCATAGCTTATCATTGTGAATGGTCAATTCAAGATGGTGGTTTTCAAAAATGAGTGTTCAAAGAACAAGCATTTGCAAAAAATATTTTTTTCCTTTTTTTTTTTTTTTTTAAGTAAAAAATGAAAGGAATTTTCCTTTTTAAGGCTAAAGAATCACTATTCAATATTGTTCAGTTAAAGCTAGGAAACAACCCAAATACTGCTACCATTCAAAGCTCCTGCAGACTGTTCTAATCAGCAAAATAAAGGTACCTTGAGCCTGATTAGAAGTAGTTTAAATGCACAACAGCCTCCAAGATTTTAGAAAATTAATTAGCAACCAGAGGTTGAAAAGATACTCATTGCACAAGGGATAATAAAGATCATAGATGTTTTCATAAATATAATAGACATAAAACTAGTGTTTTATTAATGTTACTCCATTCCCTGTGTAATGATAATTGCACATGTAAAAATATCAATGAGAGGTAAATGGAATCTCAGTGAATTACCAACACAACCATAAGTTTCTGAGATTTACTCAGACCCCAGGTTTCAGATTAAAAGCTCAAACCCATTAAAAAAAAATGATCAATTTTGTTAACAAGAGCTCAGATGGGATTTTGAAGTAGTGAGGACAGAATACTACAAGAAAAGCATTTAATTTTCAATAGATGAACATGTTAACTAGAAAAGGGTATGGATTTGTAAAGCTGAAGCAGACAAGATGGAGAAAAAAAAGTTACAACATTTAATTAATTAAAATCATTTTGGCAACGAGAGCAAATTGGTGTTTTCCTAATGAAATTAGAAAGTGCTGGAGAGAGTAGGCTGGTCTAATGCTGTCTCAGTGAGTGTATTTAAATCTGGAAATTAAGAAAATTCGCAGTATTTGGTTTTGAATCCAAATGTATATGCCATCTTTTCAGTGATTATGTCTGGGATTTGAGCTTAGGCTAATGTAATGCTAGAAATCAGTTGTAACATACAGATCCAATAGGAAGCTGCTTTTTTACTACAACAAAGTCAGCCAAGGAGACAAGCTAACAATTTACCCACACTTTTATGCAAACTAAAGGCTGGTTGGAAACTTGAAGACTCTGAATATATTATGCTGTTACTTTCCATCTTGATCTGGAATTAGACATGAACAAAGCAAGCCAGATCCCCAAAATATTTGCAGCTGTGACTGAAAGCAGAGACCACTGTTTTTAGATTCTTGTAACCCAGCAAGAAATCTTTTCTTCCAGACCAGGCAGATCGGTTGTGTGGATCAGAGCCTCTTTCCCTGGCATGCAGAAAGCAGTGAGAAGTTTGCACCTTATTTCAGCACAACCAAAGTAGAGTTCAAATCCCTGATGCGGGAAGTGCACATAAAAACTTCAGTGCCAGGTTATAGACTGCATGGCATGATTGAGAAATGTCAAAGAATCAACAACAAAACTCTTTCACTCAGAATAGTTTAGGGAAAAATTTAAAACAGCCAAAAGTCCTAGCTTACATTTCCCTCATCTTCTCTTCAGGTCATTGTAGCCCCCATTCTCCTTATTTCTGACTACATGTTTTTGGTAGATTCCCAACTCCAGGAAAAGAACAACAACAAAAAAAAAACAAAAACAGCAAAAAAAAAAACCACCAGCACTAAGGTACTAGTTATGGGATTCATTCAAGTGTTTTCTGACATTAAAAAAATGCATTATCCAACACCTTCTCTACATGAAGACCTTATCTTGTCTTCTCAGAAGAATTTGAAGCCTCACAGGAAGCACCATAGCAAAGCTGCTTGGTAGCTATGTGGAAATCTACAAGCATCTCACTTGGAGTGGATGCATGGGGAAGAGTGACAAGCAGGAAATTAAAGCAAAAGAACCACCCACCACCATATAAATGAACCCAGAGAGTGGGAAATTTAAAAGATTTGAAAATACAATGAGCTTTCTGGATCAAAGCGTAGCAAAAGGGATACAGAATCTTTAACCTTTGGGTAGTCAGTTCAAAATCCATCTGAGGTCAAGAGAGATGAAAGGTTATCATCTTCTAATGACTTTCACAAGCTTAATTAAACTCTCCATCAAGCTGCTTATGCCCAAGAGTATAACACTAACTTCCACAGGAGACAGTAGCAAAACTCATATTGAGTCAGGCTTATACTCAGGTATCTATAAATAATCATAATGTCAGTGACTGCTGATATGTTATTTTAAAAAATGATGAACACAATTTTAGCAGCAACATATTGAGAAGTCTTTCTAGGAGTGTTAAGAAAGAAGCCAGAAAGGGGTAAGACCCAAACTACTTTAATGCACAGAGCCAGACTGTCCACAGGAGGATAAAGATCACCAGAGGAACAAGAGGAAAAAAAAAAAAAAAAAAAGAAAAAGAGAGAGATTGCTAGGAAAAAAGTTGTACTGAATCTCTTGGGACAAGAGTCTTTTCCCCCTTCCACAAATAAACCAGGCTCTCATCTATGGTAAAAAATTTGTTATATCAACATGATTTATATTTCAAATTCTGTTTCAGTGTACAAATGCAAACCTAAGGGAGAAATGCCATTTCAACACAATAACCACAACACATATTACAAATCCACACTTTATTTAGCTAACAAAGCCTTTGCACCTAAACTCATGAGACATTAAAGTCTGTATTATGCCAAAGGATCCTGATAAGTAAATTTCTACATCCTTCTATTCTACTACCGTCATTCCGATTTCTTCTTATTGCAGTGATCTGCATGAGCTAAGCATGAAAACCAGGAGGGAAAAACAGTGCATATGAGGTGTATTTGAGAGAAAACTAAGGAAGCTGATAACAACCAAGACCCCTCAGACCCTTCCTGAAATAAACCATCTTTCATCTTTTAATAAACCCTCTCTTTCAATGCATTACATATTTAATTTGCCGCTGAAGTTGCTTGAAACTAAGCAGTGACACAACAAAGAGGAACAAGTAGAATAAGAATCAGGGTAAGAATCAAAATCAAGTGTGACTTTTCGCTCTTTCACTCAGATAAAGGTCCTCCTGGACCTCCTGACACACAACATATCTTTTCCATGTTGTTAAACAATGTTACCTAGTTTAAAACTTCTGTCACTGACACAAATTGAACCAAGGTGATACTTAGAGTGTCACAACTGTTAGAAGAACCAATGCACAGCTCTATGTCCTCCATAAGTTTGTGTAGAGCAAGCATCTTCTTGAAAAAGAAAAACATTTCTGTGTTCAAGATAAAACAGAGTCCCTTACTACCTTATGATCAGGATTTATCCTTTATAGAAAACCTGAACATTTGGGATTTCACCCCAACTTGGAAGGAAAATGCATTTAAAGGTAGCTTCCAGCAACAGAAAAAAAAAAAAAAAAAAAAAACAATAAAGAAGAAAAAACACCACAGAAACAAACAAACAAACAACAGTGCTATAGAAACCATCCCTTTCACTAAACTCAAATCTGGTTCTCTTCTTCCACTTTCATTTTTAAATCTGAGTTTATAGCATCAAAATGCTGAAATCAAACTAAAATCTGAGCTTTCTATCTTAATAGTCATGTTCAGGTATTTGCCTGTTTGGCTGGCTTTCTCAGAAAACGTGCGAGAGGATAAAAACATATTTTAGGTTGGAAAATAACTCTTTATTAAACAGCACTGATGGAAAAACATTATATCAAATCACTTATCAATCTATTCTTAACCAGCTGTTCTTTCAGAGATAGGGAACAAAAAAAGACCAAAAAGGAGATCAATTTTGTTGCTAGTAACCATAAAAATATGAAAATGTAAACTAAAATAATTGTTTAAATAATTGTTTAAATATTTATTGATGTTAGAAGCCAAAGTATGTGTTGTCATTTATACGCCGAACTGTTTACAGTAGTTGTCTGTCCTGAGCATCTGAAGACCTCTTGAAAAATCAATTGGGGAAAACCAGAAAACAGGACTTCATTCCCAACATTCTTTTAAGTTTGCTGCAGGAGATAACCCAGACCTATATGTGCAAAATCTCACTGATTTTCAATAGTTTCCTACAGAAAAGACAGCTCATAGCAACATGTGACATCTGACACAAGGTCTGCATTTCAGTGTGGGTTTTGAAATTAGCTGGATGACTTCGGGGCTGAATTCTCCCAAGATTTACTGCATCTGCAGAACATACATGATGCCACTCTCTCTGTGCAACCCAGTGACCAACATCCTATTATGAAAGGAGCAAGAACCAGAAATTCCTCAGCTGATACCCTACCATTTCTCTATCTGGAGAACCACTTGTTAAATGCAAAGGATAAAAGTGATTGCTCCAAAAGTACCAAATGCTTAAATTACTACTGTAGAAAAGTAAGTATTGTAAAGAAAGAAAGTTCCAAGTCTTTGCTTTAGTGAAGAAGTCCAAAACGGTCACTGTGAGTTGGTACTTCTTCATAGATAAGTCTCACTCAGATCATTTATCAGACTAATTGTTTTAAAGGCAAGCATTCTTAGGCAATCTGTTCCCTCTCTGTATTTCCCATTACAGTCATTGAAAGTTATGCGTGCAGATGAAAATGATAACAGCTGGAGCTCTCTCAGAAGAGTCCTTTTTAAACAAACACTGAAAACTCCAACAGAAAACATGGCTGAGCCTGGTCCAAACTGACAATACCTGAAATAATTACATATAATAGAAATATTAGCATCAAGCCAATGATCTCAGGCCATTGTTGATACAGAAAGTTTCAGGGATGATTAAACATTCAACTTGGTTTGGAAATCTATTCAGCAACCATACCCATGGAGGCAAATGAAGACAAATCTCACCACTATCAAATCCTGATAACACCTTCCTACCTTCCTTCACCCTACAGGCAGCCTATAGGCAACCTTCAGTCTATAGGCAGCAAAAAAATTAGACACCAGCATGTATGAAATAAACGCTGAACTTATCCAACATGGAGGTTACATCAAATCTGCCTGAACCCGAGTAGAAGAATTCTTATGCTTCAAGAAATGTACACAGCCTATTCAAAGAAAATAAGACCAGCTTTTGGCATGGAACTGTTACAACACCCAGCCTTCAAGTGCTGTTGTGAAAGGGAGCAAGAATGATACTTACTACCAGGTCCAGCAGCTGCAAATCATTGCTGGGTCATTGCAGCCACCCCACTCTTCAGTAGCACAGCCACTCATTCCCTGGGATGAACATCACTTTGCACTTTGAAAGGACCACGTCTCTATCGCTCAGTGGGATCAAGCATCCCACAGTCTCACTGCTTCTCAAGCTCAGGATGGAGTACTGAGGGCTTGCAGTATTTGAAGTGGATTGTAAAAGTACAGGAAGCCATATGAACATTTTCCTCTGCTCTGCCTGTGTAAACTGCTCTTCATAGCTTGTTTCTCCTCACAAACAAGGGAACAGCCAGATGCTAAATTCTTTGAAACAGATAATTGCCAGGGATGTTGGCTGACCACCTCTGCTATAGGGTTCATTTGCAGACACAGCTAAGACAAGACAGACTACCTTCATGTGTTTCTCTGTTATGATGCTCCCTTGCTCAGAAATACTATGTGAGAAGGTACAGTAGACATCATGGCTCTCTGACTAGGAAAATATTCAAGTAATTAATAACTACATGTAGATGAAGGACTGCATTCCCTCATCCGTTTCTACTAATTTATTTAATTTAGTCACGAATTTGGGAAATTGGTATCTCTTATCACAATTCTGCATTTATAGTTTGAATTTTGGGTGGTCCTATGTGAAGTCAGAAGTTGGACTCAATGATCCTTGGGGGTCCCTTCCAACTTGGAATATTCTGTGATTCTCTGATTTTATGTTAGGTTCCTGTATACCTTGTGTAATACACTACAATGAAAGAATCAGGCCCTCCATCATTTTTAAGCTTTCATTCAATACCCAGTGATGCTAGTGAAATAATTTCTACTGACTTCAATGAAAATTGAAATAGTATGAGGATATCCACCTGTACGAATGTAGTTAAAATAAACATTTTCAAGGCATTTGAGCTGCTAGAAAGAATTACTTGAGCCTCACTAGACATAGATAATCTGCTGCTAAGTAGACTTATCAGCACTGCACTATAATGACTGTAATTAAGTAGATGCAGTAATGTAAGGTTAAAAAAAAAGGTAAAATCAGTGGTCATTCTTCAAAGAGGATTTATTTAAGTTTTCTAGAAGTTCATAATTAAGCTAACAGATTCAGCTGATGAAAAACAGTCAACACTATGATGTGTTCCGTATTTTTTTCCCTACATTGCATATATTTCAGTGTAATTCTGTTTCTATGTGAATGCAATTTCTATTGGCAATTCTGTCACCTTTTCAATCACCAATTTTATATCACCATTCAGAAAGATATCAAATAATCTAGTTACTGTGAGCTCACTCTTCTGACTGATAAGTGGATAAATCCACTTACATGATACTTTTCAGAGGCCAAACACCATGGTCGCCTTGGTATATTTATATCAGCTTTGATGATGTGATCTAGTTGCTGACAGCATGCTGGTGTTAAATGGACTTACAGTCCTGGCCCAGCTGAGAGTCTGCTAATACAGACTCTGTTCTTCTCCAAGCCTCCAAGAAAACAGCAGGTTTCTGGGAAATATCAACAAACTTTCAGTGAGAAGGACATGGCTGAATCACCTCGCATTTGCTCTCTCCATTTACACATATTTCAGTGCCCTTTTCATTCTATGCAAGTAAGCTCTAACTGGAAAGCTCAACACTCTTTGCAAGGTAGCTGGCACTCTTTATCTTCCCATCATTTTATTCCACCTGTCTCACCTATCTGTGATGTACAGAGTAGTCCAATTATCTAGAACAGGATTTCCCTTCATTAGCAGCCTCTAAAACATCCAACACATTGCTTTTGGGTGAGTCTGTAAACTCACAATGGTCATTATAAGCACTTGACATGCAATTCTGAAATATATTCCCTTCTTTTTTTTCACACAGGACTAGACATGTTGCAGGAGCATTCTGAAATATTTATAAGTTATTACAAAGAGATTAAAAAAAAAGGAAGAAAGAAAGAAAGCTGAAACTATCTCAAATGTTCCCATGCATGTTTGAATCTATTCAAAATTCTTCGGATTCTCGCAGAAAGCAGTGTTCTACCAATGCAGGGTCATGGTCTTTGGCCTTGCATTGCCCCAAGCATATTTAACATTATTATAAGACCCGTCATTCATCTCTTTAGATCTCTGGCAGAAAAAAAAAATGTTTAGCTATTTTATCTATTTAGACAATATCTTGATGCAGAAACAAGTACTCCCAAGCCCCTGTGTCAGCCACTGAACATCTGTGCTTTTGTGCTGGTGATTTGTGACATTTTATACACAGAGAAAAACTTCTTGCAACTTTCGCAGCAAAAATATTTTAAAAGCATCATACAAACATAGTAAACACAACATCTTAAATGTCCCTAGGGCAAGAGAAAATCTGTGCACAGCATAAAATTAGACAATCTATCCATTCTATCCGTTTCACATCTGATTTCTCTGTATTCCCAACTTATCAGAGAATCAGAAATAGGGACTCTGTCAGTTTTATGCAGGAGCTCTTTAGTATTTTAAGGCAATGACTTTTTTTTTTTGGCTCTTCTACGCACTGATGTAATACAAACAACTGATACATTGACAAAGTATATGTAAGCTACAAGAAACGCCCAGGGCCAGACTCACTTTTTCCAGATGTATCTGAATTAGTTTGTCCATTTGGCTGAACACTGTTTCCTTAGTGAAGACAAGGTATAGAAGGGAACAGTAGTGAGATCAGGAGTCCAGTGCTCCAACTTGAATGCTATGCTGCGTGTGTTGAAAATACAGTATGTGTGAAAGAGACAAAATGAAAGATAATGATAACATACAGGAAACCTAGGAAATTGAATTACTTTACTCTCAAAGTCTATGCATAATTCTTAGCATTTGCATAGATTGCTTTATGTATAAAGAACTATTCATGATAGACTGTCTAGGAGTCTCTGTATTCAAAGACATTAATCTCTTTATTTCCCTTATATTTTTAGTCCTGAGTCTGTATGCCTGCCATGAGATCTAACAACATAAACACAACTCACAAATCCATTAATTGTCCCATAGGTCAGTGAAAGCCAAAGGAGTAATCCATTTTCTGAATGGTGGAGTGAAGGAGACAAAGTATGGAGAATCCCTTTGTGTCTCACACTTTGTCAACACCAATACAGCTCTGCTCATACACAAAACAGAAAAACCACCAACTCCTTCATCTTTTTCTTTCCAAATCCTTCATGTTCCTAACTCCAGCCTACTCAGATCAGCAAAGGAAGAGGATGATTTGCCTTTGTTTACAATTTTACCTGGAAGTAACTTCATGCCAGTTAGGAGAGACTCGTGCAGTCTCTACAATTTAGACATAGACAATAACAGGAGATCACATTTGGCAGCTCAGGGACCTCATCTTTATCCCAAATCCAGCTGGAGATTTCATATTAGCAGCTCCCCATAGACTTGCTGGTTCCACAGTTGGTTGACCAAACCATGGCTGCCAGGTGAGTCCATATGTTTAGACTCCTCATAACAACAAGGAGGTGTTTCACAGCAAGAAGATGAATGGGAAGAGATCTGGTGGGTTTGTTTCATTATTGCTTGAAGGCTCAAGAGGACAAGGAGCCATCAACTGCAGAGCTCTACTGGGCTCTAAGAAATGGCAGAAAATAAAAAGATGCTGCTGTATTTTTAGCATGGATAACAGGTGTCAGATATAATTTTAAAATGTACATTAAGGTGGATCACAAAAAAGAGAACTAAAGCAGATGATGCAAACTTTATCGTAAGTCAAAATGTAGAAATTGAACCAGTTTGGGGACAGCAACAAATCTACAATACAAAATTAACCTGAGTCACAGATTCAATCAAAAAACAGAAGAAATAAAAGAAGAAAAACTGAAATTTAAAAGCTATGGGATTTTAATAGAAAACAAAATACAGGAAAGAGTGTTTTCCAACATATTATTCTGCCATTTTCTCAGTAAATGTAAATTTTGTGAGATAGACTGTAACACGTTAGGGCATATACAAGACTAATTTTCATCCCATACATTCTTCTTAAGCAAATTACCCATTTCATCTGAAAAGATTTTAAAAAGTCATCATTTTTTCATTTCATATCTTCATATCATAAGATATCTTCATATCTTTTCATTGCTGCTTGTAAATCACCTTACATGCACTGATCCAGACGTAATAGCGAAGGCAGGACTAGCTCACCTCTGTTTGGTGAGCAGAGCCACACAACTGCAGCAGAGAGAAGGGGCACATGGCACTGCATCACAGCTGAGCCCTTATGCAATAGCTGGAGTGATGCAAGATCAGCTCAAAGCAGGAGCTGGGCTTCCCATTCCCCATCCTGAGTGATGCAAAGCATTGCAGAGGTATCTGGTGAATCTCTGGGGATAAGGTTCAAGCCTTGTCACTACAAATCACCCTCTGCCAAGCAATTTGTGCGGCAGCTTATAACAGCAGTTAAACAAAGGAGTCATGAGGCCATCCTCCGGACCGAGGGCATGACGCTTGCTACTGGGGAGAGGAGACTGGAAGATAAAAGGAAAGCAAACATGCCGAAGTTAATAGGGCAGAAAAGCCTCCCTCCGATCCTGGCTGCTTGGCAGAAAAGAACAGTGCATGGGCTCCAAGAGAATCGGTATACGAGGACATCAGCGCAAGGCAGCCACACTGACGGCTGGCACCTTGCTCCAGCCCCAACAGGTGGGTTTGCAGCCACGCTGCAGGCAGGGAGCTTGTTTTCAGTCACTTTGTATGGACTTAATAGAGCAACTGTAAATTGATTTACATGGGGAAAGCTATATTTATAGCAGAAATGGAAAGTATTTCTCACAGGTCAGATTGCTGTCTGCTATCATGAGGTAATTGCCAACAGCATTATGCAAGCAGAGATTTTTGTCTTAAGGACTTTAAAATGAAATTGTAGAAGCTACTACAAGTCACGGAAAGAATTAGAAATGCAATGTTTTGGAGAATGTTAGCCTGTCGCTTCTGAGATATTCCCTAATTGCTCAGAGTATTTTCCAGAGCACTGAACACTGTTTCAGTGATCTTTGCACAAGTTTTCAAAAACTCAGTTACTCAAAATCAGGTGATGATTCCAAAAAAGAAAGAATTCCAAAAAGGAAAGGTACTTTCACCCTGTTAAGTAAAAGTACTCAAATTGTATATATAATGCTGAGTGCAGTTGTTTGCTCTCTTTATTCCCTAAAAAGTTTTGGGTGTAGAAGAGTATCTCATTCCTGGCAATTAGTGTCCTTTCAAGAAGTTTCATAGTACACCCTATGATTCACAAATCATGCTTGAATGCAGCCAAATGTCCACATACTTAGAATGGCATTTTGCAAAGTATGAGAAAATTTGGTCAACTTAATTGAACCAACTAATCACATACATAAAGATTGGACATGGACAACCTGGACAAACAGAGCTTACAGAGCAAACCAGACAAATCCTTGAAAGACATATGCAGCATGCCAGGTGACATGGTAAGCCTGTACCATACTCTCAGTGTCCGTCACCATGCTGTAAGGTACACAACAATGATTTAAAGGTCTCTTTGATGCTGCAGCTCAGACATGCCTCGTATCAGTATGCACAACACCGTAACTCTTCCGATAGCAACAGTATAGACCTGTAGAGGTACATGGGAAGTCAGCAGGTGTGAGATCAGCTTCTAGAAGCTACAGAGCACTTGATTTCATAGAACCATAGAATCACTAAGGTTAGAAAGATCAACATCATCATCTAGTACAACCATCAACCCATGCCTGTTACTGCACTAGACAGTGTACCTCAGTGCAACATCTATACTTTCTTTAAACTCCTCCAGGGACAGTGACTGCATGTTCTCCCTGGTCAGCCTGTTCCAATACCTTACCACTCGTTCTGAGATTAATTTTTTTTCCTAGCATTCAATCTGAACCTTCCTTAGTTCAACTTAAGGCTATTATGTCTTATCCTATTGTTAGTTACCTGGGAAAAGAGGCCAAACCCTACTTGAGCAGGGAGGGTGCATATGTGGCACAGCAAAGAGACCAAATGGAGAAGAGACACATCAGAGTAGTGGGCAGACACATACAAACTCTTACAAGACCTCCATAAAGATGTATTTGTTGCCTGAAGTAGGCACTGTTTCTCCACGTTCCCCTCAAAAACAGAGCAACATCCATCTATGTGTAATGGGTTTGGAACCAGACAAGGAGCAGCTTATGGTCTGGGACAAAGCAGGTATATTTTTTCCCCTCCTGTATCTTCCAGGATTTACTTGTGTATGGAAAGCAGAGATCGCTCTAAACCTGATGGAATGAAGCTCTTGGAGCTGAAGGGATTGCTTTCACTTTGTGGAGAGATTCTGAATGAGAGGCAGGGATTCTTTGAGCACAATGAGGTAGTGGGTGGTGTGTTTCACCAATGACAACAGTGTGTCATCTCCACTGGTGCAGACTGCATGCTCTTGTTCATTGCTGGTGAAAATGCATAGCTAATGATGTAAACTATGTTGAAAAGTAGTGTCTAGCAGATAAGATTTTCACTATCAAATAGTGTTATTGTACTCTTTACAGCTGTTATATTTTCTATGGAAACAAATAGGAGGCATTACTTTCATAGCAACCTGCACAGATAACCTACTCTCATTTTCAAATATTTATTTTTATTCCTTAATGCCACAAAAGCTGGGTTTTTTCTTTCAAAAGTCAAGTCAAAAGATGAGAGAAGCTCTGCAAGAGAATATATTTTTATGTTTTGCTCTTGCTATCACATGTTGTGCCATAAACCTTGCAAGTCCTGATAAACAGCCAATAATGCAATAAAGTCGGTTATTTAAATTATGCAGTAAAAATTCAAGTTACTTAAAATGAAAAAAAAAACTGAAAGCACACAAAAAATAACCTTTTTTCTCACATAACAGTTATCCACAAATGGGTTAAACATAAATTCATATTATCTCTTTAGTTATAAACTCTTCAAAAATTGTAGTGGGATTTTTGTTTTTTGTGGGTCCAGGGATTGCCTTGACCAATACTTGTAATTTTGTACCTGACTTGTAGCAGCAAAAATACAATGCAACATTTCTTCAGACTCCCACCTAAATTTTTTAATGTGCAAAACCAGAAACAATATTAAAAAATAAAAAAAAAACAACTTGTAATTAAACCACAGGGACAGATTTGGTATCATTCCAGGAAACATGAGGAACCTCCAAAGCTGGGACAACAAATAATGTTCTTTTCAATTATTTATGCTAGTACCACTGTGATACAGCAACAAAATCTGTAATATTCATCATTTGGAAAACCTTACACTGATCCAATAAGCACATGGCTAACGCATTCATGAGCTGCATACCCCTACCTTTGACTCACCTCTGTGGCAATGAGCACTGGCAGGGCTTTTGTATGGCAACAGTAATTTGCAAGAGGCTGTCATGTGACACATGGAAAGAAAAAAATAGAAGATTTAAAAGCCAAAAATAATCTTTGAATAGAGATATGTATCCTGAAAGCAATCTCTGATTGAGTAGACAACTACCATGGACTATAGCTGATGCTGTAAGAAAGATGGGGAGGTATTCTCTTAACTCCATGGTACAGTCTTCTGAGTCTTCTCTACAGGTAAATTGCTG
Organism: Tympanuchus pallidicinctus; assembly: GCF_026119805.1. Classification (NCBI taxonomy): domain Eukaryota; kingdom Metazoa; phylum Chordata; class Aves; order Galliformes; family Phasianidae; genus Tympanuchus; species Tympanuchus pallidicinctus. The sequence goes on along the minus strand of NW_026294721.1, from coordinate 32,557,939 downwards.
TACAGCAGTCTTTTGAAGGGAACTGACTCCCAACCTCTGCAGCTGAAGCTACTGATTTTACCAGAACTAGATCAGCCCCCTCAATACAAAGAGTTTCTTGCACAGATTTCCCCTCTGTGTTGCACTTCTGAAGGGCTTTGCAGGACAAGAAGCAAAAATAAAAGAATTCCTTCATAGAACAAACAAACAAACCTAATTCTTCTGCACTGAAACAAAGTTTTCATCCTAATTTAATTAATGTGTTACCTGGGGGCAACAGAGCAGTTCAGAAAAAGGTAGAAGGAAATTAAAAGGGCAACAGAGCAATCTTACAGAATATTTCTGCAAAAGGAAAACATTAAGGGACTCTGACAAAAATTTATCCTCTAAGGAGAGATAAAAGAATTCACTCAAGCTGGCTAAATATTTTTTTTATTATTTCATATGATAACTGAAAATGAGGCAAAAGCTAAAGACACTCAGTCATTTTACCACGTGGAGAATGGTTTACCAGTAAAGCTAGACCAAAAACCTATAAATGCATTCAGTTTTGCTGTGTGGAGGCTACTTCTAGAAGAGAGAGAAAGTTGTTTCCATTGGGATGTACAAAAAGGAGCATTTTCTCTCTCAGCTCAAATTCAGAAATTTGCCTTGCACTTCACAGAATAACACTGCAGTGCAGGATTTATACTGACTCAGCCAGTGCTATGCATTCTGGGCTCTTCCATATGCAGCCCAGAACTTGAAACTCCCAGACATGGAAGTTCCCTGATCTCAGGATTAGGCTGGGGCCATTGCAAGGAGATGAAATATAGGTGTGGGCAGCAGTGCTGCTCTGTTTCCCTCCTATTTATGCTCACTTTGGTTGGCCAACAGAAGACGTAAAGACAATGCAAAATGGGCATACTGCTGTTTTTTTGTCTGGCTTCTGTCACTGCTGCCCCAGTCCTGCTCATCTACCTCTGTGCAGTCTGGCACAGCGCGCAGCTTTCCACTGTATGCGCTGCCACCTTTTGGTGACAGCCACCTGGGGATGACGTGCTCCCAGGCTCATGGCACCTGTCTACCAAAGTGATGCTGGCACACAAACAAATACCTTTCAGCTCCTACTAACCCCAGAGACAGGCGAAGCTTGTCATCTAGAAGAAGTTTCACAAATGCAGGCATTTTTAATTTGCATTTCTTCTACAGCCTTCTCACTGTGGCAGGAGATAATGCAGTGCATTGGACTTTGTCTTGCAAAGAGGGCTACAGTACAAGCCCACTCCAGTAGCTAGTTTCAAGGTCTGGGCATGGACACAAAGTAACTCCTTTACTCCCCAGCCCTCTGCTCATTAGCTGAGGCTTTGTAGCCTTAGAGTGTTTTCTTCTGCAAGGCATCCCAGTAGGGAAGAGCAGACGCCCCATTGGGGCAGAAGCTTGTTGGGAGGATCACTTCCCCAACATGGCAACATGGGTATTTGGCACAGGAGCTCAGCAGGCTAATGGAGGAGGGCTGGAAGGAGGGAAATGGGGAAGGTGCCCACCAGCACCCAGGGTAGCAACACAATGGCAAAGAGGCCATTTCCTTTCAAGGGGTATCTGGCATCCTATTGTCAATAGCACGCAGAAAAGAGGAGCATGCTGCTCCTTCCTGGGGGCACCAAGGGCCTTCTGACATCAAGGAATTAGAAATCTATCTTTCAGTTTTTCACCAAAGGCTCAAATTGGCTTGGAAAGTTCAAGGTTATTCTCCATGAAATATGAGGTCTGTATTACTGCCAGCTTTCAGAAAGTTCAGAAATAGGGGAACAGCTAAGGTTTTGCCTTTTGCTCTCTCCACACCTTAAGGATGATGACTGATTTATACTTCTAGGAGTAATGATCTGGAGGACTGAGCTCCGGACTTCTTTTGGAGGCACACAGTCATACTTTCAAGAGGCTGCATGATAAAACCCACAGATGTTGCATACGGACTGATATTACTGAGGGAAGGTTAACAGCTATTCAACTCAGCTCTCTCTCAATACAACTTTTTCTCTCTCAAGAGTTTTACGTAAAGGTTTACACTAATCTTAAGCGAAAAAGATATCTGCACAACAGATTTTTAACTCTACTTTAAAAAGTAGATTTCCAGTTTTAACTACAATTTCTCTGTTTCTTTGTCTTTTTCAGACATCACAGTTCTTTATGATACTGGTGAATTAATTATACTGAAAAGATATCTTGTATTGATGCTGATTTAAAATAAAGCTGAGGCTGCTGTTTGTAAATGGATGCACTTAGGAACTAATACTCCAGGGTATATAGAAGTAGGTTTTATTTCACTGAATGAAATACTTTTAAATGCATATTTTGTTCAAATATTAGGGGTGCACAGCAACTTTGTGGACTTGAGTTTTTAACATGAATCACACACACTTTATCTTGTATAAATCATTTTTTGTGTGTTTTACAGGTATTGTGTTTTAAAATCCATGAAAGATTACCACGCAAACCTTTCCAAACCAGCCCATGCTTCTCTGGCACTCAATTGCTGCCTACCAAAAGAAATTTGGTAGAGGGAGAGTTAAGCAGTGAAAACCTTTACCTCTCCTCAGCTTCTATATTCATACTTTTCCCATCCTTTATGCTCTCAGTCCACAAGTGGGAAGGTTTAATTTTGTCTAAACACCAGCACATCCAAAAACTGGCATTTGCAACATAGCTAAAGATATGTTGGTGGAAAAATGATCATTGGCTCATTGGAATGATGGAAAGCAGAAAAGCAGACAGGCACTGCTCCAGTGGCACACTGCTGTCAGGAGGAACTCAAGTGGCTGCAGCCTGCGCAGGAGCTCTACCACCCGCTGGGCAGGGAACAGAACGGAGCTCGCTCTGTCAGCAGCAGGTGCCAGTGTGACCCACTCATGCCAGTCTGGTTATACTTAGACAACAGCTCGTGATGCTCATATAGTGCAGATATGGATGAACTTTGCTCCCACTTCAGTCTTTCTTCTCCCTTTGGCTGCACCTTAACTATCCAACCATATTAAGGCCTATAGATTGTCAAGCCACCACTAATTCTATAACCCTCTTGTCAGAGAACTGCTCCATATCTCACCATCTACAGAGGTTTATTCACGAGGCTGTAAGCACCAGGGCTTCCACAGCAGGGAGAAGCACAGAACTCTTCCCGTCCTTTGCTTTTGGTTCAGGTGGCTGAAAAATGCTGCTGGAAGCCTTTGCTCTGTGCCCACTATACCAGACTCTGCAGTGACAGGATGTGGTGTAAGGCTGTCAGTAGGCTGGTTTGCTTTCATTAGGTTTTTCCATGCCTGTCTCTGGTTGCAATGAACTGATGCTCAGCTGTTGCACAAAATCCTCTCAAAAATTGAGTGGCTACTGTAACACCCCATTAACTTAGCCCTTTGTGTAACTCTCTCTTCAAAAATGCTGACCTGAATTTAAACACAATGTGTTTCGGCATAAAAAAAGTTGCATCTCATAAAAGAATATCTGACTTTATAAACCTACTCAAAGCCTTCTACTGAAGAGGGAATTCTTGGTTTCTATTGTGAAATTGATAGATTTAATGAATATATTCCTGTTATAATATGACTTCTCATTCTCCTCCATCATAAATACTTGTCAGGTTTATGATTTTTCACTCATTGGCCGGGAATTGTGTTGCACAAGCTCCGGCTGTGGGTGCTCATACCAAGTTTAATTTCACTCACAAGTAGAGTTGACAAAAGATCACAGCCACTAAGCCCTGGAATTACCCTAGATATTGCCCTCTGTGCTCTGCAAATGAAATCCTACAGAAGACCCTTTGGAGAAGAAGAACACGCTGGTTAACACTCAAAAATCCATTTTGCACAGGGCAGTGTCAGTACACAGAGGCACACTGAATGACAGGCAGGGCTGCCGGCTCCGGGCGAGCAAGTCTGATGCTGTGCTGCACTCCGCGTCCGTCTGTCTGTTTCAGCCTGCCCCTCTCCCGCTTTCTCTCACTCCTCTCTCATGCCCTTGATTGACTACTAGGTCAGATAAGAAATTAAGAGCAGTGAAATCAGAACCAGACCGCACCTGTCTCCGGCGCAGCCAGAAGAGCCCTGAAATAAAGCGCTTACGAAACTGCTGTGATCGTAACCTTCAAACCGCCAGGCTGCTCCAGCTGTCTGCTTCCTCCACTGGCACTACAATGGGGAGCAGGGCAGGAGGCCCCGCCAGCTATTCCCAATGAAATGCTGTCACTTTGGGAAAGGCTGAAGCAGTCCGCAGTGCAAGGATCTGTTTTTAGCAACAAAGCTTCTGAAAATAGACATGACTCTACTATTGAGTTCATCAGATTACGGCTCAGTAATAGAGGGATCGCTTTACTTCTATTTAATTGGATGCTGTAAGGGGAAAAGATACTGCTATTATGAACGGGGGAGTGCTCAACTCTGCCAGCAATTGTCATGGCAAGTGTGTATTCTAGCGGAAAACGTTTTTCTTTTAATTCAAAAAGAATACTCAATCTAGGGATTCAGCTATATGTGTTGCATTGCAGGTCCTGATCCAAGAGGAATGCATATGGAGACTGAAACATAATCACTCTATAAGCACACATTTTCCATACACTTAACACTGTATGCCTCCTTTTATTAGCAGCACATTTCAGAGGCAGCCTGACTTAACTGACGCAGACACAGCAGTAAGGAGACAACCACCCTTGCTGCACAGCAGGTAACTCCAAACCTCACTCCATTACCAACTAAGGACATCTCAGCACCTATAAACCTTATGGCAATCTTCAAACCCAAAGATGAAGGAGGGAACCACTCTGCACCCCACAGCAGGCTCTTAACACTATGACAGAGGTGGAAGAGCTTGGGGAACAACAGACTACATAAGCAGGGAGGAAAACACCCTGCCTGCAGACATACCACCATACCACCATAAATCCTCTGGAGCAGATCATGTAAATCACTCCTTAAAACAACGTAATCTGCATTTGTCAATGAGGGAAAGCAAATTCCCAGGAGAATAGGTTACAAACAGGAGCACCTGAAAGAACCTCACTGTCCTCCTGCATCCAAATGCCTGAAATAGAAATGAATCCGAGAAAATGGAAGGGAAACTTGCAGAAGTTATCTTGATGTGAGCAGGTGTAGCTGAAAATAGCATTTTTGTATTTCAAAGAAACATGAAAGCACCAGGTATTTGGAGGGCAGAGAGCTTTTATGTATTGCAGAATAAATGAATCATCCCAACAGAATGATGCCAGGTAATTGCAGTAAATAGTCATGGCTGGGACTTCCCTTGTGATGGGCAAAGTAAAAGAAAATACATTTGAAATACAAGGAAAATTAAAAGTGAGGCTGAAAAAGAGGCACTGTGAATGAAGTGCATTTTTGAAATAGTTTTCCCTGCTAGAAAATAAACTATCTGTAGATACTTCTACTGCACCCCATCAATTAATATTGCTTTTGTGAGCATGGCTACTTTTACCTGGGATTTCTGAATGCTGCCTTCTTACAGTCATCATAGATTTCATTCAAGGCCCACCTCATATTCAAAATCTGAGATCAGATGATCTGATCTTTCATTGGTCCCAATTTGTTTCTCCCTGGTGAAGTTTGAGAGTCAGACACAAATCATACTGATTTACCATTTGGTGGGGTGGGCTTTCTGAGAGCACACAAGTTCAGTGTACTTGACAAAATTATTAATTACTTCAAAGGAAGAACCACCACCATACTCTTTCTCACAGGACACAGAATTGTACCACACAATCGTTTCACATTACACTGGCATGCTCAGGGAAGATGGCTGAGATGTCTTCAGCTGGGGCCCACAGCTTTAGCTTGGGACTCAGACTTACAATAATTAAAATAATAATAATAATAAAAATAATAAAATTGTGTTCCACCAACATATTTTAATTTTCTCAAATTCAAGCTTCCTTCAAAGATTTGTTTCAAAATGAAATGGAGCTATGAAATACTCCACCAGTGGGAGAGAAATACTGTCAGATGTGTGAAAAATGCATGCTAGCTTGTTCTGAAAGGAAAAAAATGAAGAAAAGTAGCTTTTTATTAGGTAGCAGCATGTTTATGGTTTGTCTGGTTTACAACCATAATGTAATCCCTTTGGTTATTAAGTTGTCAGAGGAACACAGTTTAGCACGCAGATTAGCAAGGAAAATATATACTACCTTTCTAAAAGAATTACCCATTTAAATTAATCACTGAAGTGTGAATGAAGTCACAAGGCATCTGCAGGGAGTTTTCACGTACTACTTTTTGGCTGCATGCGCAGTTACTCACATTAAAATACTCATTTTAAGCTCACTGCTGATTTGACTCCTCTATTGAGTAAAAAGATACTGAATGTCATTGTGTCAGCATGCAAATTAGATCCAAAATATTTCCTCAGTTTCAACACAGAACATCAGGGAATCAACAACTAACAGAAAGCGAAAACTTCAATAGATCTGAAAGAAGAGAGTTATGTATCAAGATCTGGCTCAGGAGTTCAGTGCTGCTCCTCAAAGCTTTTGGGCAGAAAACAAGAGAGGAATATATAGAGACAGTTTCATATTAGATTGCTTCTTGTGACTTATATGCAATGGCTAAGATACTATCGATCGTTCATTAGCCTAGCCCATATGTTATACCACTGTGTCAATACACATTACACAGCTGAACACTTCTGTTACAATGCCATGGCCAAGAAGAAAGAGCAAAATGCAAGTGCCTCAACCCCAGCCCAGATGGAAAAACTAGCTCAGCTCAGAATTGAGCAGGTTATTGAATCTCAGAGCCAAATCAGGACAACACCTCAACAAACTACTGAGGTTAGTTATTCTCCAAGGGTTGGATGGCACTCCAGAAATGCAAAATATTTTACAGAAATTTGTGGCTCCTTAAGACTTCACAAATATATTCTTGAAATCTCCTCTTGCAACATATGTCCCTGGCACCCAAACTAGAGACAGCATCCAGCTGTTAATCGCATTAAAAACCCTACAAGGGAGAATGCTTCTCATCTCCTCCTGCAGAGGACATGGTGCCTGCAAGCATCGCAGCTGGTGAGGACTGCAAGGCAAAGACCTGAAGGGAGAACCTATTGAACAACTGATCTTAGTTCTATGAACCTATAGAACAACTGATCTTACTTCTGTTTTACATTTCTTTTCAGTCCAGAGCAATAATAAGAAGAAAGAGTTTTGGGTAAATTTTCATGTTAATAGGAACCCCATTGTTAGACTCTCCATTCTCATTCATATGTGAGAAGACTATGGAAAAGTAGGCAACATAAACAGCTTATTTCACAATAATTTTTCAGAGATAATGGCAGTAGCAGAGGCAGGATGATGAACTCATGCAAAACTATTTAATTTTGGCTTTGGACAGTGGAAATCAAACACAGAAATTATAACGAATTGGGTACACTATGAAATCAGTTGTTATTTCAGTGCTCTTCAATGATGGAATAATAAGACTCGGCCAAGAAATAAAATATAAGCATTCAAAAGCACTGGTACTCTGAGACCTGTCCACAGTTCTGGAACACGTTGCAGATTTTCTGCCATTTTAAACACATTTTAAAATGGGTTCTCAAACAAAAGAATTACCTGTAACTGTTTATACATAATGTGCAACAGTATCTGACTATAGTTTGCATTTTTTCAAGGCAACAGCACAGAGCAATACCTGAAAAGGATCTCGGTTTGCATAAGGTAACTTCAATAATTCAGAATAAACCTGATTTAAATATAGATCAAAATTAAAGTACCAAAAAGTTTTAATAGATGACCATCATGGTGCGCCATGCTGATTCCTTCCAGCTGACAAGATCAACGATGCAAGTAAGCTTTTTAGGATTACAGCTGAAAACAGCTCTGTACTAGTTTCTTTTACTGCTTCACTAGACAAATAATAACCCTAAAACTCACATGAAAAAGTATTTCTAAGTACTCTAGTTATGTACAGAACTACATGCTTTTTTGAATCTGTCAAACAACTTTTAAACATCTCCATAACCTGAGTGCCATACCATTAACCGTGAGATCTGGTTTGAATTTGAAATAAGAAAAGGTGGGGAAATGGAATAGGACAGGAGGGAGAGATAAATCCTGTGTTTTTCTTTATATTTTACAAATTTTATTACTTCAGTCAAAAAATGTGACTGAAGCAATAAAATGTTACTGGTGCTCAGTGTAATGGTATGTGTTTGAAATACAACCCATTTGCTCTTCATTCACTTCACGAGAGTTTTTGGCAACCACCAAAGGTTTCAAGTATGTCTGTAAAATATTCTTTATGCTATCATATTCATATTATTTCTCTACTCACCATTTCTTAATGAGCTATTTTTAACAGTTGCCCACTTATCAATTTTCTATTTATGGCTACGTGCCTTTCCTCTGTCTAAAAACATTTAATGAGATTTGTTTATGAAACTCGTCTGCAATGCTTTGAATGCTGGCAGCCACTACAAGAGGGAGATCAGAGACCATAGGTGCAGCTCTCCTTCCAAATCCCTGTTCTGACTACAGACTAGTAGTCACTGCCAACTCACATGAAATATAGTCAAGTATGCAATCCCAGCAATTATGCAGATAACAGGACACAGCCTGAGTTTATATCATGACATTGCTCCATTGACCCTCCACCCTTAGGGACACCACCTCCAGGAATCACGGAAAGCAATGGGAACCCTGAGGTGTAAATATACTCCAAGTTCTGCTGGGTATTCAGGGAGCTCCAAGCAGCAGTGTGGCAAGCTGATACTCAGCTACCTTGTTTATCCCTTGTTCTGGCTCCCAGTATTTATCTAGCTGTTTATGGATATCTAAAAGCTCGAAAAGCTGTTTTCTTTGGCTGTGAACTCCAGTCTATAAAATACTGCTCAGCAAGGGGATCAGATCTGTGTCCTTTAATACCCAGCCAGGTGCTCTTCAGAGTTGGCAGTGGTGCCTTTACTGATAGCTTTGACTGCATTTTATGTCTTTTCCTTTACCATTACAATGAGAACTGCTGTTCAACTGTTACTCCCTCTAAATCATGCATGATTTTGGCTTATAGTGAAAGTAATTCAAAGACAATTTCCCCTGAGCACAGTGTCATACCTGCTAAAAAGCAAAGAAACAAAGAAAAGGAGAGTACAGAAATTCCCATGTAATTAAAATGAGTTAGGGATTTCCTTCCTTCCACCACCCTCCCCCCCAGATTTCTTAGTTACCTAAATGGTGACAATTATGTTTCATCTAAGCTCAATAACCTCAATTTCTAAAACCAGTAGAACAAGATCAGTATAGAAGACACTGCAGAGAGGTCCAAAATAAATACACTTGGGTAGAGCATTCCAGGTTGCATTGCAATCTTCCTGGAACACTTTGATTCCTACTGCATCATTATAGCAAAAGATCAGCTGCTGATTTTGCTATCTCTTCGACAGGAGCAAGACCAAGAGGCAACATTTTCCTAAAGAAAGCCCCACCAGGACAGCAGGAAATGCATCTCAGCAATAAAGTTCAAAGAAGGATGGAGATTCTCATTCTAGCCATTTTCAGTCATTTTCTATAATTAAATTTCCTCTCCAGTTCAACATTCATCACAGCTTGTTGAGATTTTTTCCCTTCATCTTACAAAAGAAACACATTTTGCTTAAATGGGGTTACAGTGAGCAAGTTATGGATATTGTCTTATGCATTTCTTATTTCCCACACTGCTTCACAGGAACAGCTCAGTGGATATATGTGATATGTGACAGCTGTCAAGAGCAACCACGTTCCTGGAATGCAGCACAAAATGCCATCCACAGCACAAGGATCATCTCGTCACATAGCCAGGAAGGGTACACAGCCCTTGCCTCTGTTCAGACGTGAGAGCTGACCAAATATCTGACACAAGAGGTTATCTATTCCACAGTCACCTAAGAAAACCTACATACTGTGACAAGGTCTCAAGAGGACACTCATTTTGTTTCAGAGAAGAATAATAGGATATCAGTGCCTAATAAAGGAATTTTAAATAATTTCTTGCTTTAAATAATTTCTTGCTTTGTCAGTATTTCCCCATTTGTTTTACAAAGTTTGGCATAAAATTTTTGCACAGCTGCAGTGGGTAACTGAACTACTGAACAATGAAAAGCAAAATCACCAGAGCAGTGTCTCAGGTCAGACAATGGCATGAGATAAGCCTTGTATTGTCCAGATGAGGCACATGAGTAAAACAGAGACTTTACCTTCTGGTACATCAGAAACATGCAGCTTTTATTGCCCTGTACAAAAACATTTCATTTTTCTCAATTAGCATAGGATTCAGAAGGTGTATCTTGGAGAACTACTAACATAGCTGATATGGCCTGATTATCTAAACAGCAACTTAAACTGAAGCCACAATATTGAACTTCATAGAAAATATGGAATTAACAGGTTTTACCGAGTTCTACACAATATTATTCTTTCCCATAAAAGAATGTATTCCACAGACAGTTAAGAACTGAAAAACAATAAGAACAAAAGATCTGGTTTATAAAGGATATCCTCATTTACTGATCGTCGTCAAGGTCAAACATTTTTCTGTATTCCATCAAAACAAAGCAGAACATGAATCACTAAAACTAGTATTTTTGTGGAATGTTCACATCATGTAAGAGAAGACAGAAAATTCTGCCTATTTGCAGGAACTCAAGGGTAGATAAAATGGCAAAATAAGTAATTTCCATGACATAGACATATGGGAGCTATCCTTGCTTGACCCTGGCAACATTTCAAAGGGAATCTCTCAAGGATTAACTGCTCAATCAATCAGATTTTGTGACATATGCCAACTGGCTCCACAAATGAACTTGCAGTCAAAACGTGGAAATAACAAAAAAAAAAAAAATTATCTGCTATAATAGTGGTTGCAGCAGAACATGCATAGATGAGTTGCATGCTTTGATGGAAACAACCCTCATGTTTCAGAAACTTCATCAGCCTCAGCCTGTAGCAAACCGATCTCCAAACAGATGTGATGTAGATGTTTGGAGATATATTCATATGTGAAAGACTGGATGTTGTGTTGAGGGACATGGTTTAGTGGGAGCTATTGGTAATAGGTGAACGGTTGGACTGGATGATCTTTTAGGTCTTTTCCAACCTTTGTGATTCTATGATTCTATGAAGGCACTCTCCTGCAACCCATTCTCCGAGCATGCTGAACCAGAGGAAATGTCAATAGATGCCTTTGCAACCAGAGAACAAGATTCTTCACCAGGCTGCTCAGCAGACACATCAAGACCAAGCAAATGTCTGTGTATGTGCTAAACATGCAGGTAAGAAGTAAGAGGCAGCCTAAACAGACATCTTCTGTAATAGAGCCTGTCTTACTCCCAATACAATTAAATTGTGCCTATGAACCCTCATCAAGGCTGCACGCACCTAGAAATTGCAGATGTGTGCAGTCATACTAAAGAGACAGTCCTGCCCCCAAAGAGCTCAAAACTGAAAGATAGGAGTAAAGAAGCCAAGAAACAATGCCCCCAAACTAGTTTCCAAATAATGACAGTTATCAGACTGATGGAAATACAAGATAAAGCAATCTTCTACCAGCCCTTTTTTAGCAAGTAATTTTAGCAAGAGGAGGGGAAGAAATCAACTATCAATCCAGCTCTGCATTATTGCCACAATAAGAATAGAGCCTGTCATGACTCAACATGGTGTTCTTTATTGTACAAATAAAAGTGATGCAATAGATTTCAGGTGATATTACATCAAGGTAAGCAAATGCATACATTCTTTGCTGAATGAAGGCCCAACCCCATATGTTTAATTGAAAAACCTTTGGGTGAGATCAGAACAAGCTGCAACAGCCTTCTCGCGCTCAGAAAAGCCCACACAGGGCCTCATGGAAGGCAGTTAGCCACTGGTAACAGCTATTTGATATCACACATCTATTAGCTATTTCTAATTCTCCACCCTGAAAAGCTACAAAACATTGTATTGAAAACAACAGTAACAAACAGAGAATAAAGCTTATTGAAGAGGTGGAGGGAGAAGTCTGGAGGAAAATGGGGTAAAATTAAGAGTGCAGTGCTCTGGCTCCAGTCTGTTCTTCCTGTCTTGGACTGCCAGGTCATGGCGCAACTCAAAGTGAGTCTGGAAAAACCTTCCTACTTTTTCTGCTTCAGTCTTATCAGGATATAAAGTTAATGTACCACATGTATAAAATAAATCAAATATCCTTGTAAAAGATAATGCTAATTTATGCAACTTATCCAATTTATTTTTCTTTAAATTTTATCAGTCTTCATTCTATCACTTCACGTGAAACAGTCTGATAAAAATAGATCAGCCAAACTTGATAGCACTATTTTATTTGCTTCCCATTCTACTAGGGGAAAAGGTACTACTGCTACTAAGGGATTCTACAGCTGTGATCAACAAGGTCTGGAGAGAAAATAGCAAGAGCTGCTCTGAAAGTAATGCCTCCTATTTTATTATGCTGGCCTACAATATCAGAGATAGATGCTGGTGGATGGCAATAGAGGATGAACCACCCCCACCCAATATTCCATTGCATTTTGTTCTCATGTGATGGATGGCAGCAGAGGGGCAGTCTGACTAAAAGCTGTCTGTCACAAAAGGGTATATGAAACAAAGATGCACCATTGAGATCCTCCATCAAGAAAAAATGGCATCCACTGATGCTTGCTGAATGTTTATGGAGACTAAACAGTGGATGTGAGCACAGTGAAGTGGTGGGTAGTGCTTTCCAGCAGTGGCAACAGCAACGTGACAAATGAGCCACGTTCTGGATTACCATGCACAGTTGTCACATCACAAAAATGTAGAGTCTCAACCAGTTTATCCATGCAAATAGGCTAATGACAGCAATTATGCTGAAAAACAATGTTTTGCAGCTGAAAATTTGCTCTATCAGTGTTATTGTCCTCTTTTTATCTGTTGTAGTCTCCATGGAAATAAGTAGAAGGCATTATTTTCGGAGCAACCGATATATTTGACCTGAGCAGCAAGTAATCATTTACAGCCCATAACTTGGCCTGGATGACAGCTGTGAAGTCACCTCAGTCTGCAAAATGATAACTTCTGTTTAACAGCTTTGCCCTCATACCTGTAAAAACCTTGAGGACTCTCCATGCAACCTCTAGAGACACAGATTTGCCACAGTTTTCTGTGGGGGTTTCCACTGAGTACAGTGGGGAGTTTCTCTGAGTACAGAAAGTCAGGCACCTCTGAATGTGACAGCGTACTCTCGGCAGCATCAGGACATCAGTTGTAAAGTCAAAGCTCAGGAATAAAAAGAAATATTTACAACACAGCATTTGTATATTTTTACGTCTGCAGTTGATATGTTAATACTAGTTAAAGTCAGTACACACTCAAAAGAAAGACACACTGAAATATATGATTTAACTAAATGAGAAGTTTGTAAGCTGAAAGTTTGAAGCATGAGTTGACGTTTAGCAGACAGAATAGAGGAATCACAGAAGAAATCAGGTGAAATGGATCTCTGTGGGTCTTCTGTCCAAGTTCCCACTCCAAACATGCCCAGGGTAGGGATAAGCAATGAAAAGGAAATACAAGTATGCACTGATTTTTCAATCCATTGATATCCAGGATTCAATGAGAAGTTGACCAATTTCTCACAAGAATAAACATTCTAACAGTCCAGATTTGTTATTAGAACATTTTCTCATTTATCCTTTACCTTCTCTTTTCAGGCAGTACACAAGCAAAAAGCAACAATGCAATCTTTGCCCCAAACTCCTACAGTTTGGACTTAAGTGAAACTTAGGCGAAGCACGTGAAAAGCTCTGAAAAAGACTTCATTTCTTTTTAGAAAGAAAGCAATTAAAACACTTATAATCAGAGTACAAACTGATCTATACACTCAAGGAATAAAACACTTTTTCTCATCTCGATATATTTTCCAGCCAAATGTCTTCTAGTAAAAACAGTGACCTTTTGTACAGTAATTTGTTGAAAAACCGTTTTGCATATCCACATTTAAGAAATTAATGGAATACGTTCATTCCTCTTGTAATTGCACTTAGGCTGCAATCTTTACAGCCCAGACACTTGGGGAGGGGGAGAAGAGAAAAAAAAGCAGGGGGGGGGGAATCAAACATTTCATGTATAGTCTTTAGGAAATACTCTAGATCAAACTGATAAGCCTGCAGACTGCTGTGCATTCTCCATCACAGTCTTAAAAAAAAAAAAAAAAACCAAAAAAAAACGTGAAACAACCATACAGTACTTCCAGAAATAATATTCTGGAAAAGAAAGACTCAAGATAAGAACCCAATTTTATACAAGTTCTGATAGTTTAGTTAGAAATGAAAACTGCTGCCCTGTCTTACTGCTGTGCTTCCTTACCAGGTCTAAAGCCTCTGTTACTGGAGAGTAAAGATTCTGAAATTTTTACTATTAGTCAAGACAAAATAGTATTTCTTGCCATGGAGAGCAGCTATGCTCAATCTCCTCACTAGTACATACAATGCAGCTGTATGAGCTGTGGTTTAGCTGAAAAATCCCCTGGCTAGGATAAGTAATCCTTTTCTCTAGGATCACAAATGCCTTTTCCCGTGGCTCTCCTGTGCTTTCCACCACGCATCTTACGCATACACCCAACTCCACTTCTACTATCAGCACTCAAACACTGCAGATGCATCACTTTTCTTCATTGTTTCTAGTTTTTTTTCCTTATATACATGAAGAAAATGAGGCACAAAAATACATGAAGATTTGCCAAAATCACATGCTGTGTGTAAGGAAGAAATAAACTTACCTCCTGACCCCAAGCCTGACAAAAACTTTCTTCTTAGAGTTTTTCATTCTGAACTTCTTTTTGAAAGAAGATAAACTAGAGAATATTGATGTGTGATATTTCTGAACAGGCAAGAAAGGAAGAAGAATGGGTGCCTAAGACACTCATTCAGACAGAGCTTGGCATAAAGTCTAAAAGGTCTATGTGCCAGCAGTCCTGTGTTTTTCAGCAAGAGCTTCAATTTCCCCTTACAAAGTAAATGTGCTCTTATTCTGCTGGGAAGCACAATGTCTCCCCATTCATAAGTTAATTCGTCAACTAGAGAGCCAGGGAGTGATCAGCAAAACTCACTCGCCTTTTAACAGCCCCATATGGCCAGTGCGTAAAGCCAGTGGAGAATGGAGGCTGACGGTGGACTACCGTGGCCTGAATGAAGTCACACCCCCACTGAGTGCTGCTGTGCCGGACATGTTAGAACTCCAATATGAACTGGAGTCAAAAGCAGCCAAATGGTATGCCACCATTGACATTGCTAATGCCTTCTTTTCCATTCCTTTGGCCAAAGAATGTAAGCCACAGTTTGCTTTCACCTGGAGAGGCATTCAGTACACCTGGAACCGTTTGCCCCAGGGGTGGAAACACAGCCCGACCATTTGCCATGGGCTGATCCAAACTGTATTGGAACAGGGCAGTGCTCCTGAGCACCTGCAGTACATTGATGACATCATTGTGTGGGGCGATACAGCAGAAGAAGTCTTTACAAAAGGAGAGCGAACGATCCAAATTCTTCTGAGTGCTGGTTTCGCTATTAAGCGAAGCAAAGTGAAAGGACCTGCCCAAGAGATTCAGTTCCTAGGTATAAAGTGGCAAGATGGCCGTCGTCACATCCCGACAGATGTGATCAACAAAATCACTGCCATGTCTCCACCCACTAGCAAAAGAGAGACACAATCTTTTCTGGGTGCAGTGGGCTTTTGGAGAATGCATGTTCCAAACTACAGCCTCATTGTAAGCCCCCTTCATTATGTGACCCGAATGAGAAACGAGTTTACATGGGGCCCTGAGCAGCAGCAGGCTTTTGAACAGATTAAACAGGAGATAGCCCGTGCTGTGGCCCTAGGGCCAGTACGGACGGGACAGGGTATAAAGAACATCCTCTATACCGCTGCCGGAGAGAACGGTCCCACTTGGAGTTTGTGGCAAAGAGCCTCGGGAGAGACTCGAGGCCGACCCCTGGGATTCTGGAGTCGGGCGTACAGAGGGTCTGAAGAGCACTACACTCCAACTGAGAAGGAGATCTTAGCTGCATATGAGGGGGTTCGGGCTGCTTCCGAAGTAGTCGGTACTGAAACACAGCTTCTTCTGGCACCTCGACTGCCAGTGCTGAACTGGATGTTTAAAGGAAAGGTTCCCTCCACCCATCATGCTACTGATGCCACTTGGAGTAAGTGGATTGCACTGATTACACAACGAGCACGGATGGGGAACCTCAGCCGTCCAGGAATCCTAGAGGTCATCATGGACTGGCCTGAAGGTAAAAAGTTTGGAACACCACCAGGAGAAGAGGTATCACGTGCTAAAGAGGCCCCACCATACAATGAACTACCAGAGAATGAAAAGAAATATGCCCTGTTCACAGATGGATCGTGTCGTATTGTGGGAAAGCATCGCAGATGGAAATCTGCTGTGTGGAGCCCCACACGACAAGTTGCAGAAGCCACTGAAGGGAAAGGAGAATCAAGCCAATTTGCAGAGGTAAAGGCTGTCCAACTGGCCTTAGATGTTGCTGAACGGGAGAGGTGGCCAATGCTCTATCTTTACACTGACTCGTGGATGGTAGCGAATGCTTTATGGGGGTGGTTACAGCAGTGGGAGCAAAATAACTGGCAAAGAAGGGGTAAACCTATTTGGGCTGCTGAACTGTGGAAAGACATTGCTGCCCGAACAAAGACTATAGTTGTAAAGGTGCGTCATGTAGATGCTCATGTGCCCAAGAGTCGGGCTACTGAAGAACAGCAAAATAACCATCAGGTAGACCGAGCTGCCAGAATTGAGGTGGCTCAAATAGACCTGGACTGGCAGAACAAGGGTGAATTATTTCTGGCTCGGTGGGCCCATGAGACCTCAGGTCATCAAGGGAGAGATGCAACATACAAATGGGCCAGAGACCGAGGGGTGGACTTAACTATGGATGCCATTGCACAGGTTATTCATAACTGTGAAACATGTGCCATCATCAAACAAGCCAAGAGGATGAAACCTCTGTGGGAGGAAGGGCGATGGCAAAAGTACAAATATGGGGAGGCATGGCAGGTTGATTATATCACCTTGCCACGATCTCGCAATGGTAAGCATTATGTGCTTACTATGGTGGAGGCAACCACTGGGTGGCTTGAAACCTATGCAGTACCCCATGCTACCGCCCGAAACACCATACTGGGTCTCGAGAAACAAGTCCTGTGGCGACATGGCACCCCAGAAAGGATTGAGTCAGATAATGGGACTCATTTCAAAAATTCTCTTGTAAATACTTGGGCCAAAGATCATGGCATCGAGTGGATTTACCATATTCCCTATCATGCACCAGCCTCTGGTAAAATTGAACGATACAATGGATTGTTAAAAACGATGCTAAAAGCACTGGGTGGCGGAACATTTAAGCACTGGGAGAAGCATTTGGCAGAAGCCACCTGGTTGGTCAATACCAGAGGATCTATCAATCGTGATGGTCCTAACCAATCCAGTTCCCTACATACCGTAGAGGGAGATAAAGTCCCTGTTGTACATGTAAAGAACATGTTAGGAAAGGCAGTTTGGGTTCTTCCAGCCTCTGGAAAGGGCAAACCTCTCCGTGGTACAGTTTTTGCCCAGGGACCAGGATCCACTTGGTGGGTAATGCAGAAGAATGGGGATGTCCAATGTGTACCACAAGGAAACTTGATGCCGGGGGAGTGCGGTTACTAATTCTATGTATATGTATATAGTCACGTGTGCATTTTAATCATTTTTTTTTGTTTGTGTATATATATATATATATATATATATATATATATTCTAAGCATGATGTAACGATGTAGAATAAGGGGTGGAATGTCATGGTTCTATGTTTTTGTTTTTTTTTTTTATGGTTTCAGTATTCCACATCAAAACATCATGTAGTGTACGGGGCATTAAAGTGTCACTGCCCCAATCCCAGCTACCTATCCCTATACATTACAGCAGTCACGGGATCTGGCCCTTCCGGGTGGGGGGGGCGCTCTCTTCCTGCCTTGCAGTGGGTGTTTGAGGGTGCTTTCCTGGCCGTTCCAAGCTTTTCAGGTTTGAATCGGTCCCGGGAACTCTCTCTCTCTCATCTTGTCTGATTTATTAATCTCAATTTCAATTAAATTGTATATATTGTGTTATCTTGTACTCCAATATTATAGTAAAATAAGTTTTCCTCCATAGATTGTTGCCGCTGCTCTTTTCCTCCCTTCCTTCCTTCCCATTTTTTGTGGGACTGGGGTGGGGGGGGAGGGCAGAGGCCTGTCGCCCCTGTCACGGACATAGATTGATCTGGTCAACTCCGTGACAACTAGCAGTACTAATAGCTTTGTTTTTAAGATAAAGCAATTCCAAATTGAAAGAACTGTACCAGCACAAACAACAGGAGATGCAAAGTTGGTGTTCAGGTTCACAGCTCATGCAATTTCCTGGGCTGGTGGATCCACTCATCTGTGAACGAGAACACTAGTACTGGGAACACTGGTGGAGGCCCCCCAAAATCTCCCCCACTAGCACTGATATGGCTCAGCAACCTTAGAGCTGCTTTGTGTATCCACTCTTCAGCAGCCACAAGGTCACTTCGTTGAAGAAGGAAATGTTCAGTTCAAGTTAGCTATAATTAGTCAGTGGTACAAGCATGATAGTAGCTGGATGTTCTACATGGAAAATTACTAATGACAAGGAAATATCTTCCTTCAAAAACACTGTGTCCTCCACATGGTCCAGTGCTCACAGCCATCCTAAATAAAGTATGGTTTAAAAACATAGCAGGAAGTTCTGCTTTTATACTTTTCTTAAATGCAGATTTTGTAACTACTGCCCAGATGAATGCTAACCAGTAACAGAGCTCTTAGAAAGCATTAATGACCAACTATAAGTATATCCTACATTTAGCTTTTTCTGCTGGAAAACAGTAGGAGTTTTCAACTATACTTTCTCAGAGCTTACTCAACATTTCCACTTCTTTTAAGACTGCAATTTTATAAGAAATTGCATATGGAAGTACAGAAAATAAATGAGCTTATCATAATAGGAATCAGTAGCCAGCATTTACAATAGCTTCTCCACAAGTAATGCCTCCTATTACATTGGCCCACAGTGTCAAAGGCAAATGCTGGTGGTATGGCAATAGAGGTTGAGCCTTCCCATCAATATTCCCTTACATTTTGTTGCCATGAAACAGATGGCAACAGAGACGTAGTCTGACAAAATGGTGGGTGGCACAGAAGTATGTATGAGGCAAAGGTGTGTCACTGATTTTAGAGGGACCTAGACATGCTTGGGCAGTGGGCTCAAGTGAATCTCATGAGGTTCAACAAATCCAAGTGAAAGGTTTTGCAGCCCCATTACCAATAAACTGAGGGATGAAAGGATTGACAGCAGCCCTGCTGAAAAAGACTTGGGGATGCTGGTGGCTGGCAGGCTGGACATGAGCACAAACCCATCTGCTTATGCAGATCAAATGTGGGATGTGAACACAGTGAGGTGATGTTATTGTGCTCTTTGTACCTGTTGTAGTTTCCATGGAAATAAATAGGAAGCATTACTTTCAGAACAGCCAACATATTTTTCTTCATGATACTTATTGTGCCATCTGCAGGCAGCTTGCAATTAGGCTTTCCATAGCATAACATGCTGTCCCCCAGCACACATAAGGCTTTTCTGCACAAGATATTGCATGAGTTATTACGCTGGAAGCTGCTCTCTAGGTATGCATGCTCACAATTTCCTGAGCTGATTTAGGGGTAGCATCTTTTCTCCCACTGATTTCCTGATGGAAAGCCTTGGCTTGTAAGAAATGTCAGTGCAGTGCTCAACAAAATAGGGTTAGTACCCTTCATACTCACACAGTTGCATATTAATAGAAGCACATATTTTCACAGACTTATGACCCTGTGTGTTCCCTGCGTGCATTTGCTATTGTTATCAATTTTAAAAGGGCACTGAATAGTCCATTGCAATATCTGGTATTTATAGAAAATGCTTGTTACATCATACACATAAAAAATACAGCACATACGGGCATTCATGTTTCTGTTCCTGCAGCCCATCTTCTCAGTAAACTGTAGCTCTTCTCTAGAACAGCAAGATTTCCTCACCCTTAACAAGTTCTGATCCCCTCACTTTCCTGTTGACTGGGAGCATACGGAATATAAACCACCAATTTTGTACATATATTCACTTTGGAGACTGCTTATTCTTCCTTTAGGCATAGCTGATTTCCATAGAGTTCATTTCTCCATAAATTTTCATCTTCTCTTAAAGGTATATTATTCCAGCCTTGTAATAATTCTGCACAGGAGAATCTGTATTTAGCATTAACTGTACTAAACCTTTGACAACTGGAGAGCCACTTTAATATGAGTCCAAATTACGAAAATGATGCAAAAAAAATAAATAAGTAAAATAACACAGAGCTTTGCAGATGTTGTTGTTACTCCAGTACAACAGCATACAACTTTGGTTTTGACACGACTTGAATTCTGATCTAAGAATGAAACACCAGGAGTTAATGACTTCCTACTTCTATCCATCCCACTTTCAGATATCATTTCATGAAGGGAAACTTCACAAGGTAGCAGATAAATGCCTGACTTTTCTCCAATTCACCAAACTACTGAGTTTAAAAAAAAAAAAAAAAAAAAAAAAAAGTCTACGTTGTCCACTTTTAATTCTTATCAATAGAGAATCTATATGGTCTAAAGCATATCACAAACACCGGAACTAGCAAAAGCTAGGGTGAAACGTTGCTTCCTTCAGTCTTTCAACATGAACTGGGTACTGTGCCTGCAAATACCAGTTGCTGCATCACTGATGTGATTTGGGAATTGTATCAATAGCCCCAGATCATCAGTTTGGCCTTATCAACCAAGTAGTCTAACAAGGCTCTCTCTTGGCTGCGCTCTCAGTCCCCAAATTGCAGAAGCCCAACGTGCTCTCAGTCCCCAAATTGCAGAGTCTATGCAAGATTCGGCAAGATTTGGCAAGATTTGGAGAGCTCTAAATGGTTAACTCCACATCTGCTTCCATATGTTGGCTTTATTTTTTTAAGTTCTAATTGAAAAAATGAGAAGCTGTAAACTGGATGACAAACATGGACATGAACTTTTAATGTTCCTTTTAATTCACCACACAAAAAGAAGAATTCCAGATTACTACTTTATTTTTAGATATTGCTTGTTCACGAATCCCCAGTTGTGGGCTTGTGACTTGAAAAAGTTGCACCACAGACTGCAATTACATTTTGCAGCTGTTCTAGGTATAACGTTTTAATGTTATTCCAAAGGGTAAATTGTACCGTTCTCTACATTATACCAGCATATGTGCAAAAATTAGTAATCTATAATTATTGTTTTTAGAGAAGAGAAATGCGTTAGGGTCTGTTTGTCAGAAGGAATTTACTGAAGGAAAAAATAAAATAGATGACGATAAGTACAAAGGGGAATGGGGTGATGATAGAGAAGTGCTGAAGTTCAGCTGCTGCACTCATCATCCCTGTGGCTTCTGGATGGAGCTATAACAAACAGGCAATTTGACATATGCTCCTAAATGCCACCTGGCAGAAATACAAACCAGTGAGTTCTTGTTTTACACATGTGGGCAGGTGAAATCACCTTTAGCAAGGCTGATCATAAAATACTGTGTGTGCTGGGGAATGACCCACAGTAGCACAGATTTTTTTTAAGAATAAACAATAGGATGAGTGATCACTAGCCTTTCTTTACCAATCTGAAGCTATTAGGGTCTGAAATTAATCAAGTCTGAGAACTGAGAAGCATGGCTGAAACTAACAACTGGGCGCTGAATTCAAACAAACTAAAGAAAGAAGTCAAATTCTATCAATAATCAATTCAATTGATTTCAGTAATCAACCAATGGCACAGTTATCTCCTGCTGGCTTTACACACAAATTAAACAACTTTTTAAGTTTCCTGCTCTAGTTTCAATAAAAAAGTTATGGACTCAGTATATGTACAGTGAAAGAGTAAAATACAATGACCTATAACAGCTGGAGCTCAAGGAATGTTATTTAAATCGTTTCGCTTAGCCTCAGTCTGTGAATGCTCTCATCAAGTTCAAAGAGCAGAGTAAGAAAAAAAATTAAGGACAGCTGCTTCTCCACACAACTGTAACAGTGTCATTTATTTCTCTTTTTACTTAAGTGATTTCACCTACAGAACATAAATAGTCTGGTCTGTAGCACCAAGTCATAAACTTAAACTCCTTGGGGCATAAAAGCAAGTCCACTAAAAGTGAAAAGTAGCATCCACCCCAGAAGGAAACCAGGCTACCAGTCTTCTCTTTAAGAAATTTATTATTTATGGCCTAGTCTTATTATAGCAACATTCTGCAGATTTTCTTCTGTGTCAGAGCATTTAATAAATGCTGTATATTCTCAAACTGTAGGTGCATGGTATCAATAAACTATGCAGTGAATGTAACCTTTGTCTTCCGACTCATGTTTGCAAATGAATTTCTAGCATTTCACCAAACAGGTGAGAAACACAAACTGACACGCAAGTAATGTGGCAATTGGACACTCCAATCTAGACTTTAAGACTTCAGCAGTGGTTCAAACTTATGAAAGAAGACATTGTAGCCAATTAAAATAACCTACTGAAGATATCACTTTGAAACACGTCATCTGAGACTACACCTCATTTTGGCTGTGCTAGCTTTTGGTCCAGAAAGGGGATTTTACACTTTCAAGGCAAATACAATGAGCTAACAGAACAAATAATAAAATGCATCTAATTGAACATATTGACGAAGCCAAATAAAATATTAATCATACCAATATCTCTGATCGTATCTATGCCAATGACTTCTAAGTCTAGACTCTTTTTGCTAAATACCAGAAGCCAACCACACACAGCTCATCACATTATTAAAAAAAATGTAGAATCTAATCACAAAGCAAACATTCTGCTATAGTATCTCTGAGAGCAAAATAATACTGAAATGGCGGGGCCCCCTCTCAAAATATGCATGAAATTGCCATTGACATCTGCTGGGGCTCAGCACGCAGCAAAAGAGCAGGATGTGGCCTCACAAAGTGAACAGCTTCAGAATTCTTATTTAGTTTATTTAGATCCATTTTAATAATTTAGATTTTAATTTCTTAACATGAAAGGTGCTTTCCTTAAAACACATTACGTGCTGCCGTATTGGTCTATGGCCCCTTTTCCTTGTACTTTGCACTTACTGAAGGCTGAGTAATAAGAACCTAACCATACCCTTCCCCTTAAAAAAAAATAAATAAATAAAAATAAAAATTCTGTCTATAAGTAAATAAAGATAAGAGCAGCATGCTGGAAATGCTAATATTCAATATAATATAATGCTAAATATCCATTTGTGGTGGGAGAGCTTTCAGGAAAAATAAACCTATGCAAGTTCACATGAAAATGCTAAAAAGCAGTTTGAAAAATGTGAAACGACTGCTTTTCTACCTATGCAAAGGTTCATAATCAGCCAAGAATTCCACTTGAAGGGCTGGAGCCTACAGTGATTGAATACATGACATTTACAAATAAAAGCAGCTGGCTAAGAGTCTCTTAAAACCAATCAATTTTCCAATACATTCTATTATGGTTGTCAAAAAATCCAATGATGTACGTTAGTAGTGAGTAGCTGTCAAAAAAAAACACCACGGTAGCTGCATAATCTCTGATTATTTGAAAGTTTGATGGTTTGCCTTAACTAAAACAAAAATACTTCATTATGAGTATTAAGCATTGCCCTGAGGAGTTACATAAAGTTTACGATTTTTCATTTATACTTCAGAATCTTAACCACATTGTCTCACTTATGCATAATCTATCAGCCTAGGTGACAAATAGTCTTCTATATTTACACACAAGGAATATACAAGGAGCATACTGTAATAGCAGCTGGAACTACAAACGCCACTGTCAATCAAACTGGCTGGCATAGGACCATATTTCTTGTCACCAAGAGGCTTAAAGCAAAGAATCTGTGCCTAATTCTCTTAAACCTTACAGGTCAAAAGGTTTTAAAATTATTTTTGACACCATTTCTTTGCTTTGTCAACAGGCCTGAGTACTTTTTAACATGTAAAGGATATCAAAAAGCTGCTCATCGGAACAGTCTGGCATTAGTAATTTATGGATTTCAAGACCATTGGCATAAACGCACGCCATCCTGTAACAAAAGGATGGAGATGTGCCCTGGAGGACCATAACTTTTATTAATGCAAAACTTCCAAAGCAAGCACCCGTGCTGCAGGAAGCCAGCAGCTCCTGCAAGCACAGGGATGCCCGTGTGCCTTGCCCTGAGGTATTTCCCAGGATTTGTTATGAAATTTCCCCCCTTTCTGTTTTGGGGCACAGGGGCTTGAGATCCTCGTAAGCAATTGCATTACACAACTAAGAACAATGTATGAAAGTCAACTCCTTGCACAGCAGCAGAGTGCCCCAGTGCCAATGAAATCAACAGCACAGTATGCACTGACAGAGATGGTGTTGAGAAGGGTGCCCATGTCCCTGCCCCTCAGCACTGTTACAGAGCTCTCCTTGCCAAAAACGACATTCATCACAACTTTTAAAGGCAAGCGCATCATTTACCTAGACTTGTCTCCAGGCTTCCCCAACTGTTAAATTTAGAAATAATAAATACACATAATAAGAATTAGCAGTGTGGAAGCCCCCAGTCTTGCTGGAGCAGGTTTCTTGCTGTTCTTCTCCACCCTCACAAGATTTAGTTCTCCCATCTGCCAAACCACTCAGTGCAGGAACTGGAGGAGAGGGAAGAGGAGGAGGGAGGAGGAGCAGAGGGAGACAGCCAAGAGGACAACTCCGTGCAACCCCCGGAAGTGCTCTGGGGATGAATTTTGGCCCACAGCCCAACACTAGCAAGTACCATTGGCTTCAACTCCATCAGATGAAATATTATCGTAAGGTTATATCCATTTTCCTCCCTGCGCTATGTGCGTGCACTGAGTCTGGTTTTTATTTTGGTTAAAGGCAAGGACACTGCATTCAACAACCCAGACCGAATCTCCTGATTAAAACAGTTCATTTCCTCACAGCATATGCACCGGGACATGAATATCTAAATAAACGTGGATTGAATAAAAATCGTCACGAAAGACAATGAGCTGCAGAACACTCCTGCATACAAGGCCCAGCCTTAACATCACCTTCCTCAGATTTTAGCAAGCAGCTTTGTACTTGTGATCACAGAATGACAACTGCCGGTAGCACAACTTCCTATTGCTCTGCTTTGCTGTGTTACCTTGATGCCTTGAAATTCAGAGAGCATCCATGAGCTCTTCAGATCTCTCTGTAGGCAAAGAGATGGACATGAATCTCACCCCTTGTTCTGACCTCTGTAAAGGTTGCAACCAATCTGTCAGGATTGGATGGGTGATAAATAACAGCCTTTCTCCAGGAGCAGAAAAAAAGAGGGAAAATGCACATCTTCCATTGTGGAAGCATGAAAGAGAGATAGAGGATTGCCATAGAGAACTGAGATGAAAAATATACAAATGTCTTGGAAACTGCAAAATTCATAAAAAGCAGGAGAAAGGCTCTCAATGAGAACAGAAACATCCAGGAGAAAAAAAGACAGCAGCTCTATGATGAACCCATTCCAATTTCAACAAAAGGAAGTAAAGGAATTTCTACTATTCCTGGAGTACAAAAAAAAATGTGTACATATATATATATATATATATACACACACACACATATATGTTATTTACAAGGTAACAAAAACATCTCTCTTGGTAATGGATTACAAAGTTAGTGCAACTCAAGTAACTTCTGAACACTATGAATGTTTTCTTCCTCTCCTCTTTAACACTTGTTTTTGCTACTATCTTTTTCTTCCTATTCCTGGTTTAGGTTAAATCTTCCTTTTTTTTTTTTTTTTTTTTTTTTTTTTTTTTTTACAAAATTAAGGCTCACCCTCATAGAAGAATTACCTCCCTTTCAGTGAAACTGGAAATATCTTTTTAATTCTAATCTCTCCTTTCCACCTTCAACATCTCCACTGAATTCTGTGCTTCTTTCACCCTTATTAGGTGACCTACCATATTGTTCTGTTTCAGTGTAACAAAAGCATACAACTTGCTGCTGATTTATAGCTGAATACATACATATTGCTTGCAATAATACAGTTTTATATGCAACATAGAGCTGCTTTTGGTTCTTCAGATCTCTCCTCAGAAGCTGAGCTAGGGCATGTTTTCCACACTGAAGGAAAAGATAATAACACAAATCAAAAAAAGGGCAATTAAGAGGACACCAAATTACTTTCTGACATGTATGCAAAAAAGAGCTGCCAGGGTTTAGAGCTGGGAGAAAATTCACAAAATTCCCAAGAAACTGGGAAACAGATTAATGGTCACATGGTGCCCTACTTCAGCTTTAGAGATTTATGAGGTTTTTTTTCACCTTTGTGGACGTCTTAAAACCAAACATATGTCACTCTTGGTTGCTGACTGCATCTGGTGCCTTCAGGTTTTCCCTCCCAAGGTTTCTCTTGGCAGGGATCTCCAATTGCTTCCCACTTTTTTCAGCTAGAAAAACTGGTATACAAGGTACCAACAAGTCTTACTTGCAAGAAAATTAAGCTACAAATTGGCAGCATCAGTCCTTTTCTATTTTCTAACTAATTCTGACTAAATCTCAGCCCCTTTGCTTGTCTGTGTATGAGATGCTTCAAACACAGAGCACACAGGAAACTCCCATAAACAGAAGAGCTGAATAGGCTATAGGCATTGCAGCAAGGCTAGTGGACTTGTTAAAACAGATTCAACTTTTACTCAGTGTATGCTTTGAGGGGGGCCTGGCAGCAGGCTTTTATTCAAACCTATTGAATTCTGGTTCAATCTGTTGTTTAGGCTGAGGTTTGGACATGTTCTTACGTTTTTGGGAGTGATTCATCCAAAACTTTAAGTTATCCAGGAAAAAATGTGGGATTAAATTAATCCTGGATGTTAGTATTTAAAAAGGAAAAAGCATGTTTAATATGATCTGAATAGCAGTGGAAACCTGAAGCCACAGGAAAATGATACATATATGGGAACAACAGCATAAGTTATTAAAATCAGTTTGTCTGAAATACCAGAAACAGTGCATCCAGAAACATCATCCAGGAAAGGCATCCTGCATCGCACAGGATTGGCTAAGAGAATAATTCAGATAAATCCTGCCAGCACTAGGATGAAGTAGTAACCATAGGTGCTTAATCAGGCATGAACCAAAACAACCCCACTAAGCAGCCAGGTACTCTACAACAGCTGCTTCTGGTTGCACAACAGTACAGGCAGACAGAGAGACCTAGTTCCCATTTACTCTTCTACTCATATCCTCCCAGAACTCACACAGCAGAAATAAAAGAATTAAGAAGAAAAAAGAGCCACAGCATTTTCTTGCCAAGATCCAGGACTGTGGGATTTGAATCTGGGAAGAAGGGAAGGAAAAGAAGTAAAGCAAAGCCTGCAGCTGGTTTGGGTCTTGGGTGGGAAGGAATGGAGAACCAACAAACTCCTCTGTTCTTTAAGAGAAGATGGGCTAAAGAGTTTGGAAAGAGATTTCTGATTGTGTTGGAAAGATTAAAATGATGATAACAAAATAAGTTTCAGAAATGGAAAATGATCTGAAAAAGGAGACTCCATATCTGCACAACTAATCGGCATTTTTCAGCTGTCTAACCAAACAGCAATTCCACACTGTAGGTTCCTATTAGCAAAATCACAAGGAATGATTTGGGTGCCAGAACATTTATTTCCACTGCAAAGACACATTAAGCATTGAAAAAAATCATCAGTTTTGTTGGTGTTTACATAGGAAATAGTTAAGCTGTGGTAAAGACCTAAGCAATCATTTTTGTTATGAAAAGCAATGACAGCACATTTGTGTTTTAAAAGCATCCAAGTTTATCAGATTATGATTTTTAGAATACTTGTGGTCTTTCCCTAGAGCGTATTGTTGGTGTGCATATGCAGCTCAAGTGTTCCTATCCCATCAGCCAAAATGTCTGTGGAAGGAGGTACTTTCATTTCTGAGGGTGGCTACGCCTTTGCACATCCCACATTGGGCCCTGCTCTTCCCTAGCAGAGCCCTGCAAGCCACAGGACCTCGTACTTTTGGCCCAGTGCAGCAAGATATGGGGGAGCCTTGAAATCCAATTTAAAAGAGCTCAGGACCAGAAGAGATCACCTACTTATGGAGATTGATTACTCTAGAGAGCAGGAGGCTCAGGGAAGCCTCCTCTACAGTTCCCTGAAAAGAGGTTGTATGAGGCAGTGCTCGGCTTCTTCTCCCATGTAACTACTGATACAATGAGAGGGAATGGCCTCAAGTTGCACCAGGGGAGATTCAGGTTGGACAAAAAATTCTTCTCTGAAAGATTGGTTAGGCATTGGAAAGAGCCACCCGGGGAGGTGGTGGAGTCACCATCCATGGAGGTATTCAAGACACATTTAGATGCTGTACTAAGTGACATGGTTTAGTGGGAAATATCAGTTGTAGCTGGCTAGTTGGACTAGATGATCTTGGAGGTCATTTCCAACTCTGGTAATTCTATGATTCTATATTTGGGTTCATCTTCTCCTTTCCATTGATCTCTCCCCAGCAGTTTGAGAGAATCCAGATCAATTCTCTCCAGCTTCCACTGCTTCAAGGATGCACAGGTGTGGGAAAAAAAAAAAAAACAGAAAAACCTTATCTGACCATACTAGCACTTGTGGAAAATATTTACGGATTCGGTAAGCCTATTCAGTAAGCCACTGCATAACAAGCCATGTGTTAAGTAGTCCTAAAGCACAAAGAGGACATTGTTTTTCCTACATACAGCACCATTGTATCTGTCTCTTCAGCATACTGCCTGAAAGAAGGGACTGGTACTTTCCAGGCTCATCATCCCGGTCAAAAGAAGATGAAGGAGGTCACTATCATGTCGCCTGTTGGAGTGCAAATAGGTCCTTGCCACCTGTCCCTTGACAGAGTAACCAGCACATCAGGGCAGGCTGAGGAACACACGTTCCCCAGCACAACTTTCCTTCATCCTGTTTTCCTTTCAAAATAAGGCATTGCTGCAATACAGGACTTTCACCCAGATGGACTCTTAAGAAAACCCCTTCTTCTTCCAACCTGTCAAACTACACATATTCAATGTGCAATTTCAGATCCAATCGATTCTTCAGGCTCCTCTCCCCCGGCCTCAAATTCTTCCAGCTGAGCACCATAAATGCTTTCTTCCCCACTACACAAACCTGTGGGTCAGTACAAACAACTGTCCCCATCTCCAGTTCTGTCCCACTCCAGAGGAATGCAGTCCTTTGGCTGTTCCACTCCAGGGAGGCAAAGATCATGTTCCCAACATTGCTCCAACACCCATTTATCCACTTCTATGAAGTGAAAGCGTGACTGGTTTTACTGCTGAAGTGTATCATTTCAGTCTGGCTGAACAAAAGAAAGAGGCCAGATTTCAGCTTTAACACACTACTCAGATTTTTTGTTTTTGTTTTTTTTTTTTAAATTTTGTGTGTGTGTGTGTGTGTTTTAAACCATTTTACAGGGTGATTTTAATTTATGCTCAAATTAAAACAATGGGAAGACACCCTTTGCATCCCTTGCACAGAAATAAATAATTGTAACTAACAGTCCATTTCTCTAGCTCAACTAGGCAAAAGGCTATATCACTTCACGAATTTGGTTAAAAAAATAAAACAACACAGAATTTTACCTAGACAAGCATGGCTAAAGACAAAATTCCTCTAAAGTGAATTCACTGCCAACTTAAGACACAGATCAGCAGGTGGAGAACCAGACTAAAAGATCTGAATGGTCACCTTCCATGGCCATGAAAGAGTATCTTTCCTTCCATGTTGAAGTTATGTTTAAATACACTGCCAGCCAAACCCTGCCCAGCCCTGCGTTGCACATTTTCAGCAGGTCCAGTGGGAGTGTGCAGCTCTCCAAATCTGCTTCCTTATGCCAAACATAAGTCAGTTTAGGTGTTCCTCTGCTCTCACACCTGAGGAGTTACTCATAAATGTCCCTCACTATTGGGAAGTTTGGCTCTGTTTTCTTTAGACATGATAAGACAGCTATCAACAGGGTTCTCCAAACAATTTGTTTTAAGTACTACAAGATAACAAAAAATAGCTATTAAAGTAACACTGATTGCCACCCTCAGACGCCTAATGTAGCTAATAATCGACACTGCATCTTCTTCTGCAGCATAGCGTCATCCAAATACTCACAGGCACAGCTGAACAGAACCAAGATGTATATCAAGAAGATATGTGCCTCACTGAATAAGTTTGGGACATATACTCTGATATTATCTTGGTGGATAACAATATTAAAGCACATATACAAATAACAGGTCTTAAAGTCTAGAGCATGAAAAATGAATTTGCAGGTGTTTACACGTGTGGAGTTATGCACACAAAGAAGACAGCGATCAGACCCCTTTGCAAATCAGATCTTTCCGCAGTTTAAGTCAAGAAGTAGGAAAGGGCAGATTTGTTTCCCCCAGATTTGTGAAAACAGATAAGGGATTTTTTTTTTTCCCCACATATAGACAGAGCCAAATTTCAGAGACTGAATTAAATTGATTTAATTTCCAAAATCCCTTAATATGTCAATTACAGCATGGAATCTATGAAGCACCAAAACACAGCTGATCATAGTGGATTACTTTCCTCTCTTTGGCTGAGAAATCAAAAGGTTGTTTTCCTCCTTCATGACTGTTTGCTCCCCCCAAAAAACAAATAACCATTTTCTTCCAAACTTAACTGATCTTTACTTTTTCCCCTTTATTTAAAAGACTGGAATGAAAATGTAATTTCCAAATGTACTCTATTTTGACCTAAATTCCATTTGGTCTGTTTATCTCTCACACGTAGACATCCAGTATTCTGAATTTGCAGTGAATTTACTATGCAACTGCTCATACAGAATTCCTTTATTTTCAGAGAGTTTTTTTTTTTTTTTATTAAATCTCAATATTTGTAAAATCAAAGGATGTAAAGACAAAGTTGCTGAGAGTGAGGAAATGCAGGGTGAAAGTCCATCCACAGGACTGGAATTTGAAGCATTAGATGAACCAGAAGCAACTAGAAGAACCACTGAAAGAAGCTGTGGAGTGGAAGACTGTTATAATAGCTATTTTTCAATGTGTAAATTCAAAACCAAGAGGTTTTTACAAATTCAAAATTGTCCAACACTGTCATTGGACTACAGAATTACATGCTGCAGGAAATAAGAAAAATACTTGAGCAATATTGAAGTGGAACAGAATAGCAAGATATATGTGGGTCAGTACAGAGTTAACACCTACAACTGAGTTCAGAAAGTTGTTAAATCACATTCTACAAGGTTTAAAAAAGAAAAAAAACTGATGGAACAGATTGTTCCACAATCAGGAAAGACAGGAAAAAAACCTTTTCTTGTTTCTGCAAAACATATCATGAACCTTTTGAGTCTTAATTTATCTTGCATATCTCTACTACTTACGTAATTTTATTGTCTTGTCTCATCATCTGGAAAATACCCCACTGCAGAATGACATCATAGAGAAGACTTTGGGTACTATGAAGGAGCTGAAGAGGAATAAGCAAGTCCAAACCCTCTCAACTAAATACTTAACGTTAAACTGCAACGGTGGGAACAATCCAGCTAGTTAAACTGAAGATTTTGGTAAAAGATCTCCACAAGGTAATCCTGTCAAATATAGGATTAAATAGGAAAGTTCCATTGGAAGCTTGCAATTCATGGAGGCTAAGAAGGTGCAGTAGCACTCAATGGAGGCAGAGAAGGGTGGAAAAAGAACTAGGGAAAGCACAGTCCTAAATTTCTGAGGTTTAAATAATCCAAGCTTCGAAAGTTCAGAACTGAGGAATCTCTAAGATAATCTAATAGGAAGAAAAGAATTAGACATCACAACTGAAAATTGGAAGTCCCAAGACAATTAATAAATGGGTTTAATTGACAAGGAGAAATACTACTTTTCAGAAAGGGCTGGCAGATTTAAAGAATGGGAGAAAATATATAGATTTCATCAAGTTAAAAACAAAGAATTAAAAACTCAATATTGTATAAATATCTGCTATCCAGATTATTTTTTTTAAGTACACTGCAAATTTGAAATGGTGCAGAAAAGAGCTGCAAAAAGATCTTTAGAATTGGAGAAAATGCTCAACAGACTTTAGCAACCCAATCAGACTGAGCTTTCAATGCAGAGTATTCTGTTATTCTTACTGAAATAAGTAGTAAAAAATTCTAAGAGATTTTATGCGCTCATGGTGAGTGTTTTCAATAGTATTTTCTGAGTAAAGCCAGGGAAACACAAATGAAATAAAAGTGATGTTTGTTTTCTTTGGTAGGTTTTTTTTTGTTTGTTGTTTTGTTTTTTTTTAAGCAGATGATTAACCACTGTACAAACTACCAGAAAGCTGGAAAAATTTCACTTCAAATCAAGGATGTTTTTTGGAAGCTGTTTTTCATCTCAAAATACTGAATGGGAATCTATCTCTATGTACTAAGGATGGAACTAGACAGTCTTCCATCTTGGCACAAAACAGACAGACCAGACAGATCGTATTCTAATCTAAGCCTTTGACCCTCCATATCTCATTCCCATGGTTCTGGTTCCATGTCCTGTGAGACCCCAAAACTCATTTCCAAGATAGTCCCACCTATGCCTAGAATTAAGCCACATTTTACTAAACTTTCTTTCTGCTTTCCTCTACTTTCTGATGAAATATTATCACGTTTCACCATCCACTCAAATATCACTTTACTTTGTAATCAGCTCTTTGTTACAGAAGTAGTGATACCACATGTCTTATGTCTTCTCCCTCTACTGACAAAGATGGTGTTAGCAGAGAGTTGCATTGTGCTCCACATATCCTCTGCTTCTGTGGCATTCAAACTGAAATTTTGAACGTTTACAGGAAGCCAACATAGGCCATGCTTTTGAAGTTACAGTACACAGAAACATAAGATCAGATCTGCCCTAAACCACCTCAGCAAACACTCAAGCCACAAAATGAGGTTTGACACACAAATAGGGGAAGCACCCACCATCTGAACAGCTTCAGTCCCAGCAGACAATGGCTGCATAAGTGATTGCTATGATCCTGAGCAGCCCCTACTCAGAAAACAAGCGGGACCGTGTATTAGAACATCTCAGGTGCAACTGTATCTGCATCTTCCAAGGGTGATATTTGCATAGGCTAGCACTGAATTCCAAACGCTGTGCAGCAAAACATGCCATTCATTGAATGACCTCAGCATTTCTCACTTTGCATTGTAATTTTTCTTTCTAAAATACCCAAGTTCCAATGCATTTCACAGGATGTGAAATTTCTATCCCCCTGACTGATGCTCAGTAGCATTTGGGAGAGGGCCAGATATTCTCATCTCAACTTGCTCATTAGATGTCAGAGGAAAGGTCATTCCACTCAGAAGAAAGCAACCCCTCCAGTTCTTTTCCCAGCTCACCGTAGGGTTTCCCTCAAAACTCATACCACTTTGCCACACAGCATGTGTTATCCTCTCACTTCCTTATTCTGCCAGTCAATACATTGTTTACACACAGTATTTTCAGCTGTTTTAATTTGTGCCCCCACAAGAAATCAGAAATGCAAATCTGAATGCTTTTTCTCCTAATTACTCTGTCAGCACCAGCAGCCAAGGAATTAAGGATGTAGGTGCTCAGATTTACACCACAGCTATAAGAAGGAAAACTGAGTGAAACACCTTTAGGAAATAAGCAATAGGCTATGGAAAGCAGAGCCAGAGCCCCTAATCTGCAGAGCTGCAGCAGAACAGCACAGTCTATGACATATGTCAATAAGGATATACAACCATCCTTCCCAGGATTTACAATGTATATATTAAGAAGCTAGAAGGATTTAGCAAAATTGCTGTACTGACAACCTTAAAGCTAACTGCATATGTTTTGACATCATATGTGGTGTGGCAGGACACCACCACAAAGGTGCATTCCAGACAACTCATGCCAGTGTTTTGAATAAGATATGATTTACATTTACTTTTGTTGTGTATTTTTACTAGGGGATAAAAAAACAAAATAAAACATGTCACATTTTGTTTATTCTTTTTTTGGTCTTCTCAGCCAAGCATGCTCTCAGTCTGCAAACATTTAACATTTTCAGCATCAGTGCTTTACCACAGAAGACATCTGAAGGTTATCCTCTTCCCTTTACTCTAATAAATTATAACTCGAATGTTGATCAAAGCACTCTCTCAACTTGAGCAAAGTAATGAAAGAAAAGTTTAAATTAAAATCATTTACATTTTTTCAAGTATTGAAAACACGGGTATGCACGGAGGTTGGATTTTTCTTGCTGATTTTTATTTTTAAACAGACATAATCACATCTTCTTTAAAGTTACAATTAATCTCTAGCTGAGAGAGGGTGCAACCCATATGGAATTAAATTTCTCTTTGGAAATCATGTGTGCACATTCTTCCTATAAGATGATTTTTACCACACCAGAAACTTCCTAATTAATTGCAACCTATTTTGCTATACTGAAACAGATGTAAATAAGTATTTTTCTAGTTATTATAACCATTCTCACTATCCACGTACATAGAAATTAAAGGAGAGCACTAAGAAGCTCCATGCATCTTCAGACTAAACTGCATTCACTACTTCCTGCAGAATATTTGCAGATTTTTCCTGTTAAATGAAGGACATAAGAAAGATTTAAAAAAAAAAAAAAAAAAAAGTATTGCTCTGAGTGAAGCCAATGCTTAGGCAGGGCTCTTTGAACATCCCACCTGAAGCAACTGACTTATAACAGAAAGTGCTTCAAAGAGATGAAATGCAAAATACAACCACGGAAGAAAGACTTGAAAAACTCTCTTGCTGTGATTTGCTTAGAGTCAAGAGGACTCTATCAGAACCTGAGCATTTGGGAAAATCTGCCAAGAGATCGAGCCTGGTTTTAAGTAGAAGAAGGCTGACAGGATCACAGAAGAGCTTATGTTATTGGAGAACTTAAAAGTGAAAAAAAGTTAAAGCAGAAATTCTCAGTGAAAACAAAATACTGTAGACTGAAACATGCCCAAGAGAGGCAAACGTGGCCTAATGCCAGTCATCATCAGCTTGAGAGGTAGTACTTTATTAAAAAGAGAATTTCATACTCAAGAGACTATTTTGGAGTAAGCTGTGAAATCCGGAAAAGGAGAGTTCGGGTGATAGATGCTGCCAGTAGAAAATTCACAATAGGCTTGTGAGGGGCTTGCTAACAAAGCCCCTGAAAATAATAGAAAACTAAATAGGAAACTGCAGTAGTCTCTCTGTCTAGTTCTATCCAGAAATCATCAGTTGTTATGTGCTACCTCGATAGGGCTTTCATAGAGGTTGGAGGCTAAAGGCCTCCAAAATACGTAAGAGTTGATATTTTGAAGCTGAACAACCACTACTTTCACCACATAAAGGTAGCACCCTTTGTTTATGCAATACCATTAAAAGTGAACCATGACTTCCAAGATCAGAGTCTTTAATGCAGTGCAACCCCAAAAAGAAAGAAACCTCTTGTTACACAGCCTAAGGCACTTCTGAAAGGAGCATTATTAGGTTAGGAAAATTCAGTCATTGTGATTGGTATGAATATCTGATTTTTAGATCTCTTAAGGCACTGGATCAGGATTCGGGAAACCTGCATTCAATTTCTGTCTCTCCCAGAGACTTCCTGTGTGACCTTGGGAACATCATTCCATTTTGGGGGGCCTCTTTCTGATCACAGATGATATTTCCCCATTCCGCTATATCTATACTAGTTGTTCACACCAAATGTTGAATTACATCCTTCACCATGTTGTCTCTGACTCCATGGAATGTGAACACAGATACCAACACTTTTCAAGTTCTTTGCTTAAGTGAGCATGTACAATAACAGCCCTATCCTTCCCCAAGCATACCTAAAGAAATTGTGTCCATTCTGTTTTAAAGTGCAAGTGTTTCAAAACAACTCTAGCCTTACAAAATGTCTGCACTGCTTCAGGAATGGGATGTTCCACAGTGACTTAATATGTTCCAGAAATTTTGCTCCAAACATGCTCCAAAAATTGTGCACGTTTGAAGGGGGAGGTCTGAAGATAACAAAGAGAGACCTTTTCTGACAAAACAACTTCACCACACAACCTTTTCCTACTTTTCTCCCAAAATTTAGTTTATTTAATCACACGCAATAGCTGGCTGGAAGCAGAAGATATCTTGCTTTAAATGAGTACAATATCTAGAACTAAAACTGTCACTTATAACAAAAACATAGATACAGTAGCTTTTTCTGTTGAGTATCTTTCCTCAGCTAGACTTCTTTTCAGTTCTCTCTCCACAGGTATGTTCAGGACTTTTAAGAGTTACCCTAGTGCCTGTTGGGACTCACAATCAACATGACTCCCCCTCACACTGCTACAGACTCTCACTTTCAACCACTGACACATTTCATTCCTCACCATCTGTGTCAGTGGCTGTATGAGCTTAACAGCAGGATAGTGGGATCTTTTAAAAAAAAAAAAAAAAAAAAAAAAAAAAGAAAGAAAGAAAAAGAAAAAAGAATGAAAACCACTACGTTTAAGAACATCCAACTGTTCCACATCTGCACTCTGCCTAGCCAGATTGAAAATGTGTTCTGAGTAAATGATGGAAACAGGTCACTGTAAATACTTGGCAACAACAGACACGGCAGTATCCCACTTCTTATTTCAAAAGCCAGTACATTGCCTCTGTAATGGAAAAAAATCTGAAGACAAAGTGATTTGCTCCAGATAGATATTCAGACTGTTTATTTTCATGTTGAACCCTAGAAATCTTATTATGTAAACACCCCCTCCCAGAAGTAGGATTTATGTTTCTTCATTTGATAATCAGAAAGGTCAAATATATTGAATTTCTTCAAGTGACATTAGATCTAATAGCTTATCGTTAGCATTTTGAGCTGCTGTCAATGAAGTGAAGCCTTTTAATGGCAGACTCATTTCAATAAGCTCCATTGCTCTCCTTGAGGATGCTCCCAAAAAATTACCTCGAGCAAAATTATCAGGGTAATTATTTGTGACTTGTACTTGAGTGGAATCTAGCTTATTTTTCACACAAATGCTACTCAGCTTTTTTGAGCACCAAGGATAAAGAGAACAAAAACAGATAGAAGTATTTTGTTCTTGGAAGCAGCCCTTCACAATGTATAACTTCATGGTAGTAAGGGGATATGGTTTCAATTCTAACCTGAATCAAACTCTAAATATTCTGACATATATCAAGTGGACTTGCCAAAACATATTCTTCCCTTTCAAAACATTCCATCGGCTCTGGCCTCATTAAGCCATTTGAACGCCACTTCGTTTCAAAAAATTAAAAATGCAATATTAAAAGTAGATTACAATGGAGTAGCAAAATGATACGAAACAGTATTTCAGTTATACTTCATTCTTTCATAGTATGTCAAAGAATTCCAAAGTTTTTGCTGTCAGTTTAGATTAGAATTAGGTATTACTCAAGTGCATCACTGTTACATTGACTAGATTCATTTCTACCAGTTATTCTGGAATTACAGAATTTTTTTCCTCCTCAGACTTTTGGCCTCGTTTGTGGCAGGTTAAGGTAATGTAAGCACCACTATGAGGAACACCAAAATGGTCACAGCTGGCCCTTCTTCAGAGTGGAATTGGAGCAGTCAATTTTCAGAGATTCCTTTCAACTTACTCTATGAAATCCTTGAACATCTTTTTTCCATTCTGTTCAAACTCATTTCCCAAATGTTTCCTTGCTTTCACTGACAGATACATTAGATTATATCAATAAAGTTTCTGCTGCCCACACAAGTCACATTTTCATCAACCCTATGGCAGCATTCAGCATCACCATCACAACTTCCTTTTCTATCTGGTCACTAAATAAGCAATTCAAATACTCTAGCTTAAATACACACACACACAGTACATTCATGTTTTTTTGTTTTGCCATTGACCTCCTGTGAGAATGCAGGGATTTAGGCTGAAGGAAGTCTTTAGAGCCAGAGGC
Source organism: Tympanuchus pallidicinctus (assembly GCF_026119805.1). Lineage (NCBI taxonomy): Eukaryota > Metazoa > Chordata > Aves > Galliformes > Phasianidae > Tympanuchus > Tympanuchus pallidicinctus. The sequence goes on along the minus strand of NW_026294721.1, from coordinate 32,519,927 downwards.
CAACAGAAATCAAAAAGAATCAAATTCCTGATGATATACTCCTCTACACACACATCTACAGACAAATTGCTCCTATAACTATACAGATTCCTATCCATTTGGTAACATCCTTCACACTGTGAAGAAGCCTTGCTATTAAACAATCAAAGAGAAGGTCCTCTTATGGACTATTTTTCAGAAAATCAGGGTGGAGGACAAGAAATCAGCTTTCACTATGCAGTCTGAAATGACATTATACAAAACATTATGTGTGTAATGTTAGTAAATCGTATAACAAAAGAATAAATAGCAAAGTTACTACACATACCTACCTCAAGACTTACATTCATTACTACTATACAGAAAGACACTGGAGCACTTGCAGAACATTTTCCAACATACCAGCTGAACTGTAAAAGCATAAGCTAACATGTAAAATTACTAGGAAATTTTTACTAAGCAGGAGACTACGGCATGGTTTCAAGGTACACTGGTTGAAAAAGCAGGTCAGGTACACTATATGGATTTTCTTTTTCATATTTACACTTTTTCATATTTAAAATCCTACTCAATTGCACTCAAGATAGTCAGAAAAATCACAAGGATCCACATGTCTCTTTCATCTGGTCCACAAAGCCTTTTCTTGGGTTTGCCTTAATGACTGAAGAGCTTTATTGTCACAATTCAGCACAGGCTGTATTAAATGGTTTTGTTTTGCTTTGCTTTTTTTTTTTTTTTTTTTTTTTTTTTTTAACCTATTTTAGCCACATCTCTGTGGCGTTCTTGACCAGCAGCAGAATTTGTGTTGCCTTGAAGTGCTGTAGGCTAGCACATGAGATGCTCCACAGGTGCTTCAGTCCGGGGTAGTCACATGTTGCAAGCTCAGATATGTGCAGATAATGAATGAATGTAATAGCAACAGTGACAGCAAAAGACATCAACTAAAGTCTCTAGAGTAGCTTATGCCTGCAGTCCCAATTCATCTAGTTAGGATTAGTTGCTGGTGGTATTTTAAACATATCATTGTTAAATAAGACAAATATACCCCAGAAATCAAGCTCAATAAATAATGCCAATCTATGGTTATCAGACACAGACCGCTAAAAATATACAAATCCATAACTGCAACTGGTCCTATAAACCTGCCCAGATCTCTAAAGCTACAAGATACAGGCACAAGCTGACAGCACTGGGCTGTGAAGTCCTCAGTGTCTGCAGTCAGCAGTGCTCAGCACAGTCTGTTTGGAGTGCAATATTCCTGTATTATCTATACCTCTGTAGGCAGATTTATCTACTATATAGCTGTAGATGACAGGTGTATTATTAGACTTAAGGGAAGCAAACCAACATTTAAAGTAAATAAATACTGCCTTGTTAGAAGTCAGAGGTGCTTCTGTGCTGCTGTGTTGATAGAGAAGAATAAAGGCAAATCACTCACATATATAGCTTCTCCTTCCCTAGCCTCACAAGTCCAGATAGTCCTAAGGAAACTGCTCTGCAAGGAACAATGAATAATGTGGTTTGGAAAAAAGAAAAAAAAAAACATAATGCAGCACTAATCAAATGAGTAACTGATCAGCATCTGGAACTGGCCACATGCTCATATTCATCACTTTAGAATCTGATAATACAACACCTGTGAAAAACATCATCATATTCATCCTCCAAAAGCACATCCAGAATACTTGTTCCAAATCTATCCAGATTTAGGTGATCTAGTACTCAGAACAAATATTTGAGGAGCTCTTAGATATTTAATTATATCCTATTTGTTCCAGTTCTGTTCTTTTTCTCTTTTTGGGGAACAATTCTCTAATATAATGCCAGTGAAACTACATGGACCTGATGTCTCAAATACCACACATCATACCATCCTTCATTATAATGAGAGCCAAAGCAAAAAGTCTGATCCCTGTAGCTTCAGTGATCTGAAAACAAGACATAGCATTGATCTTTTATTCAGTACAGGTGTACTAATGCAAACCTGGGAACGTAAAAACAGCCAACTCCAACCAAATAAAGGTCTAGAAACAAATAATGAAATGCGGGACCAGATAAAAGCTATTGACCTAGGAGAGGCTGAAGAGAGCATCCTTTCCCCTATGTATACGAGTACACTCATCATTTCCAGAATTATGTATTCTTTTCATCCCAGTACAGCTAACAGCATCTCTATCTTCCATTGCTAGATATATCTCAAGATATACTTTGCACAGTCCCATGTCAAGAAGCTCCAAAACTGAATTACACAGGTATCCAAAACAGATGCCCTCTACTTGCTTCTCTGTTAATTTTATAAATAAACACTGTGAAGTTCTCACAGCCACAACTATATGTTCATATGCTACAGTGCCATTTCTTTTTCTTTATCAAAAATGATATGCAAAATGTGACCATACAAAGATACCATCTTGCGTTACTTCATGTGCCTTATTTATTTTTTTTAAATCATGGAGAAACTTTATGTTTAAAAATGTGCTTTTGTTTTGTATTTTTACAAATGATTCTGGAAAAATCAAAAAGCATTCATCTAGAAGTTACGAACAGGAGATAGGAGATACAATACCTGAAATTGTTCTGCATTTCCAAGGCAATAGGTGAAACTCTGCTGTGAGAAGTTCACATCCAACATTAAGATTATGCAACATTAAGAACAAATTGCCCCTTGCATTCTTCCTAAATGAACATCTACTGCAGGGAGAGCCTGCAAGGGTACGAAAGCTCAAAAGGAGGAGTTCCATTATCCCTTGCCTGTCATTCAATCTGGTTATTCAGAAGACAAGGAAAAAACAGTTCATGTGAGGAAAAAACACGACAGGAAAAAATACACTCAAATCATCCACAGTTTTACACTAGCCTGAGAAAGGGTGCTTTGCATCTGCTTTGTCTTAGAGGATATTTTTCATTCTCATCTGTTGTTCTTGAAAGATGCATAAATATTTCTTTGTAGCAAGGACAGTTAGATATTTGTAAATGCAGATTTAAAAATACACTGAACAGCTCAATCTCTAAGATTCAGAAAAAAAGTACCAAGCAACTTCTCCCCCCCCTTTGAAAGAGATCTTTTTTCTTCCAGAAGTAATTTAATGTTTTCATTTCACACAAGTTAGCTTTATATGCTCTGCTCAACTTTTTCTTATATAGTGAGGTCATTCCACTTGTTAATTTCAGATTTGCTCAGCAATGATCACTGAAAAGTATTTCAGTGGAGAAGACCTTAAATACTCCTACACCAGAATGCATAAGGAACATGGAGCTCTTTGGAGCTGAGTTTCTTTTCCTTGGAAAGTCAGACCACCATTTGCCTCAAGCCAGCTGGAAAATGGAAGAGGACAACCACAGAATACTTTTCAGCAGAGGAATTCTTATTTTTAAAAGAGAGGTTATTCTGAAGGCTAATAAATGAGTTGCAGAGCTGGTTTCAAAATGCCTGCAAAGTTAAGACTTCCACTTAGAAGAATTAAGTCATTTTCTTCAATGTGGAGACCAGAGATATCATGCATTGCAGAACGATTTAAGTTGTAGAGGTACTGTGAGATACCCAGGAAACAACAAAAAACTCAGCTTCACCAGGATCTGACCTAATGTCAATAAAATGTGCTGAAATGACTCTTTAACAGCAGTTGCAAAGGTTGGATATCATTCTGCAGCTGCTACAAGAACTATGCTTGAACAGAGGATTGGGAGCAGATGACATCCAAAAGTTACTTCTGCCCTTAACCATTCTGCATGATTCCACAAGTAGCTGTGCAGTTTGTAGGACTGTAGGATCATAGAACTGTTTGAGTCGGAAGGAACCCTGAAAGGTTCCCAGCTCAATCCCCCTGCAATGAAGAGGGACACATACAGCTCCACTGAATGCTCAAAATTCCTCCAGCCTGACTTTTGGTATATCCAGGGATGGAACACTCCAGGAAACCTGTGTGTATGCCTCTCCACCCTCACTGTGAAAAAACTATTTCTTTATATCCAACCTAAATCTCCCCTCTTTTAGCATAAAACTATATACCCTTTTCTAATCACAACAAATTCTACTAACACATCTGGCCCCTTCTTTCTCATAGACCCCCTATAGATATTGAAAAGCCACCACTCTCAGTTCTCCCTGGAGCCCTCTCTGCGGCATGAGTGCTCTCCAGCCCTGGGTGAAGCAATACCCACAGCATTTGCATGGAAGAAATGATGGGCTCCTTTTATGTGAAGGGTCTAGGGCAAGTGAAAGGTGGGTTTGGGTTTTTCTGGCATTTATTTGAATTCTTGGGTGATGCTTCTTGCCCACAAGTAAAAAAATAAAACATGCCAAGTTTCCCAATGACTCCATCAAAAGTGTTTAAGTATTCGCTCTGAAGTCCCATTCAAGAAAACTCTAGCCTTCACATCACACATTATGCCATTCTTTGCAAAAGCTGATGCCAGCCATTCTTTGATAGCTATTCTTCTGTACTCTTAGGAATTGTCAGCTGCTAGTTTGCTGTGAAAGACAGTTCCTTTCATACAAGTGTTTTTTATCGAAATGCATTTGTTCGTTTAACTCTGCAGCTTTAGACTGTTTCTGCAAATCATTTTTTATAATTACTTAATGTTTTTTCATATGAAAGTCATTACTAGTAAAATCTGCTGCAACCCACTAGCAAGAAAAAAAAGAGGCAAGCTCAGTTATTGCTTCTGACCCAGAATTGCAAGTGCTGTTGGCATTTCAAAATGCTCAGAGACTCCTACAGTTTTCTAGAACTACATGGTACAGCTCTTAGCATTCCATAGACAGCACAGATGATTAATTGGAAAAAAAAATATATGCTTTCCATAATTCTAGATAGTATTCTTCATGCTTGAAAGACAGCAGGAAATCCATGTACCCAAGGCTGCCTGGAACAGGCAGGGAGCCACATCCTTGTTTCTGTGGGCGTGGAATGAGTTTTAATTTTTCACCTTTAATGGTGTAGCAGAGTTGATGCACGACGCATTCCAAGTGGTTTCAGGCCTCTTCAGATTTATTTCCACCATTAGATTTGCTTTTTGTAACTAAGATCCACTCACTTGCAATAGAGGGAAATGGCAAGCCCAAGCAGAAGAGAGCAGAATATCACGTCAGGGGAGATTTCTCCATTAGATGCTACAACACCATTTTTCATAAGAAATTCAACAGGCTCAGATTTACATAGTCTTTGAATGAAAACATGGGAGCTCATCTTTAAGAGACTTTTCTAGTTCACACAGACAGATCCTCAAAGGGTAATCAGATTGCAAAAATAACCAGAGTGCTGCTAAAAAGTAAAGAAAAAAAATAAACCCAAAATATTAGAGAAGTCTTTCCTGGAAATACATTCCCTCCGGTTTTGAATCTTCTAATTATTTTAGAAGCTGAGAAAATTATGTTTCTAAAGCTTTCCCAGAGGTTTAGATCCAATGCAATGAAAAGTAATTGAGAGACCCACTGCCTCGGTAAAATCAATCCCAGTAAATGCAGAACATTCTTGAAGTATTAAAAGACAGCTTGTGAAATCAGATCTTGTTTTCTGTCTTTCAGTAAATATAAAGAGAAAATAGAAGAGTACAGGAAAAAAACATAGATGAATTGTGCTTAAGGTTCTTTTTTGTCTGTAAATGAGAAAGTTACAAATGCTAAAAGCTATTCAAAGATAACAGATCTTTAAGGTAACCACCAAAACTTAAGGGAAAAAAAAAAGATTTCTCCATCAAATTTTGTAGAGATGCGCATGTTATTCAGATACCATAACAACTTCATCTCCAGAATTAGAGCCAAGACAAGTCAAATAAGTTTGGCTGCTGCAAAATTATGAATGGGATGTCCAAAGTTATATTGTCTCAACTAATCTGCTCCTAAACAAGTCTGGAATTTCATCAGCGCAGTTTTCTCTTTTAGAGAAGACATATGCATATGTGGAATAGTTTAAATGCTACTTGCTGGAGAACATTTATGTTTTCACATGCCACAGCACTGTAAGTCCCCTGAAAAATATCAGGGCTGTTAGGTTCCTGTGAAGCATTTGGATTTTCCTTGCATTTCTTGTGAAAGAAAGACCAATTAAACAAGACTTTTGAAATTGCTCACACCAACGAAATACTCAACAGCAGTGAAAAAACATGAATACCCACAGATGGACTTTTGAAGGAGAAAATTAGTCATTTAGCTGTAATTGTCAGTCTGCCTCTTGGTGCATTACTTATTAGGGATTTGGTCTTACGGACTGCAGATAGGTGAGCAGCATTGCATTGCTGCTGGGTTGCCCAGTAAGAAGAAATATTCCTCTGTTCAGCTTAACTGAAAGAAAAAAAACTCAAACTTACTGCATTGGTCACACATAACTTTAAAATTGCATTTAAAACATTGATTTTAAACCGTTTAGTAATGTCTAACAAAACTGGAAAAAAAAAAAAAAAACTGGGAGAAACAGTTTTTGATGGTATTTATCATCATTCTTTGAAGGCCAGTCAAATATAGCCAAGTATCAGTTCCTGTTGCTGGCAGTAACATGGTAACATTCAGAGTTCTTGGGGGAATCTACTATGCTCAACTTCTCTAGATATTACAAGGCTTGTGAGGCTGGGCTGCTACTCTTCTGGGTTTCAAACCTGAGCATAAGATCTATGTCACCCAGGAGCTTGTTGCAAAGTATAACTGAAGATGCTTACATGGCATTTAGGACTCAATTTAGTGGGAATGGCAGCGAGGGGTTGATGGTTCGATTAAGTGATCTTAGAGGTCTTTTCCAACTTTAATGTTTCTGTAATTCTGTAATTCCTCACTCAAAATAAAACAAAGATTAGTATTTTTTCCAGAACTCCTTCACTTAAATATTTCTACACTTGAACTGAGTATTCAGAATTTAACTTCTTCCTAATTTGCTTTCAGAACACAATTTGAAAAAAGAATAAATAGAAGACATTCAAAACTGAAAACCTGCATTACTGTGAGATGTTACTAGGGACATAGAAGCACTGTTAAATAAAAGCTACCCTCAACCCTCCAAAACATTCTATATCTTCTCATTTAAGTCCCTTCATAAAACTCTCCTCTCCACAATGGCCACCTCCAAAAAACTCAGCTTTGAAGCCAATGGAAGTACACTTTCTGCATATATATCTATCGTTGTCATTTGTTGGATGTTTTAATTGCAATCACTGGTACCTGTAGCACCTTTTCCCCATCTTATGCCCATGGGGGATCTTGTGTAACAGTGACCCAGACTTCATACTTTACCATAGCTCAGATGCAAAGTACATTTAGCCAATGACACTGAAACCAATTGGAAAGAATACCCAAGCAGAGGAAATACAAGTGGCTGAGAGTAGATGTCAGTCAGATACTTTCACAAGAGGTTTGAAAGCTTCCATGAATTCATGCATCAATGAGATGCTTCATAAGTGCCATTTCAGTGCTGTCTTTGGAAATTGTTCCATGAGGAAAGCATGCTTATTATGGGAAAACAACATATGCTGGTCTTGAAATTAATGAAATTAAACTCAGTCCAGTTTCATGCTTACTGTAATGTACTCCATTTAATTGGTGGCTAGAGAGCATGCTATTTAATCATGCACATATAAAGCTTGGATATAGCAAAAAAAAGTGTAATCCAGAAACTGGAAGTAGTTGGTGACTAATAACATTTCAACTTTCAATAACTGTGGTCAAGTTCTCATTGTGTAGAGCTCTAGAATGAACTAAAGAGTTTATTACTATAATTAAGAAACACACAGATCTTTTATTAGAAACAAGCTATTTGGCTGAGATTCACAGTCTCTCAAATGAACTCCCTCTCATTCTATGAACTTGCTCTCTTCTGCTCATTAAGTTCCTAATCAGTATACACACACTACTGATGCTGATGCCAATCAAGGAGCCAAATGGTTCTTACAAAGAGAGATATCTACCAGCACCTAACCTCTCCAGGTACATGGAAGCGCTTCCAGTCCCCAGGGGATGAGGCAGGCTCCAGCAAGATCCAAGCCACCAGATAGTTGCTCATGAATCACACAGACATCCACAACACAGACGTTCACAGTCACTGATCATAACTATTAGGCAATCTTCCGCCACAAAAAGATAGAGACTGTAACTGTTCCCTGCCTTGGATTTTTTTGTTTTGTTTTCAATTGTAAAGCCATCTTATTTATAATACTCCTGAAGGACTTGCGCAAGAGGAAAGCAGACATTCAATAAAATTAGAAAAAGAATTTGTGCCAAGTCTATCACACTTCATGCAGAGGGCTCCAAAATTCATTGGCATGAGAAATTCACTAGAATCCAAAGGCAGACAAATCTAGATTCAATATTTAGTAGTCACAAACCTAGGAGATCTGCTGAAAAGGATAAAACCTCCTGCTTCAGTTTTAGCTCAATTTCTCATTAGAAGGGATTAGAATGAAATTTTCATAGAAGCCTCTAATTCCTGTGGGGTCTACCATCCTCATCTCAAGCATCTGGTATGGTCATCAGAGAACTGGTAGCACATTTGAAAAACTACAAGCACAATCCAATATGGCAATTACTACATAGGATTTTTCCTAACTTGATAAAAAGTTAAACAGCCCATCTGATGCTGCTGTCAAGACGCAATTCCAGAACAAACCACCAAATAAACATTTGTATATGGACAAGAGAAAAACTGGATATGCTCACTAACAGCAAAAATTAGTATTCAATTCAGAAAGAGATGCAAGATTACATACCCAGGCCACAATCTACCCAACCAATTCCTCTGGGAATTCTTTTTTTCCTTTTCTTTCTCTCATCCCTCCCTCCCCCTCCCTACCCCCCCCCCTCCCAACAAAGACTGTGATGAAGACAAGCATCTTCAATGGGCTATAAAGTCAGGTTAGGGGAAGGCAGAGTTCACTGCTTATTTTTTTTTTTAAGCTCAGTGTGAACCTTCTGCTGTTCAGTAAGTGACAGTGAAGGAATAATAAGATGATTTTCTTCTAAACACCATTTCTTTGCAAAGCAAGAAACACAAGTGTCTTAGAACCAAATGAAAGGAAGAACAAGGAATAATTAAAGTAACAAGAAATATAGTTGAAACTCTCGCAAGAGAGAGAAAAGCAGAATACTGTTATTGTTCCCTGTTTTCTCCAAAAAAGTCATAACAATGTAAGCAGGTGATAAGTAATTAGCCCCATGACTTCTAACAATTTCTGGCAACACAACTATCATATTTATATAATCCCTACACAGAACAAACTAAAATATTCAGCAAAATATAATTGTTCCAAACTAAAAGAGAGGAGATTTAGATTGGATATAAGGAAGATCTTCACACTTAAGGGTAGTGAGGCACTGGGAACAGGTTGCCTAGAGATGTGGTGGATGCCCTGTTCCTCAAGATATCCAAGGTCAAGCAAGACTGGGCTCTGAGCACCTGATGTCCCTGTTCATTGCAGGAAAGTTGAACTAGATAGATTTACAGGGTTTCTTCCAACTCAAACAATTCTGTGATTTTATGTTCAGCTTTCTTAAATGCTGAGTACTAAGTACCCCAGCCACGGCAGATTCACAGTGTCAGGGATGGAGCTACTCTCAAGTATTTCATTCAATAGGTGAAATTCATGTCACCTGCTAAACAGTATTTATTAAAGCAGCGATGATAGATCTTCTATATCCTATAGTCAGAAAGGAGTATAAGATTCTGCAATAAGAGCTCTAGAAAGCTCACTTCCCTTATACATCCACAGCCTAGGCAGGAAAATGCTACTTAACCCTCTTAGAATACAGCTTACAATCTACTGCTGAGAAGTGACTTTGAAATGCCTTTTTGTAAGTATCAACAGCTATAAAACCCTAAGGATTACTGAAACACACAGTTTCCTCTTACTTGATTTCATTAATAGCTTTTTTTTTTTTTTTTAATTATTTTTCTTTCTACACATTCAGTGACCAACATTTTACACTGTTTTGCCTTTATGTCTTATTTTTTGCTGGTTGCCAAGACGAAAGCCTTGCCCTCTTCCTGGATCTTACCCTTTGATCCTTTCCAGAGTAATATTCAGAGTTCAGTCCTCACCTGCCTCAGAGACTAAGCAACATGAATACCACGAGCTAAAGCCAGAATATCCACAACTCTGGAGAGACTGAGAAAGCAGAGCATGCTACGTTAACTTGATTCATTTCAGTAGATGTTAACTCTGATGCTAATGAGGACACTTAAACTCAGCAATAACATTTGGAGTTTTACTACTAAGCAAAATAAACACAAACTTGAAGACAATCTAAGGTTATGGAAAATTGCTTCACTTACTTCAGCCCCAGAAACCTCTCTCCTTTTACCTATGTTTACTGGCTAAATGTTGTGCTGTTAGCCACTATAGAGAACTGGGGAAAACACCTTCAACATCTTTCTCAACAACATAAACAGTGGAATTGAGTGAACCTTCAACAAGTTTGCAGATGACACCAAGCTGAGTGGTGCCACTGACATAAGAGAAAGGAGGGAAACTACCCAAAGGGACCTGAACAGGCTCTAAAAGCAGACACATAAGAACTTAACAAGATTTAACAAGGCCAAGTGCAAGGCGTTGCATTTGAGTTGAGGCAATCCCAGATGCAAACACAGACTAGGAGTAGAATTCACTGGGAGCAACCCTGAAGAGAAGGTCCTGATCTGGAAAATCTGGACATGCACCAGCAATGTGCATTTGAAGCCCAGAAGGCCAGCATTATTTTGGGCTACATCAACAAAGCGATGGCAGCAGAGAGAGGAAGGGGGAATCATCCCCTCTGTTCTACCCACACGAGGCCCCAGCTGGAGTGTCCAAGTCTGGGTCCCCTGCACAGGAAGGACGTGGAGCTGGTGGAGTGGGTGCAGAGCTGGGACACCAAGATGATCAGAGGGCTGAAGCATCTCTCCTATGAAGAAAAGTTGAGGGAGGTGGGCTTGTTCAGCTTGGAGAAGGCTCCAGGGAGACATCATTGCAGCCTTCCAGTACTTGAAGGGAGCTTAAAAGCAGGAGGGCAGCCACTTTTTTTTTTAATTAATTTTTTTTACACAGTCTTATAACAATAAGACAAAGTGGAATGGCTTCAAACTAAAATAAGGGAAATTTAGGTTCGATTAGGAAGACATTTTTTATTCAGAGAGGAAGAGGCACTGGCTGCCCAGAAGGTTGTGGATATCACATCCCTGGAGGTAGTCAAGGCCAGGCTGGATAGAGCCCTCAGCAGCATGACCTGGTGGTTGGCAATTTTGCCCAAAGCAGAGGGTTGAAACCAGATGATCCTTAATGTTCTCTCCAAACTAAGCCATTCTATGATTTTCAGTGAAAATTTACTCCATATTTAGCTTGATATAAAACTAAAAACATGTACAGAAACACTGGATATTTATTCTTCCACAAAACACATTCATCACATTTATTTATGCATCTGACTTTAGCACCCTTGAAAAAAAGAAAAAAATCTGGACAAGTTAAAAAGAAATTCCTGCACTTCAGAAAGTGTTCAGCTCTGGGAAGGAGAGAAGAGGAGCCAGGAGAAACCAAAGATAGATAGGCTTTCGGAAGATACAGTGAAGCTGTAGGGAAGGGATATGATTAATTCCATTTCTTGAAGAAAGCATTCAGCTTTCTAACATGTGGGAAGAAGTAGCTTATGTGGCAGGGAGGGGAAGGAATAGAAATTTAAGCTTTTGTCAGTCAGTAGGCTGATTCTTACTTTAAGGCTACCTTTTATGTGCGTATTCTGTTGTAATCACCTAAAACTTTCATGTAACATTGTCTTTACAAACCTAAAATGTAATTTAGGTTTTTGATCTAGGATGATCCATAGGAAAAAAAAAAAAAAAATGGCTAACGGTTTCTTTTGATTCCCATTAAATACTTCAACTGAAGAAAGTGAAAAGAGAGATTTTGTATCCACTAAGCTGACTGAGCTCTTACTCAGAAATGTGAAATTATGCAGATGTAGACTTCAAGAGCGAGTTTCTTCTATTATGCACACACAAGTAGGAACAGAAGGTCACACAGTGGTTAGCTAAGCTCCACTGCAAATACAGCTTATTTGGGAACCACACAATGGTATATAAGGACTTGACATAAGTTAGCAGAAACTCTAGCAGTAATGTAAGTTTGTGACTTCTGAAACGGCTGCTAGTCCTTAGCTGATTTAAAGAGAAATAATCTGCTATTTTCCTGATCTGGATGAGACAGGAAATAGCAGGGCACTTGGGCAAATGGTGCTCTAAAAAATGACATTGCCTACTTCCTCAGGTCAAAAGCAAGCATAAATTTGGAACCCCTCAATATTTTGTAGTATCCAAAGCTTTTTGACTACATTTAAATAAAGTCATATGTCTTTCTGGGATGAGCAGCACATTCAGGTTCAGACTCATACATACTGAAATGTGTTGTTAAGCATTTGCTCTCAAGACACATTGAAAGACAGTAAAGTTCCTCTAGGTCTAGTTACTGAATCTGACAAATTGGAACAAACAAAGAAGAAAATCTAGTCTGCATCACTCCAACATTAGGACCTGTAGTTCAAGGCTCATGAAAAAATAGGCTTGCCATATTTTCACTTTCCTATTTCAGAAACAGTTTTACAATTTTATCAATATTTATTGATAAAATGAGCTACAAAAATAGTTCTCCATTGATACCATTCATAAGGCAGCTATAAAAATATTAGTAGGTATTCATTTCCTGAGGAATTCCCTAATAAATTTCAAGTTAATTTTACCATGACATGCCAATTTGACACCAACACTGTATGTATTTTGTATGTATTGGGCTGATTCCCTAATTTTACAAAGCAAAACCTTTCACATCGTATTTTGCCACGCTGTTCACTACAAGTCTTTACTCCTTGTACATAGATATCTACAATTATGCAAGTTTTTTAAAAGGTTTCACAAAATGTTATATTCTTATAATTATAGATTTCATGTGCATATAAGGATATGAACAGTACTTCATTAGATCTTCCAAGATCACCTTTTCTCTATTGCCTTCAAGTACAGACAATGGAAAACACAGTAATAACAGTGGGGTAGCAAAGTCCTGCACTGCATCAGGTGAGAATATGTTCAAATGCAGCAGCCATAGAAACAAAGGAAATAATCTGCTTACCCTTAGAAGGCCCCAGGTAGGCAGGGATCTTTAGGGAGATACCTTTCCCTCCACTGCCAGCCCTTAAATGAAGTTTGCAAAGGAGTGGATCCTGGCTGCACCCCCTCCAGTCAGTCAGGCATATTGCATGCACCTGAGCTCCCCTGGGCTGGCTTTGCCTTCCTGCCAGGTACTTAATCACTGGTTCAAGCCATGACTTGCATTTCCATTACACATGTTGACCTTCACAAGTACCTTGAATCACATAGTAGTAATTTAAATACAATAACATTAAGATGCATTCATTTGCAAGAAATCCTGTATTTCACACTGAAGAGTAAATGTAACATTATATTTAACAGGGATAGTCTGGCCTTAATACTGCAATATTCCACACATTAAAGCATGTTGGATATTTGTTCATTCACATAACCAGGCATGAGCATGAATATTAGAGTCACATGCACAAAACAGGAAACTAATGAACTCCAATGACTAGATTTTCAAATGCTCTGAGTTTTAGATCCATTAAAAAGATAAAACCAACTCTGGTAATAAGTAAGCAACTGTTTTGTCTTCAGATGTTCTCATTTTAACCATGAGTTTTAAACTATTCTTTCAATAAACAAAGAAAAATCAAATCATGTGATACAGTAGGTTTCCACGTATCTACAAAAGATACTTTTGCTATTAAGTCACACTATTCTCTTCTTTTCACCACTGCAATAACAAACAGCAGCTAGTAATGAAGTATTAACATATGTGGATTGGATAAAAGGACCAAGAAGGAGATCATCTGCACAACTGAGTCATCACGTATCTTGTCTTACATAGCAGTTTGCAACAGAATACATGTATTAGCAATCTTTGGACAAAAATATTTCTAAATCTACAACCAAACTTTGACATAACTCACTTTTTATCCTAATTCAAAGGGGATTACATTCTTCAAATATCTTGCACTCTTCCACAAATACTTTCAAAAATTTCCTTTTTAGACATAATCTGAGCGCTACAATAACAGACTTAAGCAATTATAAGAATACCAGCAGGTAAACAGGATGCAGATATGGGAATGAGATCAGAAGACTTAAAGAGCAACAATACCTATCAATGAGTGCACTGACTTGCACTACGAGTAGTCTCCTTACAGCACACTGAGCTCACTGAACTAGTTACATTTGCTTTAATTTTTCCAAATTGCAAATACATTTCCTCACTCAGCCAGTTTGCAGATGACACCAAACTGAGTGGCACAGTCAATACATTGGAAGGAAGGGAAGCCATCAAGAAGGACCTGGACAGGCTGAAGAAGTGGGCCCATGAGAACTAAAGGAGGTTCAACACAAGTGCAAGGTGCTGCATGTGGGCCAGGGCAATGCCAAGTACTTATACAAACTGGGAGAACTCCTTGAGAGCAGCCTTGAAGAGAAAGACTTGGGGATCATGGACTTGAGCCAGCAGCGTGCACTTGCAGCCCAGAAGGCCAACTGTGTTCTGGGCTGCATTAAAAAAGGGGTGGCCAGCAGGAAGAGGGAGGTGATTGTCACCCTCTACTCAGCTCTTGTGAGGCCCCATTTGGAGTAGTGGGTTCAGCACAAGGACATGGGGCTCTTGGAGTGGGTCCAAAGGAGGACCACTAAGATGATCAGAGGACTGGAGCACTTTTCCTACGAGAAAGGTTGATGAAACTGGAATTGTTTAGCTTGGAGAAGAGAAGGCTCTGGGAAGACCTCATTATGGCCTTTGAATATTTGAAAGGTGCGCATAAACAGGAGGGAGAACCACTGTTTATGAGGGTGGATAGTGATAGGAACAAGGGGGAATGGTCTTAAACTAAGACAGGGGAAGTTTAGGTTGGATATTAGGAGGAAGTTTTTCCACACAGAGGGTGGCAACGCACTGGAACAGGATTGCCTAAGGAGGCTGTAGATGCCCTATCCCTGGAGGCATTCAAGTGCAGGTTGGTTGT
Source organism: Tympanuchus pallidicinctus (assembly GCF_026119805.1). Taxonomy (NCBI): domain Eukaryota; kingdom Metazoa; phylum Chordata; class Aves; order Galliformes; family Phasianidae; genus Tympanuchus; species Tympanuchus pallidicinctus. Next base: position 32,504,920 of record NW_026294721.1, on the reverse strand, counting down.
GGCAGCCTGGTCTGCTGGTTGGTGATCCTGTATACAGCTGGGGGGTTGAAGCTAGATGATCATTATGGTCCTTCTCAACCCAGGCCATTCTATGACTTCAGCTCAGTGAAACTTGAACCACTGTATCTGAATCTGAATTTCCCTTGCAATTACATGGACACCAAAGCTATAACAGAAGCTTTCACTAAACCAAAAACTAGCTTCTCTTTTGGTCCTTAGAAGTTACGAGATCATACCCCCATAAACATGCCCTACTTCATATTGCGGTAGCTGAAGAATCGGCTCATCAGCATAAACCAGACTCGGGAAAAAAATTAAAACAGGTGCCCTTGTCATCTTTATAATGGCATCTTAGTTCCAGCTATACTTTTAGCATTGTGCAGCTACAGCATTATGGAGGATGGACTATAGCTTCTTAAGTATAGCCATAAGGCACATTAGGAGATCATCTACTGTGCCCAGTTTCCAACACAGGAACAACCACACTTAGATCATTCTTGACAAGTACATGCTTCAAATATTCTTTATGTTCCCCAATAAAAGAGACTTTACAGTCTCCTAAAAAAGATACTCCAGCATTTAATATTTTTTCCTACAGATGAAGTCACCGAAAACCTCCTTCTAATTTAACTTTCTACCAATGAAGTCCATTGTCCTACTCACCACAGGACCATTATTTTGTTTCTAGAATAGATTTGTAAACTATTGTGTCATCCTCCAGCGTTCTTTTTCTCACCTTAAAGAATCCTGTCCATTCAGCCTTTCTTCATGGATCCTCTTCCTAAGTATCTAATGACTCAGTGCTTTCCTTTGTTCTCCCAGCAAACAGTCTAATTCTTTTTTGGAACCTAATGATGAAACTCCAGCATTCTGGATCCAGTCTTACAGAGAGAGGAGAAAAGCTGAGGTCCTTCTTGCTACTGTCCTATTCAAATGTTAGAAAAAGCACAACACAGTTAAATCTCTTGCGACTCATTGTAAGCGCTGAATCTTTCTCTGCAGAACTTACGCTTAACCCTATTGCTTTCTTGTCCATATTTGCAAAAGCAGTTATCATCACCACATAATCACTCAAACCCATTGAATTTACCTGACACTTTTTAGATCATTCCTAATTTACCAAAACATTTTTAATTCTAATCCCATCCTCAACTAAAATCGTGGCTCAGCTCATCTTTGGTTCATACTACCCTTTAAAACAAAATAATAAAAAAAAAAGCAGCCATGTCATCAAGGAAATTTTCAAACAGAAGCAGGCTCCAAATATACTCCTGAAAAAGTTTGTGTGATAGAGCCCTTTGCTACAACCACAAATCACTAGTAACTATTCTACGGTACAATTGCCCAACTGATTTTGTACCTACCTTACAATAGCTTCACCTACCTCACGTCTTGAATTCATTATGAAAGTGTTGTGCAAGACTTTTAAAAGCCTTTCTGAAGCCAGAATACAGAAGGATTTATTGCTTTGCCTCTATCCACAGATACATTGACCAGCCATGGAAGGCAGTTACATTAGTTAAACATGATTTTTTCTTGAAATATTTTTGGCTGCTTTTCATCCTTTATTTCCCAGATACTTCCAAACTGTACATTAATTTGTTCCAAAATGTTGCAAGAGAGTAAAATCAGTTTGACTAGTCTACAAGGTTCCCTGCTCCTTTTCTTTTGCCAACCCTCTTTAAATAAGCATTGTCCCTTTACTCAGCTTTTTAGTATTTCAACCACCCTCAACAAATTTAGAAAGATACTAAATAACAGAATAAATCACTTCATTTTGAAGACGAGGCCGGATGATGTGAAAAGAAATCCAAGTCTTACTTTTTGGATCATGCAGAAACATCATTTTTGAGATTTTTTTTTTTTTTTTTTTTTTTTTTTGCATCTGCGTTTAATGGGGTGATTAACTGCATTATAAAATATTAACTGTACTGGCTACAGCATGTAACTGACCCATTCAGTGTTGATGGATACGAAACAGTTAAAGAAGTCAGTGTTCTCAGCATCCATCCTCAGAGGCACAGACAAATTTTGCGTATTACATCCAGAATTTCACCCTCCTGAACCACAGGCATAACAATATCTCTCAACCAGAAAAAAATGGAGGAAGAAATCCTTCAAGCTCCCAGTCTGGACTGATCACTCAAGAGACACAGCTAACTTGGATAAATGTCCAAACTCAACGTTGATTTTTGAATTGATGCTCCTGAGGTTTACTCATACCAATCATTAGTCACTACCATTTATTAGCTTGCAGATAAACTGAAATAGATCCTGGGAAAGAGAGAAAAACATTCTCTCAGGACCTTGGTTATTAATTTTATTTATTAAAAAAGAGCTAAGGCTAAATTAATAGCTTTCTATGTATCTAGCAGAAAGTTGGAGGAGAGAAGGAAGGCTCTAAAACACTGTGAAAGCAGGTCTCTCCCATACGTACTCCTCTGAAGAGGTCACCTTCTATCACAGGCCTCACAAAAATCAGGACCATAAACATCAGTGAGCATTAAACACTGCTACATGGGAACGAGGCACGCACAGGGTTATTTGGGAGGCATACCAGAGGACTGCACCAGCACAGCCCTTCGAAATGACCCCTGCCACACTGATTCGTGGGCCCTAAACAGGCAGGCATGCACAAACAGACACTGAATTTCTCATGTCTGACAGATGGGAAATTTGGAGCTGACTAAACACATGCCCTACCCTATATTCTTAACACAGATAGCACTTTATTGACCCCTAGCTGATGGAAACGCCAGAAGAGTACCATCTGAATGTGACCCCTTAATGTAGTCCATGTGTGAAAACCTTAAGAAATCGTTCTCCTTCCAGTGGAGGCCAGGAAATGAATGAAAAACGCCTACTGAAGTCAAGGGATTTACATTGGCATAAATCTGACACGCAGAAAAGATTAGGGATCCAAAATCTGTCCTCCAAACAGAGGCCAAAGGGACCCCAGGCAAGGAGTTTCTCCATTAGTTTCCATATACATAGGCACATCATGCCATTTGGAAATAAGAAATAGCCAGTGCCATGAGCTGTAACATTAACAAACACAAAATATTGTTATTTCAAACAATAAAAAATCCTCTAAAGAACACCAAGGTCTTTTGCTTTTTTTTCCTACATACCTAAACTGCTTTTTGTGTTAACTAAGTTTTCCAAAAGAGTCCAGCACAAAAGGTACTGAAGATGCATTGAAATTCAATGGAAGACTGGCCACTAAGTCTCATTTCAAAAATCCAATTATTCTTAAATTACTAATTATTTGCAGAAAATAGATATTCAGATGCATGTAATTCACTAAGCAGATATTCCCAATGCATATGATCTTTGCCAAAACAAATGCTTCAACACAAATATATCTATAAACCACCATTCATAGATTACAGTACTGTGATTCGCTACTAAATAAAGTCCATTTTATATACACTCATTTGAGTTAAAGAATATTAAAATGAATTCCAACTTACTGATTATCAAACAGCATCCTCTTATTGACATCTTTATTTAATAAATATGCTTTGAGAAATGTTTGGCAAATAATATTGCTCTTACATATCTTGCTATTTCAGAGATATTACTTCTCTGAGGAAACACTAGGTCTAGTAACAGAAATATCTTTAAATCTTTTAGATAGCCAGTCCACAGGGAAAGGTTTAAGAAAGGATCAAAGCTTGTCCTTTCAGCTTGAATTATTCCATTACAGCTGAATGTGACATAATTACAAAAGATGTTGGATGTGGAATCTCATCAGGATTATCTGACACTCATCTTTGTTGAACAAGTCCCCCCAGCTGTTGCTCTGATAGCACAAATGCGACAGGAGCGTAGAGCTCCAAGTAGCTGTGACTGACCGCTGCTTTGGGTTCTCTGGGCCACACAGCAGCTTTTCAGCCACCACAAATACTAAGGCTGTTTAGGACTGACTTGCAGGCAAGAGGGAACACCAAGTATGTTACTCAATTTCTGAATAAGAACAGAATTTATAGCAACCAGACCAAACTTCTACCTATGTTGTTTAGGTGATGCATACATATAATTCATCCTTTAGTATCTGTAAGTCAACAAAATTCAGTGCCTGCATTTTTACCCACAAAGAAAAGGGAAAATCCTGCTATGGTTTTTTTTTTCATTAAGACATGAATAAACTGCTGTTTATGACATTTAAGATAAAGCACTTTCTCTTTAAAAAAAATCTAAATTTCTCTTTAAAATCTGTATTTCTCTTCACACTTGGTGCCTTCTTAATCAGTACACACAAGCATAAATAACAAAGAACAGGGTTTTTCCCTCCTTATAGTGTCATTATATTGAGTGTGCGCCTTTTTTCCCCCCTAATTCTGCAAAGGGATCTCAATTGTAAACTATAACATCAAACATCAGATCTTGAATAATTACCCATTCCAGAGGATTTGGTAGCTGTAAAAATACTTTTCTTTCCTTCCTTGTCATGGATTACATTTCCTTCATACATTATTAATGAAGTTAAACTACTAGTAACATGCCAAATGTGCTGCATAGGAGATTTGTGTCTAATCCAGCACAAAACAGGCCCAGTCACATAATGATAGAAAAAAAAGAACAAATGTCAACAGTTTCACACTGGGACTAGATTAAGCAGACCATACTTACTGATTTCTTACACAGGGATTACCTCACTTTTAGGGCTATGAGAAGACAGGCCACACTTCTGTGTTATTAACACAAAACTGCACCTAAAAAAAAGTCCCAGAATCTGCTTCCAGATAGATGCACACACACACAGGCTGTAGTTTATTAAACATGGCATTCAAACTCTCCTCGAGCTGACAGAAAACAAAGGGACACCAATAGTAACATACCAAAAATGCTTTTTCTGCTTTAGATACCAGTCCAACTTGCAATGAAGTTTGTTGATAGTCCTTAAGGGGTTATTACTTACAATCAGACTCCAACTGACTCCCAATTAAACTAAGTGGTGTTTGTAAAGTTTACCCTACTAACACAGAAAACTTTCTTTGGCTTCGGATTTGAGTCACACCAGCAGCCAACAAGTGTCAGCCTGATAACTTAAGCGCTCACTGAAGCCAAAACTGAGCTCACTCTTAAGCACTCACAGGACCTGGCATTTGGCACAGAACCACCTGTCAACTAAGTAGTAAAAATTTCCACAACTAGAATTTGCCTTCTGTTTTTTAATCTCCTCTCTATGAGGCATATTCTCTAAACCCCCCTATGACAGATGCAGGTGTTTGTTAAGACAGCATACTTCAAGGCACAGCTTTGTGATGTGGATAATGTTGCCCAAAGATGCTTACTACTGCATCAGGAATGCTGAGACCATGACGCAGGCTACAGAATCAGTAAAAACTCAGTTTGCCATTTCAGATCTGTTCGAAGTAGTAGTTCAAGGAGTAGCTGTTCCAGCAGAGCAGGCAAGATCAGGTGTCATCTGTCTGCACCACCCTGAACTTGAACTTGATGCCAGATTGGGTATCGGTCCCACTCCTACAGCTGGCACAAGCTGCTGGCAACAGTACAGTATGTACCACGTTGGGTTCACAGCAGCACAGCCAGGAGCCTGTGTTGATCCCAGCCTCATTAGTCTGTGCCTTGGCCTGGCAGAGAGGACCGTTGAATCACAGACTACATTTGCAGCTCCAAGTTGCTCCTTCTTACAGCAGAGCAGGCTGCAAGCAGCTTTGCCTTTCAGATTTCATATTATGCAGTCATAGCTGCCTGTCTCCAAAAGTTCCTATCACCTTCCTGGCACTGATTCATATGCACGTGAGATTGTACTTCACACCAAACCTTTGAAGAGATGCTGGTTTTATAAACCAGAACAGTAAGCATAAGCACAGGGTTGTGATCTCCAGCTCCTTCAGAGGTTAGAGTAGCTTTCTTCAGAGATCTAGATAGGAATCTACAAATACCTCAACAATAATACAAGGGCAAGTCGCCTCTGAAAGAGAAATGTCTTAAGCTGAGTCTTCCTCCAACCAAGTGGAGAGCCACCCCATAATCAACCTACTGCCTTCTGAAGGGACATCCTGTACCTCACCATGAATTCAACTACAAAAGCAAGTAACTGAAAACAAATGAAAAGTTATTCAGTACACTGTATGCTCATTCTGAGCTCAGAGGAAAAACATGAAAAAGAAGCAGCTGGAAGATTACCTTGTGCAAGGCTCTAAGTGTTGATAAAATAAATACATAGAGTTACGTAAAAGTTTATTTGTTTATTAAAAGTCTATGCTTACAATGCGTAAGTCAGTGTAGCAGGACCAGGTTTTTAGATTCTTAGGGTTTTCCTCAGAAGCCTACATATGAAACAGCACATTATATCTACTCCTCAACCTTGATTTCATTTCTTCTTGCACATTCAGCCCATGGCAGTATCAGAACGGGGAAACAGCCTAAGTCAGAAGAGAAAGTAAATAACCTAAGCACATGCTTAAGAGAGATAACCAGGCTGCATCAATTTCTCCATTAGGAAACAACCCATAGACTGCTGGAAGGTGCAGCAGACAGCACCTCCATGGTGCCCCTCTCCTCCACACAGAGCATAAAGCTTCTTTCTCACTTAAGAGGTCTGGAGCATACAAACTCCATGGAGCAGCTCTGCTGGAGCTTTCTGCAAATACTCTGTGAAATGCAGCTCCTCCTCACTGCAGAAGGGAGCCTATGAGGAAAGCATTAGTCAGCATCAAATTCTTTCTACATCTCGTGGACATTTTTTAATCTGGACTATTTCCTCTCTAGTTTAGGGCCACGGACTTCTCTAAGCAACATTTGGACCTCACAGGTTGCAAGAAACGGTGTTTCTGAAGAGGTTAAATAAGAATGCTAGGGAATATCCTCACACAAGTTTTCTCTGCTTTGCAAATCTCATTGGACTACATGACTTTATTGCATGATGATGATGACATTGAAAAATAAATTTTAAGTTCAAGTTCGTGCAACACTTGCAGTTAGCTAAAGTTTGATTTTTGATCTCATGAAATGCATTAAGTATGAAGTGTCTGGCTTCAAAGAAATATAACACCATAAAGTGTATGCTCAGCTTCAGTAAATTCTAATTTATAATTGCAGTCTATGCTTTATCCAGTTTCAAAGTAGTTACCAAGTCAGAGAAGTCATTACGTTTCATTTAGTAAAAGAGAGCACATCCCAAATGAGGTGTCTCTAAAGAAAAGAAACAGGACAACTTGTGTTGACATTTACCCTTTGTGCTATGCAAAGCTCTCCTGATTCATCACCTGTTCATCTGCTGCTGACACATCACTGGCCAACATCTGTTTGCATCTTAAATCACTGCCTTGCTATGAACTCTCCCTAGTTATGTTCCCCTGGTAAAAGTACAAGCCCCATTTGTACACGGCCTACTGGGAGGAATGCTAGGAACTACTCGAGAGTTATGATACGCAAACAATCTTTTTTAATTATTATTATTACTTCTATTTTGCTGGTTACTCTTAATCTTTAACAAATAAAGACGGGGAGTTTTTTTTCAAGTACTTCATGGTCTGAGAGCAGCAGAAAATTAAAAAACAAAAACAAACAAAAAAACACACACACTGATTTTCACTATTCATTCCAGAGGGAACTAGCAGAAGTTCAGAAGAATGGCCCTTATCACAACTTATGTTTTTGAACCCCAGCTTTCCTAGCCCCCTCAGCATACCTAGATCTGCTCCAGGCATCGTGCTACCATCTTGTAAGCAGACATACATCAGCCATCCATCTTGCATCAGTCACCACGCATAACGAAGTTAGAAAATTCAAAGTAAAACAACCCTTAGCAGCTGATAGGGAAAACAAAGAAAACGGCCAGTGACTGCAGAACATTGGTCAAGGGAGCTAATAGATGTAGTGAACAGTGATAGGCATAATCCTGAATGAACCATTGTTCAGGATTTGAGCCTTTAATCAGTAATTTTGGCATGTGCAAATCACACATTAGGTATTTGACAACTTCTATGCTTTTTTAAATATATAGAGTGATGTGCAAAGAAATTTTCATGAGAAGTATAATAGTGAATGCTGCTGAAGCAGAGCAACCAGTGCTGTCTTTTCCTTTCCCTTCCCTGATTCCTTCTCAATTCCCTAAAGGACAAACAGCGCCAGTCCCCACCCTTTCCCCAGCACAGTAAATGAGACAGCACGTGCTCATTTCTGCAAGTACACCCAGAAGAGGGGAAAAGCTCTTTCATTAGTTTCTCTTGGGATCTGTCAAGTGGGAAAACCTCACAAGTCTTACAGAAGAATACAACCTAAACTTGTGCACCAGGAAACAGTTCCATATTGCAAAAGCCACTGGAGGCTTGCCCCAGCAGGACATCAATTTGTGGAGCGATATTTTATGTTATATGTGGTTCAATAAATTAATCCAGCAAAAATTTTACAACTGAGATGTTAGTATTCTCTAACAGATATTTCTCCATTAGAAAATCCTGATTCAGAGGGACTAATAAATTGGTCCAGTAGGTGTTAATCAATAATATAAATGAATAACCAATGAAAAGCTGTCACTAGTATGCCAAAGGGGAAATCATCCAAGAATGAAATCAGTACAATAATACAAGCACGTTGTATCCATTAACAAATACATGTAAAGCATACTGGATTGACATCAATTCCCAGTACAAAAGCACGTACTCTTTACACTGCTCAAAATAATTAATTTCATACAATGTTTTCCAAACTGAATTTTTTCCTAATTGTAAATGATAAATTGAGCTCAAAGATGCCCATATATGTGTGCACACTCAATATTTTGCAGGTTTTCCTTCTAAATTATTCCTACAGACAGCTTTTTGCTAGAGCTCTTCACACCTTAGAGGAAAAATCCCAGGAGATTTACAGGGGGGGGGAGGGAAAAAAAAAAAAAAAAAAAAGGCATCTCCTCTTATTTGCTTGTTGAAAACACACTCAATAACAAATTACCAGGATGGGCACAACCTGCCCTGTTTTAACATCTAAAACATCCATGCAAGACCCTCACACAGTCTCCATGCATTTATAAAGCTCTGGCTTCGGTCAAGTTAACAGCGTTCATTTTAACTCTCTGCAGATTGCAGTGCAGCCCACAGCTACTGCAAGAGCTTGCTGATTTTTGTTGCTCAAAACTCCCATTCAGGTATGAACTACCGGTCTTCTGAGTTCATGACCCTTTGTCTGTCTACATTAGGACTCCTGGTAAAAACACACAGAACACCTGGGACAAATCTCTTTCATCTTTGAAATTAAATCAGGCCCCAAATCTGTATATGCAGTGCATGAAGCTAGTGAGATTACTCCCTTTGATGACAGAGGAAAGATGGGCTGTATCCTTTACTCTTTAAGAGGGAGGGAACAAATTAACTACCACCTTATATAACTGTTTCCTTTGTATTAACGCTTCTTCCCTCCTTCATCAAAAATCCACTGACTAATTTGACCATCCACATCTCTGCATCCTTCTACTTGACAATGCCAAAGGAGTGACTGCAACAGCAGTAGGAGAGGGAGATTCTTCTCTCAAGATTTGAAGATAATGTCTCATCATCAGTACTGGCAAAGACATATGAACATAGCTTAAGATAATCACAAAAAATTTTGCACCTTACAGTCCATATTCCTTTGCAAGAATTGAAGGTTTTCATTTCTATTAAGTTTCTATGGCTTTCTGCCAACAATTGGGCAATAAAATCTACATTCCATAAACAAGACCTTCTGAAGTTTCACACAGCAGCATTGTAGCCACAGCTATCAAAACCCACATGTCCAGAGAAGCATCTTGTCAGCAAAGGGACTGCTAGCATATGAAGTATGAGGCAGCCTCACATCTAAAGCCAGTGTTATGGTGAGGCACAAAGTCCTCAGAACAGCATGGAGGCCTTCTAGATACTGATACACAGTGCTGATCTCAGCACATCTTCAATCAAGAAGTAAAGAATAAAATGGAGAGTGACAGTAGGCAGCTGCTACTTTGTGTGTCTGAGGTACACAGGATAGTGAATGTAAATTCCCCCCTCCCCTACACCTTCCTTTTACCCTATCACTCTTATGTTACTCCCACTCATCTCTGTCACATCTCAAATTTTACAGTGAGATCTCTGCTGTAGAGAAATCAGCCCTAAGTCTAAACTGCATATTTATAGTTCTTCCTCACAGGAGTTTTCTATTGTATTCACATTTATTTCCCTTTGTGCTTGGGCTCATCTCAGGCTTGATAGCTCACACTCCCCTTCATATGGACCCAAAGAGACATTCTGGCAGCCAGAAGTTCCCAGCATGTTGCAAAGTTGCAGCCTAACCACTTTTGCTCAGAAAAGCAAAGAACGCTTACACTGAACAGGAAAGTAGAATCCTTTTCAGGCAATGAGTGCTATTCTTGTGACCTTCTGTCAACAGAAGAGTCTTCCAGCCACGGGTTAAGCCAACATTACAGCTACTTCACAGAGGGTAACTAAGCTGCAGACCTGCCAGTTCATCTTTTCTGCAGTCTTGCAAAAAGCTCTATGAAAAAAGTAAATAGGAGTCTGTGATGAGCAACACAAATAGAGTATGTTTTGTCAGTAGCACCAGGTAAATCTAACAACAGACATGTTTGACACAGATGTAATAATGTGCAGAAGAAACACAAGTGTGCCTAAACCTCCCATAGGTATCCAGTGAGCATCCACTGTCGGATCTGCAGCCACTGGACACATGGTAGGTGAAAGATTTTAAGATCGTTCCTGTATCGCTGCTGCTGCAAGAGATTTACTGGCTTTATTTCAGACATCTGGCAAATTCTGCAAGCCCTTTTAGACTTGGAATTTATAACAGTTGAGTCGCAAGGAAGAAGACTTCTGTTAGAGTTAGCACAACTATTGGCACTTCTTGTCTTTAAAATCCCTCTTCTCTGAATTTAGGAAAAGAATATATAGGCATGTATTTCTTCTACAAGCAGCATCTACTGTACCTTCTAAACAAAGCTTACTATAGCAGGTGGATGTCACAATTTTGGCCTGCGTGGGCTACACTGAGTGGAAAGAAATTGTTTTAAGCCTTGCGTTCAAGGTGCCCATCAGATTTTTGATGAAATTTTACTCTTTCTGTGCTTCATCCTTCAGAAATTGTTCACAAAAGTACCTACCATCAAAAAGCAATAGTGCTGTTGAGGGCTAATTCTAAACAAACTGGGCTACCATTGTATTAGATATCAGAAGAATACTTAGTTTTCTTAACCAGGGACTTCCCAGAGCCAGAAGGCCTTGAAGAATATTTTGGAGACATTGCCAATGTGGCAAGAAAATCCAGGGTCTGTGAATTCTTATGATGGTATGAAAATTGCTAACAACCATCATGAGGAGAACTGACTGGAAAATTATTAACTTTGTGACATTTGTGTTAGATGTTGTGCAGATAATGTTACACTGTGCTTGATCTGTGGGTAACCACCAATTACCAAGTGGTGAGCAATCCTGAAATAAGTTAGTAGTATCTCTCCTGAGTGCACAGTGATTGACTCCTTGCACACCCAGCAATGAATCCATTTTTTGGACAACATGAATAAGGCTGTTTTTTTCTCCAGTAAGAGAGGTCTTAAAAATTGGGTAGAGAGATGTGATCACATTTTTGTGTTGAGTACCTGACTGCAACTCCATATCTTCCATTTGAAAATTGGCACATAATGTATTTATACCAACTGAAAATCAAGTCACAGATATCCAGAAAATTCATGATATTTTTTTTTTGCACCTTTGAAACCTGTTATCAGATTCCTTTATCACAATGGAAATACAGCTTCATATTTTTCACTGTTCTTGAAACTGTGTTTAGCCAGTGTATCACAATGGATAAGCTTATTTGCCATCACTTGAATCAGCACTGTACCCTTCCCCATACCCTGTGGTTTCAGCCCAGACAGTGCTGATGGCACACACTGAGGTCCAGGTGATGCTGAGTAATGGGTGCATGCCCAGGGCATGATGGAATAAGGCAGGCCCCAGTAGGAACTATGCTGGGCCACATGTGGCCCACAGGTTGTATATGTCTGCTACAACTCTAACAATCACAGGACATTTTAAATGACAGATAAAATGCTTCAAGCCAGTAAGAGATATTCAAGTATTATAAAATACAACTTTCAGCCTATATATTTTCCTCCAATACAACTGTACTTGAGTTGTTTGCAATCCACAGGGAATTCCCACTACTCCCATTCCAATGGGACTGTTATTGTTACCATACTGACAGCTACTTTTAAAAATTTGAAGTGACTTAATGTAATAATGAACAGGACTCTCAGTGGATTAAAAGAGGGAAGATATAGAATATCCTAATTTATACATATCTGTTGGACTAATACCTATCAATCTATGAATAGAATAAATTGGTAAATACCTATGTACACACTCAATATTTACTGGAAGTTCCTTAATTTTTAAATAAAAAATCCTAAACATTCAATAACTTTTAAAATAATGTTAACTCACTCATAAAGATGCAAAGTACATCTACTGGTTATCTTCAGATATCAGATTCAATGCTTAGTTCTTGTTAACATATGGTACAAATCCATATTCAAGTTACATTTTTTAATAATTCACCCATTATAGAAAAAAGCCTATAAATAGTTTTTAAGCATCAATTACACAAGTTCCCATTAAAATTCCCATTCCTACTGGAAAAAAAGCATTCAGTCTTACTTTAACTCTCTTTTGCAGATCTTTCTCTCTAACCTCCTGTCAACCCAAGTTACTTTCCTCAACCATACATACAGTTCATTGAAAAAGCTGCAGTAGTAAATTTGATTAGTGTCAATTCTAGCATTCCTCAAAACCTCTAAGACTTCAGAGACCTGTGCTTACTCAAATGTTTTCAGCTGTTGATAGAAAGCATATCATAGCATTATGGCTTACAGAATGATTTCCTGCACTTATTTAGACATGTGTAAAAAAAAAAAAAAGTGACAAGAAATCATCAGTTTGTATCATTCAGGAAATGAAACAATTCGCAGTTAGAATAAAGCAGTCTCTTGAGCACCTCCAGGACAGCTGTTCTCTAGCCACCCCTATTACTCATTGAGACTACAATAGATAAATAACAGACAATGAACTGAGAAGTCTGCACAACTCAAACCAAATCTTGTTTTGAACCTTTTTATAAGTATTGCTCACAGTGATTTTATTTTTTTTTTAGAACATTAACTTTGACATAGTTACCACCCCCCTGCTTAAATTTTCACCAATTAACACGCCTCCATAAAGTTTATATAAAAACAGCACATACCTTTACGATTCACAAGCCGCTCCTGTGCTCCGATTTATACAGATCTCTGAACAGATTATTTGACTGAAGTAACCACTTCCACATAAGCTCTCCATGTGTTCTCCAAGAATGTCTGATTTCATCTCAATCTCATTTCTGTCGCATTCACGCTTTTTGACACATCCACAAGTTTCAGCTTCACATGATCTTTTACCTTAACAAAAAAAAAAAAAAAAAAAAAAAAACAACAAGAAGCAGTTGTGAAACAACTCACAAACAGTCAACATAACGTATCTGCATCCAAAGCATATTGGGCTATGTATGAAGACAAAGAACTCCAAGGATTTGAATGCCAAGACTTCATAATTCTGTCTTCAAAACTTTCAGCACAGCCTTGAGCAAAAATAAGTTGTCACCCCCATTACCCATAAAAATGCATTAAAGCTACTTCTGAATCTCATCTTACAGGAAATTTGACAGATACTGAGGCATTCAGGACCTGCCTACACAAAGCAATGCAACACCACATTCAGCTGATGCTGGAGCCAGCTGTGAGAGAGCAGCAAAACTCAGTGGGCACTGCTGCTCACATCCCCAGAAACCCAACATGATGCTGGGCTCAGAATTAATGAAGCAATGCACTGCATTTGCCCCTCTAGCCTGACCTTGGGTGTCTCCAGGGACAGGACATCCACTGCCTCTCTAGGCAGCCCATGCCAGTGCCTCACCACTTTCACTGCAGAAAAACTTCCTTATATCCAGCACAAATCTCCCCTGTTCTAGTTTGAAGCCATTTCCCCTTGCTCTGTTACAACAGACTCCCCTAAAGATTCTGTCCACTTCCTTCTTAGATGCCCCCTTTTAGATACTGAAAGGATGCTCTCTGGTTTTCACAGCGCCTTCTCCTCTCCAGTCTACACAGCTCTTCAGCCTGTCCTCATATGGAGGTGCTACATCCCTTGGAATTTTTCTGTGGTCCTCCTTTGTACACACTCTAACAGGTCCAATATGAAAAGGTGGTGGAATTCATTCATTTGAACCACTTCCCATGGGACAGGTTGAAATTGTTCTTTGCTAGGACAACTCTGAGATCTAAAGAACCAAGATTTTAGCTGAGGTCTCTGTAAAACACATTTTTGTTATTAGGATGAGAATGGAGACCTCAGTGTTGTCTGACAAAAAGCATAGAAGGAAAGCATTTCAAGAAAGATGATAGTATCGTGCCTGGCCCAAGCAAACGATTTTGAATTAAGATGGTAACAATTTACTGAAGAGCTGGAAAGTTTCTTCATTTACTAGAACTGAGCAAGCTTTTGAAATGTGCAAGTAAAAATATAAATAATCTATGCAGCACTCCGTCTTTGAGTAAGGGGATTTTGTTTTCTGAGTGAACAATTTAATCCACTTTTTAATTTAAAATTATTAATTACTAAATTGCACCCAAATTTAAGCCTCACAAGAACTGTAACATTTTTATTGATTAAAAAAAAAAAAAAAAAAAGAGAGAGAGAGAGAGAGAGAGAGAGAGAGAAGGCAGACTACTGAGGGAGTCCTTAGAAGCTATTTTGTTTATGCACAGTGTAAAGAAACAGCTACACAACTTAATCAGGGTTACCAGTTTCCTCCCTTCCTTCTGCTCCTAAGCTTACCTCCCACAGATAGGTAGGTAACTCCTTCAGCCACAGCAAACTTGTTTTGTTGGTGAAAAGCCAGCCTGATCTGACCGCTCAGGATATATTTGCTCTCTAATTTGGTAAATGATTAATCACCAACAAGAATAATGGCAATGCCTGTCTCTTCAGTGGATTATGTTATCACTACAATACTTTACATTGGTAAATTCATGTGTGGTTCAGCTCACGCTTCACTTAAATATTTGACTAATGAGAGCTTTCTTGCAGATATTTCCTTGCTGTAGCAGCAGCCTCTCCAAGTGACAGGAGATATGAAACCTATATTAAAACACCATAATCATCTTAATAATTAATTCTTGCAACTGTTTTTTTTTTTTTTTTTTTTTTTAAAAAAAAAACCCTATTGTAAGACTAAAATATAACTAATAGCAGTTCCAAAGCAGCAGCTGAAACAAAACAATGAAAGAAGTGAAAACAAGGCAAAACAGGGCAAAAGATGAATTAGCAGAAATCTTTATGAAATCGCCCATATCACCTCTCCTCCACAGTACATGAGCACACACTGTTGAACTGAACTTTTCAAAGAAAAGTGAGGTGCACGTAACGGCACTTGTTGATTAAGCTTGTAGTAATCTGTCTGAAAATAAATTCCAAGCATCCCAGCACAGTGAGGAGTACTTAGTGTATAGTCTTTGTCACCCAGACTGTTGACGATGCAGTCCTATGAGATGTTAATTAACTGATTCAATCGCAGTACTCAGCTTGTGCTCAGAGTCCTGTGGCACGTGACCTGTTCTCCGTTCTCCATCACTTACAGGATGGAAAAGAGAACATTTCAACTCTCCCCTCCAAACACGCTGTATTACCAAGGAACCAGATTATTACTCAAGATCAGCAGGAGTAGCACTGCTTGAAGACAAGTTTGAGGCGGTGCTTTTTTTTAAAAAAAAAAAAAAAAAAAAAAAAAAAAAAAAAACAGTCCTATATAGGAGAACTTCAATCACTACAAGACATTCAAGAAGTATAAACTAACGCCCAAAAGCCAGCATGACATTCTGACAGTGATAAATTGCTGTTCCTTATGTCAAGGGAGTGCACACCAACAGCTGGCTGTTGCAGGAATTGGACACGCATCCTGTCACTGCAGCACAACCTCCTTACAGACCTTGCCCTCATTCCAGCTAGCCAGGAGAATTTCTTCCATTGCACCCAAGCACACTGCACATATTTTTTCCTATTTGGTAGAAGGAGGACTCTCCGTTCACTTCCTCTCCATATGCAAGAGGTAGTCCCAGCAAGTCTTCCTCACATAAATAAAGCATTTTTAGATAAAAATTTATTTTAAGGCATTTAATAAAATAATAAGGAAAATTACAAGAGCCTGTTAATAGAGGTTATTTAAACAATCATCATTAGTGTGATACTCTCCACCTTAAATACACAGAATCAAGATTCCATACTTTTTCCCCTCCATGAATTTAGCTTGAAAGTTAGAAATGCACAGATCATGAGAACTCCATGCAAGTGAAAAAACACTAGAGTAATAGCAGTGTTGAATATAGGAATGTAAATCTCTGAGCTCCTTATATTATGAAATAAAGTCTCCTTGTGTACATAAAATGCAGTTCAATGTTAAGTATTTTCTAGAAAATGGGGGACAAATCCCAATGTAATCTTCAGACAAAGTCAGATGCTTAATGCCTGTAAAATTATAGCTGTGTCTGGTCCTAAACTTGAGGGTCTTTTGACATACCCCCTGTAAAATCATTTTTTCCAGGAGCTTACAATTTGACCACGAAAATTTGATTCTGGATGAGTGTATAAACCTTCAGCTTGGGTTGTATTTCTGAGTGGTGCCCAAAAATACAAACGAGTTTATTTTCACCCATGCATAGGAGCAGCGTCAGTCTTTAAAGGATGCTCTTTGCATTAAAAATTTCACATTCGTGTCATTTATATACATGGGGCAAATTTGAAGAGAACAGCAGACAAGTTGCATTTCTAGCTAACCTGCTTTATAAGAATGCACCGGGCAAGAGAAGAACAGAAGCCCTTGCTTGTACAGTGATGAGTACACAAAGTAAATATTACAACATTTTTAAACACAGTACTAAAAATGAGCACTTATGGAAGGAAAAAACCTGAAGCTGCTTCCCAAAAAAGATTTTCCTAACCTACATTATTTTAAGTTTACAAAAAATACAGTCTAAATGATTCTATGTTCCCAGAATTACTATTTTTTTTAAACTCTATACTGAAAAGAATAAGAGGGCTGGCCAACCTGATGAGGCCTTCCTGCTGTTTTGGGGCAAAGGAATAAAGAAAACTGAGAAGCCAGATCTGATCCTAAAACTCTCTTCAACAACATGAGACCCCAGCAATAGCAAAGGGACAGACTGGCTGGTTATTTTAGCCAAGTGCACGTGTGCTCCTGTCTGCCTGCAGCCCACAGCTGCTGAAGTAGGCAGTGGGACTGAACAGGCACATGGGCAGGCATCTTTAAGCAGAAAAGAATATAAGCAGCAACGTTTGGGTTCAGATTTCAAATGCACCACCGTCCAGCAGCACTCATATCCCGCGTCACGGTGCTCACTGCAGCTCTACTTTCAGGGCACTCAGCCTCATCCATGAGTTAAAACAAGCAGCAGAGGAAGGGTTCACCTGTTCTGCAGTTTGACACCTTAAGAGCATGCCAGTGAGACCAGGATTAGAGTGATAGTTTGCTCAGAGAGAAGAAAGGATTCTGTGTTTTGCGGAGAGGTGGTATATAAGTGCCTGAAGACAGCTGCCCTTGTTTCTGCTCTCTGCTTGGATGCTTTCAGCACAACCGTGAGCAACCCGCCCAGGCATCAGCCCCAAGACACCACAAGGAGGCTAATAATCTAATCCTCTTTTTGCTACCCCTTGAACAGAGCTTGCAATTTAACAACAAATGCAAGTGCAGGGAGGAAAAAAAAAGTCTTAATAGCAGGGATAATTATGAACACCCACATATAATCTGACAATAGGAACAATTCAAGTAGCCAAACTATATTAAAATCAGCAGGAGAGCTCAGCTCTTATGGTTTGATGCCACCACTTCTGCTAGTTACTAGAGGTGCCCTTTGCAAATACTCATCCTTTCTTCCCTAGTAACAGCCTGTTTCTGTTATTTTTGTGGGTTCTGCTGAAGAGTAATAAAAGGGTCTGCCAAGAAGATTTCTGGTCTCTGCTATGCACTGAACAAGTCAGAGGCCAAGTTACCCTCTTCAACTGTTTCTAGGGGTGTCTTCTAGACGGCAGCTTTCCCCAGCTATGCCCACATGCTTGCACACCCTTTGCAACAAACAACATACAAGGGTCATCTTCCTCCCCTGTCTCTGCCAGGAGGCTTCTGTGCCCTGGACATACGCTGGACATACCTGGGACAATACTGCCAGATTGCTTCTGTCCAACCCTTTGGTTGTGTCTAAGCAAAGGATTTTTAATGAAGTATATGGACTCTGCAGCACTCAGATTTCTACCTTGTTGAGCTACATATGACTGGGCAGATGCCCACCAGCTGAGGAACTCTTGCCCTTTCCCAGGAATTGAAGTGTTTTCACAGCAGGAAAAAATAAAAACTGCTATTTTAAACCTCAGTTCTAAACATTGCAGTTAAGGACAAGATGCAAATCCAAGCATAAACAGCTGCTGAACTGCCTACAGCCAAACCATAGAAATCAGATATTTCTTGTTTTTAAGGATATAATCAAAGTGCTTCTTGTATACTTGAGAACCACTTTAAACCCAATGAATAGACAGAACTCTACTCCTTCTCATAGGCAGCTATTTAAGTTCTGCTTTCCCTCTACATCTCCTAGGTACCTTATACTAAATCATTACATTTGGTAAAAGTATTATTTAAGATAAATAATGTTACATTGGCTCTAGAAACATATGTCCTCACTAATGAGAAAATTAAGATGACCTGATGAGTATTTTACTAATTACACATTGAAGATCCCATCTCTGGTATTTAATACACATGAATTCATTCATTTACATGAAAAAGCCTACATCATTACAGAATAAAAGCATCTTGTAGCAGGCACGTGTGTCCAAAGGATCTGTTACATCAGCGTATTGTGTATGAGTCAAACATGAAGAAAGGCTTACATGCCTAGTGGCTTGTTTTCTCTCCCTCCCCAAATCAGCTGCCTGGATAGCAGGAAAGTCATGCTTCCTTGGGACAGACAACATACCACTCCTTTTGTATTTTGGAAGCAACAGCAAGTTCACATCCATTACAGATCACTTTTTAATTGACAATGAAAGTATTTAATACACCTTTTGATCTAATCAGTTAATGCACAAATATAAAATGCTCAGTATGAAATATAATATTCAGTTCAACTCAGCCATCATTTGGAGTGTGGGCCCACATGGGGCTCCACACACACAAAGCAGAGCACAATGCCTGCCAGTAACCTGCCAGAGGGTTAGGGAAGGATCCTGCACCTCACCTTTTATAAGAACAGAACAAATTTATGCTTTAGAACCCTGAATTAAAGGCATGACTGGAGGAGCACACTAACAGAAGGAAATGGAGGATTGCCTTCCAAGTAGGGCTTCTCTCCCCTTATACCCTAACAAGAAGTCCCATTAGTGCACACATACACACAAAGAAATTTGCTTAGTACAAGCTTTCCTGAGTCAGACCTGCCTACTACTGCTCGTGCTCTTGACTTCCCGGCCAAACATTAGCAATTAATGTAATAGTACAGCCATCTGGAGCACTGGTTGATTTTGTACAGCTGTTTGCTACTTGATCCTTAAGAACTTTACTCACAGGACCAGGGCCTATGCCCTAGATGTGCTGCTGTGCACCTCACAGGTAGAGTTGTGATGAGCCATGCTCAGAGAGCATAGAATGTGGCCAGAAATGTGCCTCCTGTGCAATACAGGTACAAATACAACTACATTTAAAGACAGCACCCTGAGGGTACAAGAGAATGAGATCAAAGAAAAGAGGGAGAACTGAAAGGGACTAATAGAATGCAGACAGAAGAGCACAGGGTCCAGAAAGAATTATACCAGCAAACTAACCAGGGAAGTCTGGTGCCCTTGGACAACTCAAAGGAATCACTGCATCATCTTTTTGTTGAAGACCAAGCTTAAGTCATATATACTAAGGCCAGCCTATGAAGGGCCAGCTTATTACAGAAAAAAAAAAAAAAAAAAAAGAGGATAGGAGATACAAAAATAAAGAAGAAAACATACACCAAAGAAAATACCAGGTACTCAGGGCTCATTCCACTTTGAGCAGCAAAACAGCTGTTCCAAGTTGCTTTGAAACTGTTCATGACTATTAAAATGCATAATATATCCATCTGTGGTATGCAGTTCTGAGACACTTGCGTATCAGGATTAGAAGAGACCTTGAAAGAATTCCAAAGGAGAATACAGCTTTAAAATAAAAAAAAATATCATAAACAAAGATACTTTGACACAGAGCATATCTGCTGGTCTCACTAACTGACTGAGCAGGACCTCAAGATGTGCAGCTCTGTGCTTCATGTCACAGAACAAGTTGAGATTACCTGAAAGAGTCAATTAGGTATTTTGCAAACCACAAAGCAGAAAGCATGTAAGGTGTTTATAATAAATCGTTGTTCATGTTTTCCAATGTAAACTAATTCTTACTTCCACAATGTTGGTGGTTTTTTTTTTTTTTCCATGCTTCCCCTTCTACCTCCCCCTCCCCACCCAAAGGATGTCATTCATTTTCTAGTCAAAACTAAGCAGTTCAGAACACTAACCGTTTGTTTCTGTACATGCACAGCATGCATGTATTTTCCTGTTTCATATCTGCTACCCTATCAAAACTCTGCTTCCACCACAGCCTACCCTATACAGAGGAAGACAGACAGATTTTAGGTAACATCTATGTAGCATACAATAAAGCCAAGTTCTCAATTCCTTATAAAAGTACACAAGAAGATTTTAAGATCAACCTTTTGGTTTTAGGGTGTCTTTATATTCTCAAGAAACCATAAGTTAATGTTTGCTTAACCCTTACGTTAGTCATATCAGAGAATTACAAGAAATATACATTTTTATCTATGAGCAACAGTTTGGTAGAAGAAGTTATTAATACAATCAGTACAGTACACACTCCCCCAAAATGTTAAGATTCACGTACACAGCTCTATAAAACTATGTCAAAAAATCTCCAAGAGAAAACACAGGTAACAAGAGGTTAAGCGTCACTCTTTGGCCAAGCCCCATTTATAATCACAGTAAATTCTGATGATGAGAACAAACCAAAATTCAAAACCAAAAATATTTTTCAAGGAAAGCCACAGTATTATTAATATTATGTTTTAACATTCTCCCAGTATTCTTGGCTGCAAAAACTGTTCTTGGCCAAATGACAGACTGCAAGCAAACTATAAATATGCTTACATTGATACCAGATTAAAGTACTCGCACTCTTTTGGTGTAAATTACCCCTGAGTAGCTTGCATCCTCATCTTATGTACACTCTCAATGCCTCCAATAGTCCACATTGCAATTGCTTTTTTCATTCAGAGATCTTAGCACGTTTTCAGCAGATGTATCATCAAGTGTTTTACATGCCAATCTGTTTATCATTAAAATGAAAAATCAATATGTCTGATTCAAGCGTAAACAGAAGTTGAATGTTCAAGCTGTCATTGAAAATGACGTGCAATTATAGAATATGATTTGCACTTGGCAAATCACTGTTTCCTAAGAAGGGCAACAGACAGTAGCAACAAACTTTTCACAGCAACTCAGTGCAGTGCCACTTATAGCCAGGGAATTCATTTCATGACTGCAAAAAAATACCTACGTAACCAGAAAGAGCAATAAGCAAACAATCACTGTTAAATTTAATCATTATGTATGTTTAGTTGATGAGAGAACATGTCACTTCATGTTACTGGGCTGAGTCCAGATTTTTATTTAAAACAGAAGTACTGAAAATAATAACTTCAAAAAAATACTCCGGGGTTTCTGTTCCGGACCATTAATTTTTCAGTCAAATCAAACTATCATTTAATTGAATCCTGATGCTGGGACTTGGATTCTACATTAAAAAAAACTGGAAACTAAAGCATATAACAATAATTTGTTATGCTGAGCAATTCATCCCAATATGTCAAGAAAAAAGAACGGCAAACTCAAAATAACGTTAGCCTACTTTCTGCAGTGACACAAAACTAATAACGAAAGGAAACAAACCTCAGTCCCCAGCCAAGGAACAAAGCCATTAACCATCATTTCCTCCAAGATACACTTAAAAGTACACACAAGATGAAAGAGAATACAGCAAGAGGAGAGATTTAGATTGGACATAAAGAAAAATCTTCTTTGCAATACAGGTGGTGAGGCAGTGGCTCAGGTTGCCCAGAGAGATGGTGGATGTCTTGTCCTTGGAAACATCTAACATCAGTCTGGGGGGGACACGGGAGGGGGTCTCTGAGCACTTAATGAAGTTGTAAGAGTCCTTGCTCATTGCATAGATGGCCTTTTAGGGTCCTTTCCAACTCAAACAATTCGATGATCTATAAATACTCATAACATTTTCATGAAA
The DNA here is from genome assembly GCF_026119805.1 of Tympanuchus pallidicinctus. Classification (NCBI taxonomy): domain Eukaryota; kingdom Metazoa; phylum Chordata; class Aves; order Galliformes; family Phasianidae; genus Tympanuchus; species Tympanuchus pallidicinctus. Next base: position 32,482,486 of record NW_026294721.1, on the reverse strand, counting down.
AGCCAAATAATTCCAAATTCTTAGGTATCCTCTGAGCCAATACAAACACACAGGTCTTCATGAGCAGCAGAGGACAATTTCAAAACAAAGAAAACTACCTCCAGAGTTGTGTCACATCAAGTACGTAAACACAACTGGGACAGGGAGAGTTGTTTCTCATCCAGCCTGTACAATCAATAAGTGTACAGAGGTGTAAAATCAATTGCCGTACAGAGTTCTAGGTTAAGTAGGATTATTGCAGTGGAAAGATAATAAGCAGAAAATGCTTACCGATGTTGTAGGCTCATAATATTCTCCACGAGGCAGGATCTCCAGGAAGAGAATCTTCCTTGGGGGCAGTCAGTTCTTAAATGGGTCTAGGAGAGGTGCAGCCAGGCTCCACCCCTTCCAGTAGCACAGTTGAATTGCCTTCACCTGTGCTCCCCATGACTGACTCATTGCTTGCCTCAGGTGGTCAATCAGAGCTTCGGGCCATGATTCAGCAGCTCCCATACAATGCCATACTCGCAATTTGACAGCAATAAGAGAACACCACTTCAGAAATAGGAGTTCTCTTTTTCTGATTTTAATCATGATTTACAGAAGTCTTCAAACCTGGCATATGGAGTCTTTAATTAGTATTTTGGTCCTCTTTGTGTCGTAATCCTATTCTCCCCCACTGCTAAATTACTAGAGACAATATCATCCACAGAATGAGGTAAGCCCCTCCATTTTTTACTTGAGGCAATCATTCAGCTGGCCAGCTGTAAATGTTTTCAGGCAGACAAGAACATGCTGAAATATATGGCAACTTTCAGCTAAGGATCTGTGAATGTCCTGGTCCTGCTGCACAGCTGACATGAACCAAAGAATTTCAGTCCTGGTGCATCAGAAGCAATCAGACTCAAACAACAGCAGATGGGGGCACGCTGGTTTCTCCAGGTCTTAAACATCAATAGAAATCACAGAATTCCTCAATGAGTGCTCCTCATCTTGGTTAGATAGTCCAGGACAAAGACAAAGGGGGGTACGGAAGGACAGTGGAGGGAAATCAGTGCTCTAATTATGATCTTGCATTTTTGCCTCCTTGTTACTTTCTATTTAAAAAAAAAAAAAAAGTAACTGAATTCTGTAATCAGAGAAAAATGTTTTTCTACTATGCAGACAGAAGGAAGCATTAGCTTCTTCCATATGTAGAGATCACCTGGGATTGCAAAGTAAAAGGAGCACTGTTACTCTAATTATCTGATTTGGAAGAGTAAATTTTACAACTGCACCCTCTGCCACATCTTTATTTTATTGCCACCAATAGGAGCATTAAGCACTTAGCATATCTACAGATTGTACCAGCAATCTCACTGCTGTAAGTTAAGCACCTTGCTGCTTAGTTAGGCTTTTCTAGGTATATTCCTATCACCGCATTTGACTCCTTCTCATCAGCTCAGCCAGGTTACAGAACCAAAGGGTACACTTTAACGTTTGCATTATCAAGTGCTTTTAACAAACGTTCAGAGATGCAGCAGCCTTCAAATGCACAATTAATAGACAAGCTTGCACATCAGTTTGTTGAATTGCACAATCAGGTTTTTGCTTTTTGGTTTGTTTTGTCGTTTTTGTTTGTTTGGTTTTGCTCAGGAAGAACATGCAAACATGTCTTAGTCTCCAAAAGACATATCTAAATTGCTTTAAATTGAATTTATTGTATAATAATCCTAATAAATATAACAGCTTAATGATTTAGAACAGCAAGCTCTGCTAAAGATTATTAAATGCTAGCCTGATAAATAAGCTTTGATTTTTTTAATATATTAAAATCCAGATTTACTTCACCTCCCACCCTAAAAAGAAGAAGGAAAAAAAAAAAAAACAAAACACAGCATTTCCCACACCACTGCTAAAACTAAGTCGCCCTCACCATTAGGTAGAGAGCAGTGAAGAACTCAACATATGGAAGATAGGGGGTATAAAATATATATATATTATATAAAGCAGATCAATTGTGTCCCAGTTATTTGTGTTGTTATAAGGATAGCATTTAATTATCTTGTGTATTCATTTATTATCTGTTTAAAACATTGATACTGCTGGATCAGAAATACAGCAATCTGCACAAACTCAGTACAGTTTCAGAGATTCTAGTAGAAAGGCAGAAGCATAGATGTACACAGGAGGTATATTTGCCTTCTTTCTCGCACAAAATATCAGGAAGAACAAAGGCCTGTTTCACTGAAGAGTGGAAGTAGGAGCTTCTTAAATACATGAAGTGTTGCTTTCCCTTGAAAACTTTATGCTTGCTTGAGAACTAATGAAATAACAATAACAAACCAGGAAAGAAAGTGTCTGAGCTACACATAGAAATTGCCAAACCCATGAGCAAACAAGACCCTAAGATTACTGAGAAGCAGAATCAGCAGTAGAAATACGATTAACTAAGAGCAACCTACAGGTTTTACCTACCACATCATCAGCAGATATAATCCTCCTCTCTATAGACTAACACAGTCCATTCCCTTAGCAGACGGGTTGTTCTTTCTAACCTTGTGTTTGTTGTATTAGCTACTCAGAAGTCATAACTGAGATCCCATAAGTAAAGACACTTTGGTCTCCTCTAGCTTGTACAGTATAACTATTAAAAGACTTGAACTAATATGCCTATCCACAAAACAAAGTTATTAACTATAAAAACAAAACTTCCTCTGAAATACATTAAAACAAAATCTGTTTAAATCCTTAGCTCGTCCATGGTACTCAGACCCAAAACTCAGCCCTCTTACAGCTGGCATTTAGAGTGCCAGCACCTGACTGGGATCAGCAGGTGTTAGAAGTTGCAAGAATTGTGCTGTTAATTATCTCTGGGTGTGTTTTTCTCCAGTACTCAAGGTTCCCTTAAACTGCTGTTCTAAGATCATTGCTTTTAGTTGCCTGTAACAATGCTAAATGCTAATCAGGGAGGCACTTTTGTGTTGAAGATGCAATTTTTTTTTTTAAATAAAAATAAAATAGGGAGGGGAAAAAAAAAAAGCAAAAAGCAAACACTGGTAAGTGCATAGATAAGTCTTGACAGGATAAGGAGGAATGGTTTCAAACAAAAAGAGATTTAGATAGGATATAAGAATTTTTTTTTCTACAGTAAATGTAATGAGGTACTGGCACAGATTGTCCAGAGAGGTGGGATGCCCTATCCATGGAGGCACCCAAGGTCAAGCTGGAGGGGCTCTGAGCACTTGAAGGAGCTGTAGGTGTCTCTGCTCACTGCAGGAAATTGGACCAAATGGACTTTAAAAGGTCCCTTCCAACTCAAACAATTCTATGATTATCAGAAGAAGAGAAAGGCAAAATAACAAGAGATTTCTCAAATCTTGAGAACTTTTGGTATACTAACACTTTCTAAGTAAGACCTGCTATCTAAAGGCAAGTGGGGTTCTGCTTTGGGTATGTTTTCCATAGGAAAATACATCAGGCTAAATTCTAATCCTCGTAGAATCTGTGTGTAAACATCCCCCAAAGGGAAAGCTAAAGTGGATGTGTGAGACCTGGGCTCTGGAGTGGAAAAGCTCCAGAAGTGAGCCCTCTGGCAGGGCTCTGGGACAGGAAGATCGTAATCAGCTTTGTAGCTCATCCTTCTAAGTCAAGCACAAAAAAACTTTAAGGAATGCCTGAATGATCTAAATATGCCTTCCTTTTATATCTTCCTATCATCTGCAAATAAAGGATTACTTGCTGTTTGTACCATAGCTCAGCAGGCATGACAAGCAGCCCCAAAATGGAACGCTTTGTGTTTCATTCAGCAGATTAGGAAAGCCCACAGACAGGTTTGCAAAAAAACAGCCTGTCATTTGATACAGACTGGGCAGGCACTGCCTCCACTGCACAAGAGCTGATGTTGCCAGGCCTTTTTGGGTACCAGGAAGAGCTGGAGTTTGGCATGCAATGATGCTGCTGCCTATCACGCTCTTTTCCCTGCCCACTCCTGATTGCTCAGCCTGCCCAGCCACTGCCCAGCTGTGTACCTGCCTGTTCCCTGAAAAAATTATGCTGTCTGCTGCAGCTGTGACTCCTACTTCAGTGTTTGGAAATTTTTTCTCTCGCTCCCTCATCTGCGAAGTGCCAAGGAGCTCAGCTGTTCAGCATTTCATTGCTGAGCTCTTTGGGAAGGCATGGAGAAGCCACAAATGGGCTTCACTCCTTTTTCATCGGAGGAGTCTTAAACTGAAAGAGGGAAAGAAGGAGAGAAAGGCAACTTGAGGCTGTTTTTTTGTTGTTGTTGTTTTTGTTGGTTGGTTGGTTTTGTTTTAGTGTGTGTGTGTCCTTGCCCTCTATGAACTGAAGAATATCAAAGTTTTCACCCTCACCACGTTTTGAATGTCTCTCTGCCCTCTCACATGTCTCAGAGCAGCAGAGGGAGTGCCCCCACCTATTACTCATCACCCAGCTATACCTGGGGGGAAGGCTATATTTCAGACTTTCTCATCTCTTTGCAGAGACGGTAGAGTCTGCTACTGAGAGTAGTCAGAGGAGATCTTATCATGCCTTTTAAAAGGATTTTTCTCCCCAACTAAACAAAGTAGGAGTGGCCAATGTCATCTATATTCATGCCGTGTTTTATAGCTCAAACATCAGATCACTCCTGCTGTAATCCAGTTTGTAAAGCATGTTTGGAGGGAATGAAAACAAAGCAAAAAGTTATTTTTTTCACTGAGTGTAGATCAAAAGGCTTACATGCTGTGCTTTTACCACAAAGCAAATGTTTGTGCTATGTAAACTCCCAACAATTGAGATTATAATGAAAGCACTAACAGACATTTTTATTGACCTACAGCTCACTTATAATCACAGGTATGTTCAGTAGCTTTTAAAATCCAAGAGGACAGAATTAACTTCCTGGCTGTTCTTACTGTCCAGTGTTTTGTGAGCCTCCCTGCTTTGACGTGGGCTTTCATTTCATTGGGAGGTTGTGGCCACAAAGCATTCACAGCCCCTGCATTCCCAGCGCTTCAAGGCAAAAAAGAAAATAAATTAAAGTCAAGTGGGTTGTGTGAAAATGTTTGGGGCTCAGAAATCAAGAGGGGAAACAATAACCAGGATCAGCAATAGCTACCCAGCAGCAGAGAAAGATAGGGAAATGAGCTGCAGAAAGATCTCCTTACGACCCCAATAACTTTTGCCTACCAAATTTAAAGGGCCTTTTGATTTCCTCCCCAAAGGGTGCATGGGGATTGTGTTGATTTAAGGAGCACAGGAAGGCAGCATGGCTCTCATCCCCAGCAATGGTGGTGTAAATAAGCCCAGGCTAAAATAAGCCCACAAAATAAGGCCAGTAGACAGCAGACAGAAAAAGCACGATATACCCATTGCAGAAAGAGCTCAGTCATGAGATCAATGACTGTAGTTACTGCAAGCAAATCCATAAACATGCATTCCTATTAATCCACAGAGCTGAGTTAGCTACAGTTGACAGATAAGTAATGGCCTCTCTGAGCAGAGCGGTGCTGTACGTGGCAGTCATCCTCATGAGGCAGTACTACCACTCCCAGGGAAGGCCATGAGACAGGAGCAGGCTCCATGTTGTGAAGGACCTGCTCACGTTCAGCAGGGTAGCATCTGTGAGCATCTCACAGCTGGGAAGCCAGGCTCCTGAAAGGAGGGAAACCTGCCCTCAGATCTCTTCTCCTTCCTTGTCTGCTGGAGCGGTTTGGACACAACAAACACGTTCGGATTCCCTTTTTTCACCATTGCCAAAAAGAAGCACCTTTTAACTGTCCTCTCCAAGCCCAGCTTCAAAGTCAATGTCTCTTTGCCTGGGTGAAGCAGAGGCACTCCTATAGGCTGTATATAAACTCGTCTTACAGTTTAGGGCTTTGGTGTGTGTTGTTTGGGTTTTTTTTAGCCGGAGATCTTTCCAACTCTTCTTTGCATTTTATTATACCTACGCTCTGTTTCCAAACACTTTTTGATAAGCTGTCCAAACATGCCTAAGTATGGCTTTATGTGATTGCTGCAATGTCATCAGGAGCCATTTCATCCAGACTACCACGTTAAGCTAACTATAAATTTGAATAACAGATCACATCATAAATTCCATCAGAACAAATATTTTTCTAAAAGCATTTAAGGTTTTCTCTGACAGGGGATGCCAGAACAGCTTCATATAAAAATACAAGTTTAAAAAAAAAAAAATGAAGCAATGCTGAACTGATGAAGAAAATTTGCCATTATGTTTCCAAGCGAAACACTTTTTAAAAGAACTGTCTAATAAGGAGCCAGCTCTTTGACACGGTACGTTACAGTGAGTAAGCAACTTGGCTGCACTCCCAGGCAAAGAGAAGCTCACTGGGTGCCACCACATTGCTCTTACACAAGAGGTTTCCCCAATCGCTGGTTAATATGTTAAACTCTTCTGGGCTCTGTGGGGAGAGCAGGGACACCATGTCAGTGTTCCTGCCCCTGTCACAGCCAGTGAGCAGCCTGGGGTCAGACCATGGCATGTCTCTCACTATTTCCCTGTGAAGAGGCACGACGGTGGCAGTGGCAGCAGGGGCAGCCATGGTACCATGGTGGTGGCAGAGCTGCCTGAGACATCCATGAGCCTGCCTGCTTCTAGTGGGCTCTGAAGGCCACAGAGTGGAACAACCTCAATGCGTACCAAAACCTGACTGTTATGCCTCAAAGTCTTCTGCCTTGAAATTTCAAAATTGCACAAATGCACACCAGACCCTTTCCCAAACAATTTTACCAAGAAAAAGTGGCAGACATGAGGTGAGAGACATACTCCAGAGCCTCCACGGAGAATGGGAGCAGCTACCCTGAAGGACCACTGCCACAATGGACTGCTGAGGGCCATGGTAACTCACATCAGAGCAGGGATGGTCTGAGGGCTCATGGATGGCACACATCAGCTGGGACATCAGCCGGGACACCCCAGGGGCCTGTGGTGACCCACATCAGGGTGGGGACACCGCCAACAGACAGTAGCTGGGCAATGCCCATGCACTGATTTATCCCAACACTACTACAGAATGGCTTTCAAGAAGGCCAGGTGCCATTTTCCCCACAGAAGTGTTGGATTGATGAAGTCACACTGCTCATGACCATCCAGCACAGGGAAAGTTTCAACATAAGAAGGTGTGCAGCCTGAAACATAGGCTTTCTCTCTTCATGGCTGGCAGAAAGTGAAGCAAGCAAAAGGAAAAACCACCACAGAGAAAATATGGGATATTTTATAGCACGGGGTTTAAGCTGCAGTTGCAGCACTACTGCAGTGATCTTAATGACCACTGCAGTTTCAGGTTTGTAGAGAAATTCTACTTCTGTTAGGAAGAAAGAAAAAAAAATAAAGCAAACAAAATTCTTTTGGATAATTTTATTTTGATGAAATTTGCTTGGGTTTTTCTGCTTCCTCAGTGAGAAGCTGTGATGGGGGAAAGAGACCTGTGCTGAGAGATGGAAGATTTCTGACATGTTCTTCTGATTTAAGATAGTTTACACACACACACAAAGAGAGAGAGAGAGATAAATCAGTGGCAACTTGAAGGCCTTGGAAAACAGAAAGATGAGAAAGTGATTTGCTGTGAGGACTGACATGAGGAATGACATGATATCTGTTGGATACTTACTAGATACTCTGGATACACCATGTAGAACACTGTAGACAGGCTGGGCGCAAATCATGACATCAGACGTCCCAAAAACTGTGCAAGAAGAAAAAGCCTAAGTGATGCATATTTACCTCATCTTCAGTAAGCTTCTTCACAATCAGTTCACAACCAATAAATATAATAAAAGTAATAAGAAATACTCTCTTGTAACAAAACTATGGTATTCAGATATTTTGAAGTCATTCTGGCATTATTTTCACTCTTCTCATTCAGAAGCATTCAGACCAGAGCCGAGCACCACACACAAACACCTCAAGCTGAACATTTTACAGCTTGAGGGATGGAGTAGCACCAAAAAAACACGAAGTCCAGCAGAAGCAGCTATGTGACAAGCATAGCAAGGAGAGTGAGCACAAACAGTGCGAACACTCACAGCATGAGCAATGAGATCCAGCACGCCGCAGCCATCAGAAGGTGTGACACCTGCGTGGTTTCCGGATGAGAGCAATAGGAAGGCAGTGAGCTGGGACACCCCAACAGTAGCAGTACTGTTGGGCTATACCTGTTTTTTGAAAAATGTGACATCCCCTTCAGCCTACACCTGCAGCGCTTAGCAGAACGTCTAATTTCACCAAGCACGGATGAAAATGAATTAAGCAACTACATGAAGATCTTGGATTTCCATAAGCTTTGGACAAGATGTACAAAGCAGTGTAGAAAGCCATGCTAAAAAAAAACCCTCCAAGTGGCACCCCTTCTAGGGTTTCTCTGCTAAGCTCTCAAATCCCCCAAATTTGAATCCAGCTCCTACAAGGAAACAAGGGGTGGTTTCATTCAATTGCTGAACTACAACATGACACTACTGAGAAAGAAGTCCAATGACAGTACTGCAAAGTCAGATAGAGGGAGAAGAAAGACGTGTTAAGTACACTGAGCTGGACATGGGATATGAGCAAGCTATGGGCTGAAAAGTCCTGTCACAAACGACTGAATCCATACAATGAGGCTTGAAAACCAGTGCTAGGCCATCTAATCCTCACTGATAAGTGTTGCTACTGCACAAACCAGATTGTGAGGAGATGAGGCTCAACGGGGAGTGTAAGGCTTAGGTCTAACCAGACAATCCTGGTTGCTGTAGCTCAGTAGCTGGCTCATGAGTGATGGGTGGCACACACTGATGACATGGACATCATCAGCCCTGCTCAGAGGTGAGACATGAGCTGGTCAGACTGCCATGTGCTGAGAAAAGGCAGCGATCCTGCAGAGTAATCCACAGAGTAACCACACACCGAGCAGGAGCCCTCTGAGCATTCACAACCTGGGTTGGGATGCTGCTATGGAGTGGACAGAATGAGAGAAGCCAGCATAGGTGCTAACCCCATCCTTCTGACTCTGCTTTCTGACTCTGAAATAAGGAGTGAACACATACAAAACAGGAGGGGAAAAAGAAAAAAAAAAAAAAAAAAAAAAAAGGAGGAAGATGCCTGTAAGCAACAGCTTGCTTTGTCCTGAAGAAACAGCAGCCAGAGCAGGAAGAAGGAATGTGCCTGTGTGTGTGCACCATGTGGGACAAAGGCAGCTCCTTGCCTTTCAGCCCTATTGGAAAGCCCCGCTGTCATCTCTCAGTCCTATATGCCTGCAAACGAGCAACACCACGCACGACGTGCTTCTTGGTGTCTTTGATAACAGGTTTCTGTTGTTACTCTCATATGAATTTTCCTTTTGGAAAGATGTATGCATCCAGTTTTGATATTCTGTTATCTGGCTGCAGACAAGTTGCAGGCTTGCATGTCTGGTGGGTGCAACACACACACACATACATACACACGTTCACCTCCTTCCCCCCTCGTGCTGACCTCTCTCCACACTTCTCCACCCCAACCCGATGCGTTTGCTCCGTCCTCATTGCCTTCCCAGCCCCAGGGCAGCTCCTCTCTCTGCCGGGGGAAGGAGTCGCGGAGCTGCTCTGGGGCGGGAGGGAGAGGGGGGGGGGGGGGGGGGGGGGGGCGGTGGGCTGCGTTTTACCTCGGCCCCGGGACTCGCTCGGGTAGCGGGGTGGGGGCGAGGATAAGGCTGAGGCCGCGGAGGTGGGAAGGAGAGTTTGGGAATGGTTAAAAAAGTTCTCGATAAGCAAATTCAGCTGCTGTCAGAGAGATTCCCCCCCCCCCCCCCCCCCCCTCCCCCTTTTTTTCTTTTTTTTTTTTTTTCCCCTCTCCCTCCTCCTCTCTCCCTTTTTATTTTTAAGGCAGTTGATGTGGTAATTAAGAATTTGGTGAGAGCCCGGTCAGGTCATCTCGTTTCTCAGATCAGAGCCCCATCAGAAATTCTTTCAAGTGTCCTTCTGCGTCGCCAAAGATGACAACAGCAAATCAATAAGCGCTTGAAATGAAAGGGGCTGCCGGCTAGCCCCCGAGGCTACAGATTTTCGCACCGCCGCTCTCTTTTTCTGAACTTCTCGCGCTGTGCGCTGCCTCTCGTAGCGGAGACGCCTTTATGCCTATGCTCATGACGAAGGTAAGCTCTCGGCTCGCACACTATCGCGACACGGGCTACTGCCACCCACTGCCCCGGGATATCGCAGAACTGGAGGGCCCGGGTGGTGTCTCCTCTTCCCTCTCCTTCTGGAAAAAAAGAAAGAAAGAAAGAAAGAAAGAATTAATAGGAGAGGAGTAAGGGATCAAAGAAAAGAAAAACAAATAAGGGGCTTGAGGTTACTTTGTGCATAGGGAGATCACTGCGCCCCATCCGCACTGCCGTCCTCACCCCGGCGTGCCCCGATGTACCTAACGAGCGGGCTCCACGGAGCACCCTAATTGGGCAATTCATTAGGTATTCTTTTAGTTCGAGTGGTTAAGCACTCATTTCGAACCGATGATAAAACGGCCGGAAAACGCGAGGCAGGGCCCCTGTAATTTATATGCAAATCGCTGCGTCCGTTCGAAACGCTTAATTTTGGAACAATCATTGTGTTGTAACGCCGGGATCAGCCGTCCGAATGAGCAATTTTGAAACCGACTCTGGACGGGAAGAAAATATTCGAGCAGCCCAACAGATCGATAGCGTCTGAGCGCGTTAACAGAGCCGCCCTAGGTATCTCCATACGCGTTCGCCTCCAGATAAGGAGCGCAGAGAGGCGGGGGGGGGGGGGGGAGCTGAGGGCAGAGGGACGGAGCACAGTCTGCCAGCAAAGGCAATCCAGCGCTCGGCGCTGCGCAGCAGAACTCCGCTCTCCTTCGGTACCTCCGCGGAGGCCGATGGAAAACACCGAGGGACGTTTCGTTGCCTCACGTTGCCGGCTGGGGGGAGTCTTAATTTTCATTTCTTCGGAAGAGAACCCCGGGCCGAGCCCTTTCCGTCAGCCGCCCTCGGGCTGTCACCGCCGTGGCAGCTCTTTGAGCGGCCTTTGCTGCCCCGGTTGTGCTCTTCCGTTTCTCTTTTTGACAGAAGGGGAGAGAAAAAATTGGAATCCGGGCATTCAGGCGGCTCCGCGGTTTCCAGCCACCCTGGACCCTCTTCCACAGCAGCATGTCTAATGTATTCCCCGGTGACTCCGGGCATTAATTAGTTGTTTAATAGGAGTATGACTAAAAATGTAAAAGAAGGATTAGGAGCGTGAAACGTATGTCCAGCTCCTTCCACACACTCGAGGAGGGAATGAAAATCACCCGCTCTCCTCTGTTCCTCCAGGAGCCATTTGCATTTCCCACCAGCTGCTCACTTGGGCTGCAGAGGGGTAACGAGGGTGAGAGTGGGGCCGGGCTGCGGCCCCGCGGGGCTGCGCACCCGCGCGACTCCCCGTTAAACCCCGGGAAACGCCGGCTGGGAGCCGGCAGTGCTGCCTCTCCTTTCTCGGATGCGCAGGGAAAAATGTGTTTCACTCGGCTCTGCGGTCTCAAGGACAGAAACAGGCATCCGAGGGCACGCTCCGTCCATTCGGTTCTCCCATAGAACCCCTCACATCGGCGAGGGGCACACGGTAACTGCAGCTGCAACCCCTCCGCTATGCTGCGCTGCGCGGGGCCGGGAAGCAGAGAGCTCCAATGCACCGCGGCTGAAATCTTTTCAAAACAGCCACCGATAGACCTAGTGCTGCCCTCGAACTGAGAAAATGTGTAAAGAAAATGTATCATTTCTTTTTTTTCCTTTTTTTTTTCTTTTCTTTTTTTTTTTTCCGCATAGTCCCTCCAGAAACAAAACTATGAAAATGCTGCGAAAAAAAGCATTCCGTTTGGTTTGTTCTAAGTAAATACATCCGACTTCGTTTGTTTCTCAAAAGCCGAAAACGGCTTAAAATCGAAAACCTCTCCCTCCGCCGCTGGGTCGGGGCCGTTCGGGGCAAACGGGGCCAGGAGTGATCCCGGCACGAACGAGCAGCGCGGGGCAGAGGGGCATTTTCGCTGCCTCGGCTCTGCGTTGGTGGTCGGATGAGAACAATAACCCCGCGGATTTAGAGAAAAAGGGAAAAGAAAAAGGGAAAAGAAAAAGGGAAAAGAAAAGAAAAGAAAAGAAAAGAAAAGAAAAGAAAAGAAAAGAAAAGAAAAGAAAAGAAAAGAAAAGAAAAGAAAAGAAAAGAAAAGAAAAGAAAAAGGAAAGAAAAGAAAAGAAAGAGGAAAGAAAGAGGAAAGGAAAAAAGGGGAAAATGGAAAGAAAAAAAAAGGAAAAAAGATAAAAAGACAAAAAAGGAAAAAGAAAGGAAAAGATGGGGGAAAAACAGAAAGGGAAAAGAAAAAAGAGAAAAGAGAAAAAGAGAAAAGAGAAAAAAAAGTGAAAAAGAAAAAAAGAAAGAAAAAAGCGAGGGGAAAAAGGAAAGAAAAAAAAAGAAAAAAAAAAAGAAAAAAAAAAAAAAGAAGGAAAAAAAAAGAGAAAGAAAGAAAGAAAAGAAAAGAATGGACAGGGGGAGGTGGGTGGAAGCAGAGACCTCTCGCCACAGCCCGGCGCTACGTCTCTACACCTGAGCAGGACCGGCCCGGCCTGGGAAACTTCTCGCACACAAACTCGCGCCTCCCGGGCGGGCGGGGCGCGCTCTACGCGGGCGCGGAGGGGCCACGGCCGCCCTCTCTCTCTCACCTCGGCTCTTCTGCGGCCACCCAGCCCTCCTGCCGCCGCCGCCGCTGCTCCGCCGCCTGCCCCCTGCGCCCGCGCCCGGCCCCGCGCAGCGTAGCGCCGCGGAGCCGCCGCCCGGCCCGGCCCCGGGGCACTCGGAGGAGGCTCCGTGACGTCAGGCCCGGGGGCGGGGGCCGGGGCCGGAGGGAGGCGGTGGCGGCTCCGAGCCCCGCAGCCAGCGCAGGAGCCCGCCGCGGCCCCGCCGCCCCCGGCAGCAGCGGTAGCGGCAGCAGCAGAGCGGCGGGGCGAACGGCGGCCGGCCCCGGTGAGTGGTGCACGGAGAGAGGGGCACGACGGGGCGGGACGGGACGGGACGGGACGGGGCCGAAGCCAGAGCTGCCCGTCCCCGGAGGCTGCCCGGGCTCGGGGGGTAGCGAGAGGCTCCTTCTTTGCAGGAGCAGGCCCGCGGTTACCTGTGGGCCTGGCCCTGCTCCTGCGAAAGGCAATTACGAGCGGTCGGCCCTCTCGATCCTAATTTCTAAACGGCTTCTCTTGGCCCGTCGAGAGCCGGAGTTCTTTGGGAACGGCTGCTGCCGCTGCGTCCCGGCTTTCCCCGTTGGGGCGGGTACGGCAGAGCCGGCCGCGTCTCTGCGTGGGGTGGCTGCGGCCGGGGAGCCCGTGCCTTGCGGTGGGGGTGTCCCCGGGACGGCGGTCTCGGCAGTCACCGGCGGGTGGACGGCCTCGCTCCGAGCCGCTTTCGTTGTGGAGGCGGCGACCGTGGGCCGAAATCCCGGCGTAAAGCCGCTCCCACAGCCCTCCGTGCTTCGGGAGTTGTTGGGATGCGTGCCGGGAGACTCAGCTTATTTCTTTTTTTTTTTTTTTTTTTTTTTCCTTTTTTTTTTCTTTTTTGTCTCTTAAAGAATAGCAATAGGTACAAAGAAAAAAAAAAGGGGGGGGGGGGGGGGGGGGCGAGGAGGGTCGGGGGAAGAAGAGATAAAAATACATTGTGTGACACTGCTTCGTTGTTCGCGTCTTGCAGGTTTTACAATGGTAGTTCTGCTAGCAGGTTCTTCCCTAGTGGAGCCGGCCCGGGAAGGGAAGGGAACGGAAGGGAAGGGAACTCTCTGGGCTGCTAGTGTGAGCCTGCAGAAATGTTTAATTGTGAACGAGGAGTGTGCAGAGATACGGCACTAGCAACGGCACTATAGGTGGAGGGCAGAGCCGCCTGCAATTGAGGCACCGCGCTGCAGACTATAGGGAAATGCTTCTCGTTCCTCTTGGACCTGCTCTGCAATGTGGTTTATCAAAAAATACGAATTTTATTAAAAAAAAAAAAAAAAAAAAAAAAAAAAAAAAAAGAAAAGAAAGAAACAAAATGAAGAGGGTGAGAAAGGGAAGGAGCATTACAGTCAAGGAGCAGAAATCGGCCCTGCAAAGGCATTTTTCTTCATCGAAGCGGGTGAATACGGAGAACAAACTTCCCCCCCGGCGTGGCCGCTGTCCCGTCCGTGGGTCAGGCGAGACCCCGAGGTGGGCAGGCGGCCGCTGGCTGTGCAGGACTCGTTTCGGGCAGCCGGAGGAGAACGAGGGCTGCGGGCCGCGTCCCAAATAGGCCGTGCCCGGCGCTAGGCCCAGCGTCCGTTCGGAGCCGCGTCGGCCTCGGGCAGAAGCGCTGTGTCACGGCGTCCCGGGACCGCCAGGCTCGTACCGTGCCTCTCGATACTTTGCTTTGGGTTTTCCCGTCCCTCTTTCCTTCTCGTAGCTGCCGGGGTGGACGGAGCGCTGCCCGCCGGCACCGGTCACATCTGCGGTATTGCCGAGACCCGGCCCGGCTTGGGCGTTACAAAAGGGGCAGCAACGAAGCGCACCGAAGCGACGGTGACATGCAAATTGTCCCCGAAATTATCATAAGTAAACACTGGAAGCCTGGACTAATAAAATCCCATCTGTGTTACTTCATATCGAGTTAGTAGAGAGCTGTGATAATGAATTTTGTAATATCTCCCGAACAGACATCTCAATCAGGCACTAATCCCATGATTTTACCGCCCAGCCGCTCGGACCGGGGGGGCTGGGGACCTTCCTCCGCATCCCCAAAACGTGGAGGCAGGAGGGAGCCGGGCCGGGAGCCGCATCGGGGGCTGCGCTCTATTTTCCCCGGGTGCGACCTCTCTCCGTGGGGGGAGGTCACGTCAGCATGGCTGCGACGGGGCTCCTGGGCACCTGTTGTTATTATAATTGCTATTATAAGTGCTGTGATTATTATATTTATTATATATGTAACTGTAGTCCTCGATTCGTTGCTTTAACAACCCAACCCGCTTCGTCTTTTGCAGATAACGGGTAATGGAGTCCAACTGCCGTAAACTTGTCTCAGCCTGCGTGCAGCTAGGTAAGAGAACCCACCGCCCCGCGGCCTCCGATCGGGGAGCCGGGAGGCGCCGGGGGAACGCAGGGACCCGCCGCCCACAGCTCCTCCGCGGGCCTCGCCGCTCCGCGCCCGGCCGCCCGCCTGCGCGGCACTATGGCGCCCCCTGCCGGCCGCCGGCCGCTCGCGCGGCGCCTCCAGGTGCGCACCCTCCCCCAGCCGCCCGCTTCCAGCAGCGCCCCGAAACGCTCGCAGCGCTCGCACCGTGCCTCTCCGCTGCCGGCGGGTTCTCTCTGCTAGCTTGGGGATTTTTTTTTCTTAATTGTTTCCATTTTTAGCCCCCCATAACCTCCCCATAGCTGAGGGGTGCCACACCGCCTTCACATCCTCTGCCCGCTGCAGGGGGCCCGAGGGTGGGCGAGCCCAAGGGGTGATAAAGAAAAACACCCAGGCAAACACATTATAAAGAAGAAAACAAGCGCTCTGTATTCCAAGAGACTGTTTAATCCAAGATAAACGTAATTTTGTTTAAATAAAATATATTAACCTGAATTAATAATACAGGAAACTAGACGGAATTAATAATGCACGCCTTGCCAGTGTCGTGGTTAAACACTCCCCTGTGGGAATGCCGCGTTAACCCCCGCGGCTCAGTGCTGCTCTGGGAGTAGCCTCAGGCTCAGAGCACCATGAGGCCATCGGACATCGCAACCCCCCAGGCACTACGGTGAGGATCGGGGGCGGCAGAGAGTGAAATGCGGGGTGATCCCGGCCGTGCAGGTTTTAGGAGCCAATAAGTTTTAATCCCGGAAACATACGCCATGTTGAATTGGGCTCAAATCGGTTTTGCCGGGTGCTGGCACTTTGTCCTTCTGCCGGTAATAAGTGTTAAATAACGTGGAAAGGAAGGGTGACATCGCTTTATGTATGGTTGGGAAATAAGGAGGGCCTTCCTCCCTCCCGACCAACAGGTGGTCTTAATCAGAGCTCTGAGCGCAAGCTAATGGGGAAGTGGGAACCTTTCCGATAGAAGAAATTTACGAGCCCTTCCCTGCCAGCTTTACTCTTCAAAATATTTACAAAAGTAATGCCACCATGCGCTCGCTGACATGCTCACTTTTACTTCTCCCGCCGAGAAACAAACGGATATTTTCTTAACCTTCAATTAGGAACGCGGGTTATTGTCATGCACGTACAATGCCCTGCCTCGTTCCCCTATCATCCGTTCTGCGTCCCACCCGTCGGGCTGAGGGGGAAATCTCTACCCGAATAGCTTGAATGCCATTAATTGAACAAGAACCCATGGAGCAGCGCTGGGTTGTACAACTTGCTGTTGTGGGGCAGATGTGCTCGGGTGGCAGCTCTCGGAGCGCCCCGACGTGCAGGGCAGAGCCCGAATCTCTGCGATTTGTCTTCGAATTCCGTCGAGGTTTGCGCAGAGGTTTTATCGATTTTTTTTTTCCCCCTTCGTTTCGTTGCGCTATGAATCCCACGGTGCTCGTCGGTTGCGGGCTGTGCCTGAGCATCAAAACTTCAGGTTTTACGTAGTTTACTCCGAGAAAAATTTTTCGTCCTTCTGTGCGTCAGACGTAGGATAGTGGAATAGTGAGGGTACCGTCCGGGACTGCTTCTGTCGGAACGCATGTTTGGGAACGGGCAGCGCGACGCAGTGATTGCGCGGGTTGGGAGCTATAGGTGGACGCACGGCGAGGAGTTGCTGCCTACGGATGCCTCTAACGGCAGCGCGAACGCGAGCGTCGGGTGAATGCAGCGCTCCTGCGGGAGGAGGGAACGAAATTCGGGCGGAGATGCCGCAAGCGAGGCGGGCTCTGGGGCTCCGGGGCTCCGGCTTGGGAGCGGGACCGCTGCTCCCGGGGAAATGGAAATAGTCAAGTGCGAAAATAGCGCTACAGCCGAGAGTGGCAAAGGCGGGTGCCCTGATTACCTGGAGAGGCGGAAAAATTGCTGCTGGGTGCATATGGTTGGAAAAGCACCCAACAGGAAGGCTGGCTTCTGAGGGGCTTATTCGAATAATTTTTATGAAGGGCCAAGGGATGCTTAGATTCTACCTGTGCGTTTTTAATTGAACGAATAGAATCTATAGAATTCGTTAGCTGCCCGAATTGTGCTGCAGAATTCCTTCCCCATCAATCGCTAACGCGAGTGTCGCTACAACAGCGGCCACCTCCCAGTATAAAGCACTGGGATTACAGTACGCCCCGTATCAGCGGCACCAGCGCGAATCGATTGTTTCAACCCCTCGGATGGGAGGGGGGGGAAGAAGAAAAAAAAAAAAAAAAAAAGGAGCAGAAAAGAAGAAGAAATCGTTCTTTGAGCTGAACACTCAGTAACTTCATATCGCTTAAAAAAAAAAAAAAAAGAAAAAGAAAAACAAAAAAAAAAAAAAGTGAAAAATGGAGCAGTGATCCCGCCTTACGCCCAGCCCCACGGAAGGTGCCCGGTGTGTGCTGTGGCCCCGCCTCCCCCCGCTGCCGGACGGGGACAGACCCCTCACCCGAAAGTTTGATACCGCGTTTCGGCTGTCGCATCAATTGTGGTTTATTTTTTTCCTTCCCAGCCGGCGCGTGAGAATAATATATGCAGCAGTTGTTAGCCTCACTCCAGGGAAAACGAAATGTATAAGGAAAGCTTATTCGTGAGGAGGAATATACTAATGGAACAATCTGATGTCTTCTTAATCCTATGTAAAAAGCTCTGTAGTCTTCCTAATATTGACTGAATGGGTAATTAATGGCTCTTCATCGAGGAGAATACGCGGTAATCCGAGATAGGCGGGAGACAACAAGGGAGGGGAGCAGCCGGTAAAGCGAGCGGGACTGCGCAACCCCGAGGTGTCGGTCGGGGAGAGGGTTACACAACGATCCTATAGGGAGATAAAGGAAAAGTGGGAAAGTAAAGACCTGCGGGAGGTGGTGGGTGGGGAGGAGGGAAGGGGGCAAAATAACACTCAGAATAAGATAAAAATAAACCGAATACAACCAAAGAATAGCAAAAGGAGAAGGAAGGGTTCCTCGGTCCCTATTATTAGGTGTTGCGCCCGGCACCCCGGGCTGGGCTTTGGGGCGGCCCCGCAAAGAGGAGTGCGGGCCCGAGAACGGATGGGAGCTGCCAGAGGGAAAGGAAAAGTTTAAAAAAAAAAAAAAAAAAAAAAGACTTCTGACATTTTAATTGGAACCTTTAGCGCTAATATATGGCTTGGGTGCCTACAATGAGCTTGTTTTTCGGTTGGCTGATAGCTTCTAAAATATTATTTCGCTTGGGAAATAAAAGCTTCATCTCAGCTTCTAGGTGGGTATTTTTGGATTTAGGTGATTTATGGTCGCCATGACAACTAACGCCGCCTGCCCGCTCCCCTCCCAGCCGGGTGCGGGGCTGTAGGAGGGAGGAAGAGCCTAAACCCCCTCGCTTTTGGGGATCTGCTTTCCCCCCCCCCGGTGGGAGCGGAGGACGCAGGGCCGGGTCCGCACCGGGGGGGTCCGACAGCGGTAGCGAGGGTTGGGAAGGGTGCGGGGACAGGATCGGTAAACAAATTGCGCGGAGCGGAGCCGGCTTCGTATTGACTCAGTTATAGGTCATCGGCTGCCGGTGCGGAGGGAGGAAATATTTACTTTACACATATACTTTATGATCTTGGGGGAATTAGAGGAAATTCAATAAGAAAACGGCTAGAATCATTTTAAACCCCCTATTTAAGAGACTTAAGCAAATTAGAGTCTTATCAGATTAAAATCCACTACAAATGTAAGAGCGTTGTCTCCGCCGAAACGCTGTGGGGTCTGAGGAAAGAGATTCGCTGCCAAATCTCGGGGATAAAAACGCGTCATTTAAACGGCAGATAATGAGCAGAATGTAAATTAATTTAACCTTCTTTACTAACAGCCCGCCAAAGGAATATGTGCCGTTCGGCGATAAGTGCCATTGCGAGGAACGGTGCGAACATCAGCGGGCGGAGAGACCTCGGAGGGGGGAATGAAGGGAGGGGAGGAAGGAGGAGGAACTGTCCCACGGGCCGGCGGCACCTGAGCCCCGGAGGGGGGGAGGAGGACGGGGCGGGCACTGCTGCGGGGAGGGCGCGGGGCCGTAGCGGGAGGCTTCTCCGGCGGGTCCGGGCGGAGGCGCGGAGATTACGCGTGCTCGGGGCCGGGATTCGCGCAGCCCTTCCCGCATCGGTGGCTGCGAGGTGGGGGCTTCCCGAACCGCGCCGCGGAGAGCTGCTCTCGGCCGTCGTCTCTTCGTTGCCTTCGCGCTCGTTAGGGCCATTCGCGACCGCCGGCGCCGCTGTCAGCGGCCACGAGCCTGTCCCACCCGCCGCAAGGCCCTCGCTCTTATTGCCCAGCCGGGGCCGGAGCCCGGCCTCTCCTCCCGGGGCCGCCCCGCTCCGCTCCGGCAGCCCGGTGCCGCCGCGGGGGAGGCCCGGGAGGACGGGGCGGGGCGCGGCGGGGGCGGGCGGCGGGAGGCGGCGCGGGGGCGGAGCGGGGCGGGCGCGGGTGACGTGCCGGCGCGGGGAAGGCCGCCACCGGTTTAAGATGTCAGGCCAAGAGGGAAGCGTCTGAGCTGATGCGGTGCGGGGCTGGCCGCGGCGCGGCGCGGGTCCATGCGCGGGCGGCGGAGCGGAGCGCCCCGCGGAGCGCCGCCGAGCCCCGCGGCGGGCCGGGGGCCGCCTGCCGGGGAACTGCGGTGTGGCCGTGACGGCTCTTGCGGGACCGGAGCCTCTCGCTCGCCTGCCGCCACCGCGCCCCCTCGGGCGGCGGGGGCTCCGGGGCGCGCCCGCCCGCCCAGGCGCTAGCAGAGCCCCGGGAGGCCGCCCAAGGAGGGCGCGCCGCGACGGTCCGGGCCGCCCCCCCGGGCACACGCGCTCCTTCTCCCGTCAGCCCTCCCGGGCGCGCCCGTCGGCTTCGGCGTCCTTTCGCCGATGAGTTGCATGAAGGACCCGTTAAGCCTGGAGCGCCTGGGAGCCGGGAATAATAAGCTGTGCTCTTCCTCACCTTCCTCCTCCTCTTCCTCGTCCTCCTGCCATCACCAGCAGTCCGCGCTGGCCATGGCGACGGCGCTGGCGCCGGGGCAGGCTCGCTCCTCCCTGGAGGCCGCCAAGCACCGGCTGGAGGTGCACACTATCTCCGACACCTCCAGTCCCGAAGCCGCAGGTAAGAGGCGGCGAGCGGCGCGGAGCCCCCGGCCCGCAGCGCCTCGGTCCTGGCTCGGGGCGGGTGGTGACTGCTGCGGGAGAACGGTGTAAGTGGAGCGGGCGAGAGATCGTGTGTTGAGGGCGAGTGATGGGGGAGCGAATGGGTGAACAACGTGGAGAGTGAAGTGAGTACAGATGAGCGAATGTTAGGACGCAGAGGGCGGAATATATTGATACAGAAGGCTCAGTAATGTGGATAACAGACAGGTGAATATATAGTGAATAACGTGGATACAGATGGCCGAATTGTACGGGTACACAGGGCAGATAAAATGGGTACAGGCTTACGAATATATGTCGAATCGTGTGGGTGCAGATGGGTGAATGAAATGGATACTGAGGACGAATGACATGGATACAGTGGGCAGGTAATGTGGGTACAGAAAGGAGGTAATGTGGATACAAATAGGCGACCGTATGATGAGCAGCATGGATACAGATAGGCGAGTAACGTGGATGTGTATAGGCGGGGATGTGTATATACGGGCAGATGGGCGAATGGTACAGATAAAAGGATGTAGGATACACAAATAACATGGATGTAGACGGGCGGATAACACTGTTACGGAACGTGAATAATACGGAGGCAATAGGGTGAACAACACAGGTATAAACAAACGAGTGATACGAACAGAGGATGAGCGGTAACGGACGACAACGGGCGAGCGCTGCGGGTAGAGGCGGGCGGCCAGCGCTGGTGGGGACGGGCCGCACTTCGGCTGTCCTCCGGCCGGTAACGCGTTACGCGTACGCGGAGAGAGGAACACCGCCGGCGTCGGGAGCGCAAACGGATGGGAGAACGCAACTCCCGTAGCGGGCGGCGGAAAACCCGCAGAGGAGAGCGGAGCTGGCGGGGGCCGGGCGCGGGTTAATGATTAGCGGCGCGGGGGCAGTCCGCGGGGAGCGGGGCGAGGCTTGGGAGGCTGAGGTGCCCCTGTTTTCCGCCCCGCTGTTTTCTCTTCCCCCCTCGCAGAGAAAGAGAAGAGCCAGCAGGGCAAGAGTGAGGATGCAGGGCCCGAGGACCCCTCCAAGAAGAAGAGGCAGCGGCGGCAGCGGACGCACTTCACCAGCCAGCAGCTGCAGGAGCTGGAGGCCACCTTCCAGCGGAACCGCTACCCCGACATGTCCACCCGCGAGGAGATTGCCGTCTGGACCAACCTCACCGAGGCCCGGGTTCGGGTGAGTCTGGGGGCGGAGCGGGGAGAGAGATCCGCGGCCTCTTTCGGTTTCGGGTCGTCGCGGAGAGTGGCGCTCGGCCCTCCGGCTCTGTTCTCGCTGCGGAGCGCGGCCCCCCGCGGAGCTTTCTGCCGTCACGGTGCCGCTCCTTCCGACGAGAGCCTACGGAAACCACTGGCCGGGAGAGCGGCCGGGATCAGGCTGCGACCTGCGCGGCTTCTAACGAGAAAAAGATGTACAACACACGCGGGCCGTGGCCTCGCTCCCGACGTGCCCATCCTCGCATTTTCTTTCGCTTCGCAATTCGCCGAGCGCCTCTCCGCCCTTTCCCCTCTCTGAGATTTATGGGAGCCATCGGTGCGCTGCGGACTTCCCGAGGCCACATCCTGCGTGCGTGCAAAAGCTGGGAAAATAATAATAATAATAATAATATATAATAAAATAAATTAAAAGATATACAGTGAGCTGAACCGAACCTCCCAAATGTTCGGGAAAACAAACCAACAAAACAACACCTAAACCTCTTCTCTTGGAGAAGGCAGAAGGCTAGCAATGCGGAGCGGCGCTGGGAACTGTGCGTCGGTGTGCCCGGCGCTGATCTCCGCTCCCTGCTCCGCTCTGCCGCCGCCGGCTCCGCACCCCCCGGGGTTCCAATCCACACCGACTCCGCGGCTTCGCCGCCGCCGCCCGGCGCTCAGACACCCGCGTGTGGATTGGAGAGAGCGCGCTGCCCTTTGTCTGCGGGGAGGCTCCCTCAGACCTCATTTAGCACGTTGTTAAGAAGCGATTTTCTTTTCTTTCTCCCCCCCTCGCCTCTCTCCCCCTATTTTTTTTTTTTTTTTCCTTTTTACTAAAGAGCGGTCGAACGAGTTTGTTTAGAAGTGGTTCCCGGCTCTGGAAGCTCTCTCAGGGGGAACTCGGAGCTTTAACCAAGTGAAGCAACGATTTATGAGTTGCTGGCTTCCCTCTCCCTCCCCGTAATAGGAAACATTGCCTTAAAGTTCCGCCGCTTTCCAGGCTCTCTGCCGTCCGTTTTTGCACTCTTGTATTTCCCCTGGATGGTGGTGCTTTGGATTGAGCCAAGGAACGGGGAAAAAAATAAAAGAAAGAGAGAGAGAATCGGAGAGGGGGGGGGGGGGAAGAAAAAAAAAAAGAAAAAAAAAAAAGAAGAAAGGACAGAAAGACAGAAAGAAAAATAAACGGGGGGGGGGGGGGGGGGGGGGAGAGGGGAAGGGGAGTAAAAAACAAAACAAAACAAAAAAACCACGTTCTTTCCTGTGGTTGGAATGAGAGCACAGCCATCTATGGGAGAAGCTCTGTACCCATCTGGGGATGGTAGGCTCGGGGCAGCCCCCACTAACACGCTTCTCCATCTCCCCCCCTCCCCCGTTTCTAAAGGTTTGGTTCAAGAACCGCAGAGCCAAATGGAGGAAAAGAGAGAGGAACCAGCAGGCCGAGCTGTGCAAGAACGGCTTTGGGCCGCAGTTCAATGGCTTGATGCAGCCCTACGACGACATGTACCCCGGGTACTCGTACAACAACTGGGCGGCCAAGGGCCTCACCTCAGCCTCCCTCTCTACCAAGAGTTTCCCCTTCTTCAACTCCATGAATGTCAACCCGCTGTCCTCCCAGAGCATGTTCTCCCCTCCCAACTCCATCTCCTCAATGAGCATGTCCTCCAGCATGGTGCCCTCGGCGGTCACCGGCGTGCCCGGCTCCGGCCTCAACAGCCTGAACAACTTGAACAACCTGAGCAACCCCTCCCTCAACTCAGCGGTGCCCACGCCGGCCTGTCCATACGCCCCTCCGACGCCTCCATACGTTTATAGGGACACGTGTAACTCGAGCTTGGCCAGCCTGAGACTCAAAGCCAAGCAGCACTCCAGCTTTGGCTACGCCAGTGTGCAGAACCCTGCGTCCAACCTGAGCGCCTGCCAGTATGCCGTGGATAGGCCTGTGTGAGCCCAACCCAACCCCGCTGCCACGGACTGAGCTGCGCTGGAGAGCGGTGGGCACCGTGGAGGAGGAGAGGGGGTAAACAGAGAGGAGAAAGAGGAGAGAAGGGAGTAAAGGAAACCACTGAATTGAGATAGTTCCTTTGTTTTCAAAGGACCTCTACGGATCGGGAGATCTTCGCTAAGAGTATTTCAGCAGTTACAAGGACATATATATATATATATATATATACGGACAAATGGTTGACTGGATATGATATGACATTTTAATGTTCCTATAAGCTTGTTATTTTTTAAGTTTAGCGTTGTTAACATAAAAAATGACGGAAAGGATGTATATATATCGAAATGTCAAATTAATTTTATAAAAGCAGTTGTTAGTAATATCACAACAGTGTTTTTAAAAGGGTAGGCTTTAAAATAAAGCATGTTACACAGAAGCGATTAGGAGTTTTTCGCTTGCGAGCAAGGGAATGTATATACTAAATGCGACACTGTATGTTTCTAACATATAATTATTAAAAAAAAAAAAACATTGTGTGAATATCGGTTTTAGAATAGTACCTCTGGTGGATGCAAAGATGTTTCTGATATTGCAATGTAAAACATGCCCTGTGTATAACATTTCGTACAATATTCTCGTTTTACTTTTCAGCCGACATGAAAAATAATGTGTTTTATTTCATGGGAGTAAAAGATGCAGCATTCACTTCTTCTGTCCAGCGCTTTATTTCCGAAGGGGCGCGCAGCGGCAGCCGCTCCGCAGCCGCGGATGTCTTTTGCTGCACTCCTGCGGCGCCGCTTTTGAGCGCGGTACGAAACAACGACGCGCTTTTTCATGCGGAAAAAAATACATATGGAAAACCCCTTTTCCCTCTGGAGGTGCGCGGCACAGAGCGGAGGATATCCCTCTGTCTGTCCCCCTGCGCACCCCAAGAGAGCGGTTGCAGTGGTGCGCTCGGGAATTGGCGGCCGTAGAGCCGCAGAGAGAGCTTTTATCGCCTTAAAGAAGAGGGAGGGGGAGAAAAAAAGAAAGAAAAAAAAAATCGAGAAGAAGAAGCAAAGCCCGTCCGCAAAACAACCCGCTCCCGTGCGGCAGTCGCCCCCCACGCTCACCTTCTCAGCGGAGCGGCAGCTCCTTCACGCAGCGCTGCATCGCTATTTCCGAAGCCCCGCGCGGATGGTACGGAAACAAAGAGCGGGCGCAGCGCGGCGCGGGGTGAGAGGTGAGCCCCCGCTTCCTGCCGCGCCGCGCCGCGCCGCGCGCTCCGAGGGAAAGGTCGTGCTCTCGCGTGTTTTGTTTTAAATACGGGTGACCCATTAATTCTAAACCTGCTTGTTCCTGAAATTATACGGGATTATAGCTCGCGAGCTCCGGACAATGAGGCAAATCAAGATGAATTGCCGCTCGGCCCTCCCGGCGGTTCCCACCCGGGCTGCCGGGAGGCTCGGCGGAGTGAGCGGAGGGTCCCTCCAGAGAGCGGAGCGCGCTCGGGAGCGGGGGGGAACTCGCGGCAGCCGGGCTGAGACCCCCGGGCGGGCGCCCCCCGGAGCGGGACCGTCGGGGCGCAGGGGGGCGGGGAGTGAGCACCTCCCGGCGGGCCGGGGGGAATGAGCGGCGGGATAGGAAGAGGGAGAGAGGGACCGAGGCCTGGGGAGAGATCGGGCCCACGGGATAAGCTCCCCCCGCCCGATACCGGGATCCCCCCGCTCTGAGGCAGGCAGCCTCCTCTCTTTTCGTTTTTTCTTCTGTTATTGTTTATTTCTTTCTATTTCCTCACCTTTCCCCCCACCCCTCCGACACTCTGTCGGGTCGGGGGGAGGTAGTGGCCCCCCCGTGCCCGGCCGCGCTGCCCGCTCGGCCCAGCGCTGCTCCCGTCGGTTTTCCTGCGCCGTGTCAACGCTTCGGACGGGTGAGTGCCAGCGGCGCGCCACGGGGCCCCCACCCCACTCCTCCCCCTGCTCTGCTCAGCGGAGCCGGGGGCGACCCAATTGAGTCCCCCCGCGGGGACAGCGCGGTGACGGCGGGCGCCTCTTTCGCCTCTCGGTTCTTCGCGGCGCGCTGTTATTTATACCGCTCTCCCTCCCTGTAGAATGTCTGCATGTGTGTTTAGAGGATGTGTGTGCGTGGAGAAAGAATATACGTATCTAATATATGTATATATACGTTGAGGGTAATATATGGGCCGTTTCCGGAGCACAGAAATATTGGATCAGAGTTTTCCACTCTACTGTGTAATGGCTCAAACGATGAAAAATCAACGTGACCGCTCGGAGCGGACATAAATCACTCCGAGTGTGATCTGAATTTCTCTCTCCGCCTAGCTGAAGCCTGGAGGGTCATCATTTTTCTGCGCCACTTGACCAAAGATATAATGTTTTGATTAGGTCGTAAATCAAAATCTTGGGCTGCGCTTTTCTTCCTTTTTTTTTTTCTTTTTTTTTTTCGGGGGCTTTCCTTCTTATCAGCGGTGGCAGCGCGAACCTGGAACAATGGAGGCCGTGCAGAGGAGAGGGGGGCGAAAAAGAACCACAACGAAACAGGGAATTTGCAGCAGACCTCTGTCGGGCGGCAGCCGCGGGGGGGTGAACAGCGGGGCGCCCACCCCCATCCGCCCCCCCCGCCCCTCGGCACGGCCGCTCCGGTCTCCTGCTGTGCGGCCCCCGCGCCGGGCGTGCGAGCGGGCAGCGCCGTCTGCTCCCAATCCACATCCCAATCCACAGCGCCGGCGGCCCGCGCAAACCCCGCGTAATCCCAACGCTGCCCCCGCCGAGCCTTGCAGCCCCTCTGCCGCCGGGGCAACGAGGTGCCGCCGCGCTCTTTTGTTTTCGGACGCCTCCTCCGCATACTTTCAACGCCGGCGGCGTGCGCATGGCCCGTGCCGGGCCGGGCCGCAACGAGATGCGCGGCGGGGCGGCTCGTCTGGGTCAGCGCGGGGCTCCGCGCTGTGCCATCGTCCCTCTCTTGTCTTCCCGCGTTATTTTCGCTCGCACGCACTCATCCGGCCCTTTATTTTCCCGAACGCGCAGGTCTCCCATACCTGCCCGTTTCTACACCTCCGAAATTAAAGAACCTTTTCACTTCTCTGCGAGACCCATCGGCATTTTGGGAAGGAAGGAACTTCCTTGGGAAAACAGCTGACATTCGAGCCCGGCAGAGTTTTCTGGAAGACACTCTGCAGCCGGGCAAAGGCGCAGCCCGCTCCCCCCAGCGCCGCATTCCGCACGGCGGGCGCTCAAGATGTGCTGGTGAGGAGATGGTGGGGCCACCCTGGGGGTCGGTGCAGTCAGGGTGTGGTTTTCCCCCTGCGGATACCCGCGTTGTAGTGGTGTCGTTGTGGGCAGTGTGCGCCCCGAGGACCGAACGGTCTTTAACCCTGAGCTACAATGGGTTTGCACCTCCGGAGCTCAGCGCAGCGCCCGGTTAATGGATCGCTGCATCCTGGGTTTGTAAATGCAACCCATTGCGGTATTAATTGCCGCAGACATTCGTGTCTTCTCCTCGGGAGAGGAAAAAAAAATAACAGGAGAAAAGAAAAAGAACCTTTCACTCTTAAATCACCGGCGGCAAAGCCTTTACTTTTTTCTTATTCTTATTTTTATTTTTAAGGTGTTGGAGGCCGCATTTCATGAGCTCGGCTCTCGCTCGTCCTAGGCAGAGACTCAGGGCAGCTCCGCGCCTGCAGGGAGAAATGCGGGTACGGCAGCTCGATTCCTGCTGCCAGGGGGCTTTTGCTCGCCTTCTCCCTTGGGGTCTCGGACACCTTTTGCCTGCCGCAAGGTGGAGGCTGAGGTTTGGAGTCGGGTCCGTGTAGGTGGCATCGTACGAACGGGGCTCCGATGGGGGATGCGGAGTGAGCTGGAGGTGAATCCCCGGCCCGCGGCCTCGGTCTCGCGCGGCCCGAACCGCCGGCGGAGGATGGACGCATCGCAGCGCTGGCCTGAAACAAGAGGAAAATAATGCAAGGGGAAGTAATAAGAACGAAAAACACCGAAAGAAATGAAAATAAAAGGAAAAAAAAAATAACAATGTAGGGAGGAGGGTGGAGGGGGAAATAATACAAGAGTAAATAATAATAAAAGGTTAAATAATAAAAGGAAAATAATAACAGGAAGAAATAGCAAGAAGTAAATTTAGTAAGAAAAAGCCGCAGCTCCAGAGGCCGGGGTGGAGCTGAGGAAGAGCCGCAGCCCTTCGGCCTCAGCCCCCGTCCGAGTGGCGCTTGGGGCCGTGTGAGCGCGGAGCTCCGTGCGCAGCCGGCCCGCTCCTGAGGATGCTCCCGCGGGTGCCCACAGAGCGCCAGATAACAGTGGCGGGGGCGGACCACCAGCACCGCCCCTCTGCGCTCCGGCGGGGTTTGGCCCCTTCCCGGGGCTGCTGGGCGATGCGCGGGGAGCTGGCCCGGCTGGCAGCCCGGTCGCGTTGAACATTAACCGGCCCCACACGCCGCGGAGCAAAACGAATCATCTCGCAGGTTCTAGCAAAACGTCCCGTAAAGGCCACCTATAAATCCTCTCGGCGTTCTCGGCTTTGCGTCTTGCCGGTGCGACGGAGTACCTATCTGCCACTCCGCTCCCTCCCACCCTGCTCCCAAATACCGCCCGCGGCCCTAATCCCGACCCCGCACGCCCCTGGGTGCCTGCGTGCGGCTTACGGGAGCTGCCTCATACAAGAGAGCCCCTATACACCCCGGCCTGGCCCCGCCGTGCCCAGTCGTTACGTGTTTTTCTCTGGATTAAAAGGAAAATAAAAAGATTTTTTTAAAATCCCGATGTGGCGCGGTGCCGTGCAGCCCCATGGGCGGGGATCGATGAGCACGCAGGGATCGATGAGCACGCAGGGATCGATACCGCTGCAGCTGAGGTTTGTGCGGGAAAGAAGGCGGGGAAGGGGGGGGGAAGAGGTGGGAGAAGAACCCGCTGTGCAAAGCCCCGTCCTGTGCGGTGTGTGGGGAATGCGAAAGCCGAGAGTGGGGCCGAGCTCACCGCTCCGTGTGTATATTCAGTGTGGCTGCGGTGCTCAGGCTCATAGGGACTACTTCCATGCTTAAAGTTATTCGCATGCCTGAGTGATTTGCTGGATTGTGGCCATATGTAAAGCAATAAATATAAGTGGCTACTTCTGTGCAAACAGAGATCCAGAGGTCTGGCAAGTGATTTTCCAGCAGATCTCGACCTTGCACCGTTGAGATAAAAGCCAAGAGAACTCTTGGCTTGCCTTGCCTTTCGTTCGATTAAACAAAAACCCAAGACAACAATTAAGGTCATCGGGACAACACAAGCACAAGTCGTTGCAGAGCACTGCACAGGGATCAGCAGCCCCACACCTGGGCTGTTGCTCTCAGCCCTCTGAGCTGGATGTGGAGCTGCAGAGCACCTCACACACACTGAGTGGCTCAGACGGCTCTTTTGGTGCCCTCTGAAACTCTCGGGGCTTCTCCTGCAACGCCGAGAGGAGAGCAGTTCCCAGGCAGCAGCAGCTCCTCCCGCGAGGATGGGGCAGATTCCCATCATTTCTCTGGGGAAGGTCATGCGTGCTTCCCACTCCTCAGCTGGGATGGGAAGGGCCATGGAGGCAGAGGTGGCTCTTCTGCCCTTTATTTGCGGAGCCAAAATCTCCAGCAATTTGCATTTTTTCATTGCAAAGTAAAACAGAGCTTGATTAAAATAATAATATCCAGCTTTTGGCAATGCTTCCTATAAATTCATAGCTTTAGCCTGGTCTGTCTCATGGCCAGACAGTAAATTTTTGCATTCTAACTTGCTGTGACAAATCTCCAGTCATTGTTATTTCCTTCAGCTTTCACATCCTTCTGGCAAAACCTCCAGCTCTGGTATTCTTCCCCAAAACAGAAATTCCTACCATGAGGACTATTACTCTCAGAACATTTTTAAATAATCTTGTTTGGCAAATGAAAACAAGACACACAAGTATATGAATATGAGTAACATCAAGTGAAGGCTTGGAAATGGTATCAAGTCACGTTACAGTTAGGAAATAGCTTTCCAGAGATAGAAATGTGTCCCATGTTTCGTGAATGCCAGAGCTTGGTCCATCTCTGTCCCCTGGCTTGTTTGGGCGCTGTGGGACACTGTTGCCCACTTGATGTGAGTGTAGCTGGGGGCTGAGCTGTGAGACTGGGAGATTGGTGTTGCTAAAGTGGCTGGTGGTATCCTCAGTGAGTTGTGGGTGACAGTCATCCCCAAGGGCCAAAGCCACAGGAGCAAAGGAGGTTTTGGAGTGCAGATCCCTTCCCAAGGTCCTGGCCCACATACCTGAGCTGCCACTCAACACCCTGACTCCATATAGAGCAGAAAAAATGGCTTCTGCCAGCACTGCTGGTGTTCTTTTTACAAAAAGGGCCATTCATTACCCTGTGGAGCAGCCTCACGGCGGCTTAGTGACAGTCAAAGACTCTCAGCGTCTTGATGGGTGTTTTCTTTTAATTGTCTGTGGCATAGGGAACACTGCATATTTCTGTCCTCCTAACAAAAAGACTTCAGAAGCTGGAGCACAGCTCTGACAGCTCTTTCTGTGACAATAGCAGTCTTGGTTCTGGCTATGGACAAACACTGCCGCTGGAGTTCAAATCCCCTTGGGCACAGCTGGAAATGCCAAGGACATAAATAATGCAGTTGCAGGACTCCAGCGAGCACTGCTCACACATCAGTATCATGGGTCTGCTGCACTCAGCATGCTGCTATCCCCTCAATCTGGAAAGGGAAGCAGCTGCAGGGTGCTCCTCAACCCAATGGGGTGCGTACATCTGTGTTACATCCCATCAGCTTCCAGGTTCAGATAACACACTGGAAGTCAGCAGGAGCTGCGCTGGCTGCATCAGGAACAAGCTCCACTGCTGGACCCATCCATGGGCTGTGGAAAAACAGCACGAGCAGAGCACACCACAGCCCCGTGCTAGAAATTAGCTGCATTGCAAATCACAAAGCACTTCTGATGCTTTTCTCTTCTGCTGGGATAAATGAGGCCAAAGGAGGAGAAAGAAGAAAAGATGAAGCAGCTTGAGAAGGAGATCTGGTTCTGGCTCTTGGGAAATTTCCACTGAGGAATCTGTCGTGAGCAGCAGCCCTTGCTGAATGCAGTGCTGCTGAAGCCAAAGCGAGGTCATATAGATAAGGCAATACATTGTCCTGAGCAGCTTTGTGGGGTGGGTTACAGGAGTGATAAGTCTTGTTCTTTGGCATCCGATCAGTTGCATATTAATATATATATATTTTTTAATGGCAGTTTTTATCTTCTTAAAAAATATCTGGTTGAAATAAACTCCTGGAGGGAAAACAGGACAACTGAGGTTGTGATCTTGACGCAGTTTCTGTAATGGTGACAACGGTTCCCATCGTTTATCCATATTCTTTATGACTCCTGACTGAAATTTCACAGCAAAATTAAGTTCATATCTTCATGAAAGTAGAGTGTGTGGAGATGTGGGCAGAAGGCCCACCACTGATATCTTGATTATTACAGACTCAAGATCATTATGAGGAGAGTGGCATAGCCTAGAAGAGGCTCTAAGAGGAAAACCATGTGGTCAGCACCACCATAATTCACATTAGATGGACACATGGGAATTTTTCCCTCTGGAGAATCCCAGCCCAGGGAACTGTACACAGTGGGACAAAGAAAAACCTTGCTCTGTCCATTGGTAGGTACCCATTTTGGGGCTGCAGTCAAGTGAATGAAAATCATGAAATCACACAAAGCAGTTATTGATACCCAGAAGAGGAATTCAGGACTGCATCCGACACCCACTGCACATCATGCTGGTTTGATGCTACCTAACTCTTGGGGACATGGTGTTGGGTGTGCTGTTGTGGCTGGGGGGTCTTTTGGTTAACATGCTGCCATGCAGGGTAGTAGCAGTGCTGCCACCTGTCCTATACAACAGGGCAGCCCTAAGGCTCACTCCAAATGGTGCAAGAGTGACTGTACAGCTGCAGAACCAGCTAAACTCAAGGTGCAGGAGCTGGTGCCCATTTCAGGTGTCAGGCCAGTGAGAGATGTTTAAAGGGTCTGTGGTGCTTCAGCAGTGGTAATTCTAAGCACTGCATGATTCACATGGTATGCAGACTTAGTTCATGTGTACTCTGATGTGTGCTAGCTTTTCCTGCTTTTATCTGAACTGGAATAACAATTTTCTTCTGGGTGATGTGAAGACAAAAGCATGTTAGTTCTTGTGAAATGCTCAGCTGACTTAGTGGGGAAGAATACTTCAGTATATGGAAGCACATCCATAATTTCTACCTAGTAAAGGGCACTTACAGGGCATAATGCACACATTCCTTTTAGTTAATGTTGCTTTATTGGCATAGCTAAGATTAGCACTTCCAGCTCCAGGCCTTTCATCCAGCTAAGAGCATAATCCTCATGAAAGGCTCTCTGGGCAAAGTGGCATATAGACCTGACCGCCTGACATGGCCCGCCTGCACCCAGCACACCAAAGGGCTCCAACCAAGAGGTGCAGGAGCTGATGACTCACAGGGAAGCAGCCACCTCACCACAGCATCATTAAGGAAAGACTTTAATAGGCTGGGACAGGTTTATAATAATTAATACAACTTGCTCATTATCTGAGACAAGGCATTTACAGCATACTGCATGTCTCTGCGTGAAATTTTAGACTTATTTGCACAAGTGTGGGCTGATTACATTACATGTAAGTAGCAGGGCAAAGCAGGACATTTGGTCCAAGCACATGTAAATAGAGTACCTAATAGCTTAAAGAAAGCAGTGCCACTGGTGATTTATGCCTCCTGCTCTGCCAAATCACAAAGATGATGTTAGACGCTTGCATTTCATCTCCCCAAGGAAAAGAGTGCAGCATTTCAGAGACTCATCTCCAGCAAAAGTGCCACCGTGGCGATGATGCCAGCTCCTCATTTTCCCAGTGGGTGGTCTGCTGTGAAATCCCCAAAAGGCGAAGGATCTCAAGCTAGCCAGGGCCCCCTTAAGCTGGGGTGTTTAAGAGATTTTTATGTGTAATTTAAGATGTTTGCTGAGAAATAGAGACTCTGATTTAACTATTTGCAGCTTATAATTTTTCCATTAAAAAATCTTAAGGAACCATCAGCACATTCTGTATTTGACTGACCACAAAATCACATCTTTTTCCCCTCAAATCTAATGCCCCACAGCAGCGTCCTTTGTTCTTTCCCTCTCTCATTCGTCTTGCACTTATTTGGAAACTGTTGGGGTGGACACAGCCACTGTTATCCACACCAGGCAATACGAGTCTCTCAGAAGATTGCCATCACCTTCTTCTGGGACAGATTGCAAGATAGACGTTCTGTCTGCAAGGCTGAGCAGACCGGCATCCCTGCTTAGTGTTTAATTCAGCTCCAGAAGCACTGCAAAGTTTCCCCCTGCCCAACTGCACAACCAGCCTTCTGCACCACAGGAACTCTGCTCTGTGCCACATGCAGTATCCTTGCACGTATGCACCCCAAAGTGCCAGAGGCGTTGGAAATACATGGCAGAAGACCATGCAACATATCATTATCTCCTTATTTAAGTGCTGTATTTCTATAGGAGATGCACTAGTGTTGCCTGGCAGTGCAGCGGAGAAGTTCTCTCTAAGCATCCCAAACAACCTGGAGCTGTTTTCCTTTCTCGCTCCTCACATTAATTTCTTTGCAAGGAAGTAGATGTGCAAAGGAGCAGCAGACAAGATAGACACTGGAGCCAGAAGTTCCTCCAAGAGCTGCCTCCTGACTGGGATAGAACTCCAGCTGGTGAACTGCAGGCAGAAAGCTCTGGCATTTGCCAAAGGAAGGCAAATGTTGGATAGGTCATTTATATTTTAAAATTAACAGCCACGCTCCTCTGCCCAGACTCCTCCAGGCTGTAGATAGAGGGGGGAGGTGAGCGCTTGGCTGGGGAAAGGATGCTCAAGCCCCTATGCTGTGCTGATGAGGTAGCACATCAGCACATCTCTGCTGATACCTGCAGCAAGAAATCCTGGTCTGGGTAGTGAACCATTGAAATCTGGGCATTTGACTCATTTAGAGGAACAACGCTGAGGAAACTGCTCTGCTACAGATGTGCTGCAAGCTGGCAGCTTGTGCCTGGCTAGTAAAATGTATTAGATATTTCTGGGCATATTTACAAACATCTAGTTAGGCCAAAGTCAACATAAGATGCAGCACATTATATCCCTGAACAGAACATCACTTCCATCCAAAAAGTATGGTTTAACATCCAGAAAATTACCCCATTCAAACCTGCACTTAATACCATAGATCTGGGGGGAATACAGAGTTTTCCTATCATTATCCATCAGATGCAGTCCCTGACTTAGGAGACAGCCCCACAGACAGCACAGATTGCATGCACAGAGATGTCTGCAAAATAACATGCCATGAAGAACGAAGAAAAACCTGTCCTTGGAGTGATTTTCACTTTATACTACTCCTAACATACAAAAGCAACCACTAAACATGCAAATCCTCCACAAAATGGATGTTTGAGAGATGCCCTATTGTCTGGAGGACATGCATGGCAAATCTGAGTTACCCATACCTGTTCTAATTCATTAGGCATTTCACAAGAGGCACACTTCCACTCACAGCCAGGATTAGGAGCACCTCATCCTCACTGATAAACCGCAGCATGAGAGCAGACCTGACTTGCACTTTGGAGCAGTGCAGTTCAGCAGCCTCAGTGTGGCCAGTCCTGCTCTGTGCTGCCTCCAAAAATCTCTCTGGAAAGCGTTGGTGAGGCCACATCACAGTTCCTCGATGGGAAGAGCAGCAGAGCTGAAGCACAGAGAACTCCCTGAAAAGAAACCCAGCCAATTCGAATTTTATACTAGTGCTTCAAATTGGTAGTGAAACTCGCCAGATTGGCAGTGCAATGATCCCAAGGAAGACATAGTCACATTCAGCTAAGGACTGCTAGGTGAGAAATTCCCTGCTCATCAGGGCTGCCATTTAGATAGATAAGGCAAACTGCAGGAGGAGAAGCAGGGTGAGAGAAAAGTGAAAAGACTTGCTCAAGGTCACATGACAGGGCAGTGGCAAATCAACAAAACCGACTGGTTCTCTGATCAGTCTGTCTGCTGTCCTGCAAAATCCTTGGGGAAAAAAAAAAAAAGGCTCTAATAGCTGCTGCTATCCTCATATCCATGGTGAGGCTGCATAAAATATATATCACAACACCAGTTCTGACATCTCAGAAACCAGAACTCCATATTTTATGCACTCAGATTATGACCCCTTAAAGTGTCTAACTTGAAAGCATAATGGCTTGTTGGATAGGTCATTTATATTTTAAAATTAACTTTTGGAAAGATAATTTTGAATCTTTTGAAGTTTTTATTCCATGGGCAGAGAAACATGCTGGTGACTATAATCATGGCTAAAATATAGGATAAGACACTCTTCCCCCCCACACCCGTGTACTATTTTAAGCTGGCATGTGTTTACAGAGATAACGTTTGATGTCATAGTTGCCACATTCGACAGAGAAAAGCCTGAGAAAGAGAACCATTAACTATAGGACGAGTCAGCAATCTAAGGCATCTTTGTCCTTTGCTAAATGATTAGCTCAAAGCAATGCTTCTTCTGATGTTTCCACCCCAAGAAAGTCCTGCAAACAAACACTCCAATAGCTATTATAAAGAATCCTTTATACATAACTAAATTTTACAACTATGCAGAATCAACTCATCTTTATTCCCCAGAAGAGAAAATATTTATTTTTCATTCTTTTCTAAACTCATTATAGCAATGTTAACTACAGATTTGAAAGCATCAGAGAAGGAAAGAATAGGAACTAGAGACAAATAGGAGTCAGGGTGCCAGATTACTTTTTCTCCTCTACCAGTTGGTTGCTCTGAAACGTTGAGTAAGTCACTTAACCTCCCCACCTCAGTGCATTTGTACGCAAAAGGGAATGATGACTTCTACTTTACACAACAATTCTTCTTCTGCCAGAGACCCCATTCCTTGAAACTCCAGGGAATAGCATTCAGAAAAAAGAGATTTACTTGTGCAAATTTTGGAAAAAGCTTTTCCTCTATGAATCCAGGTAATCCCCAGTGAGCTTAGTGAATTTGAAGGGATCACATAATTCGGTGGATTAGATGTTGCTGACAAAGATTTGAATAGCAACTATATTCACAGGAGGCTGCCAACCACAGCTGCTTCAGGAGGATGCTGGCCCATGATGAAGCCTTTGGTCACAGGTCTTTTTTCAGATACCTCTTAATAACAGAGGATACAGTGACACTTTTGCCTGCAATTCATTTGGCTTCTGGACTGTAAAATTCCCTCATCATAGCTAAGAGAAGGCGAGGATGAGAAAGGAGTAAGAACAGCTTAATTTGTCTCTGCAAGGGAGGAGAAGACAGGCAGAAGGTCCTTTGAGTAATGGGATCTGAGCAGCTGGGGGAAGATCCTACCCCCAAGCATACTAACTGGTAATGGGTTGAGAAGAACGAGATTATTTTTAACTCACTACTTGTGAAACATTTTTGCTCTTCCTTGAAGAAGTACTTTGACAAAAGGTGTGGCACAGATGCTTGTAATAGTAAACGCGGTTACTGGGAAACATAGCACTACATCTCATCCATAAGAATGTGGAGTTTCCTTTTGTAAAAGACTATTTTAGGCAGTCAAAAATTTTCCATGCTTCCCTTCATGCTAAAAACATCCCTGAAGGATGTCTATCTTTGGTTGACCATTTATTTATCTTTTGGTTAAAGATTCAGCAGAAATGGCTCAGCCATTATTTGCAAGGGTAATGAAATTAATCTGATAGTTAGCTCATTTTCCAAAGGGAGAAAAACTCCTCTGTCTGACTGCAAAGCACTGATTTGCGTGTGCTCAAGAGCAGGTATGCGAATTTGCTGACAAGGTTACTCTGATGTCAGGAACTTGCCCTTTGCTTTCCTACATACAATCAGCCAAAAATTGTGATATTCTGTATGTGATACATACACTGAAGAGACTTGTTAGAGTTGGGCAGCTAAATTCTCTGATGATTATATGTGCCTCTGCCAACGTTCATCAGTCTCCAGTTTCTCTATGAAACATGCACTGAAATGTTACAAACCCAGGGCTGAGAATTTTCTCCGTAGAGATGGTAGAGAGCTTGAATGGTTATGCCCAGATGGGGGCCAGCACTGACAAAGACACCACGGCATTGCAAAGAACTGCAATGGATTATGTCCTTCCTGGAGTTTGTAAATGCTAGCAGTGGGCAAGCAGCGTGGATAGAGGAGGGATAGAGGGGGTGACATCATGGCTTGTACTTAGAAGAGATCTTTATCTGCACAGTGGAAAGCAGCCACACCCAACTGGTTAACTACACAGCTGAGGAGCCTCAAAGCCTACATCCTCAGGACTAGGAGTGCTTTAGACATTCACAGTGCAAGTGTGTGTCCCAGTGATGTCCTCAGACCACGTTAGGACAGGGCCCTGATGTTCAAAATGCTCTACCAGTGGTTTGGAGCTGCAGTAGGCCCAGGAAAGATGTGACTGTGTTGCAAGTGAGTGTTGGCCTTCAATAGCTTATGTCTGCACATAAGTAGTTTTATACTCGTGCTCGGACATTTTTACTTGTTATGATGGCTAGAGGAGAAAGATGTGAGGAGATGTTTTAGCAGCTTTCAGCTTGGCTCCATTCTCATTCTACCCCGATCTTCAAGTAACAGAGTGGGAGGCTATCAGAAGTATTGGTTCTAAGGGAACACCAAAAAATACTTATTTTCTGCAAAATTATTTCTTCAAACCCCACTAACTGCTAGATGGGATACTGATAATTAATGCCAAGAGAATTTGTACCGTGTTGTAGAGAGTACTCAAAGAATAATGTCAGCTCTGAGGTATCCTAGTTTTGTGCAATCTTCTGGACTCCAGCCTTTCTGTGCTCATTTTACCATGCTAAAAACAAAGACAATACTTTTCCTTTCTTTTCCTTCCCCTGGAAAATTTTATTTGCCCTCTACCCTCAGGAAAATAGAGACAGGAACAAAAGAAAAAAGGAAAAACAAAATAAGCAAACAGAATTAGATTTCTTTTTTTTTTTTTTTTCTTTAAAACTCTGAACATTTTAAAAACAAAACATTTTTCATAAAAAAGCTCACATCTGTTATTTATAAAATTCCATTTTTATGTTTTTTTTGGTTTTTTTTTTTCCTCCTTTTTCTCTACTGGCTCCCATTCAGATACCAACAAAGCTAATCAGACACAAGTGTTACATGTTGTACCAGTAAGTGCTAGAGTCCCTGAAAGAACATAGCAGCGATTACTTTTTTTTTCCCTAAAGACTTGGCAAGGGAGGTGTGTTTGGAGGAGGGATAGAAGGAAGAAAGGTAGCTTGAGAACAAAGAGAAGGGTGATTAATAGAGTACAGCCCTCTTTATCTTCTTTGTCTCCAGATACCAAAAATATTCAGGTGAGTAAGGAAAAAGGCAAGTCAGTGTTACATCCCTGATGAGAGCCTGAATAAAATGAAGCAGGCTTCCAGATAAATCCATTTTCTTCTTCAAATAAATATATTCAAGAAGGCACAAGCTTGTCAAGTTGGGCACTAGACTTATTTTTAAACATTTATCTAGTCAGCATGCCAAGCTCCCAGATATGCTCACCAGCAAAACTCTTAAGCTCGGTGCTTTATAGCTGCAGAAAGTCTCCCTTGTCTTTCTTGGGAAATTCACTGTTTCGGCCCTGTCTGCACACAGAAGCTGTGTTGTGCCGACTGCTTGGGCATAAGAGCACCGGCACAAATTTCCCCTCTTCCCCCACATCGTGGCTGCCATTATACCAACATAAAGACCCCATACTGGTATTATTATTCCTCGCCAGGAAAGGGAATGAATTGCAAGCACCTTCCTGACACTGTAAGTGAATTGATACCAGAAGCTGTAGACGCAGTTAAAAGACCCCCCTCGTGCTTCCCTGTAAAGTCTCCCACGCAACCGACACAGTTACACTCGTACAAAATCTACCTGTAGAGCAGGCTTTCAGGGACTAGGAATCATTACTCCTTTTTAATCCACTTAGATTACCAGCGGCGCGCTGCTAATTCACATGGCAAAGGGCAAAGGGCTTTCTGCAAAGCACTACTTCTTCTTATAGCAGAAATAGATGAACCCACTTTCCTCCAATGAACTGATTACTTGATACCTTTGTGAGTTTTGTATAGCACTCTGGCTGTGTGAATTGCACATATCTTGGTGACTGTGAAAGCTTAACTTCCCTTCCTCCAACAATGTGCAGAGAAAGCAGGAATTTAAGTTCAGGATTGGAAATAATACAATAAGCTTCTTTTTTAATAGGTCATATTTTTGTTTTTATGCATAATATCCCACATTTTAAATGAAGAGATAAATAGAGCTTTCTAAAGCTTTCCTGAGATGTCTGTCACGTTAAGAAACTCAATTCCCACCAAAGTGCCAGCACATTTTAGTGAGAAACAAATAAAATCATAAATACGTTAAGGGCTAACTTTACCCTGTTGACACAGCTACTAATCCTTGGACCATAAGGAAGTTCTTGTGAGATAGACAAGTCAATGTAAGGGAATTATTAAATATTAAAGGATCACTTTCACTTTACATACAGAACTTGTGTCTTTAGGCACTCTGGATTTTCACTAACAGAAATTAAGCAATTCAGAATATAGGCTGTTGCAGTTGCTTCAGCTCAGCTATGCTGCAAAAGCCATTTTTAAGCATATGCTCTCTGAGTACAATCAACCATTCAGTTACATCATGATTATTTGACCACATGCAATGAAGATAGGCACTGCAATAATTCAAAGACAACAGAACTAGAAGTGATGGGAAGCTGGAGAGGTAATACGTGAAGGCAATTTGTGACCACTTTAATCCTTTTTTTTTCCTTAAACTTCCCTTAGAATTCAGGATTTTCTTTATTTTCTTTCTGGGACTTTCTTTATTTTTCTTTCTCAAAACAGTGGGAGATCTCTGAGTAATTAACTGAAGATGCTAATATTTTCAAATTTCTAATGCTGGGTATATCAACTCAGTGACATTATTCATGTAGTTAAAATTAAGCTCCTGCTTCAGTATCTGTCTGAAAGAACCAAATAGATTTTTCATTGCTCACTCAGCAAAGGAGTTACATCAGTGCTAACAAAAAGGGTTTATGCATGAACTGATTGTTAGTCATGTTCTGTCAGACTGTCAGATTTCACTTCCTCCTTGCCTGATGCTGCATCTACTAAATCTCCATTCACCTGCAGATTAAAGCAACTAGGGGAAAAGAAAAAAAAGGACTGGATTTTTTTTCTGTGAAGTGTTACCAGAAAATCTGAGTCTGGTATCAGAATGAAAAAATACTGTGGATTAGTAGAGATTAAGACTACAGAAAGTTATTTTCTCCCAGTATTAATTCATATATTTAAGGGAAGCCCTAAATCTGAATTTGCTTGTGCTTGCCATTCTTTCAAAAAAAATATATATTACATATTTTCACTGAAAACTGAGATTTTATTTTATTGACGGTAAAATGCCTGTGACTGCAAAAGAAACATTGTTTTTCCAGGTTGTGATGGAGATAAATATTGCACCATCCCTCTTTTCCGTTTCTCTTCCTCAGATTTTGTTTCTGCTCCTTAGGCTATGATAAATGGTCTGAGATCCTTCAGTATCACAAGTGCAGCTTCCTTAAGTATAACATCGTGCTCTCTGTACCAGTACGCTGCCAGTGCCTACAGCGGAGTGCATACCTCCATCCAGCCTGTGTGCAGCCTTCTGAAATGCAGCAAAGCTGTAGTTATAAAGTCAGTCATCTACATAAATCAAATTTGAGAAGTAAAAATTGATGGCTGCTTGGGCGAAGCACAGAGCCAACATCATCACCAAACATAACTGTGATGTTGATAATTTCTGCTAATAATTACAACGTTGATCTAGTGCTGTATTGTATATTTCATAGGGATAACGATGTTAACATGCTGCTTATATGTAGACCTTTTCAGCTCCAGTTCCATAAATTTTATCACATGGCTGCTGCCCCGTGTACAAACAAATTCATCTTTTGCGGACCAGAAGCTAGGTTTAGGGCTTTTAAAAGCTGTATCCAAGACCCACAGAAACAAACAGATTAAGTAATTTTCATCCAGTAACTGTTTACTTGGGACATGAAACGAAGAACTACTTTCTGCACTCCCACAGATGCACAAAGCTGATCATTTTGGAGATGCAGAGTGACTGCGTCCCCATACTTCATTGAAGCACAGAGGCAAGACATAGCTGAGGCCGTCAGCAGGACCCAGGAGCTAAGAGGTACTTCGGGTCAGGCTGCATAAACACAGTCAGTATTAAATCTGTATTGTTTGCTTACACCGCAGTGCCTCGGGTCTCTGAGAACCTCACCACTGTACAAGTCCAGAACAAACTTACCCAGATACAGATTTTGAATAAGGGCAACATAGAACTGTGACAGTTTTAGAACATATCTGTAAAATATATTGTTAAAAATACTTTAAACTCCCCCTCTCCCTTCCCCTTTTTTCTTCTTCTTTTTTTTTTTTTTTTTTTTTTTTTTGAGCAGTAACACCCCTCACTTACTCCCTTTGGAGGGGAGACCTTGTAAGGAACTAAATAAATGTTTACAGAAAAGTCTTCATGACTCAACATTAAATAATGATTTCAGGTGCAAATGTTGAGAGAGCCTGAGTGCTAGCAATACATCTGAGAATCCTGATGCATCTGGAAATTTATTTCCTTTTACAGACTATGATAAAAGAAGAGAATAACTCTAAGCATAAGAGAATAACTCTAAGCATGTTTTAAAGTAAAAGAAAAATTTCACATCGTGTCAATAAAAATGATCTGCAATCCCTTGAAAATAAGAACTCTACTAGAAACAGGGACAGAAACTCTACTGTAGTTGTTTCAGCATGAAAAACAACATAAAAGAAATCATGTGCTGTACACATTCCTTTCCTCATTCACAACTTTTAGTTTCTGAAGTCAGGATTTTTAATTAGCGCTGTCTTTTCTCCATTCCTCTAGTTTGTCTCCTTATCTTAAAATGCCCATTTGCTTCTGAACAGCCTTCTTAGTTTTGACCCACTGGTGGCCCAGCTAAGCACTGAGCTAATATTGACTAATATTTCAAAATAAATTGCTCCCTCTAGTGAGACTGCTGCAGCACTGATGCTGGCAGATGTGGTGGCTCTGTGCAGCTCCACCAAGCCCGAGGCCCACGGCTGCGTTGGTGCTCGCTCGAGACGAGCTCCCAGGAGCCTTTCCTGGATAAGGAGTGCTTGATAAGCCCTTCTGCATTTAAAATAATGTTATTTAAAAAGGGTTATGCCTCGTACATCGTTAAAGCCTTCCCTTAAACAGCAGACTGGTTAACTAGCAGACCTTTGGAGAGCTACATGAGTTCACTGAATATGGATTTCATAAGCATGTGGGTCCCATTTTCTTTTTGATTTATTAGAGCTACTCTGGCAGCTTGATGCTGTTAGTATCTCCTGAGGGGCCCCAGACCTGGCAGAGGGCTTCGCTGTTCTGCTGTGGGGACGCGAATGTCTCTGTGTTGGGGCATGGGCTGGGCAGCCCCTGGCAGGGAGCTCTCCTCAACATGGTGAGCAGCAGGAGGTCGTTTCTGCCTTGGCACACACAGGTTCTTATGGCACTGCCAGGCTGTCATGGGCAGCAGGGCCAAACCCTGGTTGTGCTCTCAGAAGAGGCGTTTTCTTTAAAAGAGAAAAAAATGGTCTCTGTGTGGCGCAGCTGGAATAAGACAAGAATTTGGAAGAAGCTGCAGCCACTCCTGACTAGGAGATGACTGCCTCACAGAAGTAGGCGCAGGGGTTGTGACATGTCCATATGTAGCAGAATTGTACTTCATATTTCCATTTCTGTCAGGGCAGACTCATCCCCCCCCCCCCCCCAACTGAGTCATGCAGCACAAATAATTCCCCAAACCCCTCCTTGCCTCCTTGCCACCACACAGAGGGACAAGGCTTTCTCCTCAAGGCTTTGCATTGTTGTGACAAAGCCCCACTGCCTGTGCTGCTGAGATGGGTTACTGATAGATGGATGCTCTCCCCCATGGGCCACAGACTGCCAGCCTCTCTCGTGCTCCTCGGTCCCCCCTTTTGAACAAGGTGAAGGTCTCATGGGATCACTGGGGACTGCAGAAGTGGTGTTGAGCCTGAGTCTACTTCCTGCAATCAAAGCTCAGCTCACCTGGATAGTGAGGTCAAAGCAGGTGTGTGCTTGTGGGAGGACAACAGCCATGGACTGAGATAGCTGGCTCTCTGTAAATGCTGTAACGACTTAAAGGCAGATGGCAAGTTATCTTAAATAAATATTTCTTAACTTCTTTTCATTGAAGAATGAAAGAATATATCAGTCTTAAAAGCAGTGGATTAAACAAGATAAACACAAGCCTGTCTTGGAAATACTGATCCCAGACTGAAGAGCTTTGTTGCAGGCTGTTGTCAGATGAGCAGGATGATTCTGCACAGAGATGTCCTTTGGAGGAGGACGTGGCTCCTCAACCTGGGCTCTGCCATTCGACAGACAATCCTGACTGCAGCACAGCTCTTGCTGCAGCTCCATCATGTTTTGTTGAGTTCAGTGAGGCTATCTGATAAGCTCAAGGGAAACTGCTTGTTTCCACAGCTCCTTGAAACACATTTGTGTGAATGTTTATAAAAAACTCAAGTTTGCAAGGAAGGTAATATCTTTTTAAGGAATCAGGCGCATAAGTGGAAAGAGCTCACAAATACATGGTGCAGAATGGTGTGAGTTCATGTGCATTTCTGACTGTTGCAAATCACATATGGCTGTTTTTGGAAAAAAAAACAAAAAAACAAAAACAAAAACAAAAACCCAACGTTCTTTGGCTGCAAACAACTCCTTGAGGTAAAGCAACCATCACTCCTGAATAACAGTGTATCTGCTGAGTACAGGTGTGCATCTTATGGCTGTCTCCAGTTCTGAGCGTTTTACTTCCTGATCCTTTATAGCAGTGCCTAGCATTTTTTGAAACATAACTTGCATTTTTAGCAGTTCCTAAGAACTCATATGGCTAAACAAAATTTTCAAAAGTGACAGAGGACCTGATGGCTTTGTTTGTGTGTATTTTTTTTTACACTCTTACGAATTTTAGCTAAATGATAGCTGTTAATTTTAGGTTAAGAGTCTTATTCAGTGTTCCTTATCAGTGCCCACGTGCCCAGTAACCGGTGTTATTCCTAAGATCCTTAAGACAAATTTCTTTTCTTAGATATATTTCAAACGATTAAGATGTATTTCAAACGATTAAGTACACTGTGTTGAAGCTCCGATAATTTAATGCAATGACTGCTAACTGTCACTAGAGGACGCTCTTAATACATTGTGGAGAAGCAAAACTAGGAAACCTTTTTTTCTGTGCATTCCCTTCTCTCCAACACAGGAGACTGATTTTTCTATCTTTCACGAGGAAACAAACCGTTCATTTATATTTCCATGATGCTTCTGCATAGCTATTCCCACACTTTTAACCATAAAATCATTCTAGATATTACATTCTGATGAGATTAGGCAAAACATAGATAAATTGCATATTCCTGATCATCAATATTTGTTTTTTTCCATCGAAATTTTTAAGTTGCATACTGAGAAGTATTTGAGCAATAGCTTCTAATTATAGTAGTTATGTTTTTATATATTGTGGGGGGAGAAATACCTTGCCTGTAATATAAACTGGATGCTATTATTTTTCTGGTGTTTTGATGCTTGCTGTTTTCCACCCTTAATCTTCCCCATCTGATTCGTCTTTGATAGATTGCATTCATCTCCTGCATAAGGAGTCACAACTAAAATAATATGAAAAATATATCAGTATTTTGCTGAGAGCTCTAAAATAACTCATGTGGATCTATTAACATCTAAAATAGGCAATACCCAGGGTAGGATCTGGTACACTATCCTGCACATTGCTTCCACATTCATTTGGAAGGGTTGTTTGTTTGTTTGTTTGTTTTTCCTGAGTGAAACTGCTCATCCATTAGATCAGAATGAGCAGATTGTTTTGGGCTAAGGAGGTGTTCTCCAGGCTTTCAAAACACACAGATGGCCAAACATCTGTACTCTGCTCTGTTCTCTTTTAGCCATGCCTCTAAAGAAGTGTTTGTGGG
Organism: Tympanuchus pallidicinctus; assembly: GCF_026119805.1. NCBI lineage: Eukaryota > Metazoa > Chordata > Aves > Galliformes > Phasianidae > Tympanuchus > Tympanuchus pallidicinctus. Next base: position 32,438,034 of record NW_026294721.1, on the reverse strand, counting down.
GAGTTGTCTGTCCAGGATGCTCTGTTTTGGGAGCCACATTGTTGCATCAGCATAGCAGCATGCTCACGTGAACAACATTCTTAATCCTGGCCCTGACTTTTCTGGCCAAGCTGCTCTGGTGCCAACTATGACATGCTATTTGGCTACATACCTGATTTCCTTCTCCTGCAATCTGATCTTTGCCATGGCTGACCTTTCCGTCGGTTATGTTGTTTCAATGCTAATCGTGTGTGGCTCTGCTAGCTGTTCCGTATTTGTAATAATGGAGTGACTGATTCAGAGTTCATTAGAACCAGTCCCTACTTGCATCAGCCTCTCTCAAATTGTGCAATGGCATGCTTCTGTTTTGTGGCTAGGGCAGTACCTGAGGGTGCAGTTTGCACTGGTTCACTTTCCCGCCTGGAGCTTGTCTTTCCTCTCTCACAGTCTGGCTGGGGAGCTCAGCAGCCTGTGTGCAAAGCCTATTTTGGGGCACTTGCTGGGGGAGCACATTTTTGTTTGTTTGTTTTTCTCCTGAACTAGGGAGGAGGGGAGTAAGTCTGTGCAGCTTGAATGAAGCTTTGTTTTGCGTTGAGGAAATGAAAGGCTGAGATCTTGTCTAGCCTGACACAAAAATGTTTCCTTCCACAGGACCGAGTCTTTTGGCTTGAGGTCCCTGACGTGGTGAGGTAAAAGAAGGGCTGCATTTACCAGAGTGCCAGAGCAGAGGAACACCCGCTACATGCAGCGGTTGGAGACCTTGAGTGGGAGGTGGTGAATTATTGTTTCTGCTGGAGAGAGTTTTTAACCACATGCCTTCCCCTTCGGGCTATTGCTCAAACCACTGTGCTATAGAATTTTGCTCCTCAACATTCCTAATTGCTTAGGGCCTCCTGATGCAGATCTGAGCTTATTAGCACCTCTGTTAACGACATCCATCTTTTCTTAAAGTAATGATAAAATATAAGAGTCTGGTGCTCCTGTGCTTTCAGATGCTCAATGACAGACCAAACTAGAGAGCTATTTGTTTGCTTTTAATCCTGACTATTATTTAAGCACCATGTGGGAATTTGAAAGACCAGGTTCAGTATACTGTTATGTAGAAGAGTTCATGTGCATTTCCATGGAGGACAAAGAAGCCTTGACCTGTTTGCTTTTATTGTAAATGCTCCAGCTGATGACTTTTCATCTGCGATTTTGTACCTTTAAGCACACAGTGTTTTCTCCATCTGAAGTTACTTAACAAATGTGGGTGGCCTTAATTTCAGCTTGATGAAAGAGACTATTTACTAAAATAAATGAATCAAATCTGTGCTTGGCTACCCACCAGACACCTGCAAAATTTGCTTCCTAGATAGCCATAGCAACTATTTCAGCTCATATGAACTTGACCAGTGGCATAACAAGTTCCTACCATGATGTTGTCAGACTTTTGCTCTGGCTGATGGCTACACTGTCTACTTTCTGGAGAGCATTCTGCTCAAGGTGCAGACCTGCTACAGGTACGAGATCTGTAGCTCTAGGATATGTAGTTCCTGATTGGATTGACTTACTAACCAAACTGCAGTTTGTGAGTGCATCTAACAGCAGGCAATACAGAATGGGAAAGTTGCTGTGACAGGACCTCAAATGCACTTGGCCTTGCACTCCCTGGAAGAAAATGTTATCAGTGATCAGTATCTTACCCACCATAAACTGTTGAAAAAATCCAGAGGTACTGGGAAGTATGTTTAGAGGTCATTTTATCCGTCTCCAAAGCAAAGCTAGCATGGATGGCTAAGCTCAAGTGAAAGTTGTACAGTGCATATCATGTATACAACTGCAGCATCTATTTCAAGTTGAGGCTTAAAAAGAAGAAAAATTCTGTACCCCCAGCCTTCCTCTTGCAGAGTTAGACTCCAGTCTTCTCTCTTGTCTGAATCTCTTCCTTTCCCTGCTTCTTGAGACCACCTGTACACATTGCTTCAGCATCATTAAATCATTTATAGGCAGGTGTTAGCTGAGAGCAATCCCTGGACATCAATGTGTGAAGAAGAGAGAGTTGATATGGAAAGATTTTCTGTGTGTGAGGGATTACTAGAACAAATACTTAAGAGTAGGATCTCTCAGATAGTATGTCATGGCTTTGTTTTTCAGGATTTGTTCCTCACTCACAACTTACAATATATTCCAGGAATACAAAACCTCTCAGATTTATCCGAACCAAATGCATTTCAGGTGTTCTTGTAAATAGACTTGTATTTTTTTCCAGAGCACATCTTGGAAATGTTCAGACGTTTGGGCACCCACATGAGCTTGTGAGCTGGAGGACATTTCCTTAGTCTGATCTAGTTTGATCTTCCTGAACCAGGAAGTGCACAAGTGTACATTTCAGCTGCTGAAAATGTGGTGTGAAATTGGGATACTTCCATGTCAGCTGGCTTCTGGCTAAATAGTAGGGGAAGTGAGCACAGCCATGTTTGACAGACTTTCACAGTGGGCACACATAGCACAAAATGAAGTCTTAGCCTGGCAGTATAGTATTGCCCCTGATAGCAATGGTGTGAGACCCCATCCTTCTGACCCTGCTGGGCTGGTCTCTCCTTTACACACCACAAACTGATTTTTTTCATCTTAAATCCTCAAAGCTGCTGGAAGATGCCATCACCCAAAATGAGGGTAGGTAGGAAATAGCTCTGATCACTGTAGGATGACTGTAGGGATATTTCCTAATAATGACCCTATTTCAACAGCGAGACATAGATATATGGTATTTCTTTATGTCTGAATACATGGTAGAGATCTTAACTGCTGTTTTAGAAACTCAGCTCAGCTGAGGAGTTGTAGACCTCATGGAATTTTCATCGTTGCTATTCATTTTATGTTTTCTTCTGTGAGGTAATATAATTCTGTGGGGTTTCAGTTATTTCTTTACCTGAATCATCAAGATAAAGCATTTTCATGTGCCTATCAAGTTTATGGTCTCTTGAGGCCACAGGCTTTATAGGATACGCAGCTGTGGCTGATATGAAAAAGATTTGTAAGGCCGGGGTAAGGCAACACTGGAACAGTCACAACAGCAGTGGCCCCTCTTTAACTCCACACCACACTTAGGTTACTCAAAGCATTTCTCTATTCTGTGTACAATAGTTTTCACTCTGATACAATAAGAGCAGCAGAGCCTCCAAAATCTTTGTGGGTCTAAGGGGCCAGCCAGTTCTGCACTCCCTCACTTGACTTTATCAGTGGAAATTCCTTCCTTGCTGATCAAATGACCAAGGGAAAATTATCTCTTTTTAAAACAGTTCACATTTCTTTGGATTCAGTTTCAAATTGGCATTCTTAAGCTTATCACAGACCATTTGTAAATGCACTAGTTCCTGACCAAAAGATTTAGCATGTACCAGATTTGTTATCCATCTAGGACAAACAGTCTGAAAGAGACACATGCCATACAGAACATTCTCCATGAACCATTTAGAGGTAGCAAGAGCACTGCATAATCTAGAGAACATTATTTAAAATTGACAGGATCTTTATCCTGCTATAAAAGCAGCCTTCTTCTGGGGCTTTTGGATTTACTTCCACACTCACCTACCCACTTAAGATCAATGCAGACATCCAACAAACCTTTCTATAACATCAAAAGCACCCAAGTACTCGCCTAACATCTCTCTGATCCAGTACCAGTCAGACACAAACACTGCACATGGTCCCCCTGTTTGCTTGAGTAGAGAAGGACTTTGAAGGTGAGAGCCCATTGCTTAGTTGGCTGCCTCAAATCCCCTTCTCCCTTTCAATGCTGCAAGGTCACATGCCCAGTACTTGCTCAGGCTTGTCCTCAGCTCCCTGCTCCTACTTTACCTTGGTGGTATTTTTCTGTCTCTCTCTCCAATTGACTTTCTTTTTTTTCTACAACAGTGATACATAATACTGCCAATATGTGCCCAGTGGTATGTCTGTGGGATTTGCTTGAAGGCTGCTTTTGCTAGAGCTTTCCAACACCGCAGTAAATCTTCCTGACTGCTTTCCCTGATGACAGCTTCCTACTGTAGCTAACAAGGTTGGCAAGCTTGATCCCCCTCTGTGGTAGTAGGATCTACATATAACAAAGGATAGAAATCTCTGGAAGTAACTATTTAATCTTACCTAATTCTCACAATGTCTCATACATTTCTTCCTATAGTGAATTGTGGCAGAAGCATAAGAAAGGCTGTAGGATCAGTCATTTCTGCCAAATTTCATTGTCTTTTCTTAAAGGGTAAACCACTGATCTACATGCTTGAGCATCTTCGTCTCAGTTCTGTATTGTTACATGCCATGCTTGGGTGGAGTTAAAAACCTTCAGTCAGAGCTTACAGCACTGGTAGTACAAAAGAAATTTCTGAACATAGAGTCACAGCATTACAATATGCTGATAGTATTACAGTGTGGGGCAACCAAACCAGTTTGTGACCTTGAAACCAAGACAGGTGCCTTCTGTTCTTTCAATTCACTCCCTGAAAGAAGGAAACAGTGAAGGTGGATTGCCATATCTCTTCCTGAGCAGGCAGCTGAACAGGGCCAGACCTCTCCCCGCATCCTGATCTGCTGGTGGTTTGCATCTGGATAGCTGCTTCACTCTTACAGTTCTCTGAGTGTCAGGGTGAGTGGTAAGGAAAGCTGGAAGAAATTGCTTGGCCCTTTGCTGACTCTGCCTTGTAGAGAAGCTGGCATCTACATTAAGTTGTTACCACTGTTAGTCAACACCCTGTCGTGTTTTGTTTACACGAGGTAAATGGCTGCTGACATTTTCCTTTCACAGAATGACTGGCTTGGTCACCAGATCTGTCTGGACTTGTCAAAACTGTTTGGGTATCTTGGGAGAGGCCCAAATTTTTACCAGCCTGAAATCTCCTGGAGGAATGGGGTAAAGTCTTTCCACCTGGGCATATATATGCTTCTCTTGTATCCCAGAATTTCTGTGCATTAGAACCATCTCTTCAATGCTATCCCTTGAAATGGATGAAAGAAAAACAAGTGTTATTCCATGCTTCTATCATCCCATCCCTCTGTAGTTTCCAGACAGTTGTGCCTCACCTCTCTTAGATATACCTAAGGGAAGATGCTTACAGTCCTGCTCCCAGGGCACTCAGACAGGAGCTGGCTCAAGCTGACTCACTCCTGCTGCTCCTTTCCACTCAGAAGAGCAGGGAAGAAGGTTATGAGGATGGTGCTGATGCTGATGTGTGCTATCTGTGCCGTGTCAGAGCACAACCAAGGGCAAGCAGGCAGAGATGCCCCAGTGCCTAGCAGTGACAGAGGGACTGGGAATGGAGTCATTTATTTTCTTCTTCTGCTTCTGCAGTGGACTGCATTGCTTCCTTTACCTCATTTTGCTGTATTTTTGTAGTTCTTAAGAAACGGTAAAAAAATTTTCCCCCTTTGAAGTCACTACAGATGTATGTATCATATAGCTGGGCTATGAAATAGCTGCTTTTCTGTATGTTTTCTCCTTCATTAGAAAAAGGCAATTTTCCAGGTAGATTTTTAAATTTTATTTTTCCTTAAGAAAAGAGATGAAGTACCATCTGTCTTGTTTGCAGTAACGGCTGCCGTAAGTTCTTCTTTTGACAAGACTTAGAAATAAGACAAAAATAACTGAGACAACTGCTTTCCTAAGCTACAGAATCTCAACTGATAACATTGAAAAAGAAGCCGATAATATTGATCACTTGTGTATCTGTAGTTAAACTTCCAGAATCAGTGCAGAAAGAAGCTTAACTGGCCTTTTTGCAGTATGAGAACGCAGAGCTAAATTCCAAATGTAAAATTTTGATGGATATAAATATAGGGGATGATTTTCAGACAAAGTTAGTATTTCTGCTTAATACCCAAAGGTCCCACAAGGTGCACTTGGAAAGGAATCCCTGAGTGTAGTAGGTATACTTCTGTGTGAACCAAGAAGTAGATTTTCAGAGTGGTTCATGGAAGATCTGAGACTAGCTTGATCACAAAGGACCCCAATTCTGCCATCACTTCTGCCTTGAATAACTTGAAATATTTGTTCAGGGAAATTAATATTTCAAAATATAAAGCTATTCATGTTCACTGGCAGGATCCAGGATAAGCAGCTACACAAACATTGCTCTGGCACTAGTCTCCTGAATGTCTGTAGAAAAAAATGTTAGACCTTGGTCCTCTAAGTTGCCTAGTTGCGAAATCCACATTGCTAAATATCTGAGGATCTGCATGCCCAGAATGAGTGCCTGATGTTTTTAACAAAGACTTCAAGGGCCTCTTCATGCCTCTAGCCACACTCGTATCTCCTCCTTGTTTTCTTTCAGCCACTGAATATTGTTCTTCACCTGCTCAATTGACTGACTCCTGGACGATTCTCCTGCTCCAGCATTGGGATATTTCTCAAAGAAATACTCCATCTGGAAAAGAAAGAAAGAACTGACATGAAAAAAATAACACTAGTGTTGAGCAAGTATGTTTTTATGGGGGCCAGATAAATGCAATTTTGACTAAGTGAAACGTTAAAGTTCTGACTAGTAGTACTGGAATAGTTTTACAGTAATCCATGCTGCTATACACACTTGGTGAATAAAAAAACAAGCTTTCCAACCAGTAGATTACAAAATATGCTGACATAAAACCAAGAGAGATGCTGGCACAGTACCTGCCAAAGCTGGAGGTCAGTGTTGAAGTTTTGGGTGATAGTTACTATGCGACCAAGGGTTCTATCGTTGATAGTGAATCTAGGAAAACAAAACAAAACATCAAGCAGCATTTGATGTAAAACTGTTCAAAATAAAGGGCACAATCAGTTATCTGAAGCTTAAACTTCTAAATGCAGTACAACAGAACATGCACCCAGATTTTGGTGTTTTTGGAAATACTTGAAAAATAGTGCTCCTACAGAATATCTATACTGTTCTAAAATACTTCTACTGATGGAATGATCTTTTCTGTTTGTTTTATTTTGCTTTGCTTTTTCATTTTACAGCCAATAGCTTATTGTTTCATATTGGAAATAGTTTAAAGACATTTTTTTCCTCCCAGGATGTCCTGCTGTTTTGAAACCAAACTGCTGAGCAACAGAAATGCAGTCTGGTTCACAGCTCTAGACTATCAGGTGTGTTTGGCTTCTGTGCCTTCACACGTTGTTTAAAAGGAAGGAGAGAGAAGAGTAAAACTAAACGGTGTACTCTTAATTCAGCTGCTCATCTTCACCTATGCTGGTTGCTATCACCAGCAGAAGGAATTGTAATATTACCTCTCTGTGCACCAATTTATTGTTATGAAATCCATAAAAAGAAAACTCTACATCAGAGTGGAGACACAACTATTGCAGAGTATTTCCATCCAATTACAAGATTTCTACACATTGGTAGACCTTTTTATATTTTTTAAATCACAGTTTCTTTGTAGTGGTCATTTAGGGAAAGAATGTTTTTAAGTTAGTGGCAAAATATTTTTTCATTGCAAGTGGTCATGATTGTATTGAATATGCTTTTTTTTTCCATAATACAAAGAAGCTGACTATAAGAACCACTTTCTGTCAGAAACTATAGAATGATCACAAACTTTACCTTTCAAGAAGAAAAAAAAAGGCAATGATTATAGCTATAGTGAAAATGTAGGACCTGGCGTATGAGAAGATACACAGGTGGATGTAGATCTAAAATTCCAAATGAGTTCCTTAGCATACCTGTCAACTAAGTATTCCCAATTAAGACGAATCCAGTCCCAGGCCATTGTTTTTCCATAGATATTATAGGAAATGTATCTCACAACTGTGAACACATCTTGGCTTTTGATGAGGCTGGAGTTGAAGACGTATTTCAGATACCTAAGAGAAATCCCGTAAGAATCTATCTGTTGAAAACTGTATCAAGAGATAATAGAATACTGAAAGAAACCTGAATAATTAGACATCTCCTGAGAAAAGAAGCAGAGCTTATGCATCTCTAGCTTCTTCAAAATACCTAAAAGACAGTAGTATTTCAGTATTTTAATCATGCAGTGAAAACAAAGTTGGAGCAGTCAGCAACCCGTCCAAACATCAGAAAGTAGTGGTCCAGGCTATAAAGACCTTATAGGGACCATGAGGAAACATGCTCATGCTGAAAGCTGGGCTGTTGCTTTGTTTCTGAAATCCTTATTCACTCAAATGAATTAATTTGGGCACAGCATGTCTGCAAGTGCTGCAGTTATTCTCCCACTCACAGCAGAAATGATTTTGACTGACAGAGGAGGGGACCCTTATCATGCACATGTGCAGGGCGATGAGGAGCATGGTCTTAGCTTCATAGCAGCAGCTGTAGAAGACCACCCTTTGGCTGTCATGTGCTGGGATTAAGGCTCTTTCTTTCTTTCCTATATGCTAGTGACTGGAACAATTTTCTCAACCTGTTTGCTCTTTTCCCCTCCTTTATTGTTTTAATAGTAAATAGATACATTCTCCCTAATTTAAGAGTAATTTTTTATTTTCTGCAAATTTAGGTTGATCTAGATTATTAATTTACGTCCTCATCCTGACAGTGATTAGTTATCAAATGGCTTTAGGTTATGGCTACAAAAATTATGAATAGAGTTGCCTACTACCACTAATCTAACTATCTTTTATATTTACTCTTTCCTTATTCCATCTTGTCTGAACTTGGAACTCTTTCAAGCAGACCGCTCCATTTTGTGGTATTTAAACAAGGCTCCTACAAAGAAGTAAATGGCTCCAGTAAGGGCATTTGCCAGAAGATCCACTGTATGGTGAAGCTACAAACCAAGGTGTGCATCCCAGAGTGGCAGCCTGGGGAGATGCTCACCTGGTCTGACAGCTGCACAGAACAGTACAGTATCCAGATTCCCCATTGCTGAATGCAGTTTTTCCCATTGATGGGTTCCTGTTCCTGGTCTGGGATGAACAGTGCTCTGAAAGTCGTGTCTTTCTTTTCTAATTATAGAGGAAATGTAGAAAAAGAATCTTCTCCTGATGCCTCACTATTAGGCAGCTAAAGTTACACAGGGCATTGTTGGAAAAGCTGAGGGCTGTTGATCTTTTGCAGAAGCTACCATGTGTTCAGTATCTGTTCACTAACGTATCAAGGCTTTTTTTCTACTATAATGCAGTCTCAGAGGTGGGTGTTAAAATACGATGCTAGAAAATGTGTTGTGTTCTGCATGCTGTAATATGACAAAAATGCACAAGAAAGAGGAGAAATGAAAGAGTAAACAGTGAATAGTTGCAGCTCTAGGGAAAGAATGATCCTTGTGCATTGAAATCACCTGTCCAAAAGGGTGATGTTAGTCACCGATGCCAGGCCATACAGGAGTTTTTCTTTTTCTTGTGCTAATGAAGTTTCCTGGTATGTCTTGAACATGTAATTCCATGATGACTCATTGCCTGAATTCTGCATCCCATAGCGGTATACCAGGAGTCTGAGATTTACATCAATGCTAGAATAACAAAAAAAGTATTTTAATATTCTTCCCTCTTTTTCTGCTGGAGATTTGTGACCAAGTCACTTTGCCAGGACCCATGAGAACTCACGTTTGTCCTTGTAGCCATTGTTCAAACTTCTGAGAAGCATTGTTAAGAGATTCTGCATCATTCATACGGCATGCAAAGCCTAGAACAGCTGCACGAAGAAGCCTTTAAAAGAGAGAGGAAAAGAAAAAGAAAGACTTCCCTTAGCACTCCTTGAATCCATCAATAATATGATAAAAAATAGTAAAAATATTGTTCAACCTGTCCAAATGGCTTCCAGAATCAGTCCAGCTCAGTTTATTGACAATGGGTTTTACCAGAGCTTGAAAATATTGCTGAGGTAGAAAAAGAGAGATGGTTATTTGTATAGGTTTCATTAAATGGCAGTATATTTATAATTTATTCCCTTTCATTTTCTAAGAACTACCATATCTTAAATGAAAAGGGATACAAACACACATGCAGATGATCTTTTCAGCTCACCATGACATGTCAAATCTGAACACGTTTATGCATTCTTTCTTGCAACACTGATATGCAAGTAGAACAAAAGTCACCCTGCTTCTCTCCAGCTTTGTCTTTGCCCCAAAATGAAAGCCAGGGCATAGCAATGGCACACTGCCATAACTTTTTCGCAAGGGTAATCTTGACTTGAGGACATAGTTATTTTAGTGACCATTAAATCATGTTCAGCTTCAGGTCAACTGTCAAATCTTCTGACTGCCACATTGAGATACAGTCATCCTTTGTGCTGAGGACAGGTGCCAGAGCTCTTGCTGCCCTGTACATTCTTATTTGTTGTATGCAGGAAAGCCTTGACAAACAAGTCTCTGTACTGTGACTTATGGTGATTGATTATAAGAATAAGCAGGCATAATTTATTTCCTCCAAATGCATAGACCTGAGCTGGCAGTTCAGGTAATTCAGAAATCAGTGCTAAGCAGTTTTCAGCATTTCTTTAAGAGTAGAGTAACAAAAAGTAATTACTGATAGCTCAGCAACACTGAAAATCAATCAAACTTCAATATTATTGCCATTACGGATTCTCAACTGTCAGATCCATTGATCCCATGCAGGAATATATTTTTGCTTCATCACCTGAAACTGGAGGTAGAGATCTGTATCGTCTTCAAGCATGTCTGCGATGTAAGTCACAGCTGATATAGCTCTGTGCCAAGGTAAATAATCTGTTTCATTTACTAGGTATTTTGTGAGCTCCAGGGGAACAGAGTAATTCACAAGTCCAGCTCTGAGAAGGGAGAAAACAGAACTTGTGTTATTTTGATGGATTTGGAGAACTTACTTCTTTAAAGATGCTGGAATACTACTCACTTTAGAAGGTCTGAAATAATAAATTTTAGGAGGAGAAAAATAGTCTGGAATGGAATCTGGGAGGTGTTTTTCAAAGACACCACCGAGAATCACTTTTGGTCAATGCCTAATTGCAGGAGCTCTTGCTGTAATGAGGAAGTTGCCCATATTATGCAGGGGCCCAGAGCTCCCAGAAGTGAGTAGCCTGTAACTGACTACACTAAGTCCAATCATACAAAAGAAATCATTAGTTCTGTAGAAATACTGAAGCGCTGAGGAGCTTCAGACTTAGAAGTTGTTACAGAGCTCTCCCAAAGTTTATCTATATCAGTGAGTCTGGGTACAAGAGCTAGGAGTTTCCAAGCACATTTCTAAGAAAGATATCTGAGGTGGTAGTAACTTCCTAATGCCATGCTGTGCATTGTAGGCATTACCTCTGATTTTCAGAATGCATAACTTCTTCTGAAGTGCTTCTATCATCGTTTTCTATGTGATAAAAGTACTCCTTTCTGAAACCTCTGCAATTAAAGAGGTTTTTTTCCTCCACCAAGTAGAGAGGGAGCATTTCTCTTGACTATGTTGATACTGCAAGTTACCAATACATAATCTTATTTGCTTTATTTGCTCCTTCTAGAGGGCAACGTAAGGTGAGAAACAAGACAAATTCAGAAATTATCTTTTGGCCACTGGATTCTAGTTAATAGAAAATGGAAAGTGAAAAACTTCTGTTGAACTCTGCAGGGAATTAGTTTACCTTGCTAAGGAAAAGGCATCATCCAAAATCCCTGCACGGTCAGCAACTGAAAAAGTCTATACAAAAAGAGGATGAGAGTCATTAAGAATACATGGATTATTTGCAGGAAACAAACAAACAAACAATCAAACAAACAACCTGCCTTTATAAACCTCTGTTAGAGACCAACCAGATAGATTAATATTGTGGCACTCACTTCGTGGTTGCTGACCAGAAGATTCGTCAATTCGTTCCAGTTTTGACTATCATAATTGACACGATAGAATCCAATGTGGTCTGGATTAATGTTCAGAAAGGCACTATCAGGTGATGTTACTGTAATTCCTGAAAAACAAACAAACAGTGATTAGTTGGTGCATCTTAAATAACACAGAACTTGCTGGAGATACCTTGATTCCAAAAGTAATATTTGGTTTTAATGAATATCAAAATAAGAGCTAAGCCTCAACTTAGTTTTTTGGGGTTGTTTTTTTTTTTTTTTTTTTTTTTGATTTTTTTTTGGTTTTTTTTTAATGGCTTTGAGTAAAGATTAGTTAATATGGGCATTATGAACTGGATATCAACATCTGTGTTAAAATGGTGAGTTACACTGGGGCAGCTGGTTTGTTAAATTTAAAATGGACACCTCTGCGATTAGACTGAAGAAGGATACTGAAAATCTTTGTCTATTTATTACTATAAAAGAGCCGAGGAAGTTTACCTGCAGAATCAGAGGCGTTGTAGAATGTGTAATTTGTTGAATTCCCCAGTCCCCATTTCACTGGTATATTCCATTTGTAACTGAAATTATTTAAAGGGAAAGAGAATCAAATTATATTTGAAATCAAATATTAAAAAGAAGACTCCAGCGTATGCTTTTATTGGGCTAAATGTGTACATCACATTTTATGAAGCAACTGTGTGTTTGTGCATATATTCATCTACCAAATATCCCTCATAATTCACCCTCCCTAGCTTTTTACCAATAGCTGTTGTCTATGTTACAAAGCCATTTCTGTACTGTGATACTCTATTCAGAGAACAAAATGTCAGACATTGCTGTGCTATGATTGGGGCAGTTATATTCCCTGAAAAGTAAAGTAAAAAGCGTGAAATGTCTGAGTGTGTTCATGTTCTAGAGATGGAGAATAAAAATAGCTTCTCTTATACTTCCTATTTATAGAAAGTTCTCAAATGCATCTGGTGGACTGCGAAAGGGAGTAGAATATGGTTTTGTCTAGAATCCAATGTTGATGTGTTAGTCTAAGTTACTGCAGTACTTTGTTGATCATGTGCCTACAGAGAATCCTTTTTTTTTTTTCCTAAGGGTATCAGTATAAGTGTTAGGGCCATATCTTTCTGAATACAGCCTCCCCCTCTTGGTAACTGTGCTGGAGAGAGTAATTACCCATAATCAGAGATTGTGCAGATGAATTTCTGGTGTGCTGTGCTGTGTAGCTTATTACCATAACACTGGAACGTTCAGCTCTTTTAAGTAGCATCTTCATGTCACATCAGATAATAACAAGGAGCACAGCAATTAATTTAGTAAAAGATGATTGTACGTGGATGACTCATGTCAGTGTTAATATGTCCAGGGCTCTGTGCAGATACTAGTTAATCTTCACAGTGCTCACTTGAAATAAGTGGCTAAGTGTTATTAACAAGTGGTTAAGTGTTATTAAATCTTTTTTACAGATGAGAAAACTGAAATACCAAATGTGACCTTACTTCTCACTCTTCACATCTGTGAGTAGTCACAGTGGCTAGATGCAGGCTTCTCAGTCTGGGCTGTGCCCCATAACCAAATGTGTTGAGAATAGTTTGAAGGTTAGACACTAAGGCTGTAAGAGAGCCACAGCACAGCCTGACCAAGACTGTGAAGGGGCAGTCAGTGGAAGAGGATGGCAGAGCATGCTGAGAGCATGCTTGCACAACTGCCTACATAGTGCCACTAAAATTATTAAGCCCTTTTGGGTAGTCACCTGCTGTTAGCATCCATTTTAGCATATTACAGTCCAACCCAGGGAGATTTCTCTTCTATATAGACACCTTTGTGACAAGTGCGATAATAGAAAACCTTGTTTACAACTGTGTATTAAATGATTAATTGTTAATTTTCAGGAAATACGAAAATGAAGATGATTGTATGCGCTGTTGTCTCCATGAAGAAACATCAGCTATTGTTTTGTATCTTCTAAAAATATATATATATATTTAAAGGGACTTATACTCGTTGAGTTTTTATGAGTCCTCTTATGTAGCTTATTGCAATAGAATTTAGAGAGGTTATTTTTTGACCAGAAGCCTCAGTATTGAGTTTCCTCAAGAGAAAGCATGTAAAAGATTGTTTTTTTAAAATGGCTTGCAAATGCATTTAATAAGGGAGGGATTTTATTTAGTTTTCATTATATGGTCTTGGGATTGCACATGGAAATGCTTTTTCCGAGCATCAGATATAATAGCTGTGTTCTCCCAGCTGTGCATATTGAGGTCACATTCCTGATGTGCTATGGTGCAGTTACGTATTTGCCCAGTAGCACTATTTTAAAAGCACAAGATTTCAAACTTCTTTTTCTTTTGAGTGTCAACATTTAGGGGAGGTCACTTTCAAGCCAAACAAGCTTGAAACAAACAGGCAGACCAGGATACCACACCTGAAATTTTCAACAAACGATCTCTAGCAGAAAGAATTATCTAGAAACTTGAACTCAGACAGAGGAAATGAGAAGTATGTGGGAAGGAGACTGGCTGGTAACATGGGCAAGAAATACCGAGGGAGACTCTTTGAGGGAGGCCTCTTGCAAGGATAAAGCATATACAAGACTTAATAGTTTTCACTGGTTAAATCAAAACCCTGCCTCCAGACATTAAGTGGCCTGTCCCATTTTGGTGTAGAATCTCTTCCTCTTCCTCATCTGTGAGGCTGTAAGTGGGAGGTACTGACTTTCAGTATATCAGCTTTTAGGCAAGAGGTTAGGTCTGTCCCAGGATAGATAATATCAGCATTAGGATATATGTATTATTGCAGTTTATTTTCAAGTCATTTATAAACATTACACAGTCAAAATCAGATTCCGTCCTCACTTTAGGAATGGTATAACAGTATAAAGCTCAGCTTCCCAACAGGCTAAAGCAGGAACCATGCTGGGATTTCTACTCAATAACAAATGGCAAGGTACTCCAAGTCTTGAATTCAGGCAAAAGGATTCCTGAGTCTGCTATCCCAGATCTTGATGCAGTAAGGCTAAGTTTAACAATGTTAGCCTGAGCTAAATAGAAAGAAAACAGCTCTGGGTAAGACTCAGTATTATTTATTAACGACTAACTATTTCACAGTAATTTGTGCTTTTAAAAGATGTAGAGAAGATCCTGTATTGTGTTACGTTATACATCCTATGTCATGTAGGAAAAGGAATAAGTTTGTACAGTATAAAATACCTGGATCATGACATCTGATTTCTGGGTAGAGACAATTTTGTGGCAGTTTTCTTTATTCTGACAGACTGTAATTTGCAGTAATTCAGCAGGTATCTTGCAAACATCTGAGATGTCTGCATATGGAAATGAGGTCTTGTGAGAGACCCTGTCCAATTTCATTCTATGGTGGTTGATGATGAAGCCCTGATTCAAAGGGCTGAGGCTGTCCTAAATTTGTAATATTTCATCTAAATTCCTGCTATTAAAAAACAAAAAACAAAAAACAAGCTCTAAGTTTACCAAGAAGGTAAAAACTGCCTATTTGTATGTCAGTAAGAGGGTGTATATTTTGGACAGGTATTTACAGCAGGGTCTTACCCAAGATCAGAAGGAGGATATGAAGCATCTGCACTGGGATCCAAGAGAAAACGTTTCTGTATGAGTACTGAATTACTTCCCATCTCCAAAACAGGGTAGCCCATCTGCCTTGTCCATGTGTCCATGACTTCACTCACAGGTTTATTACTTGCCTGTGAATGATGGGAGAAGGTTGCAGGGCAAAAGCAAACTCAGGCCAAAGAGAAAAAAAACAACAACGAAAAACAATCTCTAGCAGAAAGAATTATCTAGAAACTTGAACTCAGACAGAGGAAATGAGAAGTATGTGGGAAAGAGACTGGATGGTAACATGGGCAAGAAATACCGAGGGCTCTTTGAAGGAGGCCTCTTGCAAGCTGCAAGATCTCTCTCTCTCTTTTTTTTTTTTTTTAAGTAATAGAACAGGATAGGAAGGACATAAAAAGACTTCCTAAAGCTAGAAGTTGCATTGCAGCATGCTTTGTTTCAAGTGTGAATGGGGAGCAGCTGTTATCACCAGCAGCTAAACTAATGTAAGATTGGTCTGTTCTGTGGACCAAGAACTTCTGTTCAAAAGGCTGGAGCTGGAGAAAGTTGCTTTTGCCTCTCAGACTTCTGAGTGTGAGGGAAGGGTTATGCTCTGCATCCTTTTTTAGATAAACTTGGTGATGTGAAGATGCAGAAAATCAGAGAGAGCTTGTAGTTGAGTAGGAAGAAGCATGAGATCAAGAAGAAAAAGGGAACTAGAAAGGGGACACAGGTGCAACTTGTGTTGGGTGAGTGTCCACCTTGAGTGAAGGGAGGGAAAGGAAATAGCATTAGGGAAGAACCTGGTTCTTAGGTAGACTTCAAAGGATAATGAGATAGAAAGAAACAGGTCAGCAATACAGAAAGGGAAAGATCAGAAAGTGCTGTGGCACAAAACAAGCATGCTGAGAATTGGAAAATAGAGATGGAGACAAGCACCAAAATTAGTTGGTGATTTATAATATTGAGAGCTTTCAAACACGTGAATCTGGTTAGAGATGACTGAGCATGTGGTGTGTAAGTTTGTGGTGGATGAGGAATGTTTTTCACCCATCAAATGAGTGTGAAATGCAGAAGGAATGTTTCAGAAGCAGGCTGTTCGTTAACAAGTTCTCTTTTCTTTTTTCTTATTCCACTCCCCACACTCTTGTGCCAAAGATAAAGAAATAATGTAAAGTTCCAAGAAATAAGTTATGCTGTAATATGCTGGGAGGCTGCCTAGCTTATGATCTCTCATTGACAGAAGAGCCATAGAATATAGAATGTTTAGGAAATTGAAATCAGTAGAGGAATTTGTGTAAGTGAGAGTTTGGATACATACCATTTCTAGAGCTTCCCAGAAATCTTGTGTCTTGGCATTCTGGAAATGGTGGTTCTTCAAATATGCCTAGGGGGAGGTAGAAGACTGTGAAAATACTATCAGTTCTTTCTTTGTCTCCTATGAAAACAGTGCATGTATTCAAATAGGATCAGTTGCATGGAGTATCTGTGGGTGACATTTTACTGAACCTGGAGAGACCTTAAGCTGTTTGTACACTGGTTTATTTCTCCATCTTTACAGGCCACAACAGAGCTCCTGCACAATACTCCTGGAATGTTTTAGGCTGTCCTAAAAAAGGAGATCTGTTGCCTTAATTTCATGAGTACAGGAAGCAAACAGTTGCTTTAAGCGATGCTTCTAGCTTTGCCTAAGGTGAAAGTACGGAAAAGTTCCTCAGAAATACTGAAAAGGTCTGTTAAATAAAAAGAAGCATTTTCTAGTGATAATGTTGTAGGTGGGAAAGTATTGAAATACTTTAAATCACTCATAATATATTATGATTTATTTATCGATATACACACTCCTACATATGTATCTACATTTATCTATATTTTCCAGATGAGAACTTCACATCTTATGAACGATTTTGTTAAGTATATACATCTCAAGGAGAAAACCAGCAAAGTAAAAAATAACATTAGGGAAGATAAAGTTGTTCATTGAAGAGATGTTTCTGTCAGAGCGTAAAGCCCCTTGATGCATCCATCTTGTATTACCACATGATTAAATGGATTCATATTCATCTGATAAACTTCCTTTTTATGTATCCCATAATGCTGAAAGTCAGCACTTTTTGTGTGTTCTTTGTATTTCATTTGAATGGATAGCAGCACACTCTGCTGCAATTTTCTGTAGAATGAAAGAGGTTGTTCTAATGGGGAAGCTATTTCAGGAGATTTCTCTAGCTGTGGAAGCAGAGAAGTCTGGTCACCTCTAAGCTGTGGTCAAAATGGAATTGAAAAAAAATAGCATTATAAGAAATAATGTGTATCTGCCAGCTTTAAACACTGTTCCTATCCTGTGCCCCTTCTGTCGGTTTAATGCGTGCTTTCCTACCCTGTCAAGAGGACCTCGTGAGATTTAGTCAGTAGATGGTGCTGTTTGTCTCATTGTTAGCTGCAGCTACCTGTTTTTGTGTTTGGAAAGCTGGGAAAAGAAGAAGCTTTTATCTTTTGTGGACAAGGTGGTTTTCCTATATCATAGGACTGTCCTTACTGAATGTATGAAAGGAAAAAACAAAGAAAACACGACTTTCCTGTAGTTGCCCATAGATGTGCTTTCCAGAAGGGAAGGAATTAAAAGCGTATTTGGTAAATCTGCATTGTAACTTTCCAGAGGCATCAGATGTTAATTCAATGGAAAGAGCAGATAACCTTATTTCTGGATGGTCTTCTCTATGCTATTTTCAATTTCTGTAGTTTAGAAGCACCATATGTTTTTTTTCCTCCAAGAGAGAAAACTATGAACTGGACAACGTCTCCCTTTTCTACTCCCAGTTGCCTCTGCTCCCTTGGGCTGGGTGCTCCAGCATCAGGTCTCAGGACATGGAGCAGTTTACATCTGTAAGAATTTTCCTACAAGCTGGCTGGGGTTGGCTAGTCTCATGAAGCTGCAGATATGCTTTACAGCTGAATGCAGGAATTCTAGCTGACAACAGGATGAACCCAACAGTTTAAGAAGTTCCTCTGCTATGAGCTGTCATAAATTTTGGTTCTCATTGGCAGACTATCAGATCTTCCTGCAGTTTGTGTTCCTATTTTGTGGGAGAGTGGAGCTTTGACATTGTCCACTCAGCACTGAAATAAGCTGAATGTTTCTCCCACTAATAGCAGAATTTGTCATATTCGCTTTTTGAATAACGACTTTGCTACTGCCCCATGAGTAAGGGCTGCTTTCCTGGCATGTTTTGGTGCTATTCATACCTGACACCCTTTCTGGAAGAGTTCTGGTGTAATCCAGTCTTGAAGCATCCTGAGAATTGATGCACCCTGAGGAGAAAGGGAAGAAGGTCATTCCACACTGCTTTAACATCGCATTTACATTCACCTGAAAAGCAACATATGAATGAATATTTTATAAAGCAAAAGTAGAAACTATCCGTCTAACAAAGGATGTGTTTTATCTCATTCCTTTGCAGCACTGCCTGCACAAAAAACTGATTCTGCATGTGAGAGTTGGTCTTTAGCAATGATCAGATGCCTGCTGCTGGGGGTGACTATGCCACCACTCTGTCTATTAGTACAAGTAGGGCTCCATGTTGCACTTCAAATAGGAGCCAGTTCCATCCAGCCACAGCTTGAATAAGGAAGCAAGTTCTAGTGTATGCTCAGCAGATAGGGAACTAACACACTGCAATTCTGGGGGCATCACATAGTGGGGATGTCAACTCCATATTCAGAATGAATTTTGCTGATTACTGATGCAAAAGCTTTAGTTTCTGAAGCAGGGTAGAACAAGGATCAGAGAAGAGACTGACTTTGGTGTCACAGAAATAACTAGGACCTCGAAAGAAGAAAGACACAGAGGGAATGCAGATGAAAGAAGCAAAGAACAGTGCAGGTCAAAGAACAATGTAGGCAAAAAATGAGGAAAGTGAAAAGCAATGCAACACAAATCTAAAATGCAAAATATGATGTGGGGATTAGTGTGTTTTCATTTTTCCAACTAAATCAAATGGCAGCTGAAAGCCTAATACTATGAATAGTTTAAAAATCCAGTTGTCCCGTGGAAACATAAATGTTATATATGAGTTCTTGGTAAATCCTGTCTCCTTTATTTATGTGCCTGAGAATAAAAACTTGGCTGCACTCATCTAAGGAAAGTAACTGAAGAGGTATGCCTCAGAACCAACTGTTGTTGTGAAGTCAAGGTGATTAGTAGATGATACTTTTTCTGATATAGTAACAAGTCTATTTGACACAAAGTATGTTCAGTAAATGGTTGAATGAAACTTAGCCACTAGTGAATATCTGCTCTTTCATAAGGCTACTGATGATTAACAGTGATAATAAGGCTGTGTGTGTGCAGTAGGGTATCTCAGCTTTATCTATGAGCCACTTATGTGATATAACCTCTCACAGACCATCCCCTCCCATTTATAATAAAAGTCAGAGGAGAATTAAGCACTTGTGCAAGCATTTGAGGCCCGTGAAGTTTTATTTTCCTTTGAATTGCAATGCATAGTTAGTTGATGTATCTTAATACAGTTACTTTTCGTTTTTTTCTCATGTCCATCCTTTGAAGTTAATAACAGAGCGTATACGAGGAAAAACCCATGCTAACAAAATTACTAGTTATAGGAACCCCAGTGTTTTCTTCTCTATATTTCAAATATTTGGGAAGATTCAAGAAAACAACCTTAACTTGAGTAGCTGACATCTGATGGTATCTCTACTTCTTTGATTGAGTTAGAGTGATTATCAAGCATATGATTGGACTGTGTGTAGTGGAAATGTGGAACTTTTAATCCTAAGCTTCTTTGGCTGGGAGGTTCTGAAACTGTGGGGCTCCCAAGAGAGAATTTCCAGCAGAACTCTTAAATATTTGTTTACTAGAAAGGTAATCAATGCTTGAATTACAAAAATTTTTTAAAAAATCATTATTATTTTAACAAGACTTTCTAGACTAAGAGGGATGATTAAACTGGAACACAATTATTTATATTAATTCTGCATTCACCCATCTCTGTTCCAGTGTGGTTTTTCTAGTGCATAATGCTGTCCTGATCATGCAGAAGCTAGAGGTTCATTTACAGAACACACTACAATGGCTCCACAGATCCTAAGGCATTTCATTAGACTTCTAGGATCATATAAGCCTTGTAATTGCTATGGTAAAACTAACAGAACATTCCAAATTGTGCTTTATTTGTTTATTGATGGATATTATCATGAGGAGACTGTTTTTCTAAGAAAAATGCTAAAGAGAAGCCAAAATAAGACCAAACAGAAAAACAAGTTAATTTTGTCATGCATTTATATATAAATACCAACAGTAATTTGAGCTAAATCTACTTGAAGACTTTCTCATTCAAGCCAAATTATATCCTAAGCCAAATTATATCCCAAGCAGAATGTTCCCAAACAATGCATGAGTCTTCAAGTATTTTTGCTTAAAAAAAAAATAAAAAAAAAAAATAAATCATGTGGCAATTATATAGGCACAAGAGATGAGTTGAAGCTATGATTTTTTTTCTCAATTATTATTATTATTTTTTTTTTTAGACTGCGCAAAGATGTGCCTCTTGCTTAGGCAATAAAATACATTTTGGTCCTATGTATTTGATTTAACTCTGGATGTTTGCTTGATTTTCATTAGCTTGATTTAAGAATGTGTTATACTACATAGGTTTTAGTATGGTTTATGATTTGTGTGTGAGGAATTTATGATGCAATAAATACTGATTGTATTGGTTGGATAGAGGATTTAACAGTTGAGAACAGAAAAGTGATGGAAATGGATGGATCAAGTCTAGCTAATAAAAGTAATACCTAAGGCTATAGATTTTAGCTGAAGCACGAGTAAGCTAAAATCAATGAAATACATACTTTTTCTGTAGTTGGAATGAGAACTTGGAGAGGAACAAGTGGAACTTAACAATGGGGGATTGGAGAGGAACAAGTGGAACTTAACAATGGGGGATTTTGCATGTTCAGTGAAAACATCAGATAGAAACCACAGATGATCATAAGGAAGCTGTCAATACAACCATGTTTATCAGCATCATAAGCAATATGGTATGGGAGATGACTGCTTGAGCTCTGCAGCACTCAATAAACGGTGTATTTAACATCTTCCTGTTTAGGGACAGTGCTTGTAGAGTCTGGAGATAGACCATATTTGTTCAGACTTCTAGGGTGCCTGGGATCCTTCGATCAATACAAGACGAAAAATTATTTTCCTATTTTCACTGCTTGATTCCCTGCCTTGCTTCCTAAAAATAGAAGTTATGGTGTCCCAGAGTTGCCCCAGGGAAGACAGAGAGCGGACACATGGACATCTGCCCTTGTATTAGACTGTGTCTTGATTTAACTGGGCTGCATCAACACATCAGGTGGGGGGAAAGGGAGCTGTTCAGTGACAGGCTTAATTTAATTCAAACTCTAGTAGCAGATCCTGCTGGTATCAGTGACTACTCTCACCATCACTTTTGATTGAATCATCAATGATAACAGGGAACATCCCAGAGAAAAGCTCTGTGCAAACACAGCCCCTGCTGGCTTAGGAACTGTGGCTATGAACTCCTCTGACTTTTATCTCCTCTCCTAAGCCTCCACTTTCTTTGCAGGCGAAGTCACTGCAGGAGGATGTCTTACCTTACTGTAGGATATCCCATCAAACACAGAGGTGATTTCAGCTGGGGTTGATACGTCAACCACGATTGGATGGGAAGAAAGCAAAGAGTCATCCTCCATTACTGGGAGAACATCATCAATTAAAACCTGCTCAAGCTGACAAAGAGAAGGTGTTAGAAGATTAACAAAGCAGGACTGTATACTTCACAAAATAAATAGCTTGAGCTGCAGCTTCTCTAGGGGAAGGCATTTGGATATGGAATGAAATGTCATATCCTATAAAGAGGGCTTGCAAATTCATACTTTACCTCTGAGACGGCAGGGATACAATTTTTCCTTAGCTATGATAAATCACCTTTTGCAAATCCCATTTCCCATGTGTATCATATCACAGTATAGCCCCCAGTAGGCATAAAAGAAGTCTTTGTTATAGATTTGAGCAGTGTGACAGTATCTCAAAGCATTAGGGGTTCCTCTTGCTAAAATGGAGCTGGGAGAGAGGGAAGGAGGTTTCTCCACTGTACCAGTAATTATCATTTTTTAAAGGATAAAATAACCTGTGAGCAAAATCGCCTTACTTCTTAATCAATATTGGTACAAGACTAAATTTCAATTTAGTTTTTCTCTACTAATGCTTCATAGGATGAAAATGCTGAAATGGTGCTCAGTCTTAAAATGAATATGACATTTACATATGAAAAGGACTTTTAAATTCTAGGCTCAATAATGAAAATTGTTATTTCTTATGGAAGCAGCACAACAGATCTCCTACTTCAAAGTCCAAAAGAAGTGCAAGAATGATTTTTGTCCTCAGATATTTTTTGAGTAGCAGGTAGGTGCTGCCTGCTCCAGACATCACTAGTCTTGATGATGGGGTTAATCTTTACAGCACATATCCACTTCCTTCCAGGGTATGTGTTGTACATTTTCTAGTATATATAATGTCATTACTCCTGGATGACTAAGGGAAATATGAACGCCATGTGCCATCACATTTGTTTGGCAGAAACCTCACTTTCCTTGCACACTGCTATCATTCCTCACAGTGTAATGATTATTTAAAGCTACTCTCTTTTTCTGGAAGTCTTGGAAGCAACTGTTGTTTTTGCTACAGCTTGCACCACAGGCCATTCACTGTCACTGCCTAACTTTACATTGTGCAGATTAGAGGCACTTCAAGTTGTAAAGAGTTACTACAGCCAAACGACCTAAATAAATGAGATTCTCTATCTTCCAGTGCTGGATATTTGAACAACCTTTCAACAGCTCTAAGGCTCTGCACAGAATCCACGTAGGTATCGTCTGCCAAAATAATAACTAAATCACTTGTTAGAAGGAATAACTGTTCTCAATAGACTAAAATTTTACAAAGTTTATTTTGATTAGTTTCAGACTATAACATAGGGAGGTAGAAATGTTTGATCAAACTTTTTCTTTATATTGCACAGTACCACACTGCTATTGTGTTTTTTTTTTTTTTTAATCAATATATTTTAAGTTGTCATCGTTGTTACTTTATTTTTATGCTGTAGTGGAAATGCTAAGTTATGGCTTGAACCAGTGATTGAGCACCTGGTGAGAAGGCAGGGCCAGCCTCAGGGAAGCTCAGGTGCAAGCAATACTCCTGAGTAACTGGAAGGGATGGAGCCAGGATCTACTCCTCAGATCTCATTTAAGTGCTGGCAGTGGAGGGAAGGGTGTTCTGCTGGAGATGTCTGCCTATCAAAGGTCTTCCAAGGGTAAACAGATTATTTTTTTTTTGTGTCTGCTGCAATTGAGCATATCCTCACTTCTTTTAGCCTACAAGTTTGCTACTTTGCTATCATTGCTGTTCTTTCCATCACATTATAACATTACATGTGCTCTTCCGGAATGCTCCCCCACCCCTGATATCCCTCTACAAGACAGAAATAGTTACCATTTGCCATTCTGGTTCTGCAACATTTACTCCCAGGAACTCAAAGTAGCTGGCAAATCCCTCATTTAACCACAAGTCATCCCACCAGTCCATCGTCACAATATTTCCAAACCACTGTAATTATAAACAGTGAAAGAAGAAGTAGCTGAGTATTAAATGTATATTTCTGTATTTCACATCTTCACATAGCATATTTGTTTACATTTCTTGCTGTTGCCAGATGAAAATTATCCTAATTCTGGGGTTTAAGTTGGAATTCAGTCCTTGCCTGACGTTAAAAACTTACTTTTTATTATAAAATTACATATTACTGGGGAGATTGCTAATGATTCATATGCCATGAGAATATTTTTAGTTACTTCCTCTTGATTTGATGATTTGTGCTTGTACAGATATGTTTTCAGACAGCCTCCAGAGTGTGTAGTTGTTCCTGTTTGCTTGCCCAAAAGAGACATCTGCACATGCAAATTAGTTCATTTAAGACATTTCAGACAGATTTTCATAAGCTGGTTCACCGTATGGACCCAAGCTTTTAATTTCCTGAGAAAAATTCAAGGGCAGTTATAGTAGTTCTGGTAGTGCGAAGTTCTAACACGGAGTGGTTTTAATATGCTGTTTGTAATCAAAGTGTGAGCACACGAAGAGTATCCTGAGATGTGATTAATTAATGCCACTTTCCCAATTAAAAAAATGCTACTGCACATTTAAAACACTTTAAAAAATGAACTGTGTCCTAAACTTACCTGATGAACGAGCTCATGGGCTATCACAGCTGCCACTCTCTGTTGATTGGAACTGGCAGACTCATTGGGATCATAAAGTAAGTTTGTCTCTCTGTATGTGATCAGTCCCCAGTTCTCCATAGCACCTGTTCCAAAATCTGGAATAGCTATTTTATCTGCATGGAAAGAAAGAGAACATGATTACTACTGTGTCTTTTAAGTCAGCTGAATTACCCTCTTTCTGCTTTTTTCATAGCCTGTTTTGCTCTGAAATGCTGTGCATGTTTTGCATGTATGGTTCTGGCTTACTGCTGTGGACTGAGTCCATCATCTTTGCTTAAGAAGCACAGGACTGGCCTATAGAAGCTGAAAGCAAGAGCCTAAGCTCTTCTGGGATTAACAGAGTTACAGTCAGTTGCACTAGCTGAGAATCTGCCCTGAGACAGGATGCTATGCCATCTCCTGAGAACATGCATATCATACCTTACTTAATTTTGGCTCCAGAAATTAATGGTATTATCTGGGGATGTGGGCAGTAAACCACCTGAAACTAACTGTGGCATAGTGAGGCATGTCATTGTTTGTCACTCTGTTGTGTTAAAGATATTTATTGATGCGTTAACTGAAGTAAATCCCCCTTGCAGTGAACAACATCTGCTTCTACTCCTGACAATTTGTGAGGGTCACTCCTTCATGGTCAGTAATCAATACAGGTTTAAATGAGAATTGTGAATTAAATTGGACTGGCATTTTCTTCTGCAAATAATGACCACTACCTTTCTATTCAAGTGAGTGGAAAAAGTACAGATGGATTTAAAACTGAATAGAACAAACAGCCATCACTCCACCCTAATAGAAAACAAAAATTAGTAATTTTAATTTAAACAATATGATAATAGAATCAAAGGCAATAGTCTGGCAGGGGCTTCACAGAGTGTTAAAATGAGGATTGCAAGGAGAATGGCAATTACAGAAGCTGTAACTCAGGTGGAAATATCTCAAAAGCTTTGCAGAACCAAATTTGATTCATCAGGTTTGTTTACTTTTTTTTTTTTCCTACTCTAGTACAGTAATTACATCAGCTAAACTCCTGTATATACTATAGCATCTGTATATTCATTGATTGTAAACCAGTAAACTCCTCCAATATTTTGAAAGGAGGTAAGTATCTATCATTAAAGTAATGTTGGACGTGTTTATTTGTATTTAAGAGGCTAGGGGGAAAAAAACGTTGAAGTTTATGAACCTCTTTGGAGGTTTTAGGAGGGGATGTTTCCAATGCATTTTCACAGCTCAGATTACATTCCTGACTTTATTACTTCAAGCTACATAAATCAAGTCCACAGTCCATATAGCCCAAGCTAAAGGATGCCCAATGGTACTTTATTTTTTGGCTTATTTTGTAACCATGGGAATCATCTGATATTTTACCTGCTTTTGTTTTGTTCTGTCTTTTGTCAGTCCAGCAGTAGCAACTTGAATTATACACTGGGCTACATTCGTCTTTCTAAGATGTGGTTACACACCCACTTTGAGATTAGTAAATAGTATGACATACACTCTGGCAGTTTATATTTTTACTTATCTCATGGCTGACTTTTTTCCAGACATCCTCGTGAAAGTGATACATGTTTTTCTCAAAGTTAATCTGGCTTTATTTTAGCTCATCATGTTCCTCTGCTGATGTCACCAGTGATTCCTTTAATTTTCCACAAGTCACTCTAAAATAACTGTGCCAGGATCAGTTCATCTGTGAGAACTAACTGAATTGTTACTGACACCAACTCTCTTTCCATGATATTGAAGAACTACATGGGTACAATTTTACATCCTGAAAGAATATTAGCAGGTAGTAACCAAACACTTTCATGCTCTGTTTTCCACCAAAACACAGGGAATAGTAGGAGAAACATAATGACAATGAATTAGCAAAAAGAAAAAATGTAAGTACTAATAATCACCTAGTTTTGGAAGAGAGTAGCTCAAATTAAAGTACTCTTCAAAGAAGTCAAACACAATTTTTGTTACATTTGCTGCATATTCTGCCGTGTGTAGTTGCTGTGGCTGGGCGTAAACTCTCAGCTGTAAAATAGAGAGACAATTAGAGTAGTCTTCAGTTAAGAGGAACCAGAAGGTAGCAAGCATTGAAAAATAACATGCACACACATAGCACTGCATTTTTTTCTCTAAGAGACTGCTCTCTGAATGCTGAATTCTATCTCCTGACATTCAAAAAAGTTAAATGCCATTTTGTTTTAAATGTCAAATGATATATAATTTTTTCAAATCTCATACATAAGAGAGACAAAATCAATGTTATCTGAGAATGCTGCAAAACTGTTAAGAACTCTATCCAGCAGCTGGCAAAGGCCATCTCCCCACTCCAAAGCTTGGGTGAGGGCCTGAGTGCCTTACCAGCCTCTCCTTCTTTAAGGCCTTGTTTTCTCAAGAAGGATACCTGCACAAGTATCCTGAAGGAAATCCTCTTGATCTGATCCTTTCATTAATTTGGAAGTCCCTTTGAGAAGGCACATCTTTTATCTCTGTGTGGGGGGGATCATTTCCATGCTCCTTTTGCATATCTGAACTTTGATGGAGGGAAAAAATGATGTCTTGAGTGCTGGCTTTTCCACCCTTGGATTTGGTGTGCTGCTTTGGGGCTGCTTTGGCTGTCAAATAATAGGAAACCTTGAGCCCAGAAGTCCTTACGGTATCCATAACCATGATGAGTAGTCCTACAGTGTGAAATGGCTTTTTGAGACATTATCTTCATGCTGGAAAGACAAAGTTTCCCTTTAGAACTCAAGAAGAGCCGTTTATTTTTCCCCCTCTAAATTTCTTTGTCCAAGTACTCCAAGGTATATAACCCCAGAGCTGAACTGCAGTGCTGTGCTTGCAGGAACTGTGGGCTGTCCTCTTTCCTGTCCCTGAATGTCCGTGGTGTTGAGTGAATTTTCTGGCTTTGGGATAGCTGGTACATCTTTTTGTAGGCTCTTTGTCTCTTATAAATGGGCCACATTCTTCTGGCTGCGTTTGTGTGGCTTGTTTACTCCTCGGTCCTGTCTAACAGCCAGACATTTAGGATCCCAACTGAGCAAAGGAGCTGCCCTACACTAGGAGCTTTCTTTGAGCCTGACAACACATTGGTCTCAATACCATGAAATTACACTTCCTCCAATGGAAGGATGAGAAAGTGATCAGAAATAGGAAAGGAATTAAAAATAAATAAATAAATAAATAGAAACCAAAAAAAGCTTATGAAATTCAATTGGGAATCCATCCCAGCCAAGGGATTTCCCTCAGGGTCAGTTCGCAATTACAATCTGTAATTTCTACTTCAGTAAGCTCTTTACCCAATTTAGCAGTCTTCAGTCCACTAACTGATTCATATTAATGCGTTCCAAACCTTCAGTGTGCAGTAGAACTGATTTTGAGTTTCAAATCTCTTCTTGTAATCTCTTCTGTTATTTCCAAAGCAGATATTTGGTACCTGACAGATAATTAGATCAGGAGAGTTGTTTCCAGCTGTGGGCATGTTTTCCACCATGGATTCTGTTGAGGTCTTTGCTAGGGAAATGATTTTCAGGGACGATGGCAGAGTTTTTAAATAACGTATTGTGAGTGAGTTACATGCTATTGTTTATGACAGAAATATATGGATTGTGGATACTTTCCATTAGATGATTTGTTGCTAACAGTTTATATAGCAAACTATGGAATGTTCTTCCCAACAATCAACAGATCTGAATGTCTCATTGCTCAGCTAAGCAAATCCATAATCTTCCATAATCTGGAGCGTGGCATGGATGAGCACTTAGTGAATTTTTATATCTAGAAAGCAAAGTTTTCTGCCTTATTCAGCATTTGTCTTTAGCAATTCTTTTTTTGCAATTTTTTCTACAACGAACAACTTCTAAAACTTTCTACAGAAGTTCTCTTCAGTTTTCTTTCAGGTGACGAAGGATAGGACACAAGAAAAGTGTCTCAAGTTGCACCAGGGACAGTTTATATTGGGCATTAGGAAGAATTTCTTCAGGGAGAGTGTGGTCAAGTGTTGGATGGACTGCCCAGGGAAGATGTGGAGGCCTCATCCTTGGAATATTTAGGACCCATGTAAATGTGGCAGTAAAGGCATCCTTTAGTGATGGGAACTGGTGTTCAGTTTGATCTCGAGGGCCTCTTCCAATCCAAATAATGCTATGGTTCTACAGCTGTGAAATTCTTGTTTTTGAAATAGCTAAACTCTAGAGGAATCCATTGGGGCCAAAGAAGACTGGAGGGACCACTGTGAACACTTAGTTTGATCTGCCGTGTAAAATACACTATAGGAAAGGAAAAAATCCTGCTTATGTTATAAAAAGAGCTGATTCATTAAAAATAAAAGTGCAAATTACAGTATATCTGTCATCTGAATTGTTGTTTGCTCTGTAATAGAACTTACAGGTATTCCGCTATTAGATCTTCTCTCTACCCACTCAAACTGGTGCACTGCAAAGCATACCAAGTAAGTGCTCATGGGAACTGACTTCTGAAAAGTTGTCCGATTCCAGCCATTACCCAGTGATACAGTTTCCTGCAGAAATGAAGAAAGAATTGAGTCTGAAATTGCAAACATATGCAAAAGAAAGTATAATGTTTTTATGAGGGATAAGACTACATAGATACGATAAATCACCTCTACAAATTTACCTCTTTTTGGCATCCCATTTCTGATGGCATGAGAACAGACAAAATACACAAAAATAAACTGTTTTTCTCCGTTACATAATTCGGATTCAAATTTTGCAACAATGATTCGAAATCATTCACATGCATAGGAATTTTGCCAGCATGAGTTTTACACTGTATTTCAATATGTTGTGTTATTGAAAGTTTATGCATCTTGAAATAGTTGCATAAAATAATATCCCAATGGACAGGTCAGAGGAAATGCTGGATTCTGTCCTCTTTTAAATCTGTGCAACATGTAGGTATCAGGGAGTGCAGAGATGTTAGTTAGGTTAAAGTCTGCACTAATAAATCTTGAACTTGTTAGCACTGATAATTGGTGGGTTGTTTAAGACATGATAGTAGCTTTTATTTCGTATATTAATTAAAAAGCACTGTAGGTTTTCTCGGCTGAACTACATGAACAAATTCATAAATGTTTTTTATGCGATTCATTTTCTGAATACTAATTTCTGCTATCCATTATCTACCATGAACAGTCTGATAATTTTTTGAGCCTCTGGATGACTAAAAGTCATCCTCTGGATCCTCTGGATGACTAAAATAGGAGAAAGGCAAAATATATAAAAGGCACTAGTCTATTGGAGATTCAGTACTTTATAAGGTTCATTTGTTATAAATGCAATGTAAATGAAGCATACAAACTGGATGTTACCACTACTGTGATTTCATGAGTAAAATTTTTTTTTTCACAGATATATTCACAATCTGCTTTTCACTCCAATTTACTGAATTTTCTTCCTTCAACAAAGTCAAGGTCTCACTGAAAAAAAGTTAAACAAAATTCACTCCGGTGAGAAATAAAAATGAACTGTACATGGTCCTGACTTTGCTGAATTGACTTTGCCACATGGATTATAAAACAACTGAAGCTGTTATGAATACATAATGTACAATGTGTCCTGTGCACTATGTGTCTGTGACACCTGTGTCTATGCCTATTGAATTGATTCTCCAGAGATCCCTCATCCCTGAGCAACTGACCTTCTAATCTCACCAAGTGAAAAATGGTCCTGCTACTGTCTTTTAGTCAAACCCTAGGATGAACGCAGCATCATGTTTCCCTGCCTGTATTTGGATTTTGGCAAATTAATTAACAAGAGGTACCTAGCCCTTTGAAAGCTTAATGTTTGTATTAGGGACAAGATATACACTTTAAGATTTAAAGTAAATCTCAAAAGCTACTAAATCTTGAAAACATCTGGTTTTACACTCTTACATCCCTTGCCGGTGCCCTCACTTATCTGAGGTCTTTAAGGAAAGCTACCATAAATGCTCTCCTTTCACATGTGCTGCTTACCAAAGCACCTGTTTCTCTTTTAGGTATCTTAAAAATATTTTTAATAACCATAGGTTGGAGATTTAAATTTGCAAGAGGTCTGTGAGTCTCTGCTGTGTCAGATTGGTTATAGTTCTCTCAGCTGCACTGCAAGTGCATAGTTAAGATTTGGGCAACTCCTTAAGTAAAACAGTACACAGCAAAGCAGACCTTTGTATTTCGGATGGGGAGCGGTTGGAAAGATGCAAATGTCAACAGCTCCAAGGCTGGAAATTGGTGGGTGGTTTTTTTGTGTTTTTTTGTGTTTTTTTTTTTCTTTTCTTTTTGTACTTGGCACTTTATCTCCCACTTCAGAACACATTCATTAGAAATTGCACACTGGACTACGCATTCAGTTAAGCTATTCATTTGAAGCTGTCTCCGCTGAAAGCCATTCAGTCTTCTTCTAGAGTGCCCAGATATAGATGCCACTGAATTTCATTCCAAGCTTGGAATTTGTTGCAGCAGTTCCAGAAATAGATTATTTAGAGAATTACTGTTGGGGTGGACTGACAAGTGTCCATAGCCCTGAGCTGAGAGGGATTTTTAGATTCTGTGATATTAAGCATAACAGTACTAGACTTTCCTGCTAATGGTTTCCTTTGCCACGTGGTTGTGATCAGCAAGTCTTTGCTTTGTAACATTATATAGTTACTGATTATTATGGGACTCCCCACAAAGGAAGCCGCTGTGTTCCTGAGTATTTCTTCTCAGAGTCCTCCTGGTTTGACTGAAGAACCTGCTACTACCTGTATATGCTTAGTAGGGGTTACTCATCTAGACTATCTGAGGAAAGGGCCAGCTAGCTAAAGACAAGATGTATGTCACATCTGCTTTGAATGTGGCTCTGTAGTGTTATGTAGTGTGCTGACTGGCTGCTGGGATTTCTAACCAAACAACCACTTGTATTTTATGGAATATTTATTAACCATTTGTTTTACTGTGTTTAGGTGGTAGAGTCTGTAAACGTACAAGGGCTTCGTGATCACCTGGCTTTACGGAATGATTCCCTGTAGGCAGTAGAGTTGGGAAATACATACCTGTACTGGCATGTTTGAAAGTGCTCCATATGTGTCTTCATGGATGATAGATATATTGTAAGTTGCTTTTTTGTTGGGCTCGTCAAAGCAAGGAAATGATTTCCGTGCATCTGTTGGCTCATGATCAGTAGCTGCAATGCTCCTTAAACAAACAACAGATTGGCAGATTGTTCTAAGCCTTTGCTGCATACTTTCTGAATCTTATCTGCAATGCATAAGTATTTAGCAACTTCATGAACTAAAACCAAATACAAATATTTTTGTGTACTTTCCCATTCATAAAAATAAGTGATATCACAAATGCACAAGTTAACACCATATAGGCTAGTGGAACATGTGTACCACAAAATCTGTCATCAACATCCTCTAGGTTTAAAGCAAAAATTAAAGACAATTACTCTTCAAGGAATATTTTTAGGAGCCAGAAATAAGAGACAAATGACCCCTTCCAGGTGGTAAAAAATTTGCTCACCTTTCTGTTGAGCATTCCCACTGTTTTCTGCACCAATCTTGGGACTGGAGTGTTGAACATCTCCAGGAAGACACCTTCCTAAGTGCCCTTGAAATCTCACCCTGCCTATGTGTTTCTTTCTCTATAGTTACCAAATACATTTATCTCCTGCTGCTGTTACATTTGCCTGACTCCAATGAGAAAACTGCTGGGGAAAGCATGGAAAGTCTAGGTAAACATCCTAGCACAGAACTTACGCTGTGTTCACTGTGGTAGGGTGAGTTTAGAAAGATATCTCACTTTTGCAAAAACTGCTGGAGGAAATAAGGAGCCATGGAAAAAAATAAGGTGAAGGTTATGAAAGTTCGTATTGTATGCTTGCTTCTCACAGTGGCATTAGACTCCCCCATTAATGAACTGTTCAGTGGCAGAGTGTGTTCTCCAGTGATTAATGGTGAAAGAGAATGCAGATGCTTCTTCAATTAATCTGGAATGTTGGGCATTTTCTGACAGCAATTCTACAGCTGCTCTGAATATGTTAAGGTAGTTTTTCTTTCCAAAAAGTAATTAAAAGTGTACATCGTAAATTACAGATCTGCAATTAGACTACAGGCTCACTTTACAATCAAACTTTCAATTTTTCTGTTGCCTTTGGCTTTTCTCTGTGTTGCTTAAATACTAAACTGGTCATTAGGAACTTAAAGCAACAAGGTTCATATACAAGCCTGTTGGAGATAAGATCTGCATTTTCACCATTTATGCTCACTGGAATAGTAACAAAAGTTAATGGTCAGAAAGCATGATGAACATTCACCTTAACTTCAGTCTCAGTAGAATTTCACTTGCTTGGTAAACTGTTTGATCTCACTCTTTACTTTTGGTTGGATTAGAAAGCTATTTCACAATGAAATTAACTGCCAAGTCCTCAGGGCAACGCTTCACATCTATTGCTTAAAAATTTGGCTATATATCTTGGCACATTTATATCTTGTTCCTAAAGATTGATGACACTATGATAGCTTTTTTGATCTAGAAGGTGATTATCTATCCTCATATATTTGTGGAGGCAAACAGATATCAGCATTGCAAAATCTCAGTGCTGCCATTTCTATATGAGAAATCCAGGATATGGTCTGCACAGAAGTAGCACTAAAAACATGTGATGATGCAATTTCCTTTCAAGCTGTGTTATGTAGATCTTAGATAAGATTTTTTTTCTCTGCATGGTGGCTTCCACCCTTCTACTTGCTTTTGATATTCAGAACTTTAAATATGAACTGGAGGTAGCAGTTGTAAATACAGTAGTAATAAGGAATGAAGATCTGAGATTGCATCCAGCTGTTGTTCCCAATTATTATTCCAAAACACAAGGTTTTAGTATATAAAGCTCCCCCCTTGAGCTAAATGAGGTGTGTTGTTTTGTTTTGTTTTGTTTTTTTTCTATCAGCCTTTCCTTAAGTTCATATTCATTGCTTCTTTCGAGAAAATATTGCTTCTGAGCCAGAGGCAGGAGTGTCACTTCCTTACAACAACAACAAAATATTGCCTTTCTCTAATCAATAAAGTTCTAAATGCAGATCCTCTTATATGTTATATTATATATATATTATATATATTATATATATATTATATGTTAGAGATGTGCCCAACTGAGTATTCATTTACGAGCTTCTTGTTCCACTCTTATGAAGGACAGATAGAATTCCTATGAAAAAGAAACCATAAACCACAAATAGCAATGTCAAATCAAAATCAGATGTCTTGACATGTTTCTATTTCTGTAATATCTATGCAAAAATAACAGAAGATTTTAGCACATTCATTGACAGGAGCTGATGAGTTAAAAGAATCAATAATACAAAAACTCTTGTGCCTTTCCCCAGTATCTGAAAACAACACAGTTGTGATATATTTATACTTACTACATTATTTTTAATAGGCGAAGACATTCCCTTTCATCAGTGGGGAACGAAGTGCCCAGAGACAAAAGAGTAGTCCTAAAAGACTTTAGTGCTTACAACTGGATTCAGGCACCCTCAGGAGAATCTAGGCAGGTCTATGCCTAAAACCTTCATTCTCAAAGTTTCTGCTCTCCTGTTCCCTACCTGCTTTTCCATGTCAATTTAAGCAGCTGTGTTTCCAAGGTATCTGCAAATCCACTTCAAGGTTCCTAGGCTTGCAGGCACATTCATCACAGACCTACATGTTTTCCACAAAACGTGATGGGAGATTTGAATCTAAGCAACAGAAGAGTCTGGACTTCTGCCCACTTTGTAAACAAAAGGCATTACAGCAATGCTTTGGCAAACCTTTGTCCTTACAAATAGATAGCTCTATCCTGGAAGCTGACTTCCAGGACAAGTAATTTTCTCAAAAGGTCCCACTGCTTCTCATACTGTCCCAGAAAGGCTGGGGGCATAGGTTAATTACAAATTGGCTCTGATTTTCACCTCAGCTCCCTTCTCTCTTGCATCCACTGTTAGTGGATTTCCTTGAAATTTGCTATCACCTGATCCAATTTCTACCCATTTGGGTTGAAATTTTTCAAGGGTAATTATCTGCTTCAGGCAAATGTCAAGAAAAATTTAATGCTAGTCATCACTGGGTTTGAGTAGAAAGCCAAGGCAAAACACATTTTTAATAAGTAAGAAAACATTTTCCTCACCATCCTTCCTTAACCTGTCATAAAATCATGTAGGCAGGAAGAGAATTCTAAGATTTTTCAAGTCCGACCCTGCTGCCAAATAGTAGCAGCTTGAAATCTGGCTGGTGGTTGCTCTTATTTCAAAGCTGTACTTACCACTAGCATGTACATGGTCTCTTCTGCCTCAGAGACAGAGTCTGCTTAAACTTAACCATGTTGAAAGCATCTCAGAAATCTGCATTCACACATTCCTATTAGAGTCCTTGTCAAGCTTAAGAAACAACCTCACACACCTTCCTTTTTGTCTTGAGCATTTTCAGACTTCTTGCTAAGGTCAAGGAGTAGGAACTCAATGAAGTATACTCACTTTGTAAGATTTTTTTTAGATTATTAAGATCTCCTTTCTTTCTACCCTTAGATGCTTGGTCCTTATCTTTCTACACTGTCTGAGGAATGGACAATCACCTTACTGCTCTGTGACTCAGGAGACCTGCATTCTGGTCCTGCTGTTCTGTTGTTGTGACAAACATGGGATAATTCACCCAATATCAAGGTTTTCTTCAACAAGATGGAAGCATACCCTAGTTTATAAAAATTCTAACAGGTTACACTTTAAAACTGCTGTGAAGGTGTTAGTTGCTCACTGTATAAAATCAAGGCAACTTTGAATCAGAACAACACTGAGGTAGTAGTTGGAGGAGCAAGAGAAGAATTGGTGGAGTTTCATACTGTTCTCCACATGATTGCTTCCCAGATCTGATAACCCATGTTTACATATAAAAAATGAGTGCTTGCTTTTTCCTCTGCCTCTTGGATTTGCTGCTGCTGGTGCCAATCACTGCTGCTGCTTCCAGTGTTGCCTGCCAGCAGCTGTATGGAACTGATGCAACTCTCACACATGACACCATTGTCCCAGGAGGGCAAACAAGTGTCTGGAAAACAGACCATGGTTTTTTGGCTTGCTAGAGGGCCCTAGGAGAGTCTAGCCAAGTTTATCTTCTAAATGTAAAGGCTGGAATAAATCACGTCAGAAATGTAAGTATTGTAAAATGGGTGGCAATGTGTCCTCTCTATATACTGAGAAGGACTGCCTCAACATGAACAATAGCTTTTTCAGGATCCCCCTGAAGCATTTCAAATCTGGGAAGTGAAATGAGGTTAAATGCTCCTAAAAAAAAAAAAAAAAAAAAAAAAAAAAAAAGGGATATGGAGCACAGAAACTCCAAGTCTAGTATAATCATCATAGTTTGGATCTCCCTAACTCATAATTTAAACCAGCTGCAGGAATGACAGAATTTAGACATTCCTCAAGCTTGCAACATCAAGAAAGCACGATGTCAGGAAAACTATCACAAGAGTGTTTCACACCAAAACTATTACGTTGGGGAATGACAGGAGATTGTGGTGAGAGCCATATTCTATTTATTGGACTATAGAGATAAAAAACAGGCCTCAGTGCCTCTGTCTCTCTGAGGGAGCCTTCTGCAAATCGCAAGCACAACCTTGGATTGGTAGTTTGAAAATAATAAATAAAGCCCCCAGCTCTCTTGCCCACTCTTGTCAACAGCCAAAAGGTTTAAATACAGCATCTTCCTTAGGGAAATGAGAAAGAACAGCTCAGAAATGTCAACAAGTTGGTGAGAGACAAGGTTGCAAAGCTGACACAGAAAAAGAGCAGATCTTAGAAAGCAGGAATAGAGAATAAAGTTTAATAAATAAAATAAAATCTGCTTTACTTAGTCTCTCCGTTCTCAGTGTAGGTGGTCCTATAAAAGCCAACCAGGGAACCATTCAGCCAGCCTTGAAACTTCAGAGTGAGTATATAGGGATCACTTTCATCAGTGACAGTAAGTTCCGCTTCTGCCTTCATCACTATGTATTCTTGTGTCTCATACTCAAAACAGTCAGTCAGAGCAATTTGCTGTCCTGAGGATTTCCTGAGTGTAGGCATTTCTGTAATCTTGGTGTCCCTCAGGTGGAGCCACAGGTGGCTGGTAGATTGTTCCAAAGCAATAGAAATATTGACTGTCCCAGTGTAAATGTCTGTCTCCATCTCAGGCTTCATTTCCAGGTCATAGTGGATAGGCTTCACATAGGTTGGTAGCCTGAAATTTATCCAGTCTCCAGAATCATCGCTTCTAGTAGGACAGGGACCTGCATCCACAGTGGGAGGAGAAGTCGCTTGCTGATCCGGCTGGTCTGCATACTCTGGAGATTTCTGGGATTTGCTCAATCCCACACCAAGACCCACAGCAAGACCTACAACAACAACAACGCCACAAATGATAGCCACGTGTTTTGTCTTGATGCAGTACTTCTTGGACTTCTTATCCTCAAAATCCATGCCTTCCATCTCAGCTTCCAGGTCTGTTCTCAGAGCAAAACATGAATCATTTAAAGCTTTTAAGTCACTTCAGCACTTACTTTCAGTAAACTAGCAGACTTGGGTTGTACATTAATTGTGTAGCTGTAGCTGTTCTCTGTCTGTCTCCCCCACCTTGCTTTCCACAAGGCACTCAATTAATTAAAGATAACATGCATTTAGAGGAAACATGCATTTAGAGGAAACATGAATGATCAAAAGGCATGCAGCGGGGCAGAGAGACCGAGGGAACCAACACAGAAGAACATTGTTCCTACTGCACTCCCCTTTTAAGCAACACAACCCCACCCCCAGCCCCTCCTGCACTGGCCTGAGTTAAATATAAAACAGTGCTATGTTAATCAGCAGTTAGGAGATGATCAGATGCCAAAGCTCTGTCAGCAGCTTTCTGAAGGGGTTCACAGCTAGAGGTGTAACTGCTCCAAAGTCTCAACCTTTGCTACTACCTTTTTTTTTTTTTTTTGTCTTCTGAGTTATGTGTTGTTTGGGTTTTTATGATTAGTTTTTTTTTTTTTCCTTTACTAGCAAAGATTTCCTCGAACTTCCTCTTAATAGTCTGTGAAATGACATCTCCAAAGTCTCAAAAATCCAGCAAAATCACATACATTTTCCTCTCCTTCCTTTTTCCTTCCTTTTTCCTTCCTTCCTCTCCTTCCTTTTTCCTTCCTTTCTTTCCCTTCCTTCCTTTCCTTCCTTCTTTTTTCTTTCAAGACAGATAAATTTTCACAAGCACAGAGAAATTCAGGACCTGGACTCAGTGAATGTACATTCTCAGTGAGACAAACTAGCTCAGGAAAGGAGCCTATCCAGGCTAGACTTCATCCCAGTCTGTACTGTCTTTTTAGAAATGAATCTGCTTGCAAACTTTGTAAGTCTCACTTTGAAATATTGCCAGCTGCCACCAGGATCTTATGCCACCTCATCCACATCAGCATTCTTATAGCACACTACTATTTATATAGCTTCTTGTTTTAAAGGCAAAGTTTTCCAATATGAATTGAGAAAAGGTCTTTTTTTTTTCTTTTTTTCAGACCATCAAGTTAACTCTTACTCAAATATTTTCAAAAGTGAAAAACCAATAAAATAATAATAATAAAAAAAAACAAGCTGAAAGCTGAAAATCTGTTTCTTATTATATCTGGTTTATTGTTTCCCATTTCTTTCTCATGATCAAAACTAGATATGACAAGGGAAACCAATGCCCTTTAATGGATTGGGTAAGAGTTTAACTTCTAGCAACAAAGCCAGCACTGAAGATCATGATCTTAACATTTAAAACCATTTCTGCCTTTGTTTTGTTCTGATTGAAGATGACATGGAAACAGAAAGAGAATAGATTTTAAATAAGACATCTTAAGCCAAAACAGACCATAAATGATGAGATATTAAATGTGTCTTGATTTCAAGCATACTTTTTACATCAGTCTGATTTTCGTCCTCCATAGTCAAGAGGTTTTTTTGTTAAATTTTTAATTTGAAGATTAAAAATGCTATCTAAGCCTATGGGTTGCAGAACAAGCTATTTATTTTAATTATGAAGAGTCTTGCATTTTTCTCCACTGTTAAAAATTACCTCCTCCAGGAAGAGCTAGGAAACATATCTAGATGAGTTGTTCCTAAGTAGTAAAAATATATGTATTTTCCATCCTAGGCCTTAAAAAAACCAGTAGCAGTAAAAGCTATTACAAGCTAATGAGGAGTGACAAATGTATTAGCTCGACAAGTAATAGAGATTATTGGTGTCTTCTGCCAACTGAGAGCAGTAGCAGTTATACACACACTCAATATTGATCTCTTTACAAAAACTGAGATTCAAGCCTAGTTGTAGCCAAAAACAAGTGTAATGTGTTTCTGATAGTGATAGTTTAAGTGTAGGCTGATCTCTTCTGCATTGGAAATATGCTTTGTTCCTAGCTGGCACTATGGCGCAGTGAGAGAAGAAACAGCAAGCAGCTGTGCTAAGCTGTGTAGATGCCAAGACATCTAGGTAGCAATGACCCAATACACATTTCCAAGGATGGATGAGGCTTGAACTGTTAGTTCCACAGCAGCAATAAAGAAGGACAGAGTGCTCAAAGGAAGTGCCAGTGTTCCAGCCTTGGCTTACCCTATCTGGATCATCTGCCTCTCCAGAGAGGATATCATGCAGATGAGCACCATGGCCCCTCATCAAAACGCTGAAGATATTTTTGCTTGTATAAGATGATGAATACAGAAAGTGACAAGAAAGCTCACCCCAAGCCACTTCTGCATAAACTACCAGCATGCCTATTTCAAAATTAGCAAGTGCTGTCTAAAGCTGGAGGGCTACAAATTGGCTTAGTTTAATTTCTAGAGAACTGGAAAGAGTTTAAAACAATATTATTAGTCACCTAGACAATACTAGACGTTTCTTTCATGTTGATTTTTTGTGATTCTGTGATCCTGTGATTTTTAATTGAAGCAGTTTCACCTTGAGTTAGGATTTAGTTCTCCATCTGAACTGGAATTACTGCACAAGTTTAGCCCAGCCCCTTTGGCTACCTGAAAAAGAAGAGTATGATGTCACCCTGCTCTGTCTTGACATTGCTGCTGGGGACATGTACATCGCTACAGGAGCAACATCCGAACATCTTTTCAGACAACTGCCAGGAATGTAAATGCATCCTAAATTTTATTCTCCAAATGGTAAGCTTCTCTTTTCCAAGAGCATTTCCAATTTTAAGATTAGAAAATGGAATAAGATTTCCACAGGTGACTGCCAAGAGCAGCGTTAGCATGGGCCTGCCGAAGGCTTTCAGGGAGAAGTGACACAGACCCAGGAAATCCTTGATTTAAACCAACAATGTGCAAAGAGCAGCTCTGGAAAGTGTCAAAGACATGGAAATAAACAAAGTATATTAAAAATAATAATAAAAATCAAATTCTGCAACAAATCACAACAAATGAAACTCCCCCTAGCCAAGTCCATCCTTGGAATAACACAAAGTACTTATTGGGCCTATGCCAAGGATATCTTCGCTCCCTGTGTCCAGAGACATTAAGACGATATGAGGGCAGCAGAATCAAAGAACCTCTGATTTCCTGCCTGTCCCTGAGCTGCCCCAGCTATGAAATTATGGGTTGTTGTAATAAATGGAGCCTCTCTGCCTCCATCAGGAGCAATTTGGCTCTCTTTACACTAAACCAACACTCTTAATTAAATCCATGGTAGCAGAAAAAAGAAAGCATGAAGCAGTCTCCTTTAGTGACTGCTTTCTGTCAGAACTGCACTTGTAGACTTCTCCTCTGTGGCTCCTTACCCCCAAGAACATTCAAAACATGAGAGATGTGAAACTGTGACGTTCCCCCAGGTCAGAAGTTAACTGTACCAGAAGTAATTCCCTTATGCTTTATTTTCTTATGCCTGTAATGATTAATCTTGTCTCCATATTCAGCTCTGAATATCATCTAGCAATTATGAATCCCCCAGAAAGATCTTAGTAACTGCTGGCTTAGAATGATCCTTGCTTCACTCAGCTTTTTCGTTGACAGTTTTTAACTCTCAGGTTTGTGCTGTGTGGAAATACAAATGTTTCAAGCTGGTTTGAGAGGTACATTTGGCTGTACAGTTACAGCTGTTTCCCCCAGTAAAACCTTTGACAGCTGGCCTTAGTTGTGCCATATTGACAGCTGTGGAACCTTATGAGGATGTTACCCCCTGCTGCTTTCAGTCTCACCATCCCTTCTGCTTGTTTCCCCTAGCAGGCTTGTGATGGATGTATTACTTCTCATTTGTATCAAGGCTGAAAGGGTTTATCTCAATGCCTTTTCACAAGGAAGTGAATGCAACTGTGAATTGCTTTTTTCCCCCCCCCTCCTTTCTGTTTCAAATTTCTGGATTTGGATTCTGTGTCCTGAAACATGAACATCATCCTATATACTTTGTGTTCAGAAGGCAGCTGAGACTCAATTTGCTTTGCTCTGAAATGTTATTTGATCATATAGTGCCTTTCTAACAAGGTGAGCTTGCCTGGGTTCTTTCAGTCAAATCATTAATCTAATACAAAGCCATAACATAATGTGGGATTCTGATAAATATGATTACTCCTTACTTGTTCCAGTGTGTTTTATTATAGTTACCCCTTACAACTGTATTTCTTATCAACACTGGCTATTAAATAAGTTACAGGTTATGGCTCTGCAATTGGAAGGCTAGCTTCCAATGTGAAGTTCCCTTTTTAAAAATGGCCTGAGGCGAGTTCTACTGATCAACAAAATACAAATAAACTTATATGGACATTTGTCTCAAACTGTCTCAATAAGACATCTTCCTGCCATTTAGTACAGCTTTTTAACAAATTCCTAATAAGAAAAAAAAAAAAAAAAAAAAAAAAAAAAAAGATAAGAAAGGGGAATTTACAGTGTTTACTTAACTGGTAGAATATGCTGGGAGACTGAAAGGCCCACATGAAAACATGAAACTTTCAGTAGGAAATCCACAGATGAACTTGTGCAGTCCTTTTATCTACCTAGCATTAGGAATTTGCTTCCTTTTGCTTTCTTTTCTTTGTGAGTGAGGGTGATACCTTAGACCTTCTCCCCCTGCATGCAGTTCAGGGAAATACTTGTAATCTATTTCATAAGAGTTGCAGTTCCCTGAGATGCCACCTTTGCCCTTGAACATTGCTGTGTCATCTAACACAGCTATATTGATCTGCTCGTATGTCTAGGTAGCAGGGCATAAGAAGAAAAGCACTTTTAATGGAGCAGAGGAATAAATTTCCTTCCTACCTCAACAAGCCACAGCTTGAAAATATTAACCTTTAAGACAGGCTCATTTATGTGTCTCCCTCTTCTAGAAGCAGTGGGAGTCTGGAGGCCAAATAAATAGGAAAGTATTAACCAGGCCTGTAAGGATGTCTGCTCAGCATGCAATGACATTTCTAAACCCAAGTAACATACTAGCTTCACCGAGCAGGTGATGGAGTCTACTGTGGCAAATATATTATCAGCTGATGATGTGTTTTAACATATAGCAAATTATGGGTTTCTCATTTTACTGAAAAAAACAATAACATGGAAATGAAAGAAGTTGTAAGACGTCTTAGGTTGGAGGGGACCTTAAAAATGCATTAAGCTAACTGGCAAGACAGACTAGAAAGATCAACCATCCTTCTAATCACTAGAAGAGATTAAAACAGTTAAGTGCTCTTAACAGCTTTGTGCACTCTCAAGGCCAGCGGTTGAAAGTCTGCTAAAAGAACAATAGGATATAATAATTGTAAAAATAGTATATGTCTTAGATTAAGATAATTTGACTATTCCATATTACCTAGGAGACTTATACAACTTTCAAAGGCAGGGGTTTGACGCAGATTAGAAGAAAATCTTTCCTAGTAATTTTGCATCACACCTGTGGCATTCATAGTGAGGGGTCACAGATGCTGTTCTTGAACCTCCTCGTGCAAACCACTGTACACATAACAGTGAACTGAGAAGGCCCGATCTCTTCTGCTGCATAGATTCATGGGGCCCTTTGCTGCTGAAGAGATATCAGAAATTGTGCCAAGTCACAGAAAAATTGCTGGTGTGATTTCTGGTGCAAAAGGATTGTTGTAAAAGGAAACAAGTTAGCAGTAGAGAAAACAACTGTTAAAATTTTTAATCAGTTGGAGTTATAATGTCAGTGGAATTCTGTCTGTGTGTATTTAGGTTGCTTGCAAGTCTGTTACATCTGCATTTGTCCTTGGTTTCATTTTCTCAGCCAGAGCAATGAAACTGATAAAAGAAAACGATTGCAATGGCATGAACTTTCATTTGGCTATCATATTAAAAAGTAATAATCCTTTTTCTCCTTTGTAGGGATTGTGCTTATATTAAGGTATTTGAAAATGAATTCAGATTAGAGGATGAAAGAACGTCAACAATTAAATATATATTTACCTTTCCTTGTTCCCCTTGAAACAAATCTATTTGTCTGCAAAATGGAAATAGAAAAAGCTGCATCTTTGCAGCTTCAATCACATTTACTCAATCTATATTGCTCTGCATGGAATCTTTCTCTCAAGAACTAGCTTAATTTTTATCAGTCCTCACCTCCCTGCCACTACAGAGGTTGAGTAGAGAATGAGATAGAGATTCACCCCTTATGTCACATGGGTGGAGTATTGGGAGCATCCTAAAATGATGGGGTAAGGGTGCAAAAGTAAAAAGCAAGATATTAATCAATGAATTTTGTTTGAAGTAGATATAAGAAGAGATAGAGAATATTTATGTAGGTATTTATGTAGGAAACCTTTCTCTCTGAAAGACTTAAATCTCTACAGTTAAATGAGTTTTCTTTATTAAATGTGACTTCTAACTGATCATCCACCTCATTTAATTCTGGATGATCATGGCATGCAGAACTATCAAGAATCCATCAAGACTGTCACTCATTGTTGGTGTCACTTGTATGGGTGGGATCCTTACAATCTGTTTATGCAGTGAAGTAACAGAATTACCAACATCAAAAGATATTTGTCTTTTAGGATTGTGAAAACGAAGCTCCTTGAGAGCTTGTGAAGTGCTTGACTTTCTGGAAGCTGCAAACTCTGTTTGTAAACTGCAGGTCAAGGAGTAAAGGGGGGACCTTAAGAGTAAAGGGATATCACAGAGCAGAGGGGGGAATTCCAAAATAAATGTTGGCTTAGAAGAGTCTGAAGACATTGTACCAGAGTAAGAAGATATATTAAAGTAACAGGTTTATGTAGGTACACATGCCCAGTCGTATCATTATTTAGTATTTTGATCTCTAAAACCTAGTAATTCCATCCACCTCTGAAGTTAAAATATTCCAGAGGCTGGGAACCCTAAGCTATGAGAATTAATTCCTCAGACCAATCCTAGAAGAGCAGATGGCTTCAAAACTAGGAGTAGAGTAGATTGACTGATTCCCAAGGAAGTTCCAAAATTATTCAGCTTCACAAACTGGTGAGGGATGACGAAGTATATGCACTAAAGGACTAGTTAGCAAGCTTGCCTGAAGGGGGGTGTCGTGTTAGGAGGAGGAATTTGACATGAGTAATACTTATTTTTATCTTGGTATTGAGAGTCATGTCCTTCAAAGCAATGACTAGCCAGATTTTTTCACACAG
This sequence comes from Tympanuchus pallidicinctus, assembly GCF_026119805.1. NCBI lineage: Eukaryota > Metazoa > Chordata > Aves > Galliformes > Phasianidae > Tympanuchus > Tympanuchus pallidicinctus. Next base: position 32,393,840 of record NW_026294721.1, on the reverse strand, counting down.
AAATGTTTTAAAATAATCCTATTTTAACAAACCCAGGCTAACCTGGGAGTAAAATTTAGGTGTCCAACAGCTAACTCCTCACATCTAATTTGATCCTTTTATTATAAGCAACAACAACCGAAGTAATCAAAGTCTCTACACAAGGATAAAGACAGCTAGATTCTTCAGACATATAACATTTGAGCTCGTATGCAGCAGTACAGCTTGCCAAGAGCATAAAATAACAGATAGGCAAAATTTAGCACTTGGTAAAGATTGCACAGAAAAAAAGCCAACAACACCAAAAGTGATGAAATCCAGGAATTCTGTATCTCACAGATGATCAAAATAATTTGTCTTCTAAAACCAGTTAAGGAGCTGCATACTTTTTGGCTCCATTTGGTGTTGAATATGGAGGCTTAGACTTGGAAATAACCAAATAGTGTCTTTCTCTATCTGAATCCAGTGTAAGATTTTAGTCCCTTGTCCAGAATCTTCTCCACTGATAATCAGAGCTGATCATCAGAGCTTGGGTGAGTTTAGGTTTTATGTACCAGTTCACTTTCAAATCTATAAGATTTCTGTCTCCACTTTTCCTGGAGGAGCTGAACTATCAGTGTTTTATAGGATAGAATATTGTTGTACAGCCAAGTATTTCCTGCAAAGCCTTTTTTTCCTTTCTCATTTTAATTCACTCTTCCCCTCTGACTTTGGGGTGTGGGTTTTGCAGTTTTTCTTTTGTTTGTTTGTTTTACCTCTAGAAGGAGTTTTCCTATCCTAGAAGTTCTGACAATATAAGCCACAAAAATACCAACAAGCATGATAGAAGAAAATGGATATTAAAGACAACTTCTCAGCCTGTGTCCTTTAGGAACTATGTCTTTTAGGAACACATAGTAATATTCGTATATGCTGTGTTCAGCCTACTTCTGAAGTCAATAACGCTTCCATTCTCTTCAGAGAGACCAAGAACTAAGACATTTCAGGCTTATGTTTACTGCCAAGTCTTAAGGAAGATTTAGACACAGGGTGATTGACACTTCTTCCTACAGAATGTTTTTCTATTTATATGCTTGCATTCAAAAGCAGCCTAATGGTTTTAGGATAGAAATTTGGTCCTTACTGAGAGAGTAAATTGTTGGTATTAGACATGACAAAAAAGTAGGGCACTAACAAATGAAAAGGGAGAATGCTTTGATGTGATAGAACAGTTATATCAGCATAGCTTTATAGGCAGATAGATACGCACTATTTTTCTTGGTTGTTTGTAGTCTAACACATAGCTCATATAGTATGCAATTCTTATTGCATAGCAGGCTTTTGTTCTGTTGGTGAGAAACCTTCAAATGACACTTTAAAAAGAGTTAAAATAACTCTATTGAAATATTGTCTTATCTGGGAAGAGCACGTACTGAACTCTCAGAGCAATATCCAGTTGAATAATCAGAACTCATATCTATGGTGCAATCATCAGCATTCTTTATATCTGCAGAGCCAGTCCCAAGATCAAAAACAACAAAGGGCAAGTTGCTTGGCATGGTTTTACAGTGATCTTACCTAATTTTTTTCAAAAAAACAGTTGTTTATTAAGTATATGAATAAAGCAATAAGGTAAAGTTCAATCTGTTTAATTTTCTTCTGCAACTTTAAGCCCCATATCACTTTTTTGAATGGGAATAACATTTTTTTGAGGAAGACACACTGCTATAGTGATGCACAGGAATAAAAAAACTCTGATATATTACTTAGTTAAGTTTATATAAAAATTATATATCAAATTAACTATCATGGAAGGGTATCTCTGCACAAGTTCTGAAGTCTGAGTCACCTCACTACAGTTGGAGATTCAGTATGTGTTTTTCATAAGCTATGCAGCCTCCTTCCATCTAGCTTGCTCTGTAATATATCTGCTATTGACACAGATGTTCAAATATTCAGACATGGCCTGCAGGAAAGGAAAAAATGGAGAAGGTGTGAAAGATGATCTCAAATCAGAGAGACTCTCATCAGTATTGTCACTATAGCTGCTTGTCAACACAGAGATGCCAAAACCTATTTCCATCCACCAGTTATTTCTGCTTATTCTAGCTGGCCATAATCCTGGACCAGGACCGACAACCCAAATTGTTGACATTCTGGGCTTTTTTTGTCTAGAATGCTATGCGGAACATTTCAACAGTGTTGTCTTAACAATACCAAGTGAAAACCAAAATATTCTTGATGCAGCAATAGAAGTAGCTTTTTCTGCTTTACTGAGATGGAGTATTGTGTTCCTAAGTCATATCTTCCTACAGGGAATATCTGTACGTTTAGTGCTGGAGAGAATGTTCACAGTCTTGCTTTCCAGAAGACTTGCTACAGTTTAACATGCTGCACAGGCTGTTCCCTATTGTTCTGTGGCAATGTTTTGGCATACGCTCAGCTGAGATTCTCAGATTCACATGAAGCATTTCAGCAAGTGGCCCAGTTTTACAAGTGCTTGCTTGTGAACTTAAACACTTAATCTAGCTCTGAGTCTTTGGAAAAAAAAAATAAAAAAATTAAACTTAATAGCTTTGTGAAGAAGAACAGGGTATTTTTAAAGTTAAGTAGAACATTTTCAGTATCTGCTTTCCAAGGTTTTACTGAAGGCTTATATGTACATGGTACAACTCTGGGCTTTTGGGGACCTATGAAAGAGTTATAATTTATCTATACTATACCTGTACTTGCAGACAAAAATACAGCCTCATCTTAATAAAGAGGTGAGTTCTGGTTATGCTTGTCTGATCACTTGGATTATTGCCATTTCCACACTGAGCTGGGTGTCTGTGCTCACATCATGTTAGCCGTGCCCTGAAGTACAGCAGCAATCAAGACTTCGTCTTCTGCAGTACACTAAAGCAGTGCTGCAGAGAGGAAAGCTTCTATGTTGCTTCAGGTGATGTATGTGACAAACACTTATGTCCCAGCAAATTCTTTCTATGACCTGCTGGTGCTTCATATTTGACTGTAAGTGCGGTACTCAGCCTGCAGCCTCGCTCAGGGCAGGCCTCCTGGCAAGGGGATCAGACTGATTCCCCTGTGCTGTAAGTGTCCTGAGTCCAGCCCAGAATCATAGTCTCTTTGAGCAGTCAAGTGGGACAGTGTCCTAACAGCCTGCCAGCCATGAGTTAGCTCCATTCAGGCAGAACATCACTTCTACTGTACCTGATTCATTTCTGCAGTGCAAAATACATCTCCTCAAGCTTTTTGAGTTCTTCTGTGCTTGGTAAAGATCCCTACTCATTGATGCCTTTTCCAGTGAAAAATTCTAAAAATCAGTTACTTGAATGAATTCCAGAACATGTTTGCAGCTTTAGGAGTGTCAGAAATTACTGTCACAGGGGAAAGAAAGTGCCTTTATGCAACAAATCACTAAAGCTGCCTTCCCTCCAGGGACTTGATGAACTGGTCTCTTAAATACAACTCCAAATCCCCTGATCTGCTGGGATTTACTGGACTCACCCAGAAAGTGAGGGGTGAAGCCAGGCAATGACCAGAAAGCAGAGGAAACTGCCTTAAGTGCTCTGCATTAAAGCAGGCTGCAAGTGAGTGGCCAAAGGAAGTGGTGGTGAAAGGAGCTTGCTTTCCGAGATGCAGCCTCATGATCCAGTGAGATTTCTGTATAGTTGCTATCAGGGATTGATACATATATGGAGAAATCTGCCCTGAACAGACAGTCAGTGAGGCTAGTTTATTATCTTATAACTCAATGACAGATGTGTAACGCTTCAGGTTTTCTTCCCTGATTCTGGCATTACACGCGCAGTACCTCCTGTCCATCTCCCATCAGTCTAAGAGCAGCCAGGACCAGACCTGTGTTTATGCTGGCTCCCAAAGATCTGGGGTTATTTCTATGCTTTTGGTAATTGAATTTCAACAGACTTAATCTAAGGGACCAAAAAGCAATGGAAATGTGGGTTTGAGGGATTTTTTTTTTATTATCAGAGTTTGATTTACTTCCCAGTTCCAGCAAGTAGAAACCCATGCAGCTTCCCTCTGCTACCTATCTCAGAAAAGTTTCTCAGGACTACAGGCTTCCATTGTCTCATTCTGTGGCAATTTCATTGCTCATTCATAAACAGGAATAGATGTTTCACTCATAAAAATGAAGAACAGGTGTGGAGAGTGAAATTATTTCCTCCTGATTTAATGTTGTTTCACTTCCCTTTCACTAGATTCTCTGTGAGAATAATCCACTTCCCTGCTGCCCAGCCACTCAGGTTGGAGTGGAAGACCTGGAGGGGGCATGTTCCTCCCATGCTGCCCTGAGAACATCTGGATTCAATACTCCTATTCTCCCTAGCGCTCATAAGTACAAAACAGATGGGATGGGATTTTGTTGTTGTTGTTGTTGCATCTGTGTTAAGGTGGCAGTGTGGGAACCTGAGTGAATATGCCTGATCACACAGATGGTGTCAAGGCACTGTCCAGTTTCTTTACTGTTAATAGATCTACAACATTTTGAGCCACAGCTGTTGCTTAAATGGAAACTTGTTCTTTCTGTGCTATGGTAGCAAGAGGTTAACTGTTTGCTCAGAACTCATCAGTACATTTTGAAATGTACTGGCTTTAGTACAAAGAGAAGAAATCAGCTTATTGTGAGAATATTAATTGTTATTAAGAGGATACTGACAATTCAGGAGATCTGAATACAGGTTAAGATGTTACTCTTAAAAATCAAATCCAGTGCTTCCAAAATATTCTTCTGTCGTTACAATGTTTGGGTTCAAGACATGATGCAAGACTTCAATTTCCATGGCCAGGAAGCTTCTGGAATGGTATTTAACTTCTGTCCAACCCCTTCACTGCCAAATTTCTTGTTGCAAAGGAGCAAACCAGAGCTCACTCCCATTAACATAATAAAATGGAGGAGTAAGTATTCTCTGAGTCACTTGTAAAATTGGTATAAAGACATGACTTTCAAATTAACACTTCTTTCCACAGCATTTGCAGCAGCTTCATGAGATGTAGCACTTATTACTGGTGGCCTGCAGTTCACCAGGATTCTGCTGAGATGAGACATTTTTATGCAAGCTATTTAAAAACAAACCAACACCTCTAGGTTTAGCGTTAACTGAATTAAAATAATAAAATGTTTTATTGTACAATAAAATGAATTATAAGAGCATAGCCTTGGAGTTTGATTTCAGGTAGTCATTGTTGAAAACATTTTTTCAACTTGGAGACATCTTAGATTTAAGACTGAAATTCTCTTTGCCTTTCATCTCCAATAGAAGGATTACAAAATTGTGCTCAGCCACAAAATAGTTACAGTTTCAGCACTTTCTTCAGACACTAATTATTTTATTTGTTTTCATTTTGGACTCAGCTAGCTTTTGATGTAAGGAAGAGCTGTCATTCCTGAAAAAGAAATGAGTCCACAGTCCTCTTGAATAGCACCAAAATCTCAGCATCCCTTGGAGGAAAGTCTTTCCCCTTAAAAGAGATATTTCTGATAGAGCACTGAGGCACTTTTTTTTTTAATGTGGATTTGAAGAGGTCAATTAGGTGCTTGCTTCATGTCCATCTTATCTGTAGGGCTGTCTCTTCTTAGAGTTCAATGTTGGGACTACTTAAATAGAAGTAGCACAGAATGGAAGACTTGTTCCTAATCCTCACTTGCTCATTCACGTGGCAGGTGGGAGTAGCTTGGCCTTTATTACCAGCCGACTACTTAATAGACATAAAGTATTGTAACTAGAGATTATAGTGAGTGTGAATAAAAGTTAGACCAGCTTTAGCCTTAACAAGAAGGTTGGATATATTTTCCATTATTGGCTAGCTTTTCCAAAAGACCTAACTACTTACCTTGCTCTTTCCCACCACTAGAAATGAACTAAATGCAATAGTTTCCAAAGACAGCAGACTTCCTTGAGTTTTACTATTCTTCAGGCTCTAGCATCCTGTTTTATTATTTCTGTCACTAAAATTTCCCTTGTTCCAGTTCTGGACTCCAAGCCTCTGAAGTGTGTTTTGGGTTATACTCAATCTGTGCAAACAAATTCCCTTCTATTAAAGTTACTGATTTTCACTCTCACCTATTTCCTGCTTTTTTTCTTTCCTAGTCAGAATTATTTTATGAGCTGGAATATTCAAGCCTAGTTTTGCTGAGTTTGAAAATGTTTCAGTATCTGTACCTTCACTACTGAAGGGGCAGAGATGCATTGAAAGGTCAAATGCTGATGCCTTGGTTTGGTTCCACGGTTTCTGAGCAAAAATATCTAAACAGTGGGGTTCTTATCAGCAAGAGCAGGATTTGGTCTTCTGAAAGTTCTGGCATCAGGAGACGCCTGCCATCTATTTCTGCTGACAAATTACTTTTCTTACAGCGTAAACAGAAGCTCTCATCTTCTACCTTCTATGTTTTGTTCTGACCTTGCATATGTTTTTTCTACTTAATTAGTTTATTTCAAGATTTTAACAATCATCCCTAAGAGTAATTCCCATTCTTCTAAAGTACAGCAGCACTAAAAAAATTCATCATATACCATAAAATCTAACAATTCAGATTATTTCGATCAAAAGGCACCTGAATGAAGTGCAGATGATGTCTCAAAGAGCATTTTTTGCCTCGTGGTTGTGATAAAAGCGGGTCAGGTGCTGTCACAAGTTGCATCACTTGAGACGCCAAGAACATCGAACAATAAACATAAAGTTCCTGTTGAAGTGCAGTTCTGTCAAGGAGTAAAAAGCTAGAATCAATATTCTATTCAAAAAAAGAGATGTATGTTCTTCACAGAAACTGGTATGATTTAATGCTGTGAATCAATGGGACCTTCACCTGTCTGCAAGTTGTTAAAAGCAATAGAAATGTTTATTTGTTATTGGCTGTGTGGAGGCAACAGTTCTTGTATGCTAATATTGCTGAGTTTGCTCCAAGGTGCCTGGGAGCACGTTTATCAGTTAGGGTGTTCCGAAAAGGAGTTACATAAACAGACAAATCTCATGACTGCTATCTTGCTTTGATGCTGCAGTGAAGAATTTGTTACAGCACCGCTCTATTAGGCACACCTGTATTCAAACAACATTATTCTATCTCTGTTCAATGAATGACAACACCTTCATGACCTCAAGGTCCCTACACAGCTTAACATTTAATTACTTTCCTTTACTGTTGAACTTAAGGAAAATCCAAGTGACTGGGAAAATCAGATGGAAAATCATTGTCCAGTCTCAAAGTTAAAGGGCTAAGTGAACTCAAAAAAATGTCTCAGTTATGAGCTGCTCAGTTGCAGATCTCATTTGAGCTTGAAAAAACTGCAGAAAACGTCAATTTTCAGGATTTCAGCAACATGCAATATTTACATAGAAATCTGTCAGACTAACACACATTGAGAAACTAGGCAAGTACCTCCCTTTATTAATATAAGTAATGTGATCCTTTTCTTTATCGTAGATGTGTTTCTTAAATAGCAGTAATCAGGCTAATATGGCAGGCTATCACTTATTATTGCATCTTTGGCCTCTTCTCTCGTGTAACCAGTTATAGGACTAGAGACAATGGCCTCAAGCTGTGCCTGAGCAGATTCAGACTGGATGTTAGGAAATACTACTTTTCTGAAAGAGTGGTCAGATGCTGGAATGGGCTGCCCAGGGAGGTGGCAGAGTCACCAACCCTGGAGGTGTTCAGGGAATATTTAGATGTTGTGTTGAGGGACATGATTTAGTGACAATTATTTTTGCTAGCTGGGTGGTTGGACTGGATGACAAGTAGGTCTTTTCGAAACCCGGGTGATTCTATGATTCTGTACTCCTTTTGACAGCAAATAAGTGAGGCTACTGCATTTTATTGGATTTTGAGATGGGGAGTACCTAAGTAGATATCTGGGTATTTACAGTACGTATTTTCATGTGTTGTTCTTTATATTATACATTTCTAGTATATCACTTAACTGCAGTATCTTCTTTCTCTCACTTCTGGAGTGTCATACTGTGTCCCGCTTGCAAAGAGAACTGGCAAATATCGTCCCTCTCCATTCAGCTTTCCTCTGGCTGGAGTAGGACATAATAATGATGGGATGACAATTTCCAGCTGCAGCACAGGAAACTTATGCTTTGGACAGGTGATGAGCACTGGGTGCCATTTGCTTGTGGGGCTACAGCAGACGTTGCTGTAGGGGTTTGATATCCAAAGGGGAGGAAGACAGCTGAGCAGAGGTGAATGCCAGAGTCGTGCACAGGCTGTATACTCCCTGCTGAAAATTGCTGAGGACTAGCACACTCCTTTGTAAAAGGTGAAAGAAAACTTTCACCTTGAACATGCCAGAAGATATTTCCTACATGACGCAAAGAAGGATGATCTTACTTGTCAAATCAATTTTTCTGTCTAACCCAGGTAATATTCATACTGTATGAACTTTTACCAGAAAGTTCTATTAAATTGTCTCGTACTTCAAAGAACTGTAGTGTAGATTTAAAGGAAGCTATAGAGTTTAATTTAGAGTATGTCCTGCTCCCTCGTAGATACTTTTGTATTAAGGATCACTTTTATTGCCAGTGCAGGTTAGCCTTACAAAACTTAAAGATAACCCTACAATCTTGCTTGTAGGATGGTTCAGGAAGAGTGATCAAGAAATATAAATAGAATAGTAGGATTTAGATGAGAAATCTGCCCATGTTCTGTAACTTGCTGCTGACATCAACTGGCAGGGAGATAATTATTAACAGAATGAATGCAGTAAAGATGATAACATCTACATGATTGATTTATTTATTTTATTGTTCCTTTGTCATGACAACCTTTAGCCAGTTTTCCTTGATGAAGGACAATTTAGATAACAGGAAGATTACATGAAGTGTTGAAGCGTGGGTCAGTTTATTTGTCAATCTGCTCTCATCCTTGTCTCTGAGTTTTACAGCCTGAGGCAGAGCTCACGTTTGCACCTTTCACACCACTTATGGTGTAGTATATGATGCCTTCCACACTGCAGTGGCCTGACAGTGTGACAACTCTTACTGTCAGTTGTGGTCTAAAATGCTGGAAACCTAATCATAGTAGCATGATAGGGTCAGAGAACAAATCATGAGTAAACATTCTTGTTTGTGTTTCTAGGGTCCTCAGTAAAAAACGTTCACTTTATCTTCAAAGGGATTATTAATGGATGCTCAGTTTCCACATCTTCAGTAGGTATCCCGGATGTAATGAATGTTGAAACGAGCACTGCTGTGACTTGCCAGGTCTTCTAAACATTGAGGAGCAGACAAGAAACTGAGTTTCTAATGGAACTGAGGAAGAAGCAGTTAATGCTGTGCTCAGCACCAAGCTGCAGCTGACAGCCACGCAAGAGATCAGTTTCTAAATGGTCTATTATTGCAATAATAGAACTGTTATGTTTTTAACATTCATGGTGTGGAGTTCATTGTACTCTATGGTGAACTGACTGTTAGATACGAAATGCACTTGAAGCCTTTTTAATCTGCAGCCATACAAATGCGATAAAAATTTTTCCTGAGCACTTTAAATGGCACAGAAAAACCACAGTGCTCTTGTTATAGATAACATGTTTTCCTTCAGACTGACAGCAAGAACGGCCTCAAGTAACCCTGTGTGGTGTGCAGTGATAGTGGCAGACTGATGTATCCTGGCAATTTGCAGTCTGCAGGGCATTACAGAACCGTGGGAGCTCTCATGGATGGACTGCATAGCCGTATACCTGGAGGCAGATTAATAAGAATGATTTATAATAAATACTGTGGCCACAATTACAAAAGAAGGTGCTGAGTTTTTCCTTACCACTCATGCAGAATTGATTGGTCAGAGACATTATATGGTCAGTACACTTCTAATCTTATGCATCTTGCTATAATAATTGTAACATAAAAATTCCCACATTAATATTTAAAAAACTACTTTTCTTTGGTATTGTATGGCATTTGCATAATTATCACTGCAATTCCTGTCAGATTCAAATTGTCAGGTCTGTGTACATTGCAGTGGAAAAATATTTACTGATCCACGCAAATGTTACATTTGCATTTGTAACAGAAAAACATACTTTCTCAGTTTGCTAATGAGAAAAATTATACATCCGGCTAAAGGATATTTGTCAGAGGCAGAGGTGGCATTTCCTGTATGTCATTAATATATGGATACACTCCTTTTACCCCTGGAATTTCAGTTAACTGTGAGAACGTGTTATTGGGAAATGTTTCCTGGAAGACCAACAGTATCCTGGGATGCACCAAAAGAGGAGTGGCAGCAGGGAGAAGAAGGTGATTGCCCCCCTCTAGTCTACTCTTCTGAGATCCCATCTGAGTACTTTGTCCAAGTCTGGGGCTGCCCATACAGGGAGGATCTGGAGCTGTTGAAGTGGGTCCAGAGGAAGCCACAAAGGTAATCAGAGTGCTGGAGCACCTCTCCTATGAAGAAAAATTGAAAGAACTGGGCTTGTTTAACTTAGAGAAGACTCCAGGGAAACCTCATTGCTGCCTTCTAGTACTTGAAAGGAGCTTACAAGCAGTAGGGGGGGTGACTTTTTACATGATCTGATAGTGGTAGGACAAGGAGTAATGGGTTTAAACTAAAAGAGAAGAGGTTTAGGTTAGATGTTAGGAAGAAATTTTTTTACACAGAGGGTAGTGAGATGATGGAAAAGGCTGCCTAGAGAGGTTGTGTCTGTCCCATCCCTGGTGGCATTCAAGGCCAGGTTGGATGGGATCCTAGGCAGCCTCATCTGGTGGCTGACAATCCTGCCCAGGCAGAGGTTGGAACTAGTTGATCCTTATCAGCTACTGAATGAAGATACACTGGTCCAAAGCAGACTTAGAGACTGTAATTACAAACCCAGAGTGATGTGGTGGAGTTGTACCTAATGGGCTCTTCAGAAGCCAACACAGATCCAGCTGGGTTCAGCGTGGTTCAGTGAGCAGAGTGATTAGATATCTTCGTCTTTGCTCTGTGTTTATGTACACTGAAAAGAGGAGAATCCAGAGGAGTTGTCTCTTCCCTTCTCCAAATAGGTATTGCCTGAACTCAGCTTCGTTGTTCTGCTGGGTATAGGAAGCCCTCTGAACATTGCAGAAGAATCTTACAAGGAAGATGAATTACATGAATTATCCAGAAGAATAAAACATTCAAATACCAGGGGTCAGGTTCTAAACTGCACAAAAAAGTCGAGTATTTTAAGATATGTTCTCTTCATCTTTAGACACTTCTGTATTCACATGAAATTCCAAACATGTCCCTTGAACAAGAAAAACTACAACTGAACTTGACATTCCTGTTAGCAAGAGCTGGTACAATAGCACATTTGTGAGCCTTGAAATAAGACCAGCACTGCATGCATAACACCTGATGACCCTGCTCAGTCCTGGAATACTTTTTTTACTCTTTTGTCTTGACACACTAATGAAATTTTTGACTGGAAAGTCGAAGATATTTATCAAAAAGCCTTGCCCTACTAACACAGGAGGTGTGATAGGTATCATCTGTGAATGCTTCTTTGCCATTGAACTGCTTGTGAAAAACATAATTCTTTAATTATTCCAAACACTGGTCTTCAAAGTAACAACTGATGTAAAACAACTAACTTAAAATGTCCAAGAAATGAGTAACCAAACTGTGAGAATGTCTTTGTATTGAGCAGAGAAGGATGAAGCTGTTCCTTGACCCAAACATGTTCCTACCTTTTGTGGCTCTTCCCTTCAACAAATGCAGCTACCTTATTATAGCCACTGAAAACTAGAGGGAATCATTAGATCTTTTCTGTACAGGAACGAACTATATTTCTCCTAACCTATCTAGGAAGAGTTCCATAGTTCTTCCTAGTCTCGGGTAACCAGGGTTTTAAGTTCTCATGTCACCTGCATGCTACACAGTTTTTTTTAATTACTTTTAAACAGTGCCCATGAAATTATGTATAATCCATAAGAATTGCCTCTGAAACATTTCCCTGAGGCTAAGATTTTTCTCCTTTGTGGGCATATTCATCCAAGTAGCCTATTTTATTGAAATTTTAAAACTTTCCTTCAGAAACAATTTTTTCTTAATGCATGTCCTATTTGCATCTTTATTTGGCACTAGCCTTCATTTATGTAATTTGAGCATGTTAGATCAGATTGATATTTATAATTTTGGTCTGAATTTAAGAAAATTTTAAGGGTGAATCCAGTGTTTTGATCTGTGGCCTCTGTAGTTCAAATGGGAACTCTGATGTTAAATCTCTGCATTTCTTCCACTTTATAAAAAAGTGTTGTATTTTACTTATCTATGTAACAAATGGGAGCATATACCTGGGTGTTCCTTTGTTTGTTTGTTTGTTTGTTTGCTTGTCTGTTTTGAGGGAAAACCTCTGTCAAAAATCTGTTCAACACGTTATTCTGTTCTGTGTGCACGTGCTTCAGATTCTCTAGTCAGTGGCAGCCCCTCCTTCCATGGCACAAAAATCCTGTGAAATTTAACTTCACAGAAATATATGGCTCCAACGTTACAGGGCTACTGAGGTAGAGTGTTTTCTGTGCAGTGTTTGAAGCTAGAGATGAGAGAATGAATGGCACAAAAATAGAAGCTTGTAATTATGAGTTCTTGCAAACCCTGATGTGTCCTTGAAGGTTAACAGTTGACTCTGTGCTTAGGGTGGGGAGCTGAACAGGACCTGAGGTCAGATGAAATGTGGCAGGTGATAGACTGAGGTGCACACAGTGTATCTTTCAAAAATGTGTCTGTTCTACTAGAACCTTAGAAATAAACCTCTTCTGATTGGTTGTGCCTGTTTTATATAAGCAACCAAAGGACATTAAAGAAGATTTCCAGGTGTTCAGGGCTCCTCATATGATCCTAAAACTTCCTCAATCGCATATCACTGTAAGATTCAAAATCCTTCAGTTTCTGTCTTACACATTTTTCCTTTTGCTTCATTAATGCCACCCAGTATTAGACTCTGAAGTAACAGATTGAGAAAAAATAAGTTTTAAGAGGAGAAAAGTAAAAAACAGTTTCAGAAATTTCAGGTTCTAGAGAAATAAATTCTTCAGTCATGCAACAGGAAGCAAACTTATCCTCAGGTTACAGAGCAAGATTTGGTTTAATTAACCCTGTTGTCATTTTCCTTTGGTTATGGAAATCAGACTCTGTTCCACTACCTGTGACATCAAACCAGACATGATCTGAGATTCCTAAAAGCACCCAAAGCTCACTAATGGAACTTTGTGGTGTGCTGAGCAACTATGGTTACATAATTTGTGTCCCTCTTAATCAGAGATACTGCATACAGCACTTTTTGTTACAATGAGTTACAGTGAGGATGCTCCAGTCTTTCCCTTAGTTGATTGAGTTACAGATGTTTCAACCTTTGAGGGGCTGACAGACTTGGAGGAATAAATAGAGTGTAAGGTCTAGATTAAAAATACGTAAGCTTTTAAATTCAAATATCCTTTTCCTGTGCTCTTAAAATGTTGTGGTTTTTTTGTTTGTTCATTTTTTTAAACAGCTTAATACATTTGTCCCACTAGATTCCAAGGATATATATATATATATTTTTTTCTAGAAGAACTAAATGTAGAAAATCAAGAACCCAAGCTTAGGTTACTAATGCTACTATTTAGGTTTAGATGCTGTAATGCTAATTCTGCTAATTCTTCTGCTAATATAAGTTTGCCAAAACACTTAGAAATATGAATACTATACTACAATCACATTAAATGAATAAAATATATGAGAGCTGCTGAGAAACTAATGCCCCTTGTTTTATTATGTTGGCCCAAGACATCAGAGGTGGATGTTGTTGGTCCGGCAGCAGCAGTTGAACCTTCCCAATACTGTTTTGTTGCATATTGTTACTGTGCGACAGGTGGCAGCAGAGGGGCAGTCTGACAGATTAATGTCTGATGTGGAATTGTGTAAGCAGAGGCTTAAAAAACAGTGTTTTGTAGCTGAGAATTTACACCATCCAATAGTGTTATTGTGCTCTTTTTATCTGTTGTATTTTACATGGAAATAAATGAGGCATAACTTTCAGAGCAACCTATGTATTTGTATGCATTTAACACACTTCTATACATATACTTTCACAGATGAGTTTTTTTCTGTGTTGTTTTGTTTTTGTCTTTTTACTAGAAAAAAAAGGTGCTTTTTTTTTCCTAACCTGTGGTACAAATTAGCAAAACCTTTTACTAAAACTTGTCAGGGAGCAGCCTGTACAAATGTAAACAAGTTTTAACTACTTTGAGATGCTTCAGACAAAATCCCTAATTACAAAAATGCAAGAATGAAATGATCTGAAAGAAAGGAGTAATGACTTTGAGTTTAAGTCCAGTGAAATGCATATAATCTATTGAAAGTGGAGCAATTAAGTTTTACATCAAGGAGCATGTTCAGTTACCACAACCAATTAATTCCAGAGCAGTTTTCTCACTGCCGCTTAATTTGCTGAGTGCAGCTATTTAAGCTTCCTTGCTTTTCAGCTGTTCAAACTGCTTAGTGGGAACAGCAGACATATCTATTTCTTCCCTAAGCTGTCTGTGTACTCCAAATCCAAAGATGAGCAGGTTCAGTCACCCTTTCACAGGTTAACAGAATTCTTTCCCAACTGTTGGAGCATGTAAGAGTACAGCAGTGCGCTAACAAGAGAACAGATCCCATATTGTCAAGAGTGCAGAGCTTGGTCACTCTGCTGCCTGAAAAGCAATTAATGTTTTCGTAATCTCACACTTTTTTACTTTTTACAGCAGCCCAAATAATGACTGGGATGTTATTGTGATGAAGTCATGCGGGCATAATATGGCTGTGTGGTAATATGATCTTTACAGGGTAATTTAGGCTCTGCTGATGAATTACAAATTTAAAATACCAACAGGAATGCACCTCTACTCCGAGATGGGGGCCACCTCTTACGCACATTGCATTGAACCTAATTTTCTCTGCAACTCCCTCGAAAACCTTAGAATCATAGGATGGCTTTGTTTGGAAGGGACCTCAAAGATCACTTAGGTCCAACTCTTTGAATTCTCTTCAAATGTACATTGGCTTGAAAACTTTGAGGCAAACATTGCAGTGTTTTGTTTCTTAGGCCTTGAAGAGCATCAACCCTCCATCCTTCAAATTCAGCCAGTGGCTTTAAAGTGCTGTTCGAGGTGACACTTCTGAATCTCAGTCTGGGGACCGTGCCAACTGGGACGTACTGAACTTGTGTCACTGTGGCTCTGTCCTGGGTCCTTCTGCCAGCTTTGAAATCTCTTAGCAGCATGATGCTCTGGGAGTGACAGGTCTGCTGCCCTCCTTCCCCTCTGATTTCTCACTATCCAGTGCTTGCTACATGAACAGTGCCTGGATAATGCCCACAGCCTGAACTGCTGCATCTCCTCTGGCCAAGCCCTTTGCACAGGTAGCCTCACGATTGTTTCTTTCAGAAAAGTAGCTGCTTGGAGCAGTGCAGAGCTTTCCAGTGGCAGCATGGGTGTGCACCAAGTGCAAGAAGTGCTCTGATGTGAGGCAGAGATGGTGTGAAAGCACGAGTGCTTTTCCCCAGACCAGGACTCACAATGATGCAGTCCTGAACTGGCTACATGTAATAATATCAATTGGTTTGGCTGTTCAAGAGCATTTTCTCAACATGCATTAATGTCAACGTTGTGAAAATCTAGGGATTCTGCTCCTCCGCCAGTAACTCACGCATGCAATCCAACTTATTGAGATGTTTGCTGCTAAAGGCTTCCTCACAGGTGCAAAAGCAAGCTTCATTCAAATTTACTGTCTGGAGAGGATGTCAAATTCTAGTGCATCTGTCAGATCCCTCTCTGAAAGCCTGAACTACACGTATATGCATTTATGGTCTTCTATCTGTGCCATGTGTAGCTGATGTGAACTTAGTTTGACCTGCAAGTGGCAGTATATGGCTTAAAATGCTGTCTACTTCCTCTCGTCCAGCTTGAGGACATTCAAAGGCAAGAATACTCAAAGGGCTGCCTGAATCCTGTTACCAGGGTCTTACTTACA
The DNA here is from genome assembly GCF_026119805.1 of Tympanuchus pallidicinctus. NCBI lineage: Eukaryota > Metazoa > Chordata > Aves > Galliformes > Phasianidae > Tympanuchus > Tympanuchus pallidicinctus. The sequence goes on along the minus strand of NW_026294721.1, from coordinate 32,377,906 downwards.
CAACAGTCTTCTTTTCTGAATGATGCCCCACAGCTTCCTATTATTCCTAATGCTGCTCAAGCATAGGGAGAAGGATTTTCAATCACTTTCTTTTTTCAAGACATTTTAAAGCTGCTTTGCACAGTGGGAAACTTCCTTCCCCACATATACTGACTTCCTTTTAGCCATGCAGACTTCAAAATAGCATGGTATAGCTAACTCCTATACAGTACTTGAATGTTAACATAAATATACATTGAGAAATAAGTGCATTCAAGCTACGAAAATCTTAATTTGCATATGTGATATCCTTTGGAAAGCTGATGATAAAACTGTTATTTTGTTCTGTTTTTTGAGATAGTGAAAGATAAACTTTTTGCATTACTGTAAGCCTTCCCAAGCCTTTCTGTTGACTCGACATGACTGCAATAGGCCTTAGTCAGATTTCATAGCAATAAGCAGATGTTGCTCTTTGCCCTGTGGCAAGGCATGGAAAATGGGATTGATCCAAGCACTGCACAGGTTTGAGGAGGCTGTGACAGCAGTGCTGCTCATTCCCCATAGGAACAGCCCTTCTTTAGGTAGGACTGCACCAATTACTGGAAGCACTACGGTGCAATGTATGCATTGTAGATTCTGCTAAAGATTTCCTACCTTGTGTGCCAACAATGGGGTTCAAGTTCATCTATGAAAGGGAAAGAATGTAAGACTGCTTTTCTCTGCTTCCTCACTGTGGTTTATTTATTTGTTGTTGTCACCAACGAAGTTGGTAAAGGACTACAGAAGCCCACTAAAGACCTGCCTTCCAGATAGAGTAAGAAGGGGCACTTTATACATCCTGGATCATGGGAGTCTCCCTAGGATTGAATGGCAATCATAAGCAGTGCTCTTTTCTGTTTCCCATCCTCCCTCTGCTTTTTTGTATTAAGGTGCCATGCTTCGCCCTTGTCAGCTGCAAGTCTGCTGCTTTTTCACAGGCTTTAAAAATAAATCTTAAAAAGAAACTCTTCTGTTCTATTTGGCTATAAAGGACACCGAAACCTCATATATAGCACATCATGCATAAAAATAATCACTGCAACTGCAGTGTACAAGTACTCATTGTTCTGAGGTAAAATCAAGAAGTGTCACAAGTGAAAAATATTACTCTGGGAAAAGAAGTCCTTACTTTAAGAAGTGGAGAAAAACAGCTATATCAGTGGACAGCCAGAACACAGAGAGTTCTTTATTTGTAAGTCAGCGTTTTTATGGTACTCATCAGAATTCCTTTAGTACCTCATAAATATGAATTAATTTATGCTCATAACTCTTCTGTGAAGCATGGAAATATTATTTTCATCAGGTTTGAGAAGGAAAATGGGTCAGAGAAATAGTAAATGATCTGCCCAACATCACAAAGCTCACCTTTAGTAAAGCAGAACAGAAATGCTGATTTCCAGAGTCCCAGGCAGATTCTGACCACAATTCAGTCTTTCTCTCAAATCTGGTTGTTGGTATGTAACTCACAGGAGAAAGGAAATCAACCTGACTCTCAGGAAAATAAAGACAGATTTTAATGAGTTGTAGAGACAAAGATGAAGTGGTACAACTGGAAATTTCTGAGATTCAAAAGGGTTTGGACGCTAATGGAGTTTCTGTGGGGTAACTTCGGATTTATCTGTGTTTACAAAGTAGAGAGCTTTCAAAAAAAAATAAAATACAATATTCCATATGTAATAGGAATTAAGGATGAAGAAGGAACTGATGAACTTAGGGGTTCTTAAGCTTTTCAAATGTGCGTCTGAACTTCAAAGCATGTGTAAATGCCCTAATTTTAACACTGTGAGTCTTTGTCTCCTGGTGGTTTTATGACTCTCAATTTTGGAGATGGTATAAAGCACATTCTTCGCTTGGCATGATGACGGTTCCTCTCTTGTGCAGCATTTGCCCAAAGCCTGGTACTCTAGAGTTCTAGCGCAGCAGAGACAACTCTGAATGGTGAGATTTGTAGAATTGTAATTATTTCATGTAATTAATTTTCCCCAGACAGACCAAGAATTATCAGGTGAGAGAAGGCCTGCTCTGTGCTAGGTAGAAAGCAGCTGATGAGAGTTGTCCTTTTTGTCAGTTCCCTGAGTGCAATTAGACAGCTGAGAACAGAGAAACATTTTGACAATTGCCTTGTGCCAACGCAGTCCTGCACACTGAACACTGCTTAGTTCCAGAGGTCATCACTGCAGGGTATATTTGTCTTTATCAACATGTAAAACCTGCTAGTAATGGAGTGCTAGCACAGCCTGGAAGGAGTTCAGTGCACACCCCATTGCATGATGCTATACCAAATATTATATAGCCCAGTATGCACACCTCGGAACAACTTTAAAAGAAGAATCTATTTGCTGGCCTGTTTGCTGAGCTTTTCTTCCACTCTGAAGTTTTCCTATCCTTTTACTGTTACAATAATGTACAGCGCTGCTTCCTACTAACTGGAAAGCGTGGATTAAGATAGCATGTAGGACTTCTGGGCTGACTACTTTTATTTCAACCCCACCTCTACAGTGCATACATAACAAAATTTTAATTTTAAGACTTCTTCCAGATCTAAGATATATGCCTCTGTGAGGAAGAAGTCCCCAAGTGAAACCAGTGGGGAAATTAAGCTGATGGAAAGATGGGTGAGAACCATAGAATCATTACGGTTGAAAGAGACCTCTAAGATTCCTCTAGTCCAGCTGTCCACCTACCGTCAGTATTGCCTGCTAAACCATGTCCCTAAGTACTAAACCTACTCTTTTTCTTAAACACTTCCAGGAATGGAGATTCCACCACATCTGTGGACAGCCTGTTCCAGTACTTCACCACTCTTTTTGAGAATAAATTCTTTCAAAAATCCAAGCTGAACCTCCCGTTGAAGTTCTCACAACTTGAGGATGTTCCCTCTTGTTCCCTTTCACTGCTACCTGGGAGAAGATGCTGAACCCACCTCTCTACCACCTCTCTTCAGGTCATGGTAGAGAGTGATAAGGTTCCCTCTGGGCCTCCTCTTCTACAGACTGAACAATGTCAGGTCCCTCAGCCGTCCGCCTGAAACCTGTGCTCCAGACCCCTCACCAGTTTTGTTGCCCTTCTCTGAACATTCCAGGGCCTCAATGTCTTTCTTGTAGAGAAGGGTGCAAAACTGAACACTGTACTCAAGCTGTGGCCTCACCAGTGCTGCATACAGAAGGACAACCATCTGCATAGTCCTGCTGACTGCACTATTTCTGATACAAGCTCGGATGCGATTGGCCTTCTTAGCCACTGGGCACTCTACTGGCTCATGTTCAGCTGAGAATCAACCAACTCTGTTTGAACTGGAAGGGACATTTGAAGATCATATAGTCCAACTCCCTCCCAGCTAAATTAGGTTGCTCAGAGCCTGGTCCAGTCTGATACATCCATATCTACATAATATGATAACAATATCTGATCAGAGGGAGAGCTGCATGTTACTTGAGGTGTGGTACCTGTCCCTCAGTGAGAGGTGTCACAGGAGTTCATCTCACCAGCTGTAAGAATGACAAGCAGTCCCTGCCCAGCCACATCAGGGAGAACTGCCAATCACACTTCTCTGCCACTTCAGCTGAAACAAGCCCCAGCTGCAATGTGGTTTTTGCTTTGACCCCTTCTAGCAGGCATGTGTGCGATGTCACATTGCATAACACACTGTTCAACACTTACTGTGTAAAGGCATTTGCTGTATGTCACCAAGAGTGATGCTAGCCTATAGGTATTTCTGCATGTGCTGAGAGGGTCTGGAAGAGCTGTCTGTTGTCCCACAAACAGAGCCACTCAGTAGCTGCCTGTTTCTGCACCTAGCCCTGCAAAACACTGTTATTTTACAGTCAAGGACACAGAAGGTAGATATTTATTTTTTCCCACTGAAACTTGACAATCCAGGCTCCTGCTTGAAGATAAGGTTGTTGTGCTCAGCACCCAGGCAGAAGCCCCTTTGGAAAACAACAGGCAAAGGGTCATGTGGCTGATTTCTTGCTGCACCAACTGCTCAAATCTCAAAATAATTATGTAAGAAACAGTACTTCTAATCCCTCTGTGCCTTGGCTTTTTTCTCTCACCATCTGTGAGATGTGTCTGACCACTCACCATCTGAGTGGAAGTGTCCACACTGTCAGTGCCAAAGTGAGGGTGCTTTTACCAGTAAATGGCATGTGAGCAATGACCAAATAATGGGGAGAAGGAAATGAGGAAGGATTCACCCACCACTGTCCGCATCTGTTGGGAAGCTGGGAGGAGAGAAGGAAATCTATCCCCCCTCCTCCCCCCCCATTCCCCCAGGGCAGGAGGCTGGCAGGCACATTTCAGGGTGTGAGCAGTCCTAAGGAGTCTTAAGGACATCTGAAAATGCAAGGACACTGTGGAAATGAAATAAGAAAAATTAGGTGGATAGAAAGAGGAAAAGGTGCTCAAATAATGTGGAACATAGCAGCCATTTAAATGATGGAAAGATGTAATTAATGAAAGAAATGCAAACAAAATAAACAAGAAAAAAAAAGGCTCGTAACTGGCATTTATAGAAAAGTGAAAAAGAGTCTCCCTTAAATATTTTTGGAAGCTTTTTTTTCTTAATTCTGTCCCATATGCTTTGTGCTGATCCCATCTTTAGAGCTTATGCCTTTCTATCAAACATTTTTTCTCAGCTGTGCTAGCAAGTTTTTGAGGCAGGAATGAAGGGCTTCGTTTAACATGGAAAGTGGAAAAGCCTGCTTTAAAGGCTTGAGAGCTCATGGATCTCCTGCCTCACCCTGCAAGTGACAATGTAAACAAATACAGAGGATCCTGTCTGTGCTCCTTAAAAAACAGGCACAGCCCATGCTTGCATTTCTGTATCACTACTGACATTGCCCCCGACAACATTCTTGTGGAGAAGCTGGCTGCCCGTGGTTTGGATGGGCGTATGCTCCTCTGGGCTGAAACACTGGCTGGATGGCCAGGCCAAAAGAATTGTGGTCAATAGAGTTAAATCCAGTTGGTGGCCAGTCATGGGCAGTGTCTGCCAGGGCTCGGTACTGGGGCTGCTTCTATTTAATATCTTTATTAACAATCTTGATGAGGGATTGGGTACCCTCAGTAAGTTTGCAGATGACACCAAGCTGGGAGGGAGTGTTGATCTGCCTGAGGGGAGAAGGGCACTACAAAGGGACCTGGATAGACTGGATTGATGGGCCAAGGCAAACTGCATGAGTTTCAATAGGGCCAAGTGTCAGGTCCTGTGTTTTGTTCACAATAACCCCAGGCAACCCTACAGCCTTGGGGAGGAGTGTCTGGAAAGCTGCCTGATGGAAAGGGACCTTGGTGTGCTGATGGACAGCCAGCTGAATATGAGCCAGAAGTGTACTTAGGTGGCCAAAAAGGCCGATGTCATCCTGGCTTGTATCAGGAATTGTGTGCTGAGCAGGACTAGGAAGTTATCCTGCCCTGGCCTCACCTTGAGTAAAGTGTTCGGTTTTGGGCACCTCAGTAAAGAAAGGACATTGAGGTGTTGGGGCAGATGCAAAGAAGAGCAACAAAGCTTGTAAAGGGCTTGGAGAATAGTCCTACAAGGAGAGACTGAAGGAACTGGGGCTGTTTAGTCCCGGGAAAAAGGAGGCTGAGGTGAGACCTTGTTGTTCTCTTCCAATACCTGAAAGGTGCTTATAGCGAGAGCGGGGTTGGTCTCTTCTCACTGGTGACAGGTGACAGGATGAGAAGAAATGGCCTCAAGTTGCACCAGGATAAGTTTAGGTTGGATATCAGGAAAAACTTTTTTATAGAAAGGGTATAGAAAGCACTAGGCTCCCCAGTGACGTGACTGACTCACCATCCCTGGATGTGTTTAAAAAGCATTTGGATGTGGTGCTCAGGGACATGATTTAGTAGAGGGTTGATAGGGTAGTTTGGTTAGGTCATGGTTGGACTCGATGATTCTTAAGGTCTTTTCTAACCTGAGTGATTCTATGATTCTATGAACACAATGGGATATATTTCAGAAGAGGTCAGCTCTCAGCTGCAGCCTGCAGTCTGACTCCATGAGTGCTTTGCTGCTGTACTCAACTGCAGTGAGTGGTGATATACCTGCGTGCTTCACCCAGTTACTTCAGCTGACCAAATGCATGAGGGTTATCAGCTACATGACAGTATTTTCAAAGAGGCAGATTGACACATGACATAAGGAAAGAAAACAGTTTGGATACTCATCTGTTTTTCAGGCTTCAGCATCAAATTCTCCTGTCCTTGTTTCTGCTAAATAGCACTCATTAGCTTTGCTGCTGGTGTTACCCTGGAAGCACTTGGTTAGGAGAAAAGAGTTAGGATATCAGAGTCATGCCTGTATGTTGCTTTGCCCCAGGATGTGCTGCTTCAGCACAAAAGATGACAGAAAATTGTAAAATCTTGTGTCCCTTCTGACACTGAGACTACTGAGATGATGCAGAATCAGACAAACTTGTGCTCCAAGCACAGTGTGCTGCATGGACTTCCCCATTCAGGAGGAGTTTGTAGGCACTGTGTGCTTCAGAGTTTATGTAAGACTTTCTTGAAAGTAACACATGCTGCTTCCCTTGAAGACATGCTGGAGACATTATCATTGGTGACATGTGAGTGCCATCTCCAGACTTTTCCGTTACAGTTAACAGTCAAATTTTAGACTTAAAGAGCAACACTGTTCTTAAAGCCAAGCAGAATGTGCCCACATCTACTGCTACGTAAATCACAATCTCCTCAACATACAGTAGTCTGGATAGCACAGCTACATATGCCCAACAGTCCTATCTGTATGCAATACATCCCTGGTGAAACACCCAGTTCTGGACAAAACTTTTTGTTCAGGACAGCTTTTGTGGAGAGTGTTCTGTGTGTAGAGTTGTAACTGCATGTGAAGGAGCATTTCCTTTTCTTCTAGCTATGTGTTGGTGAGAAGTCCTAAATTGTAGAGATGCTTAGGAAAGGTCTCCCTCTCCAGACTCCCAACTGTTTCAGCCAACAACATGAAACTAAAATAATCTCATTGGTCTCTCTTTTTTTTTACTCTCCCTCTGCTGTGCAAGCACACCTCATAAGGCTCAAATCTAGGCCATTCTAAGACAGGAGGTAAAATTCCTATTAATTTTAACAGAGGCTGGGTTTTACTTCAGAAATGAACACCACAGCCGTGCGATAAATGAATTAAATGTCCAAGATGCAAACTTGTACATTGTGATGGTTTAAATTTGCATTACTCTGCACCTATAATAGTACTATAGGACTACTATAGGAGTATAAATTATTACACTGCTTCCTATATATTATTGAAAAACAGATGCCAATCTTAATCTACTGAATGCCAAAACTAGGGGTACAAAATTCAATTATAAATTGTGTGCAAAATATGCAAGCTGCCAGAAGTAGCATCTGTCATGTACATGCCCATAGGCTCAGTAAAGGATACAGTTTTGGTTGCTAGCTTTGTTTTGTGTCTATACTTTCTTTATAGGTTCATTCTGGACTTAATTTTTTGCATAACTTTTGGCTCATTTTTTATTCCTAAATTACTTAGAAGAAAAGGGAAAAGAAACATTAAAATCATTGTCTAATTTTGCATGAGCAGAAAATTCTTTGGAATAGATAGAGAGTGAAGCAGGCATTATTGACAGCCTTGTCAGGCTTCCCATATGAACAGTTTATCATCATTTCCAGGTGGTTACAAATAATGGAAGGGAAGGATCTCTTAAACTTGTCAGACGAGACATAAGCAAGAAACATATACGTGGCTTACTCTTATTCTGGAGAGCTTATAGTTTATGATGCCATTGGTTTGCTTTCCCAAAGAACTAGCAGGTTGTCTTTCAAGACAAACCAGCTCAAACTGATTTAGAGCTACCACAAATAATCACAGAGTGACTCTCATGAGTGATCACATGATGTCACACAAGGAAAACTGCCAATGTCAGGAAAGATGGTGAAAAATTTTATGTTTGGTCTGTGCTCTGTTTCATCTGGTTTTGCTATTCTACAGTCTCAGCTTCAATACTTAGTAAAAGAAGTTCTCAGGAAAGGGAAGCTTGCCAGCCTGACTATGCATCTTTTATAGGGTGAAGTTGACAATAGCAGTAAAAATCTGTTTATTAAAATCTCTTAGTGTGTGTAATTATAGGGTACTATGTGATGAATAAAGATAAAGTTGGGCACAAAGTGAATGATCTTTTAAACACGTTGAGTCTACAGTAACTATTAAATTCCTGGAAAGCTTCCTAGCTCACACTGATAATATGTGAAAAAATGGACTTCCTTTGATGACAAAAGCTGGCAAAATTACATATGATCAAATTCAATAAGCAGAATCACCAGAGTGACTATTCCTATTATTTTTGTGTTACAAGGTTTGCATTGTGTGTATTTTATATGTCTGCACTCCTCTTCCAGGAAACTCAGTAGGGGCAGGAACAAGAATCTGCTGATAACTGATCTGTGTTGTAATTACATTGGGTCTGGTTTATGTCTAATGATAAGATACCTGTGTTTATATAATTTAGACACCTGAAAAGAAAAATGGGAGTTTGGAGCTGCAAGAACTGAGATTTGCACCAGAAGGGAGTTTCTCTTTCTGCTGAATCATAGAAAATAATAGGGCTCAGAGTTCAGAGGTTATCTAGTCCATCCTCCTAAATCAGTGTAATCCCAGTGTGTTTTGTGCAGCTGCTGTGGAGTTGGGAGCAGATGAAGAGAGCACATACACACTCGGTGGTTGCTAACATGGCCCTTTTTCAGTACTCTCCTTTTACACTGCTGCATTAGTCTCTTCTACATCAGCCCTCCAAAGCTTTCATTTCTTTATGATGTTTATTACAAGAGAAAAAAGGGCTAGAAATAAGTCCTGTCAATCAATAGTTGATGCTTTCATTGAAAACCAATACAAACTCTTAGATTTCTGCATCTTCAGTCAATAGATTCACACTTGCATTTTGGAGTGCTACATTTCTGAGATGACAAAACTCACTGCCTTGCTTTAAGACAAGTTTTTGTTGTTGTTGTTGTTTGTTTGTTTTGTTTTTTTTACAATAAATTGATGGGTTTTATTATTTTCTGTTGACACTCAAGTAATCAGTGGAGTTCAGGCTCATGCCTCACTAGAGCAAGAATTGAATGGTTATGCTGGGAGGAACTGTCAAAGATTACCTAGTCCAAATGCAAGGGTATCTGGTAAGTTTTAGAACATACTAGAAAAGTCCACCTCCCAGTGATAGCAGTGGGATGCCTTTGCTGATTCTTTGCTGGGAATATTCTCTCTGAAAGAAAAGCTCTGAAGTATTAATGTTTGCTACTTAATGTTAAAAAGATGTAACATGGTATGTAGGTCAAGTATAGATGAATAAGATGAGACGTTCTCTTGTACTTCCATCTGACTAGGGACACTTTGCCTTTTGTTTGCCCTGAAAGGAATTTTGAAAATCAAGAAGCTTGATTTTTTTACATTTATCTTATTTTTCTGGTAGCTGTTTCCTTTCTAAATCCATCACAACCATGTTAACTCAGTTGAGTTGTTGTAATTAATAGTCTGAAATTACCTCAGAACTGTGATTGTGCTCAGTTCTTTGTTTCGCTTCATGAATAACCTTGTATTGAAGTTATCCATCTTGCTTACCTAAATAGGCAACACATGATTTATTTTGAACTGGAAATCATAGGGGATTCTACAAAATGTAATTACTGTACTAAATAACAGCAGTATTTCCTTTTATACCCATATTCAGTGTCTACACTTTCTCATTGCAAAGGTTCTCCTGGAGCACTTCTTCCAGTAACTTTTGATTACAACCCACTGAAAATGAATCATTCTTCATTGACATATAGCAGATGTGGTATATCTGCCTTTGGACTGCTCTGGTTTTATGTCTCCTCCTCCTCATGCCTAACTTTCTCAGTCTCACCTCCTAGGAATTAGTCAGGATTCTCTGCTGGCAATAAAAGGGCTGGCTTCTGCTAGGCTTCCCAGGGATTAATCTATAACCTCAAAGCTCTTCAAAGCACATGGGTTCTTTTTGAAGCCACCTTGATTGTCATAAAAAATATCATTTGAGTATCTAAAAGTCTCCTTGTCAGATTTTTGAACAGCAAACACTGACGCAGATCTCCAGTTCATCCACTGGTTGTTGCCAGAATTTGACACCCAAAGATCTTGATGAACTCTGCAGACAGAATTAGTGACTGTTATAGCACACTAAAAGTCACTGTTGATCTTTTCTTCTTCCTCAGAAGTACAAATAGCTCAGAACTGTAAACTTTATTTTAAAAATCATTAAAAATACTGAGAATTAACCAACATAGTTTTTCATATAAAAAATAATGTTCTACAAAAAAAAAAAAAAAAAAAAAAAGAACCATTTGGAAATCAGTTGGAGCAAATCTATCAGTCTCATGCCTCTGCTGCATTACATTGTAGCCTCTTATCACTTTCCACATCAACAGCAACAGCAGCAATCACCAAGTGTGTGATCTTTAATGGAAGTGAGAAACTTCTCCCTTTCAGAGACTGAAATTTGCTTACAAGGGACTGAGATGGAATTCTCATCCACTATATTCTGTCCATTAATAAAACTAGATTTCATCTAGTCTTAAGATTAACTTCTCAGGAGCATCATCTTCAGGAGAGATAAGGCTTTGCTGTCAGTGGATTAAGTGAGGAATATCTCTTGCAAAATCAATGTGCATTTTCATAGCTTCAGTTTTTCCTTCATTTCTAAAAAGTTTAATGTATCCTTTTTTTTTTCTCTCCTAAAACTTTGTAAGCCTTTGTCTGTTGATGTTAATTTCTTTTTTGTCTTTTCTTCACTTTTTGTTTCTTTGAGGAAATCAATTCCCAAGCTTTTAATTAATTCTCCTAGCACTGTCATTATAATTGGCATGACCTTTGCAGTTTTTCAGTTTGGGCTGTTCTAATTGGCCAAGTGACACCCTCTTCATGTTTACTGAATTCCTTTCTTGACTGTAAAACCCCATCTGTTTTGTCTGGGTGACAGGCTTCTCCTAGCTGCAATTCTTGAAATTGTTTCAGAGGAGCTTTTCCTGTCTTATCACACTCTTCTTTCTTTCAAAATAAATTGTTTTAATTAGTTTTTAAATCAGAAGTTTAAGGTTCTCTGTATAGTCTCATTCTTATCTTTTAGTTCTTTCTGCTGAGGCTGTCCTCAATTAGGCTGTGATAGCTATTTATATCACTCCTGACTGCTCATCTCCAATTATGAATCTGTACAGAAGGCCAAGTCTGAATTTACATGGAACATACTTCAGCAACTCTCATAATATAAATGTCTAAAACATGATTAAGAAACTAAGAGACTTGCGAAGGCATTTCAAGGTTCTGCTGAAGTCATTTAAGTTACTGAGGCTCTACTAAAATGGTGAAATCAGAATTTGATACTAGCATGGGGATTTGCTCTCTTGCACGAGTTTCTGCAGAGGGTGGGCAGTTTTCTCCAGCACTCTTCACCGGGTCACAGAGCTGCCCTGCCTTTGTCCTCATGAGCAGGACTGTGCCAGGGCTGCTGTTGGTATTGAAGATCATTGCCAACTGCTGATGAGGTGCCATGAAGTCCCATGGAACTCTTAAAATAGAAGAACAGCCTGTGAGTTCAGGTTTGCCCAGAGCTCTCCTAGAAATATTTGACTTTCTGGATGGATATAACTGTGATTGATTTATGCTTTTTTTGTGGCTACCTTGTACAGCTCAGTGTGGCTGATATTGTTGATTGAATGGCAGGAGAAAATAGCGGATTCATGAATAACAGTCTTGTTCCTTATATTCCAGGTATATGTGTCTCAGACAGTGAGTTGGAATCACCAAGATCACAGAGTAGTATGTAGGATCTTAGCATTTGCAGACAGGTTTGCATTGAGTCTAATAACCATATTGCTGGGCCTGATGTCCTGCCAGAAGTTAAATACAGCTTTTCTCCTGGTTTGTTTAAATTCTTAGAAAGGAAGGCAACTTTAAAGGAGATGTGCTTGCAAAAGGTTTAAGGGGATTGCTTCAGAATTTGTATAAAAAATTAGTCTCCTGAGAGAAGGTGAAATGTTCACAGTCTAAACCTGAAGTCCCTGAATAGACTCCAACAGATGAAGAATACCTGTATTCTGATGTTAACAGTCAATTTATTGAAGGACAGTAAAGATAAATCCTCTGAATCCATGCGAACTAGCCTGATTGCAAGTGTCTATTTTGAAGGCACTACTCATATATTTTCCTCATTTTATTCATATATTTTACTTATATATTTTCTTTGCTTTGTAAAGTTCTGCACTTGATTTGATTTACTACAATTTGAGAAACAGAAAAGAGCAACACACTGAGTTCTCTTGCAACCTTTTCTGAACTTCATCCTTTTTTTAGTTTACAAATCAAGCAGGAAACTTTCATGAATAGGCTGATATATGACTGACATGTGGGCAACACATGAATGACACATCTCGTATGTACAGGATTGGGGCAGGATTTCAAACTGGTTCATTTAGCTTCATGTGTTTCCCTTGCTGTAGATAAAAGTGTTGGTGGAAATGGCTAATACAGAGTGACCAGCTGCATTTTATCTGTAATTCCTTTTTTTTTTATATGAACCTCTCATTGGTTTTGTGGGGGTCTGCCTCTCGATTGGCTCAGTGCAAACCTGAAAGTTGGAATTTGCAAAATGTGTTGCAGCTGTGTGTACTACATATTCTTCATTTTCTGTAGTATCAGCACAGTGTGATCACTCCTCTGGCTCCAGTCATTTATCTGGATCAGATGAAAAAAAAAAAAAGAAATATCTGGGAAAGGTAAGCTGAGCGCAAACTTTGCCACATGGTAGCCCATTGCAAACCGTTTTCCTTTTAAAAGAAGTGCAGCAAAATTTCTCTGTCTGTATTTACTTGAAAACAGGAGGTGAAGCTGCACAGTGAAAATCCCTATTGGCAAATGTTGCTTAAGTGTTCAGTGCAGTGTGATAAGCTCTAGTAATGCCTCTTAACAGAAGTAAGCCACACTGTCCCAATGGCAACTAGCTCCAAGCACACTCTAGAGCTTCAGGGAGGTCCTAGGAGCACTGATCCTGTGCTGTCACTGTTCAGAACAAGAGATGCCCATCCTTGAGTGCCTCATTGCTGAACCAGCTCCTATCCATGCCCAGAAAGGGCTCATTGATCTCTCAGAAAAAATACCTTCCTGGTAGCTTCGAATCTGGAGTGTAAATCTTATGAGGAGTGGCTGAGGAAGCTGGGATTGTTTAGCCTGAAGAAGAGGAGGCTCAGGGGAGACCTCATTGCACTCTACAACGTCCTGAAGGGAGGTTGTGATGGCAAGGGGTTTGGCCTCTTCTCCCAGGAAATAAACAGGACCCAAGGAAATGGCTGCAAGTTGTACCAGAGGAGGTTTAGGTTAGACATGAGGAAGAACTTATTCTCTCAGAGTGGTCAGGCACTGGAATGGCTGCTCAGGGAGGTGGTGGAGTCACCATTCCTGGCAGTGTTCAAGAGGCATCTGGATGAGGAGCTACGAGATACGGTTTAGTGCTTGTGGTAGCAATGGTGATGAGAAGACGGTTGAGCTAGATGATCTTACAGGTTGTTTCCAACTGTGTGAATCTATGATTCTATGATTCTACGATTCTATGAATCTGTAGCTGAATCCACAGGAACCATTTCCCTCAGCCATAAATTAATAACTGAAGCTAATAACTGAAACGTTAAGGTTTGTTTTATTAGTGATCAGAAGTGTGATTACATTTCTGACTTCTGCCGTGGTTATTGTGCTTATTCAGTTGTTGACTCTTTCCTACAATGTCCTTGAGTTTTGCCCTGTTTTTTTGGCACCGCTGGATGTGAAAGGCATAGATTGTTGATTTTTTTTTTAACTTGATTGTAGGTAGAAAAAGATTATTTTAGCATTTGGTCATTTAAAATGCATTTTTCCAAGTTTCTAATTTTCAAAGCACATCTTTTTTCAAGAACTAAAAAAAAAGTATATCCATTCTACTCAGTCGTGAGTCTTAATTTATTCAGCTGGGACTAGATCTCATTAAAGTACCTCAGAGATATTGACTGTGCTTTTGTCCATAAAATAGCTCCCTTCCTCTTAAAATATGATAGCATAGTGCATATTTGCAAAAGGAGCTTAAATTGCACACCAAGTGGATTCTTCTGAACTAACACAGAAAGATTTTTGATCTCTGAAAATGGAATAACACTTTACCTGAAAATATATTTTAGTCTGAGAACCCAAGCTGAGTAAGAAGACTACTATTTTTGCAACTAATTGGAATTCAACTTTAATTGAACAAAACTGAGAAAAAAAATTGCTAATTATAATACACAACATTAAATTATGAACATGTCCAGTAAAGATGCATGATATTCTAGAGCATTCTTGAAATTTACAGCTATTTAAATAGTCATTTTGTTATCAAGAGGACTCAGCAAGGTAAAGAGAAGTGACATGGGAGCAGGAAGAGAGAAGAAAGAGGAGTGAGTTGGGCAGCAGCAAGATGGAGACAGGGAAAAGGAGGTCCTGATCAGTTCAGCACTTTGAACAACCTGTGGAAAGCTGCCTTGTGTTGGCATCATTGGCGACCCTTAAAGACAGGAGGGAAAAAGCACTGGAGAAGGTTGCCCAGAGAGGTGGTGGATGCCCTTTCCATGGAGACATTCATGGTCAGGATGGACCAGGATCTGAGCAACATACAGGAGCAGTAGACGTCCCTGTTCATTGCAGGGTAGTTGGACTAGATAGCCTTTAAGGGTCCCTTCCAACTCAAACAATTCTATGATTCAGTAAAGCAGAAAAGTGGTCTGTGTTTACCCCTTGCCCTGCAGGCTGAGTGGAGGGTGGAGCAGCTTCCCTTTCCCTGACTGAAATCTTACTTTCTCCAAAGTTTCACCAGGCTCATACAGATTTGTATTACTTTTTTATTGAAGCTTACAGTGAAAATAGGTCATTCCAGGAAACACCTATTTTTTCATCTCCTGCAACATTATTTTTGGATACCAAACTTTCAGACTATTCAAAAAGCAGCCAAGAGTTGCTGCTGCAGTATGTGATCAGCTTTGACGTTGTCAGAGCTTTCTTCTTTATCAATGTCTTTGATAACATTATTTACAAAGTAATAGTAAACGTTAATGTTCAGAGTATAGTTTGAATTTCAGTACTGTCAAAGCATTCCTTTTTTAGCAGGCTTGCATCTACATCTCAAGTGTTAGCATCAAAGATTCAAGGAGAGTGCCTTGAATCAAACACATGCCAGGGTTCTTTGTGGGCTCTGCAAGAGCAAACATGGTTTCTGATCCCACTCAAGGCAGTGAGCTACTTTGCCCTCCCATCCCCTGCCCTGTCTGCTTTGGGGCAGTGGCTGTCCCTTACTTTGTCCATCTGCATCCGGCACTGTGAGACTGCTAGAGCCCTCACTGTGATACTGCTAACTGCAGGCATCTGGAGTTTTGGAGGGAGTCAGGACAAGTAAGCAAACTTCAGATATATAGCACTTTCATTTAGATGCATTATCGCCTCTTATCTCTAAGCTATATTTAATCTGCAGGCCTCTCTGCCTTATCTGCTGCCAAAAAGAGGGAGTCCAGATATGCTGGCAAGGTTTATAGACAGACTGGGGAATAAAATCTCAAGAAATACAAGTGAAAACAAGACTAGAGACAACATACTACTAAGCTTTTTTTGATTAAGATGCTTTACCACAGAAAATGGTTTATTTTAGGTCACTCCATTTTTTCTCTTTGTGTTGGAGTGCAGAACTGCAGGTAGGCAGTTCTAGTCATAAATGCCGTATCCCTACTTCTGTTGAGATAGCAGAGAGGCAAGAAGAGAAGGCAAGTACAACAGAAGATATGTGGTAGTTTACATGATTTTGAAACCTCCAACATGACTGCAGAACACCTAGCACTGACTTTCTGGTGCACTGAATTCAATTTGTAGGCTTTTGTCTGCTCCAGTGGCAGCACCAGATCTTTGCAACACATCTGTGCCCATTTCAGTAGAACTGTTCTGTTCACAACTGGGTTTCTGAATGTGAGAGGATCCCACGAGAAGAGTCAGCCATCTGAGAGAGCCATGAGCAGGCTACTTAGTAGTCATGAGATACTGCTGGGAAGAAATGGAATCCCCACAATTTAAATATGCAAAACAAAGTCTTGCAGTTTTGAACAGAAAGCAATCTTTCGATTTAGTTTGTGCTTCCATCCAGGCAGCAGCACAGCTCCGGTCACAAGGGAGGGCAGCGGTTTTGTGTCAGCAGAGATGCAAGCAAATTGGAAAGAAACAAAGCCAAATTTTTACCACACTCCTTGCTTTTTTAATAGGTCTCCTAGATTTCATGTAGTATAAATGCTGGAATCACCCATGCATTTAGCAGTCCTATAAACCTGTTCAAGGAAACAGCAGACCAGATGTAACTCTTCATGTTTTGCACTTAGTTGCCTGATAGTAAGTAGAGTTTGCCACCTATTGTTATCTGATTGTATAAAGCCAGTTTGGTAGTACTGCTAGGCACTGATTTAACGCTGAGATATTCAAGGTCACTAATCCACCACTAACTTACACAGTTGTCAAGTATTGAGGCATATTTATGGGAATGTGTGGGAGAAAGTTTGTGCTTTACCAGTGACTCTCCCAGACTGCTGGTCAAGGAGCTTTGAGCACAAAAATAATTCGATTTTATTTTTAATCTCATTAATTTCTGTCATTGCAGAAATGCTTTTTCCCAGATAAGCTTTTGAAGCAAGCAATCGTACAAAGGGAAGAATGTGAGGGACTTGCAGCAATTTGTGGCCACAGACCTCCCAGGATCTCTTCACTCACACCAATGGAAATGTGAAAGGAATTAACCCTACTTTAAATTTCCATCATACTTTTAGGCTTCTTGGTTGTTTTTTTTTTCTTCTTCTCTTTTCCTTTTTTCCTTTTTTCCTTCCCCCCTCCCCATCCCCTTTCTTTTTCTTTTCCTTTCTCTCTCTCTCTCTCTCTCTCTCTTTTTTCCTTTTTTTTTTCCCTTTTGTAACAAGATCTGGAAGTTGCTTAGCCACAAACATTTTCATGCTCTGAAAATAATAAATGCACTTCTTACTTGTTCTGGACAAAATGTTAAGATAAGCATCTCTGTTGTTTTTTCAGTCACCTTTTAAATGAGAAAAGCTTGCTGAGTCAGACAAGCCTTGATGCTGAGTTCTATAATGGAAGTAGGAGATACTATCGTTTCCAAAGTATTACTAATTTACTCTTTTACTGACATATGGGTGAGATCTACCTTTCCTACCAGAACTTTATAATAAGAGTCAGGACCTGATTCTATGTCCGGATAGCAGAATAGGAGTTATGGAATCAAAACGGCTCTTTGATACTTGATGCAAGATGGAAATATTCAACTGACCAAAAGCAAAGCAGGTTAATTTTTTTGTCCTTCAAAGCATGTTTGCTCCAGGAAAAGAAACAAAGTATAATTGTTTTCATTTTGACTAAAAACATTTAGCTAATAGCTAATTTCATTCTACCTAAAACACTGTAGGTGGCTTTACAGTAAAATGGCATTTAAATGTGTCCAGTATACAATGATCTAATATAGAATCCTTCAGCTGTATACAGTATCCCACTGTATATTGGGATTTTTTTAATTTCACCATGCAATTTGAAAAGAGAAGTGGGCAATAATTCCAGCAATGTAATCTCCCTTTCATTACTTGATCTTTTTGTATATTTTTCTTCAGTTGCTATCCTGTTCTGTTTTAAATGCACATGAACAAGTATTGGGATCAGCTCCAAAATGCCTCTTTGCAATTAGCAGCAATTTTGAGTGCCAGCCATCATTTATTTGGGAGTACCTGGGTATGATCAGCACTAGCTCTTGGACTCAGCTACAAGCACTGTCCTGCAAGAGCAGCTAATTCATTTCTGGACACAGCTCTGATATTGTTAAAATCAGCTGTGGGCATTGCATGTGAAAAACTCTTATTTTTGAGTACAAGTTGGAGCAGAGTATCAATCCTGTGATATTCATTTGATGCTTTTTTACTAAAAATGGGAGTGGAGCTGGGCCAACAACAGCAAAATACAGCTTTTGTTGAAGAAGTAAATAGTAGAGTAAAATTCTGGGCATACAAATTTCTAAATATTTAAAGATGTGCACTTGTACAATAGTTACTTAACAGCAGGTGAAGAGTCCTTGGTAGATACTTGGTACATATTCTCACTGCGCTTAAACAACTCCAAAGACAAATTCAGCTTGGAGGTTTATGCAAGCTTCTGTCCTGTCCACATTGCTCTCTCCTACCTACTCAGACAGAAAGAAGATGGGCCACTGTCAGCATTATGCTATGTGACTGGCACCATGTTTTTTCCATATAGCAGTTGCCAAAGCAAAATTTTTACTCATCCGTAAACTGTAATTCAGGGGTATGCATGCTCTTAAACCATTTCAGCTTCTTGCTATGCCTCTACAGACATAGGAACATACGACTGATAGGTGATACCAGGTCTTCAGAGATAAATACCATGCAAGCAGATGGTAGCTGCTTTCAGTTGCCATTAACCAGGAAATGAAGAGTCCAGCTGGAATCTTACTAGTACTCAAAAAGCAAAAGCAGTCACTCACTGACATTTCTATGAGCTACCCTATTATCAGCAAAGGCAGTTGTAATGTCTGCTTTGAGTGCAGGCTTCCAGGAAGGTGCAACAGCCCAGCCTGAAGAATGGGAAAAGCTCTTATCAGAAAGAGCAGTAGATTGCCATACAGTTATATGAGAAAGAGCAGTGTGATTCAGGAATTAATTCTTAGCTAGGCATCCCACCTACAGCTGCAAAGCAGTTTTATATTGAAATATCCATTAGTCCAAAAGTAGACAGAATGTTCCAGTCCAAATTCTCCTTGTGTAGCGCCTCTTTTTTCCAGACTGGAAGATGCAGCCTAATATCTGTGTATGTTACTCAGGAGAGAAATCCCTTTGTTGTAAATCTGTTATGTTAATGCTCTTTTCAGATCATTATGCTGCATGTGAATGGCTATTTGCAATAGGAAAAAAAAACCTACATGAAAACTGGGGTTGTTTGGAACCCATACACATGGCATATTTCAACTGCATTCTTTTCTTGTTTGTTTTTCCTCTTTTAATTTGGAAATCTCTCTGTCTTCACCAAGCACCAAGTATGCCAAGGCCAGCCTAGAAGCAAATCCTGTCGCTTCTCTTTCTGCACACAGCCCTGCTCACAGTGACTGCAGGCGGCATTTTGGCCCCCTTTGATGTACAGATCTGTAAAGAAATGGAACTGATCATTTTGGCAAATGGCCAGCAGAGATTCCCATGTACACATGCAGGGGCACAGCAAAACTGCAGTGCCAGCGTCCACTCAAGTGCTGCCTGAAGAGTAGGCAGCTGCTGTTCTTTTGGAAACCTTAGTGCAGGGGCTGGCAGAGCTGTGCCCTCCCAGGTGACCTCTCTAGTGCTTGCTTATTGCCCTTTACACAGCCAGTGCACAGCTGACCACCAGACAGCCCTCACAGGAGCAAGGAGATAAGGTCAAGAGTTTTCCGTCCAATTTATAGGTAATCACTGCTTCCAGACCTGCATAATCACATTCTCTGTGCACCAGCTGACTTCCTAAGGCATAAGGTAATTGATAAGTAGAAAATTGCTTACGTGATTATCCTCGAAGTATTACAAATGTAAGAAGCCTTTCTCAGTGTCCCTGCTTTACAGAGGCAGAATAGACACAAATTGTTACCCACAGGGGCTCTGCATTCTCTCCTAGTGGACAGCAGTGTCTCCAGCCAGCTCAGGTGGTCTTAGTTACAGGGCAGAGCACCTACCCACAGCATATAGTAAAGCAGGCCACAGAAGCTGATTGAGTCAGAGAGCAGGGAGTTCAAGCCAAGACATGCTGCTGCAGCAGCGCAACTGCCTCAAGAGGAGCTCACCTGGAGAATTTTTAGCTGAGGAATGGCTGCACTGTTCTGTTGTTGCCTCCCAAATTGTAGGAGTAGGAATAAAATTCAGCTCACCTACATCATTCCCTGATCCCTTTGGGGAAGAGTTTCAGCTTCCCAGCTGGAGTTGTAGGTTAAAAAATCAGACTTTGTGCCTTTGAATAATGGCATTTGCCTGCAAGCAGAAAGCTATGGGTCAGTCTCTCCAAGGCAGCTGTGGGAGCTGACTTCATTGTCTATGTCCCCCAAAGAATGTGGGGACAAAGAACTATGTGGGACAAACTGGTGGCTCCCTGCAGAACCTGGAAGAGAGTAGGAAATCTGTGAATCTCACATTCGAGGCACCACCACAACAGCAAAGGAAAGGCTTGTTTGTGGTGTATCTCCACAGGAGTTTTTTTACAATGTTCTTTGCTGCACAGTTTGAGAATTCAAGCCTAAATCATGACTATCATGATTTATCATGATCTAAATCATGAATAAAATGAATAAATCATGAATAAAAGCAGGGCTTCTGAACAGGAGTTTTGGAAATGGTTAAAGTCAGGGTTCAAATCTGCTCTATTCTGGGCCGTCTCTGAACATTGCCTTGTGAAGTGCAGTCAGGTTTTGGGTGAATGAAAAAATAGGATCTGTAATTAAGTGTTGCTTTTTATTAAGCAACAGGTCAAAAGCTTAAGAGGTATTTGTGTTTTTTTTTTTTTCAGCTCAACCTAGAGCCTTGTTTTGGCACAAAAGCACCATTGTCACCCACCCAGAGGTGAGGCCAGGCTCTCAAATATCCAGTACAAGAGGACATTCCTCATTCAGATATATGGCCAGACAGGAAATATCACCTTTGGTTTCTGATCTAGCCACACTTTTCCCTCATTTCTCCTCCCTCTCTGAGCCAATTTTCAACTAGTGCGTCATGGGCAGTGACCTAGGGTGAAACCCCAGAGGCACTGCTGTGCAGAGCACTCTTTGGGAGCTGGTATGGAAGGAAGAATGGAGGAGTTTGTGTATTCATGTTTTCACAGGCACACAGAAGCTTGTTTCTTGGTTGCAGCGGCTGCCATTGCTCCTGCTAACAAGTCTCAGCTGCCACTGCCTGGTTTTATAGTTAACAAAGGCTACTTGTGCACTGTCTGATGGCCTCAACACAACAAGTTGAAGCTATTGGTTCCTCATCTTTAGTGTACTTTATATTTTGTGAAAACAATCCCTTGTGAATCTCCATTGTGTAAGATTGTTTTAAAACAAATCTATTTTAATTACATGATCAATTTCTTCCTTCAACATGCCTTTTCTCTTTTTTTCTCCTCTTTTTTTTTTTTTTTTTCCTTTTACATGTTACAGACCTCTCTTTCTATCCTGCTATCTTCATGGGAACTTGAAAAAAAAGTACCATTTACTGCTCTGGGTTTATGGTCTATAAATAAGCATATATTGAACATTATCAGGTCTAAATAGGATTAGTATGATTTTTCTACTTATTCTTTTGGTGGATTATTTTTATATAATTTGTGTATAATTTATTCTCACCCACTCCTTCTATAGGGCAAATTAGCTTTTAGCTTCTCAACTTTTTCTCTGCTTCCCCCACCTGCTGAATGTTCTCTTGGCACAGGAACTTCAGATAAAGCCACAGACCAAGTTGTATGTGAAATGGGATCTGGGCCTTTTATTCTCTGTTTAAAACCAAAGGGAGCAGACTCCTTACCTCAGCCCCAGTGTTGCGGTGGTGCCTTATGGAGCACAGCTGGAAACCTTCACCAGATTTAAAAGCCAGGCTGATGGAAATTTATCTGGGTGCTCCAAGAAGGAGCCTCTTTTAGAACCAAGATGTGTCTCACCAAACCAAAGCAAGCAGCTCTGAGGAGCCCATCCTCTTAGCTCTCACTCTGTGCCTTATGAAAGATCTGAACTAAAGGTGACTTTGGAAGATGCCTGGAGTGTCCCTTTGTAGCACACCTGTTAGAGCAGGACTTGCCAATGCAGTGAGCAGAACTGCTGCTTTGGTTGCTTTGAAGAGGTTAGTACCAGTATTACAGATATCGTGGGGGCAGCGCTACTGCCAAGGGCGTATGGCAACCTGAACAATCTTGAGGGCACCTCCATGAAGTGTACAGTATCACCGATGCTTCCATTAGAGTGCCTCTGTGTCCCCAGACATCTTAGAGATGTTTTAGAGAAAAGCTTTGTTAAAGATTTCTGTTACAGCGAGAGAAATAAATTGTTTGGCTCTCGCAAGACGCAGGAGTTTTAAGTGAGCTGGCTGGGGAGCTTGGTATTTCAAAGATGGATTTTAAATAACTCTTTAGACAAGGGGAATCTCTGGAGCTGTGCCAGTACTTACAAACAGAAGATGGCATGCCCCAGATGCTTTCAAGTGCTATTTCTCATTCTGACATTAATTCGGGGTAAACATTTTAAATGGAATATAATAAAACAAATGGAGGGGGAGAATTA
This sequence comes from Tympanuchus pallidicinctus, assembly GCF_026119805.1. Taxonomy (NCBI): domain Eukaryota; kingdom Metazoa; phylum Chordata; class Aves; order Galliformes; family Phasianidae; genus Tympanuchus; species Tympanuchus pallidicinctus. The sequence goes on along the minus strand of NW_026294721.1, from coordinate 32,355,536 downwards.
ATGGGTTTATAATTAATACTTACAACTATTTATTAAACAGTTTCAGTGGGTGCTTTCACATTTGTAATAGATTGCTAGATACTGTATCCTCTTGCATAACACTGATGATACATTGTACTTAGACATCTGGTAAGGATTTCACTACATCTTACACAGTATTGTAAATAAAAAGAATGCTATAAAATTATCATAGTTCACGTTAGAAGTGAGATAGCTGGCAGCTCTTTAGTTGTGGCCATGAACTGGGTAACTGTGAGCAAGGACCTGTGTCACTGCAGTGGCCAGTGGTGACTGCTTCTTAGCCACGTACACATGTACTAACCATCAGCAGCCCAGAAGCACTGCATCAATAACAACTACAGCAATGTTGGGTTTAAAAAAAAAGAAGCCCACAATAGAGTGTGGTTCTCTGATAAAACAGGATTAAGGTAAACAACATAGATCTTGAGCTGAAGTTTATTACACAGATATATATTGTGCACAGTTTAGAAACAAACAAAGAACTCAAGGGAAGAAATCTTCCTGTTCCCCAGGCAGCAGCATCTCTGTAATGAATTGGAAGCAGGGGTGAGTTCTCCTGGACAGGCAGTCCATAGTGAGGCCCTTGGAAATTAATGCAGCTCCAAAAGCAAAGGTGTGAGGATGTTATTGTTTTTGTCTGCCACTGGAGACAAAGTTAATAGAAAATTGTCTCCAGTTCTCCCATCCACAATTCGAGAAGGACAACGACAATCTGAAACAGGTTCAGAGAGAAGTTATGAGAAAAAACAGGAAACAGGAAAATATTTATTATGGGCAAAAAATCCAGGATGTAGGCACTAAAATTTGCCTTATTGAATGGAAGTTAGAGGGTAAGTTACTTGCAGTTTACAAGAGCCTACTAAGCTTTGGTAATGGTTCTCTGCAGTCTTGAAGCCAGAAAAATGAGACTAGAAATAAGACATTGAATTCAACAGTGGAAACAGGTTCTCATTGAAGTTTATGGCGTAGTAATTTGTAAAACAAAGATTTTTAAATTTTGTTTTGTTTTTCTTCTAGCTGCAGTTGAATGAGAACTAATATGGGAGAGTGCTGCTCAAGAGTCATCCTTGCTGACCCCTGTGAAAATTACTGATGGTATCCCAAACAATATGTGAGTCAAAGCTGCATGATCATTCATACACTGATGAAGATGATCAGGGGGTCAGAGTCTTACTTAAATCAATCCTTTACACTGCTTTGAATGTTGAGGAAATTGTTCTACACTTCTCAAGTGTGTATAGAAAATAAGCACCTTTTCACCACTGCTTTGTTAGATGCAAGAATGTTCCACTGTCAGAGAATAAAATGAAAAAGGAAGTGGGAAGGGTTGGTGAGGCAGACAGTATGGATAGAACTTGGAGCAATGAGAGAAGCTGAATAACTTCCTCTACCCAAAGAGTTCTGAGAGGAGTGAGGTTTTTCAAAAATATGTGAAGAAGAAATGAATCCTATAGGAAAATGGTTGAGAAAAGGATTTGTGTTGAGCTTGTTTTAATGCAGGTGCCCTCATTAATGAGAGAACAAGGGAAACTGCAGATGATGTGAATGTATAAGTAAATGCCCTGGAGGAAATAGAAGAGACAATAAGTCTGTAGAGGGTACAACATGGGCATAGAATAACAGTGTGAAATTCGCATTGAAAATATGTAAATTACCTCACTGAGACAGAGGGATAGATAGAAATAATCTGAAGGAAAGGAGAATCATATAAAGCACCTAGGCTGAAAGTGTCCAAAGATGGGGGCACAGAGCAAGTGAAATGAGCATGTGATGTGACAGAGGAGTTACAGCTGGCTAGCTCTGGATTTCAGATGTAAGAACATAAGAGAGAGACTGGGCTTTGTCACTTAGAAGGCCTACTGCCTATTCCCAGGCACAGAACCCTTCTTTTCTGTTCTGAAATGGGCCTCAGCAGCACCCAGATGTAGGTGAAAGGACATTCGGATCAGAATTTAGCTGGGGTATTCTCATACTTCTCTGGCTTTATCCAAACTTCTCTTTGAGCTAATTGTTTGAAAAGTGAGGAGGATTTCACTGAAATACATTGGTGGAAGTTCCGGGCTGAAACTGGGGGAAAATGTGCCCTAAAGTGGTCTGGAAATCTGAGTATTGTTTGACTGCCAGCCAGGGGATTCCCCTGGAAAACTTCAGACAACATTTGCACCAGCCTTGATAAAACACTACTTAACTGTGCAATAAAAGAAAATCTTCCAGAGGGAGATTGGTTAGATGGCCTACTAGGTCTTTTCCATCTTTAACTGGTGATGACTTTATGAAAGCACTTTGTCAGTTCCTCACTTAGCACTGTGTACTTAGCTCTGATCAGTCCTGTCAGACTGCAGTTTGGGAAGTTAGATTTAGCTATAAATTCTTGTCTGAGTCTCTGAAATCTAAAAATAAGATAGTTGAGAATCTATGGTCTGAGTTATGGATCAAATGTGTCACTGCAGGAAGCAAGGACAAAAAGTGTGACATTAAAACTGATGTGAAAGAAGAATTTGCTACTTGACTATTTCTCTGCTCACAGAGTACATTTTTCAAGCTCTGAATTTTCGGAGCTCTGTCAACACATTAGCTAATTAATCTTCACAGGATGTCAGTAGATCATTACTTACACCTCCATTTTTTGGACAGAAGCAGCAGATGTAGTGAATCTTCCCAAGTTACTACTGAAATTAGAAACACTAGTATCTTTCCTGTTGCCCCATACTGACGTTTCCAGTTCATACTGCCACCTAATGCCTGTCCAATATATGTCAGGAAATGTAGCAGGTGTTTTGTGTGAAACTGAGCAGATATTTTCAAACTATTCACAATGTGTAGTAGTTTAAAAATATTATATGATGCATAGAAAAGAATGGAAGAAAAAATAAAAGGAAAAGCAAGAGAACAGGTGACACAAGGCTGAAGATACTTGCATGGGAGGCATTTCTTCCATTGCGTTTGTAGGAGGCTGCAGACAGCCTCCCCATGCTGCCTTGGTACAGATGCAGCTCCAGCAGCACAGGGCACAGCCCTGGCTCTTCCTTGCCTGTTTGAACATCGCTGATGTATCAGTTGGTGCACACAGTGGCTAGCTGTGATTCACAAGGGTTTCCTCACCACTTGAGGCTACACGACTGCCTCCCACCATGGCCAAGGTGAGCACTGGTGCATGATCTCCTCCTTCCTGCTGGAGGGGAACTAGGCCAGCCTGTGAATCTCAGTTCTTCCCAGAGTCCTTGGGAGCCCGGGCATCCCAAGCCATTATTTATGGTTACAGCAGCTGCTTTGCCCAGCATGCTGACAAGGCCACAAGCTTGTCACAGAACCACAACACCAAAATGTTTCTCCCTCCATCACAGTAACTTCTATCACATCATCAGTCACCATTTCATCAGTTTTCAAATCTGCCACAAACAGTTATGGTTTCTGTTATTCACAGATTCAGCTTTAGCGCAGCAAAACTCATAGCTGCTCAGTCTGGGTATTGCTTCTAGATTGTGTGCTGCTGCTGAAGCGGACAGATGCATCCATACTGGTGTCAGACTAGTAGCAGAGACACAGCCATTGGATGGTCATCTACAGGTTGCAAGTGTCCTTGAGATAAAAAGCTGTGGCATACTTGTACAAAATTACTATTGCAGCTCAATAGCATTGCGTATCTACCCTCTAGACTAGCTAAGGAAATGTGCTTGGAACTACGGGATGCAATTAGCATTTGTCCAGAGGCAGTAAAAAGCAATCATACCTCTATTTTTCCCCCTCAAAATCTGTAGCAGCTAGGGTTCCATTAACAGCAATATTTGCATGTTTTTGCTACTCACTGAGTGATTTTCCTGTAACTGTTAGATTTTATTAGTATTAGCTGAATAAATCTTTGTAGTTTATTGTCCAGGGAGAGCTAGCAGCTTTGCCACTGAAAGAAAATAACAAGGGAAAATAAATGATTCGTCACCATTGCTATGGAGGTGAAATTCTATTTTCCTGTGATTGATTAACCTTTAATGGTGGGAAAATCAGTTCACTATAAGAACTACACTTTGAAGTGCAATGTGCTACCATAGGAGTTTGCTGACAAGCTGGGGAGCCTTTCATGCTGAAAGCCAAGCTTTTACCATTGGAGAATATTGCTGATTGCCTTCCTGGGTATCACTAATAAAACCCTATCGATGTAATTAGAGATTTATCCAAAACTAGAGATCTATGCAGATAAATGCAATAGGGATTTCGCAGTTTGTTTTTGCCCTAATTTCCAAGGGAAACTAAAGAATTCTCAGTCCTTTCCGTCAGCACTAAAAACATCCTTACTCTTGACTAATTTGGGTGCGCAGCAAGCTCTGCTGTAACCTTTAGCCCTGGGAGTCCCCAAAACTTCTACCTGCCAGGGATCTGTTGGCCAGGCAGACTACTTTCCTTGGTGCCATTTCCCCAGGGAAGAGAGCTGCCAAGAGAGCTTCTCCCTGGAAGTGGGAGAGGCAGGAATCCTGCCAGAGAGCCCTCGCTGTGCTTCTTTCTAAATCTCACTGGCAGAGGTACATATTTGCAGAACATTTCAGGTTCAGTTAATTCAGCACTGTGTAGTGAAAAAAGAGTTTTCTCTGTTCTTCCCTCCTCACATTGGTTTCTTGTCAGAAAACAGCCACATTTACTGATTATGAACTTTCATTAGAAAATGTCAAAGAAAAATTCATAGCCTAATTTTTTAAAGGTAATAACTGCAAACCTTCCCACAGGGATGCTCTTACCCCAAAAAATTAGGTTATTTTCCTGTTCCAGTATCTTTCGAAATAGGCCAAATTCAGTTCTGGAGGAGGTAACTGTATTTATTGCATGAGAACTCAGGTTTGTGGGAGGTCAGTGTTTTTTTCCAGGACAGTCTTGCTTTATTCTTCTTAATATTATGATTATCTCCTAACTCTGGATGGCAGCCCCACTGTGGTTGGTTATATAAAAGTGCCTCGGTCTCTACCTCAAAAACAGAAGTTCAGCTCCAAAAGCAAAGGGCAGAGAAAGGGTAGAGGAAGGGAAAGAAATTCTTATTGAGAATGATGCATAGAGCAAGGTCACTGATGGAAACAGGAGCCATATCTAGATTGTCTGCATCACATGTTGGGCTGTACCCAGGCTTTGTTGGAAAAATGTCATGCCGGGGGCAGTCAGCACAGCATGGATGTGGGGAAGAGTGGTTTTAAATCTTTTAATTTGACCTTTACTGTCACTCAAAAAATGGAAATGAAAACAGGCACTGCTGTCCTACCCTCACCAGTTGTCTCCAAATTTGTCCCCTCTGTCACCTGAGTTTAAAAGGCAGATGTTTCCTAGTGGCATCCACACATGATTCAGAGAGCCTCCCATACAGTGATGTGCTGCTTTTCTGCAGCTGCTTTCCAAGTGTGCTCCCAGTGAGCCAATTAAAGCAGACAAGATACCAAAAGAAAAAAAATAGTTTTTGGCTGCCACTTCATTAAGGAATCCAAGCGCCTGTCTCCTGTCAGAACCACTGGAAGGTTTTGCAAATGTGTAAGTGCATAAATTATATCTGCGTGATTGCAGCTACCTGTGCTCCTGGAGCAACACAGAGCATCATGCCAGCTTGGTCCGTATGTGTAATAATTAAAGGCATAAGTGATGGCTGTGCAAAATTCAATGATGCTGAAACAAAAGCATGGACTTCTTACAACCCTAACAGTGCTGTTGTCCTCTATGCTTTCTTGGCTGACATCTTCCTCTGCCAATTATTTCCATTCAGTTGTTTACTGCTACACCCAAAACAGGCTGAATTCAGGAAGAAACAAAGTCCTGTCTCCCCCTAGGAGCACAGGCCTGATTTCTTGCTTGCACAGTCAGGTAGATGTAGGAGACACTAAAATGCTGAGACTTGACTACATTAAAAAATACAAACATCTTCCTCAGAAGAATGTCCTGTACCTTTAAGGCAATTTAGATCACCTGTCATGTATCAGTCACAGTTAATACGATGGTTACATACTGGGTTTTGATATTTTATTTCAAGTTATGTTGATACTGTATTTGTACAATAGGGTTACTTTGGGTTCTTTGGTTTGTTGCTGTTGCTAAATACAGTATGTAATAATGTGATTTGTATGGAAATGGTACCACTGGTGTGAGATGTTCCACTCTCCACCAAGCAGAAGGTGAGGCAGGAGGTATTTTGTTTTATAGTTCACACTGGGCTAGAAAATATATGTATGTATGATAAAAGAATCCAAAATCAAATGGTTGATCTTCCTTTAGTGATGTTTTTGCAACTATGTTACCTAGGAATGCCAAGATAATAGATACAGAAATTAATTGGAAAATTTCCCAGAATGCCTTAATGAAATTATAAACAAAATGGGCATTACAGAGACACGTGGACTGTCCCTTGCAAAGTCACTCACTATGATGAGTGCAGAGCACTTACAGGGGACTTAGGACAGTGAGCAGCTCCCACCAAGGAAACACTGACCAATTCCAATGGGGTCCATCCATGAAGGAAATGGAGGACGTTTTTGTTTGCCTTGGCATGCAATGGAATTTAGGTGCCCGTTAAAGTCATTCCTTTCTAAGCTTCTACATTCAATAGAGAACAACATGGTTTTACCCATAGGCCCAGCATCTCCAGCAGCAAAACCCTGGCTCAAATCCAGGATGCTGTTCTGCAGGCAGAGTCGAGGAAGCTGTCTGTGTGAGATGACTGCATTGCTCAGCTTGTCAGGGAAGAGGCCAGGATGATCACCGATGTGCTCCAGTGCACCCCTCACAAATTACAGCTGTACATGCACATGGGTATAATTAGGTGCGTACAGAGGAGCTGAAACATTTCAGCATTGTCTCTGCCAGTACTTATTGCCAGCGCTCTGCCATGGAGAGAATGAATAAAAGGGCTCGTTTTCATAAGAGGGAGCTTGTAAGGCTGCCTACAGCAAAAGCTGGTCAGTGCTTCCCATTGTGTTGACAGTGCAGGTTAAAGCATGAAGGTACTGGTAGGGACAGTGGATGTGCATAGGTGCTGAGAAAGGCAGAGAGGAGTGCTGGCTGCAGCATGGGAAGTCCAGGGCTGGTGGGATGGTATCCAGCCTCATAACTGGGTTCAGCTGGACTCATGTGGCTCAGAGTCTTTTGGACAGTATGCTTTATTACATTTAGCTGCTTTTACTAACAAAATTTTACCCAGCCGTGCCTAATTAGGATCCCCTGGTAGCAGAATCATTGGAATACTCTATGTAAGGGTAAACAGGGTGCTTAGACTCTATGAAGAAGGGGTTGACCTTGAAGTGTCTTCTGCAGCTAAGGTCTGTATTCCACTTTGATTTGTGGAGTACCTGAATAAATGAGTTATCAACTAACAGATGATGGCTTCAGTTCTCTATCATCTGACTGAGGTCACCATTTGTCAGCCAGACTCTGAAAATGTGAAGAGTGCAGTAACAGATGCTTGAGCAAGGTGGTGATTACAGTGGCCAGCAGTTGGACAGAGGCTATAGATATGCTAGGAAAGTCAGAAACGTGCATTTCAGTAATCATAATGTACTTTGAATCACTCTTCCTTGCAGCTTGAGCTACTGCACAGCACTTTTTGTCCAGCTAGAAAAAGTAGTGGTGACCTTCCATGCTGAAAATGCAGGTGAATGCCTTTTGATACTCAGTAGCGAAGCTGTCCTTAGTTTCAGCTGCCAAAAATGAAAGGCACATCTATGGTAAATCATGATATATATTTATACGTAAACCCATCACTGAATTAATCTCTGATGCTCCTTCATCTCGGTGCTACAAACAGGACACAATACACAAAATACTATTTGACTGTATGCTATGCTGTATTTAACAAAACACATAGGAGGTACGTGATATTAAACATAAATGTTGTTTACTTTTAGAAAAGTGTAAACTAAGATGCAAGTTTGTTTACATGCATAGAAATGAATGGGATTTCTTCCATCAAGTAGTTCTATACGCAAAAACAATTCTGACAAATCTAAATGAATATAGTTGCTTTAATAGTCTTCCAAGAATAATTCCACTTTTCCTTTGATTTCCATTCTCTCCTTTCTTCATGGATCTTCAGTAACTGCATAGGTTTCTCCATGGAAAGATGGGAATACTTTAATTTCATTTTGGATCATTGTTCTGACCACTACTACACAAGAATGAGAACTGAAAGACACAGTCAAGAGGCTTCACTCTATGTGCAGCTGGGTACAGTGTTTCACAGGAAATTTCCAAAGGTTGACCCAAGCAATACAAGTCAAAAGTGCAGTCTCACAGCCAGTTTAACAACTGTGCCTGAAACTGAGAATGAAGAGGGTTCGTTTGTAGTACTGCCGATATCAAAATGTGCAGTAGGTCTTTGAAGTTAAATGTAGCCCTTGTGAAAGCTGAGTGTTAATGTCACTGGAGTTACAGCAAGGAGGCTGACGTGTTCACAAAAATTCATGGTGAAGTGCAAAATGCCAGGCATAGCTGACAGGTTCTGGGGCATGTGTGCTCAGATGTGTAGAAAGATCTGATTTCTTTCTGCTCTGTTTGGTATTTAGGGTTTGTTTGTTTGTTTGTTTGTTTTAATATTTTGGAGTAATTTATTCTAAATAATACAATTCTGTTTGTTGCCTGTATTACCTAACTGTTCCAATATTGAGGTTTGCTGATTTGAAGCAAATGGACAGGAGACAGATGTCAGATCAACAAATCTGAATGGAATAGGAGTGAAATGAAACAGAAATGTCTAGAGAGAAAAAAAATCCTAGAAACTGTTACCATCTGAGGACAAAGGTACAAACAAAGAAAATATATTTCTGTGTTTTCTATTTATCTGAGTGAATCTTAGGAATTATGACCTGCAGAAGGTCTGATAAGCTATAAGGTCTGTTTGTCTAGGCAACATGGTAGAGATAGCACAGCCTTATCTGCAGCAAGTCAGAAGTTTTCACTTTTGCTAGAATGCTACAAATATGGGAGGATGTTTCAGTATCAATCTGCAATTGGATCAAAATGCCCCTCCTCTCTCTTAGAATTATCATAGTAATTCCAAGTGTGCATGGAACAGGTTTTGCCTAATGAGAAATATCTTGAAAATGTTAAACTATTTTTAGGTAAAATCGAAGTGATCCACACTCCTTCCTGTGAGAACAGAAACTGTTACCATCGTTCACATTACGAATGTTGATAATAGCAACTCTGGGAGAATAAGCCAGTAACATACATTTTATTATTAGTTTTGGTTCCTGGGAGGTCTTTGCAAAACCCTCTAATGAAAATGTGACTTGGCATGTTTGCAGTGGAGGGGAAGCTGAAGTAGAGTCTGTGTGCCATGGAGTCATAAAGTACTTTTGTCTGCTCACATCCTACTGCTTGGCTGTTTCCCAGCTCAGGCCAGACCAAGCTGCCTTGGCAGGGCCAGACTCAGGTCAGGGAGTGGAGCTGTGTGACCAACTGGGACCTCAGCACTGCCCAGCCTTTTGGTCCAGAACCAGTTCTGAGCCTGGTTCACCCTGAAGCACCCACACAACAGGCTCCAGCAGAGGGCACAGCCAGCCAGCATAAGTGGGCTGCTCTCAGCATGCAGCAAGCAGCAGGTGCTGTGGGAGTAGGTGTCCCATGGCTGGTTCCTAAAATGATCCCCTCCCTGATGGCCATGCAAGTCCCTGCAGCTTTCAAAGGAGGCACAGCATTTTGCCACAAAAGCATGTGGTCCTTGTTCCTTATTTATAAAAAACTTCCAATGGTTCTGGGGCAGCCTGATGACTGATCTACCTCAACATTTTTATTTTTTATTTTTTATTTTTTCCTGAAAAAATAACCACCAGAAAAACCATCAACTTCCATTTGCAGACCTGTTTTTGCAGGGCATTTTCCATGGGGATCTCCGTTGGTACGTTTCGTCCAGCATGACCTGCTTGGGTCCTTCTCCTCCATCCATCTCCATGAAATTCCAAGCAGAGGAAGGGGATCCCTCTTTCTGAGCCAGCTTGTGCAGGGAAACTGATATATAGCCTTTGGGGAGGTACAAATCAGGAGACTGCTTAGGGAACCATCCTTCCTGCAGTGCCTCCCGATGCATGCTTTAGCTCTGTGTTCTCCCCAGTCAGGGCTCTGCCTCTGTGGCATAATTAACAGCCTCTTGAGTTGTCTCTTTGTGTCTCAGCAGATCATCATGACAAGCACAACACTGGCATTTTACAACATGGTAGTAATTGATACCTAGATACAGCATGTTGGCATCCAGATCTTTCTTAACTGATGACCAGAATCACAGAGAAGCATTTATGTTATTAACAGTATGAGTGTGACGCAATTTAATTTTGTGGACAACATCTGTAGCAGATAAGCAACATCATAATTATGCTTTATTTATAACGTAACACTTTCCTTTCAAAGATTTCCAAACTTATGAAATTCAATAATGAGTTTAGACTCGCTGTATCTGTCACAATGGGAGAGCTGTTTGTTTTCAGAAATATTGAAGCAAAGAAGTGAAGTATTTTGGAAATTAACTCGCTTAGGGTCAATGAATGAAAATCTTCAGGTTCTCAGTTTTGTGGTAGAAGCGTAAACTGTGTTTGTATTTGCTTGAAATCTGATTGAAGTCCAACAAATATTCTGTTGATTTCAGTAATTAATCATTTTACCTTTGGAACTCAGACCTTGAGCTTCTGGTGACAAAATTTATCATCCTAAGAACCAACTGATAAAACAGTCATTGTTCTTTTCTATAGGGTATTATTTTAAACAAATGAAATACTCAGATAAGAAATGCATGAATTCACCATCCTTTCCTATGGGAGCTAGGGAAAAGCCTTGGGCAGAAATCGGAATGCTTCCGTTGATCAGTGTCTGACCTCTGCATATTCAAGTCATGATGATTATCAGAGTGATAATTTGGTAATTACAATCATGCTGGAAAACTCTTCTGTCATCTTTGGACTGTCCTGGTAAGAGGTGGAGGAAATGGCTGGGGAAATGAGTATATGATTAAAGATAGTAGTATATTTCTGTAGGAAGGTAGTTCTTATCTCTGGAAAGATTTTTCCCAGTATCTGCACCTTAAAAATGTTGAAAAAAATCAGCATTTGCATACATTATCATCTTTTTTTTTTAATACATATTCATTAATAATTAAACAGCTGTGTTCAGATCTCACCTTATGCCAATGTGAAAATTTATTGCTCAAACTTCATTCTAGAACTCTGAAAATCCTAATTTCCAAATCAGGATGACTTGAAGCAGGGATCTCTCCCACATCTAGCTCAAGCCAAGCCAACTTTATAATTCCTTCTTTTGGCTAGAAGAGCCATCTCATGACTAACCTGTGTTGAGCACTCTGCTCTTAGGTATGGCAAGTTTCTACTCTAAGTTTGCACTACAGCAACATCCTTGGTCAGCACCTGGACATTGCAAATCACTACACACACAAGCTATTTACTTTTTTTTTTTTTTTTTTTTTTTTTTTTTTTTTTTTTTTGTAGGTGACATCCCCTTTAATGGGCCGAATCAGCTCACAAGGGGGTGAGGGCAGTGCCAGAGGTGGGGACCAACAGGAGAGCAGGCAGCGGAAACTCCCCTTCTGTGGCAACTGGGTTGGCTCAGCCCTTCCACTCAGGCAGTCTTCCCCTGCCAGCGTGGCAATCCATTGAAGCAGAGACCAGAATGACCTGTCATTTGGGAATGCTTCCCAAACAGCATTAATTCTCCACATGATCAGCAGCCTCCAGTGGAGTCATTTCTATAGTCTCTTTGGTGGAAGGAGAATAACTTTGGCACATGGTCGTTGCTCATGTATCCACATGTATATGTCAGCTTCCAATGGTAAGTGTGTACCCAGCACATCCCTGGGACTGGCAGATGGGACACAGTAGAAGAGGAACAGCTGCTGGAGGCCAGGTGGGACATCAGAAAGCACTATGTGATACTCACATCCTTGCAAATGCCTTGAATCCAAAGTGAGTAATGCCAGAGTCCTCAGCTCTGACACAACACAGCTCCATCTACACTGATAAAACTGCCTGGAGATCAGGTAGTAGGAGGCCAGAGCAATGACAGTGCTTACCCACGGACTTCCCTCTGATACAGTAACAACATATCAAAAGTACAACTGAGTACAAATGCTTCCTCTTGACCCTACTGACTTTCTTCAAAAACCCTGGCAGTTTTATTGTCAACTTGTCATCCTCTTATTTCTTCATGTCCACTTGCAATCTAATGCTAACACAGAGCTTTTTATTTGAACACCAACAGGAAGGATTTCTGAGGCCAAAAAATACCTGCACAGTCCAGGAGATGTTAAAAGATATATCCAAATATTGAAGACAGCCTTTTAAAAAGACATTCTCTCTGCAACTACTTCTCTGTAAAACCACTTTATTTCATGACTTTTCTTTCCACTACTCTAAAGAGCACATAACTCTAAATTGCAAAGTAAAGTTCTTCTATAGACTATTTTTGCACACATTCCAGATGGTACAGAGTGAGTGACTTTTCTATGTAAAGCTAAAGATTTCAGAAGAGGTGACTATAAAGACATACTCAGCTTTTGTACCCTCTTCATAGCTGATTGCAGGATTAGTCCAGCCAATGAAGCAGTAGAACAACAGAAAATCCCAGCAATCATTTCCCATTTCCCATTTTTAGTTTTGAAGCTAGACATCCTTTTTCTTTCTTTTTCTTTTTTTTTTACTAAATCCCCAGTGTGAAATATAATCAATATTTATAAAGTTAAACATGACATTCCTATATAGGAAAGCGAGACCTTCTTTTCCATCTTTCAAATCAGTGGGCCACTGCATGCATGCATGCATGCATATCTGTATCTCAGATACAGAAGGTCTCACTGGCACCATCAGAAAGATCATGCAGCATGACTGATGATTGAGTCCTATCCTACATAATAGCCCCTGTGTGGGATTTGCGTAGCACATGTTTATTTTATTTAATAACAGTGATAAGTAATAGTGATATTAATCATAATAGATAAATAGTAATCAACAGGATTTAATCCTGTTGCTTCTTTCCTGCTGTGGGATTTCAAGTGGTGGCTCTCATCTTCTAATGGGCAGCGAGTGGGTTGAGTACGGCTTCCAAATGCTTGCTTCTGTTGCCTCAGGACAGCAAGCGCTGCAACACAGCTCATCCCTGCTGAGTTCAGCAGGACTTTCCAAAGCCATTGCAAGCTGGCCCCTCAAAATCTCACAGCAAACTGAAGATCTGTATGTTCTACAAGCTGTGATGTCTGGGATGGAGCCTGTAAGCAGTTTGGCAATACCACTGTTACATATTAAGGTTTTTAGGCAAGTGAGAGTAGCGAACTTGTTTGTTCAGGAGAGATAGTGATATCAGTTTACTGGCTCTGGAAGCAGATAAACCTGCACGGAGCAAAAGCAGGTGAAAAGCCTGAGCCTGCCTAATTACACTTTCCTAACCACTGCTGGCAGATAAGCTCTGTCCTAGAGGCTGAAACCACGAAGACAAAAATCCAACCACGAGATTCTCAGGATGCCCAGTATTTTCATATGCAGCCACTTCATCAAAGCAACAGTCAGGCTTTTGCTCTCTTTCAATACCACTTCTTGAGGTTTTCAAGTAGCGCAAAAAAGTATGGAGAGTTAAGGTTGATGTGTACATGCTCTTTACTGCCTTATTTCTCAACATCACCCAAAATAAACACATTCCACCCACAAATGCACACCTGAAATAACATCACTGATCACTTGAAGCATCACCTCCTGCTCATGTGATTTTTTCACACTGCAATATAAGAGCAACGTGGTTGCACAGACCCCATTATTTCAACCACACTTCCTGTTCTTACCCTAATACATTTAAAAGGTAGTATGGAGGAACGTTAAGCAAATATATGTAATAACATCCAGCACCAAGTACCACAAAGCCTGTCTCATCTTCCAACTTCTGCCATAGACCTGTGGTGTGATCTCAGTATGCAGGCTTGAGTGGCCACCATAGATATCCAATTCGTGTGCTCATGTTTGAGCTTTTTGCATTTCACTTCTTTCTTTTGCCTCCTTCCCTTAAAAAATAGATCATTTTGTTGACCTCTCAGCAGGGAAAACAGGGAAAATGAGTTCATTTTCTCTCTGTTTTACTGATGGGATCAAACCCTAGAGTCTAGTTAAGAAAATAAGCCTTCAGTTGCGTTCTCTCCTTGGCTTGTAGGTATGAAACCCTCTACAGATATACAGATGTTCTTCCAGAAAATGTATGTAGGTAGAAAGATCCTGCCTTTTGTTTGTGAATGGATACCATCTGGGGTATACTTAGAACTGCTACTAGACTATAGAAAAATGGGAAATACAAATTTTTATATGTAAATGGCTATAATGTGGAAAGTTTTGCTGTTGGATTGCATTTTATGCACAAGACTTTGTGTACTTCACAAAAGATCTTTTGTGTACCACAAAAGATTTTCCACTTCTTGCCACAGAACCATGGCCTGAAGCTTAAGCGTGAATTGAGAAATGCTTCTGCTGCTCATGGCTGTGTAGAAAATATTGAGAGTAGGGAGTGAGGAAATGAACCATGTGAAAGCAATGCTCTCATCACCTCGCTTGTAAACACGCCGAGCTGTTATCTAATCCATCTAAGCCATAGCCCCAGTGATGCGGAGGGGCAGGTTTTTGTCTGAGCTGCCCATGGGAGCTGTACTCTTATGCTGCATTTCACTCCTGCCTGTTGTCATTTCCCTTTTATCTGGTGTGAGCTGCACAAAGAATAATGCAAGTGATTTTAGAGATAGGTGGTTTCAGAGCACTCTGTTGGTTTTTAAGCATGTGATCAACTTGAAGTCTTTGGCTACTGTAGTGCAACGGAATAGGATTATGTTGAGACATGGCTTATTTTACAGATCTGGAAGATGACACAGTAATTCAGCTTTAAATTCCTTTACAACATTTTAATTCTGATTAGTGCTGACTAAAGATTTATTACCAGCTGGCTGCCCAGGCTCAGCAGTTTGTTAGTGGGATTTGCTCAGGCCCACCACAGCAGCCACTCAGGCTGTGGCACAGCCCTAGTACAGCGCAGTGCCACTGACTGACCTAGTTGTGGGTCTTCACTGATAGACAGGCTTGGGCTGACAGTAAGCGGTCCTTGGCCATCTTGTTGTTTATTCCCTGGTACCTGATGAAAACATTCTCTTTGGAAGGACAGGTCAGGACCAGCTAGTAGTCCCAGAGATGCCCACCTACTTCATTCTTCCATTAGAACCATCCAAGGGCATCAATGAATTGTTTCCAGATTACAGGGAATATAGGAACCTTCATTCTTTTTCTGGCTTCTGTTATTTGTATGTTGTTTTGCTTTCAAGCCAGCCAAAATTGTAGAGAGAAATCAAATCCTTTAATACATCAGTTGATACAGATGGAAAAAAAGCTTTCAGTACACAGTCCTCCTTCAAGTTTTTATTTCTTTTAGTAATTGATGCTATGTTTAAATCACGATGTTGTCTCTCGTTGCCACTTACCATACCTTATATTGACTTGTCAGCAATATAGTGTCTCATTTCCCAGCAGCTGCTAAGAGTTTAGTCAACATCCAGCTATACATCGGGACGCCAAACCATTCAAAATCACTCCTCGTGGCAATGAAGCCTAATGGTTTTTGTAGTAATTTAACACTGTGACAAGGGAGGAAAAAGTATTTGCTTAGTAGCGGGAATGATGATGGTTAGGTGCCCAACCTGATTAGACAGTTCTTTGTAAACCTTGAATGAACCTGCTCACATTATTCAACCAAATGTTCCTGGGTAAAATGTAAATGGCATTGCTGTCTATCTGGTATAAAATGCAGTGTTTAGCTGCTACACATTCTGTACAGCTTTAAGAGGCATCCTGAATGAAGGGAATAAACATTAATGCTTGATAACTAGCTACTTACTGAATGAGACAAGGAGCCCATAGGAAAAATATAAAGTTATGCATGTGAATGCAAGCAGAAAATTTGCTAAGATTGTGCTCCCTGTCTTTTGGAGACATTATTCTGAAACCTTATCATTCTCACCCCACCCTTCCTCATGAAAGGACACTTACAACTTGAACTGCTTTCATGTAAGAATTAAACAAATTACTTTAAAAATGGTTATATAACAGTTGTTTTCCCCTAAAAGAGGCTATGTATTTTACTGTTCTCAAATGCAACTTATATAAGCGCCTAGAAGCAAGGCTGTGGAGGTGTTATACCCTCTTTCAGTGCCCATGCAGGTTTTTCTAAGTGGTGCAAGTGGAGGTGTTACCACCCAGTAAGCCATGTGGTGGGAAGAATACTCAGGTGGTCTACGTGGGCAGAGGAAGAAGGACTGGCTGCAAATTGCTTCACCTAAATATAGGTACAGAACTCTCAAAGCTTGTGTCCAGATTTAATTGTTCAAGAGTTGCGTTCGGCAAAAGCAAGTTAACATACAATAGTGTTTGTTGAATTGTGAATGGATTTCTACACATCCCTGTACTAAAGATACTATTCAGACACATGACTAGAGCCCACCATTGGAAGAAGCCCAGGCACATGCTGCCACGAGGGCACTGCCAGGTGACGTTTCAGCTGGAGTAGCATAGCTGGGGCTAACCTACAGGAAGCTGAGCTGGCACAGGAGCAGATCATGCAGGCAGAGAGATGCTGTGGAGCTGCGTTGCTCCTGGAATGATGGCGGGGAGCCTTCCCATTGCCCAGACCCTGAGTAGCTTCAGGGGCAGTCACCAGGAGCAGGAAAGTGATGGAAGGCCGCAACGCCAAAACCCTGCCCCACCTACAGTCTGGTGGCTGCAAGAAGCAGTTCTGGAAAGCTTTGAGCTTCCCTTCTCTGTGCGGAAAGCAGGGAGAGTAGTGTTCCCAGGCTACTGCATTGTGTCTATGCAGACAGCAATCTCTCCGAGGAAAGACTGCTGGACCTGGATCTGCTGAGAGTCTCTGGTACAATGAGAGTAAACAATAATTCAGCACTGCCTTGCAATTTCAGTGTGAGCAGCTGAAATACATGATGCTGAAGAGCATAGTGGTCAAAATGCAGATAGAAACATCAGACAGGTTAGGTCTTGGTATCCTACATCCTGAGGGCTCCATGTTGTGTTTTTTTTGCTGTTCTTGGACAACGTTAAACACTTCCATGTCAAGAAGAACTGAAATCCACAAGAGCCAAGGGTACGCTGACCTGTGCTGGCTCTGCTCTGCTTGTGTCTGGCATCCATGAAAGCGGGAACTCCACTGCCTTCAGACTGCAAAGCTAGCAGGGACTGTGCCCTGCCTTGAGACCAAGTTGTTGGGAGAAGCGTGGCTGGCCCTGCTGGAGCCAGAGGAACTCAGCTGGTGACAACAGCATGGGGCAGATGTGCCAGGAAAGATTAAATGAAGGATATGTCGGTACACCCCAAGAAGGTGACGGCCTGCATCAGGTCTCTGCCTTAGGTTTGAGTGAAGATCTATGCTCCAGCGGCCTCTAAGCGGGGCTACCCTCCTGCAGGCCGGCACTCCCGCAGCACGCCGGACCGGGCCGAGCTGTGAAACACGGGGACCGCGCTGTTGCGGGGCCCGCAGCCTCAGCAGGTGTACGCTGAATGGAGATGCAGAAAGGCCGGGGGGCTGTGAGGCGTTTTGGGGAGAGCCCTGCTTCATAAGTCTCACCCCGTGATTCTTTACTTGGGGGCTGCCAGCACGGCCGGGGGGTCCCCTTTCCCCGGCTGGCTGGGGGGTGGCGGGGGGCGGGTGTCCCGGGCGGCGGCGGCGGCAGAGGCGGCGGGCGGGCACTAAGACCGCGCCGCCCCCGGGCGCTGCGCGGCGCGGCGGCTGCAGAAGAGGAGGAGACCGGCGGGCCCGGGAGGAGAGGCGCGGAGGGGAGCGGAGCTATGCTAAACCTGGGGTACCGCTGAGGCGGGGCGGCCAGGCCGGAGGCGGGAGATCTCCGGCTCCCGAGGCGGCAGGAGGCATTTAGGCGCGGGGAGCGGCTCCGCAGCCACCGGGCCAATGAACATGTCCGTGTTGACTTTGCAGGAATACGAATTCGAGAAGCAGTTCAACGAGCATGAGGCCATCCAGTGGATGCAGGAGAACTGGTGAGTGCCGGCGCTGAGCCCAGCCGGCTGCGCGGCCCCGCGGCGCCGTGCGCGGGCACGGGGTTCCGCTGCTACCTGCCCGGCTCCGCCGCTCCCCGGCCCCGCTCCCCCCGCCTCGGATCCCTCATCAAACTTCATTTCCAGCCGCGCCGCTATCAACTTTGCGGGCTGTGCGGGGAGATCTAGGGCCGGGGGCCGGGATCCCCCTTCCTGTCGCGGCCGCTCGCCCACGCCGCCCTCCGCGTCCCGGTGCCGCGCCGCCTGCCTGGGCCTCGCCGGGCGCGCCTCGCCCGCGCCGCGCTGCGCTGCCGCACTCCCTTAGCCGGGACCCGGTCTCGTCCTGCATGGCCTCTCGGTCCTCTCAGCTCGGGGAGCTGCGGGGCGACGGAGGGCAGCGCTGCCCGTGCCCGTGGAGGCGGAAAGGTGCCGGGTACCTGGTAGGGCTTGGGCAGGGGCTTGCGGAATCCTTCCGTGTCTCATCTGGGCTTTTCTTAAGGGCAGGATGAGCAAAACGACCAGCTTGTGGTTTGCGTATCCCTGTCGTCCTGCAGATGAGCCGTGTGGATACCCTGTATTGCTCACTACTCGCATGGGCACTCTGTATAATGGCTAGTGTGGGTAACTTGTGTTGGTACCCCATGCTGCTCATGTCTCTGAAGAAGCGACAGCATATAGGTGCTCTTGGCCTGAGAGTGTTGGATGCTTCCCGTTTTGTTCACATTTTGGAAGAAAACTGCCATCAGAATAGGACAGGCTGGTAGAAGAGGTTGGAGGGGGTGATGTTTGAGATATGCATTAGCTGGATGAGCCACAGGAGATGCAGTTCAGATTAAAGAACATGACTGGGAACCAGGATTTGTGTGTCGTCCTCGTGGTTCTCCTGCTCTTCATTATGTGACCTTGAGACAATTACATAACCTCTCCTGGGCCTCAGTTTCCCCAGCCAGCAGAGACCCGGGGTAATGCTGAATTACCTCGTGGGGTGCTTTGGTGACTGAGATGCTGTTTGCTGAGGGTCTGGGAGACATCAAGCACTGTGTAAATGCTAAGCAGTGTTACTGAAGTCTCCTTGGCTGTGTGCTTGCTGCAGTTAGCTAGCTGGGACTCATCAGCATGAGGCCCCGCTGCCTGGGCCCAAAAGAGGAGGCCATCGACTCTGTGCTCTGCTGTGCAGCCTGAGAGATGGGATGCTCCATGTGCATGGAGTCTCAGTGTAGTTTCACCCTCTGTAAAAGAGCTGATGCATACATAAGTTTGATTCATATAGAAGTAAAGGAGAAGAGCAGTCTGGCCCAGGGACATTTCAGGGGACAAGATGAAGCCATGCCTGCTGCAATCTCTCTCCTAGCAAGCTTCTCTTGAAAATACTGGTGAAGCTTCTTCCAGATTTCGAGTTAGCTTATACATCCTTATCTGATGGAAGTTTGCTCATTTAATGGAACTGGTTCTGTTCCAGCACATGAGATGTTGGCGAAAAACTAACAAATAAAATACAGTAGCTAAGGGCTGTACAAGGAGGCTTCCCCAGTTCCCATCGGTTTACTCCGTATGTTTGTCTGCACTGACACTGATGGCAGTGTTTGCCTTCCTGGCTTAATAGGCAGAACTTGGATGCACACATCATGACTATGAGATGAAGTTATTTAAGCAGGGATAAACACTGTTGTTTCCTCCTTAACAGGAGGATGAACTAAGGGGTCGGACTTCCCAGAAATCTGTGGCAAGAATTTATGCTCTTACTAGTCATTAAATGTAGGTAAACAAGTCCCAAAGATGTGGCATTTGTTATTTTACTTCCATCTCAGAAACAGCTCTTGATGCCTTACAAGGCCAAAAAATAATAATAAATAAGATCTGTACTGTGTGTGAGGCAAGGAAGTGGCTCTAAGTGTTGAGCAGCTTCTGGGTTTGGAGCATCGGTGGAGTTCAACTTGATTGCAATGAGGACAGACCAGATTTAGGCAGTGTATTAATCCCTTTACATACCCTCTGGGTTCTGGACTGTTTAAATACTAACAAGCCCTTTTAATTATAACTTTTCCAGCCAGGCTGGAAAAGCTTGAACACAAAGTCCTGGGGTAGTAGCATGCCCCCCTGTGTACCAGTGTTGTTGGTCTGTATGTGTGATGGTGCAAGGGACAACATGGCTGCTTCTCTTTTGCCAGGGCTGAGCCTCTTTTGCCTCCATTCTCCCACTCCAAACTGCTCTTCAGGGCAAATGAATGTCACGGGGAACTTGGCACCTCACTCATTGCAAACACCCATGATTGCCTTCAGCACGCGTACGTGCTGGGGTTGTTCGCACTCCCACGTCTGCCTCTGAAAGTGTTCCCTGTGAGGCTGATGTGGATGGAGCCATCCTGACAGCTGAGAGCTGTGACAGCAGTGAGTGAGGGCCTCCTTGCCTCATCCTAGGTATTCCTCTTTCAGTTTATGAAGACCCTCCTTCCACAGTGAGAAGGCTTTCTGGAGTGTGGACCTACATTAGCTATGCTGTACAGAGGCTGCTGTTGGAATGCAGAGGGAAAATGAATGGTCCATTCCCAGTACCTCCAAGCTCATGAACTTCAAGCCTTCCTGGTGTGCCGTCCCACCACCCTACTGCATGGCAATAGGATTGGTGTAAAGCCACCAGTCTTGGGGCAGAGCTGGTCCCCTACCCCACACCAGTAACAACAGGTTTGGGAGAGGCTAACGAGCTGCTAGGTCCATTGGGTCCCGTGGAGCAACTTGCACTCGTGTTGTATGAAGGCTGTTGTTTACCACCATCTGCCATCAGATAAGTGGATTTTCATGTAAGATGCAGCACCCCATTGATCTTATCATGCTTGTGCTGTGGGAGTTGTGATTTCAGCAAGATAAGAATTAAGCCCGAAGTTTGTTAAAACTATTGCTTAAAATGAATTCTTGGATCAAGCTGCCCTACTACCTCCTGCCAAACTTCTTTGGAAAGAGATGAAGCAAATAATCTGTGGAATATTATTATTTTTAATCAAGCTGCTCCATGAGAGTGCATGCTACTGTAGCCCTTCATTTCTTTGAATCGATAAATTGTGGATTTTGCAGGGGACTGCGGGCTCAGGCAGGCATGCAGCAAAGGGGCCAGCAGCGCTGCCATTCTGGCTGCAGGCACTGCGGCGGTAGAAAGTGGCCGGAGCTGAAGTGGCAGAGATGGGTGGCGGGAGCGCTGGCTGCCGGGTGCCGCCGCGCCGCAGAGCGCCAGGTTGGGGCATCGGCTCCGAGTGACAGTTGTTCCTGTTATAATTGTCTGGCCAATAATAATTATCTTCAGATGTCTGCTGACGAGGGGCTCGCCAATGGGGAGGCAGGAGGCCTGTGCTGACTGCGCTGAGATTATCTGCCTGGGGTGACGTCACGCGAGGGCTTGCCGAAAATCACAGAAACTTTTCCTGTGCTGCTTCGCCACCGGCGGCAGAGCTCTGGGATCCCATCCCGAGCCATTGGTGTCCTGGCAGCTCTACACTGCAGGGTTCTGCTCCCCCCATCCCTCTCCATGTTTCTCTGTTTCCTTTAACCCTTGTCAGCCAGCAGCAGGCTCTCAGGTGGCAGCAGGAGTATGAAAGCAGAGCTAGTTGCTCCCCGAGCATGCTGTGGGGCTGTGCTGTAGTAAGTGGCCATTTTTGTTAATGAAGCTGTAGGACAGAGTGAAGCCCTGTGTAAAGTCTGGCAACTCAGGCATGACTGTGAAATTACCTCTGAGCTCTAGATTAGTATAAATGCTTTTGTATTAAAAAAGCTGGTTTTAACCTTTTCTTATCTGAAATTCTTATGTGGCAGGGGACTGAGAGTACCTCTAATTCTGGGGGAAATTTACACCCCGCTATAATTCTCTTTCCAGTCCAAATTGAAAATAGGTGTGGAAAGGCAGAAGGTGTGCCAATTTGGGTTTCAAGATGTGCTTCCCTTTTAATAATTCATGCAGGCACCATTGTTCTGGACAGGTTTGTTTCCACTTAAGCACTCTTACCTCATGCAGAAATCATAAATAAGAGGCTGTGCCTATCACTCCAGGCATGTGTGTATGGCAGCCTAAGCTTGATGTAAGCTACTTCTTTATATATGTTTTTGAAACCGAGTGCTTGCAAAATGCCAGGGGAACATGAAGAGCAATGCTGTGGTCACCCTGTCTTTCTCTTGAGTGCCATGGCAGGGATGCAAAATGCAACACTGGAGCTGCTCTTCACCGTGGAGGCTGTTTTATTTGACCAAGTTCAGAGAATGTAGGTTACCTTTACATTTACTCCAGTGCCCAGAAAGCCGTTCTGCTGTTCTCTGGTGCCAACTGGCCAGAAAGCTGAAAGAGTGAAGTGCTGTTGGTGCCATGGAAATTAGCAAATAGCAACTCTTTGCATTTCCTCCATCCTTTCCTGAGCAAAAGACTGATGTACTACATCATCACAGAACTCTGCCTCTGTGAAAGTGCAAGGATGAAGCCAGCGGAGAGCAGCAACATTGTCATTTCAGAGTTCAGGTGATCAGTTATTTTCTGTCTCTGTGTGTGCTTGAGGAAAACAACAGAACAGAATAGATGGTGGCACAGAAATATCATCCTGAAGATAAATGTGTTGGTGACTTCTAGATTCAGCCTGCCTCTGAAACACAGTCACTGGCCTTTCCCTCACCCTATTCCCGGAGTTTGAGCACATCTCTTTTTGTGCAGCTTCATGAATTTTTAAGCTTCTGAGAGTGAAGACATCTCTTCTGCTTCATATGTGAAACACTGTGTACTCGTGGGACTAGCCACCCAGTAAAAATGGCCAACATGAACTCATTTAGGAGACTGCCATTATTTTCAAATGCAAATTTGAATACTACGGAGAGTTTTCACTTAGGAAGAGTTACATAATGCTGAATTACTTTGGCACTTTTGAAAACACAGCTAACATCTTCAGCTAGGTTCATGTCATTAGAGCAGAATGGTTAGGACAGAATGGTTAGCAGCATGGTCAGGACTTTTGATAACTCCGTTTGCTACTCTACTTAATGTAACTGTCCTCCCAGACCACTGAATGCAGTCAGCCTTTGTGATCAGAGCATCTATTGCTCCCTAAGGAGTAAAGCCTGGTCCTGTTAGTATTGGCCTCAGCAGAGAAAGGTCTGGCCAGTTATTGAACTCTCACATTTTTGCTTTGTGTTTGAAATTCATGTCTTCTCCACAGCTGCCTGTAGTGGCACTGGGGACAGAGGGATGTTTGTACTTATTTATTCTTTTAACTCTTTACGCAGTCTCTGCACCTTGCTCAAGAACCTAGCCCAAGCACTTCTCAGCTCAATTTCATGTGAGGATTCTTAGTGATAAATGTAGAGATTAAAAGGGGTGACATCTCGTAAGGAAAAGGCTGTAATGTTCCTGTTTTCCTAACAGTGTAAGCACTGGACCGGTTCCCCAAGTGCCTTGGGGGTGTGGGCAATCGGAACAGACTGATAAGTGAGCACAGAGACTCTGCTCTGCTTCAGAGTTTGTTGAAATGCAGGAAAATACAGAGTTGGGATTTCCCTTTTTGCTTCAGGCGTAAACTTTGAGTGCCTATGGAGTTTTCTGTAGTTTTGAGAGTGATTTTTGTAGTACAGGGTCCACTGGGAGTACATGAAGTAAGATGACAGAAAACACTCCTGAAAGCTTAATCAAGAGAGAGTTAAATGCTTTTTTTTTTTTTTTTTTTTCTAATGGAAGTGGTCAGAGGTTAAAATATTATTTTTAAGTGTAAGTTGGCATTAGCTGAAATGTAAAATAAACTTTTTATTGACTCAGACTGTATTGACGTGAGCTGTTAGTACAACAGCTTCACCTGTGTATTGCTATACAATACTACTATGCAATACTATTTTATTTATTTATTTTGTAAACTGTTTTGTCAGCCCACTTGAATCTTGTCCTGACCTGATGCAGAAAAAATTTGCCTTTACTTTTTGCTGACAGAGTGCCTTGCAAAGTGATGCTCCATCCCTGAGTGAAGACCCCAGCACTTCTGGTGCTGTGAGCCTGCTGTTCTCGCTTCCATAAGTGTGTGTCACAGTGCAGAATTCCCTGGGCTTTCTGTGGGCTGCAGGTGCAGTCCAGTGGGGTGCTCTGCAGGGATGCTCAGGTTAGTGGCATCCTGGCAGGCAGTGCTGTGGGTAGCAACAGGTCTGTGCTTGCACCGGGTCTAATTCAAGGAAGAAACTCTGTCACTTCATTAAGATTGGAAAAGACCTCTAAGATCATCTAGTCTGACCCCAACCCATCCGTCCCATGCCCACTAACCACATCCTTCAGTGCTGCATCTACGTTTCTTGAATGCCTCCAAGTATGGTGTCTTCACCACCTTCCTGGGCAGCCTGTGCCAGTGCCTGACCACTCTTTTGTCCTACTATCCAATCTGAACCTCCGCTGGTGCAACTTATTACTCTA
Organism: Tympanuchus pallidicinctus; assembly: GCF_026119805.1. Taxonomy (NCBI): domain Eukaryota; kingdom Metazoa; phylum Chordata; class Aves; order Galliformes; family Phasianidae; genus Tympanuchus; species Tympanuchus pallidicinctus. Next base: position 32,331,071 of record NW_026294721.1, on the reverse strand, counting down.
GTCCCAAGGGACAAAGCCAAGGTGGCAATGTGTACTGTTTTCCCATCCAAAGTAGCAATTGCACATGATGGCAACTTTCCTTGTGCCCTTTGTACTGTTCTCCATTACGCATCTTTAGCTGCAAGCCTTATTGATTCATGTGAGGTCAACAATCTTACCTTTGATTGCCACGAGGCTTACTTGTGTTAATTATGGACTTGGGAGCAGGTGGAAATGCTCCAAAAGTAACATGACCTGATCTGCCAGGGTAAGCAGCCAGAATGTTGCAGAGGATACATGCCACAAAGTGATGAAATGATGGGCAGATCTTGTATCTGCCAAGAAATCTTTGACCCTGTGTAGGGAGAATGGTTATTTGGAGTGATGAAGGAGTTTTACCTTGTGCCAGAGATCCTGGGGCTTTGCAGAGGGCGTGCAATAGTTTGTGCAATGTGCAGCATACAGAGGAGTGATGATCATTCATCCCTGAGTGTGGCAGAACCTGGCCTCAAACTGAGCATAGCCATAGCCTAAACCCACATAGCCCATAGTACAAACCCACATCCATCATCCAGAAACAGTACTTCAGAATGTGCTGAAGTCCCATGGTTTCAATGAAAGTTGGGGGCTTATGTCATCTCTGAAACTTGTTCCTTGTGTCTTAGTTTCTTAGCTGGAAAATATGAGGCAATTTCTCTCTAAGGTATTACTGTTTGTTTGTTTGTGTGTTTTAAGTGTGTCATAGAGGTTATTTTGAAATGGTAAGACCTGTATGAGTAGTTGTGTTAGAAGAATTCAGAAAACATAGATTTTATGCTAATACCATGCAACTTTATATTTGTGTGGCAGTGAAGAAGACTTCATTCTTGGGAAGAATGTGGGGCAAAGTCTGTCTCCTTGATTGTGGTAACCGGAGAGTAAGAAACTGTTCTAATATTGGAGAGAAGGCAGTTTGTTGTTAAGTCTGGACCATTTGTAACTGCAAATTTATGGAAGGAATTGTCCTTCACATAGTCCAATAAAGCTTCAGACATCTTCTGATGATAACTTTTAAGTAGAAATTTTAAAGCTTACTGGTAATTAGTTCCAGCATATGAAGCTTGGAAATTGAGTGAAAAATAAGTTGATCATCATCCACTATCATGGCGTCTCGATTTGAATGCACTGATTCTGGAATCTGATGAATTCACTTACCTCTGGGCATGAAATTTATGGTCAGTCCAGAGTATTATTAAGGGTGAATATTTACCCTGTATATCTTGAGCCATCAGTCATATAAACACACCTAGAAAGAGCAATCCCGGGGATTGCCAATTAACATTTTAAGAGGAAGAAACAGTGGGCCAAGCTCATCTCAGTAAGAATACCAACGTGGTATTAGTGAGGAGTTGGATCCTCTGACTAATAAGGTTGTCTGGTTTTCTTTTTTCTTTTACATTTAGAGCTGTTAAGAGGTACTTAAGATGGTAGTAAATTCCCCTATGTATAAACAAAAGCAGGATGCCAAAGTTGTTGCTCTGTTCCATTCAGATAATGGTTTTCTTCAGAAATCTTTACAAAGTCTGGCTTTCCTCTTATTTTAGCTTTAATAGGGAATTTTCCCAGTTCTCCTGTGCATCTGCCAAATGCAGGACTTCTGTAAATACTAATGGGAGTTTTGTGGTTTCAGACATATGACATACACAGGCAGCTGAAAGCCTTGGGTTTTCTTCCTTTCTTGCTCTCCCTGGAGGGGCTGGTTTTCCAACTCCTTTTTCATGTCTTTGCAGATCACAATTAAGGGAAGTGTTTGTTCGTAACTAAGAACTTTTTGGACAGCTTAGGTTTAGATTCATTGCTTGCTTGTGGTTTCTTCATCATCCTTGGTTGACAGCTGGTGATTTTTGTGTTTCCAAGGTGGAAGCTGAAATCACAGATTTGCATTAAGTGAATGCTGACTGGGTACACATCATTGATTATGGATCCATGATGAAGCAAGTTATTCAAGAGATAAAAGTTTTGAGATGCAGAATGTTTTCATTGTTTTGTGAGAGCACTGCCCCCTTACATTTTTGCATAAGAGACTGCTGTTGGATGCTATCTGAAACAAGATACTGACCTCGTTCAACTTTTCACCTCACTTGGTCACTGCTGTGTGCTTAAATACTGTTTTTTGATCTTATGCCTGATGAAGAAAGAACTATTTTTGGTACCACTCATACCAGAACAGTCCTGTAGCGACCTTCTGTTTTGCAATGGCTCTGTGTGCACAGAGCAGAAGTTTGGTTTTTTACGTCATTATTTGTTGTTTCAGAACTCTGTAAACACTTTAGAGTTAAATCCATTATTTTTAAATCTTACTTGGATTGGCAATTCATGCCAATCATACTGCCTTCATACTACTGCATTTCTGTGGGTCCAATACCACACGAGATGCCCTTGTTCAAGGCACGACCCTTGTATGTTGCCTTCAGATGTAGTTGCATGGTCCTTGATTTCTGGAATAGAGCAATAACAAAAGAAGACTGCTGGTTTGTAGCTTTGCTCAGCCTATGTCATACCTCATGTGCTAAAAAGCACATTGCTGCAACTAGCTGGGAAAATCCTGGGTAAAATCTGTAGTAAATTTTCTGCTGACTTCAACACAAAAGAGAAAGTTGCTAAAATTGTATGTGTTAGGTAAATGTAATGTAGCTTCTGGTATGTAAAATGTTTGGGACAATGCGCATATTTTGAAATGGTCATTACTGTAAGTGGAATAGTTGGAAAAGATGCAAGAAGAATACTAAGAGAAAGGAGATTGTGTGTACATATAGGAAAGATGCACACCAGGCTGATAAAATAGGCAATCCAGGCAGAAATAATAATTATAATATCTAACACTGGTGAGCAAGCAGTGCTCTTCCCTCTGTTTTTTCTAGTAGTATGCCCTGATTGAAAAGAAAAATGGACTAGATTAAGAAAATATCTATTGTGTATCAACATTTAAGCTGGGAGCATAGATTTCAACCTTGGGTTTTCCAAATTCTCTTCTTGCCTTAGCAGTCCCCGCGAATTCAGTAGCTTTGACATCGTGAAGCATATTCCCTGGTGGAAGGCCAGTGGCTCCAGGGTAGACCTGCAAGGCATGTAGGATCGTGAGGGTGGTCCTTGCATCTCTGAACTTTTATGAGTAAGGTGAGCAGTTTTGAACTACATCAATTTAAATGGTATATGTGATTGAGGGAGCCTCTTGACAGACCACAAGTCTTTTGCTATGCTTTTGTTTTACAATTTTCTGCAGGCTTTTGTCTTGACAGGTTGTCTCCTGATGACCTTATAAGTTACAATTCAAATTTATTGCTGGCAAAGAGTAGGTCCAGTTCCATTAAATTAGATCATGTTGCATCTGCTTAAAGGGGACATGAATTAGGCTTCAGACATCTTTAGTCAATTTTCCTTGCTTGAATTTTCAAGAATGAGTTGTGGAATTTCAAGAAGCTCGGGTGTTGCAAAAATAGAGACACTTGTGTTCATTGTATTACTGTGCAGAGATACTGTTTTCTAGTATCCCTTTGCCTTTCACTAAGGTCTAGACAGAATATTTACAGTCATGTGCTAGGTGAGTTATATGCTTTAATGACAGAATGCTAGGTAACATATCTAATGGTAGCAGCTGCCTTGCAAGTAGTGGTTCTGCACCGCTACTGGGGCTGCTCTGAGAGCTACTCGAAGCCACTGTGCCTGAAAATCTCACCAGGCTAGCTTGACTACTTCATTGACTTTCACATGAGGTCTCTTCTCAGCTCCTATATGACATTAAAAGAAAGAAAGATTTTGATTTCCAGCAATTTTGGCAGCCGCCCTTGATACATACAGCAGGCTGAAGCACATCAGATGTAAGCTTCGTACCAGCATGTGTTTTTCTTGACCCTGCCCCTTGAATGTCAGCCAGCTTGTGGGGCAACACAGCAGCATCCCTGTTGCTCCTTGCTCATGTGGGAGATGTCAGAGTGGGTTGGCTTGCTTGTGTTTGCTGTATCTGGAGCATGCAACCACAGCTGCAGTCAGATGGCCAAGGCCACTTGACATAGCATTGCCTGGCGCCATGACCTCCTGTGGAGCCTCGGAAAGGCCTGATGAAGGCAGTAAACTGACTGCTTTTCTGGAGGCTGTCTGTGTGACTTTCCTAAAAGCAAGCCAACAGGAGATGGAGATGACATGCCTGTTGGCACTTAGTGCCCAAGGAAGCACATGTGTGGCTTGTGGCTCACACACTTTGAGCAGTCTTCTGGCTGCCCGAGTGTGCGTAAAAGCTGTAAGATGTGAATGACTCCAACCCTTGGCTCCACACAGGCCCAGCGTAACATCCAAACGCTATGTCTGCTAGCATTGTCCAAAGGCTCCTTGAACTCTCGTAGCTCAGGGCCATGCCCACTGCCCTAGAAAGAGTGTTCCACGTCCATTGGTGCAGAACCTTCCCCTAACCCCCACCTGACCCTACCCTGACACAGCTCTGTGCCATTCCCTCAAGCCCGTCACTGTTCCCAGAGAGCAGAGCTCACTGTGAGGAGCTGCAGCCGCCATGAGGCCTCCCCTCAGCGTCCTCTGTTGTGCACTGAGCAAACCCAGGGATGTCAGTGATTCCTTATATGTCTTGCTCTAAGAGGGGTAACACACCCTTTTGGAGAACTGGAGGCTTTCAAAGACCCTCACTGTGAAAACTGATGTTTGGGATTCATCCCAGTAAGTGGGATTACATGGGATGGTGGTGATGAAACATAGCTTTGTTCAGATGGTGATGTGAGCGCTGCGAAGTTGAGCTCGGCTGCCATTCCATGGGCTTCCTGCTGGACTGCAGTGGAGAGGAGGGACAACACATGAGGGAAGTACATATGTGGCAGATGGGGTTATGTGGTGGATCAAGGTCCTGTTTCTCAGAGACGCTGGCTAGTGATGGCTTTTGTGTGCCATATCAGAAAAATAGGCAACTGGCAATAAGTTTGCTGGTGGCTTGAAACCCAATGAGTTTTGCAAGACTTCCCAGCTCTGTCCCTTGCTGCCTTGTCCTACTCACCACTTTCTGTAGTCGCAGCCAGCAAGTGCGGTGCAGCCATGTGTGATTCCCTGGCCAAAGGCAGAAGGTCAGTGACTTGGTTTGCAGAGCTTGTGGGAGGATGAGCCAGGATACAGGCTAATTTGTAAACAGGTTCAGTGGAGCGTTTTCTGGCCTACGATGCCAATGGGCTAATTCTGAGACCACGTGGTATTTGTGGTGACAAGTGACTGGATCTCTACCGTCACCCTTCCATCTCTAAACGTGGTATAGATTTATTTTTCCTACATAAACGGAGAAATGGAAGAAATCTGCAGCAAAACGTTCCCCAAAGCTACATGAAAATGCATTGTCCCCCTTGTAAGTGGGGGCCTTTGTACAGGGATGGAGTGTCACTGGGTTGATACAGCTTCCCATCTCATTTTGCCTGCATTGCTTCCAGCAAGGCTGCCCACATTTGCTGACTCATGCTGGTGCTGCCTTTTTCCCTTGTATTTCCTGCTGTGTTGATTTTTATCTCTGCTCCCAGGGCTGTGCCTTGGATACTCTATGATCAGAGTATGTGTGTTTGCCTGTGATTGTGGTGAAAAATGTCTACATTTCAAGACAAATGTTAATATTGCTAACATACAAGTGAGAAACAGCAATCAACTAAAGGGGATGAAGGCCCTCCACAGTAGAGACTGCTGTGCTCTGTCACTTGCTGCAATGCTGTCCCCATGTGAAAGTGCTTCCAAGCTGTGCATCACAGGAGCTGGGCATGGCTTAAGAGCATGGAGGAGCTTTAGGACTGCTGGAGCCCTGCTGGTCTGCTTCTGCCATCTCTGCATAGCGAATCAAAGATTGTCAGGATGCTCCCAGATGAGGTTCACCCAGCTCCTCTCCCTGGGTGATCTGCTCCCTTTCAGCCTTGCTTGTTTTCCCACTTTGATCTTCTACTCAGAGCTACTGAGTGAGTGGGTCTCTTGCCACTTGAAAGGATGACTGCTCTTAATGTAGAATGCTTAGGTGCATCTGGAAGTACAGCTTGTTTCCTGTTTATGTGCCCAAATACCATCAATACTAGTCTTAAGCAACACTCCCTAAAATCTTTGAGGATCCAGGTGGATACACAAAGACAATTACAACTTCAATTCTTTTCAGTTTAAGAGTCAAGGCTCCTAAATCATGTCTGTGGGTATCCCAGCTGGTTGTGTCTGTCTTGTCTTCTCAGGGTCTTCTGATCAAGTCACCCAAGTCACCATTCTTTTTTTTTTTTCTTTTTTTTTGGTCAGATTATGTACAGTGTTTTACCAGCAATCCTCATGCAAGGAATGACATTGCATGGTCAATTACCGGGAAGCTAGTTAGCAGACAGCTTCTTTCCTCATGGATCAAAGAGCACTACATACCCATTCCCAGGAGCTTGTACCACACAGGAAGGATAACCTTACAGTAGCATTGCTGTAAATGAAGCACGCTCTTCCCATTTGCCTTTTCCTGCTCATCAGTTTGTGTCACAGCAAGAGTGGGCAGCCAGCATTCCCCAACATCACCAAGTGTAATTCAGCACTGAAGATACCTTTGAAATCCTGTTTATGTTGAAGTTATGACCTCTACACGCCAGTTCTTTTTTATTATGCTAACCTGTATTTATGGTACTGCTTATTGCAGATGTGGGTATTGCAGGTTTAGTCACACCAGGGACATCTGGCATTTGCAAACAGAAATTCAAGACTTGAAAGTCTTGGCGTTTTTGATTTGAAATTTCTGTAAGTGCCGGAGGCTGTGAAATGCACAGCTTCTCTGGTGTTTTCTTCTGTTAAATGTTTCTGTAGCAGCAATGACTGTTGCATTCTCAAACTGAAAGCCCTCCAGGCATTTCAGTGACAATACTAAGTACCTGGGACCAACTTTGCTCCGTTTTGGATTTACATTTTTGTCATTGATTCTGAATATGCACTGTACCAAATATGTTTATAAACAGTACAAGGAGGGTGTATATACTCTTTGCACTTACTCTTAATGATTCTCAAAGGCAGTGCCTGGCACCGTGAGCCCATTCAGTGAGGACAAAATGATGACCAAAGCATGTCCTCCATTAAATTAGTCCTTCTCTGCTTCAGCTTCCTCTGTTCTTGTGTTATATTTACTGGCAAAGAAAATCTGGCACCACCTATTTGTAAATGATAAATTTATATTCGTTTTACCCAACCAAACAGAAACCAGCCCTGGAACAGACAATAATATGAGAGCTTTAGAAAAGACATCTCATCTTTATCAGTCAGTGGTGTTATGTACCCTGAATGGGTAATATGGGCTTTGTTTTCAGCATAGTGCTGTGTCCCAGAACAGGGTGAGCAATGGCACTGCTCTCCTCCATCTCTCCTCCACCCCAGGCATCAGCATTGTTTTGATGTTCTCTTGTTCAGCTACGCAGTAAGTTTGGGGGATGAATGGCTGCTTCAGTGCAGATTTTGGGAGTAAAAATGGGAACCAGAACTCCATATCCATTCCCTTGCCCAAGTCAGGCCATCCAGCTTTTCTTTTAAGATACAAGGAAGCGATTGGTACCTCCTGAAGATGCTTGGGGCTGTGGGCGGAGATGGGAAAACATCCATATATTACTTCTCTCTTAGGCCGGATTTTCCAGCTGTTTATTTTACAAGTGTGTTGAGACATCTTAATGCAGTTAGTTGTTATTAAGGCTAACAAGTTAATTTTAATGACTTTAATAGACCTCTAGCATTCATGTTTAATCCACTACTATTTACTGGCCTATGTAGTCTGTTGATGCTTTTTAAAGCTTCAGACTTGGTAGCTCATTGAAAGAGTTCTTTTTTTCCTCATATCCTTGGATGAATTTCTGCTAACGAGTGTAGACTTCAGCACTGTATTTGGTCTAAAATTCAAAACCATCTTCACAAGGTAGACTGACATAGTTGTAGAAGCATCAGCAGCTGACTTTGGAAAGAGTGACTGCATCTGGCCAGCAGAAGTGTAGAGAGAGGGCAACAGATTTGGACTGACTCAAATGAGGCATAAAACAGTGTGCTAGCCAAGGAGGTGTAAGAAGCTGTCCAACAGACCATAGAGCCCTGTTCACCGAGATGAAACTCAGCTCTGGGTGTTTCCAGCCCACTTCAGGTTCCCAGGGAGAAACATCCTGTTGGTTACAGCACAAGAATAAGTATCAGCCGCTGCTTTTTTCTGTTTCATTTGAACTTCTTTTGGCATAAGAATGCTTCTCCAGCAATTCAATTGTAAGTTCCAGAGTTTCTGAACTATATTAAAATTTAATCTGCCCTCTAGTAGCTGACAGTTTCCATCCTGATTTGCAGTGATTAAAAATGAATCTAGCTTGGATTTAGTGGTACTCCAGGATATGGACATTTTGATCTTGTAAGTCAGATTTTAAAGTAAATGCGCATTACATACACACCTGCTTTATTTAAAAAATAGAGGCAGCATATCAGCTTTAAAGTTAAAATTATTCATGATTTCCTGGCTTACTGAGAATTGCTGCTGTATCACTGTAGCTAAGCTATCAGAGAGCATCTTCCAGATGACAGTTCATCTCTTACAAGGAATACCTTTTATGATTGACATCAGAAACATGTGCAAAAGGAGCTTTTATGTCTGCACTTGTGGCTGCCATGTTTCTGACCTAGTGTTTGAGCTAGCAAACCCAGCCCTTCCACACTTGGTTGAGGCAAAGCTTCCCCTAATGCCATAGGACAAATAATCTTCTGTACCATGAGCCATATAACAGGGTGCTAATTTTACAAAAGGGATTCAAATGCATACCTAGATTTGATTCTCTTATGTGTGTAATCCTCCTATGATTTTTCTATATATTTTGTCAGGCTTTTCTGTCTCTGATTCCACATTAAGTGCCTGCTAACCTTCCTTGGATCAGCTTTTGTTCTCTAATAACTTGAAGTAATGTGTACAAATCCTGGGATTTATATATTTAACTGATTTATGAGTAAATATCTTTTAGTCTTTGAAATCAAGCAAATATTTACACAAAGAGGTGCTGATGTATTGCAGTCATTTTGCAGTTATTTGCATCTGACAGATTTTCTCCATTGACTGTTCCCTGGACGTGACAAATACTTGTGCACCAAGTGGAAGCACCACTTGGGATACTTTCCATCAGATCTGTGGAGTTTTTACAGAAGTTGTACAAGACCTATTCTTCTGCAGGTATTAGCACCTTTTTATTTCTCTGCTAATGAAGAATAATTCAGTATGCCTCCAAAGTCCTCCTGGTAGTTTATTAGTTCACATTGGGCTACAGTGTTTTTTACTGCGTAAAGCTTGCGGCTAAGATGTGCATGAAAAAACTCACCTGGCTGAACCTGAAGTATTTCATTCCCGTTGTCACTGTTGCATCTCTGTGACATTCACTGTTTGCTCTTTGCCTTTTTCAGGTTTTCATTTGTTCAGCTGAAAAAGTCTTTTGATGCTTCGTTTTTAAACAAAACTGATAAACACTTCTGTAATGTGTCTAGTGCTTTGTGGGGAGAGGACTGATGAATCAGGACCAGGTTCTAAGCCAGGTAGGTAGGAAGTGAAGCATGAAGTATAGACTTCCAGAAGCAAAAAGCACAGGACCATTTCAGCTTTTAATAATATGTGAAATGTTCTCACCTTGGGGAAAAATGCTCTCCAAATTCACAATTGTCTTTTAGGTTATTCCACCTGTACAGTCATGCTGTCTCTACTAACTGCTAATCTCTGATGCAATTACTCTTCAGTTATGAAGTCATCATTTTACATTAAGGCTTTTTGTCTTTTCTTAGTGCTTCTCCTTTCTTTTGCTCTCCATAGATGCAACCATAATATCTGCCTTAACTGTACATAGCATAGCAGAGCAAATATAGATGCAGCAGTCTTTCTCAAGGCAAAGGTTTTTCTACAGACAGAGGGTAAAATCAGCCAGATCCCTGAGAGCTTAGAAACTTCAGCACATGGTGTGCGGAAATCTGAATGTCTTTCATGGGGTTTTGCATGATAGTCAGCTGTAGAAGCAGACATAACTCTGACTTTAAGTGGAAGCCTTTTAACAGATGATAAAATCATACATCCAAGTTTACACAAGCTATCCTTCAGCGATAACAGGTGATCAGGCACAGATTAGAGTGCCCAACACAGAGTTAAAATAATACTGTTCAGCAGAATGGAGGACAACTCTTGCTGTAAACTCTTGCATATGGGCACTGGTTATCTTTTCCCCTAGTCCTACACCTGCGGAACCGCCTGTGTGGGGAGAGAAGAAACACAGGTTTGTGATGTATTTAGAATCAGTTGCCTTTTTTCATAGGATACAAGTTAGGAAATTGTGTTGTAAAAATGAATGGATCAGCTAGTTCTGTACCTTTTAGCTGTTGCTAGAACTATTGCATGTTTGTTTATTACAGTTAGTTCAAGCCAATGTTGTTTAGGCAATATAAGTAGCTGGGAAATAAGTGTGAATTCTGGAGGATGAGCCTGAGGTGGTGGTGGGAAAACACCAACCCCTCCAGTCAGCATCTCAAAAGGTAGGTAAATTAGTTCAGGAGCAAGGGACTTGAGACTGCCATTTTCTGCAAGACTAGAAGGAATTTGCAGTATTCTGGGTCATCTTTTTAGCTCCCTGTTTGTAACTCTTCTCAAGTGTAAATACTGCTAAACCTAAACATACTTAATAGTGAGTTGTGAATGGGATTGTGTATTGGAACGTCTTTCTTTCAGCCAAGAACAGGGGGAATTTGAAGGAGGGCCATGGTTCACCTCTCTTTGCAAAATTTAATTAACCTGTGCAGTGCTTAGCTACTGTGGTGATTACTGTGATTGGATCCCTTCAATGCTGGGTTTTGCGTAAACAGGAAATAATTAGAGAAGAAACACGTTGCTGTACTTCCATTGCATTTCCTGTGCAAATCTGTAGGCTGAGCCGTTTGGGGATTCTCCCCTTAATTGTGTGGTAGATGAGTGGTTGTATGAGTGGTGTTGATCAACTTTATGTGATGCCCTCATGCACACCTGATGGGAACTGATTCAGGCAATGCATCTTCTGTAATGAAAGGTGTTTCAGCTCATTTTCCTATCTAAAAATACCAAGGGCTGAATTCAGACCTACATTATGCAAGAACACTTTCAGAAAGACTGCACCTGTAGGATGCTATGGGCTTGGCTCTGTCCTCCTTGCAGATATCCCTGGAGCAGGATCCACAGGGACTGTAGGTGTTGCATTAGTAACAGCATAGCTCAAAACAGAAGAAAAGACCACCTGAGGCAGGCAAGTCTTTGAAACATTAATAAGGGGCAGCAGAGTGAAACTAGGGAATTGAGACATCCATAAAGCCTTGAAAATTGAAGGAATTTGTGCATAATTAATAGCAGTAACCGAAGCAGAGCAGCAGCCAAGCTTCAGTCTCAACTTTCTTCTGGCAACTTCTGGGTACATCCTTTCTATTTATTGAAAAGGAGAGGCAGGCTTAAGTACTGAGAAACAATTCTAGAGATGCCAATGGTAAATTTTGTTGCTGGTGAAGATCTCAGAATTGTATCATACTTTAATTTGGCCTCAGAGATGCATTAGATCTGAGGCATTTGAGAGTAGAACTTGTGACTGCATGCACAAAAAAAAACAAGCCAGGAAACTTCCAGAATTGCCCCAAAGAGCTTAGGAGCTTTCCAGAAGTGTGTAGTGTTGACTTAGAGCAAGGCAGTTGTTCTCTAAGTCTCTCAGTATATTAGCAAATAAAAGCTATGGATTTTCATAATACTTCCTGGATGAACAATCTGGATTATCCAGCATACATAGCTGCAATGTATGGATGGAGACATAAATGAATTGTCATTCAATCATCATTCGTTTATGTCTTCTTAATGTTTTCTCTGCTTAATGGCTTCTGAATGACAATTTATACGGAGAAAGAAATTAAATAGTACAGTAGGGGAATTGCTACCAGAATGATCTGTAAGCCACTGAAAGAGAAAGGATGGAAAATACCGTGTTATAAATGAATATCTGCATTGTTTCTTTTCCTTTTTCTTTGACTAGTGATTCATTTACTCATCTGCAAGATGGTTCTCGATATTGTTAAGGTATGTGCTTGCCACAGAGATGATGAAGGGCCTGGAGTATGTCCCATATGAGGAAAGGCTGAGTGACCTGAGTCTGTTCAGCTTGGGGAAAAGAAGACTGAGAGGGGGTCTGATTAATGCTTATAAGTATCTTAAGGGAGATGGGAGGCAAATGGGTGAGGCCACGCTCTTCTTGGTGGTATGTAGCAATGGAACAAGGAGTAGTGTCCTAGAACTTGAATATGGGAAGTTCCATACTAACATGCAGAAGAACTTCTTTACAATAAGGATGACAGAACACTGGAAAAGATTTCCCAGAGAGGTTGTGGAGTCTTCCTCTATGAAGATATTCAAGACCTACCTGGATGTCAACTTGTGTGACCTATTACAGAGTACGTGCTTCAGTGAGAGGGGTTGGACTCGATGATCACTGTGATTCTGTGAAGATACAGTGCTAGGACTTAGATGTTCCTGTGTGAAATGCCATTTTGCTTCTGCCCCATACATTTTCATCAGAGGCTTTTATGAACATCCAGTTGAAATATGAAATTGGATATGTAATATATCCAGCTATAGAAAAGGGTGCCTTTCAAATCTATGTGCTCACTGGAGAGCTCATCTTTCATACATAGTTGTATTGGAGGGATGGTATTTAAGTGACAGCCTGGAATAATGGCAGGAAAGCATATGATTGCATTTATACATGTAACTTTAGAAATTCAGTCTTTTATATATATTTGCTGAATAAATGTCACCTTGCCAGAACTTGCACAATCAAGTGATGTATTCACTTGCGCAATCAAGAGAAATTCAAGCATGCAAGAGGAGAAAGGTAAAACTACTTTTGTAATGATAAAGCTGAAGGCCTTTATTTCTGTGCAATTAAAATTTCACCTCAGAATTGCATGGTGAGTTGTTTGCGCAGCATTTTCTTTCGTTTGTCTTATCAGGTGTCTTATCTTCAGAAGGATACATGGAAGATGCGTGACATATGTTCTGGGTTACAGGTTGCCTGAACCTTTGGTTTTCCTTTTTCTGGGACCATAGTTAAGGCCTTATGCAATGCTTTTTGTTGTAGCCATCAGGCTTCCTTCTTTTTTTCTTATTTCTCCCCAAGGGCTGAGGATCCTACCAGTCAAATATTTTGGGTAGTCAGCTGTTTTTTGATTTGTCTTGTGTTGCTTAGCCTCTGAAAACTTTGATTTTTATAGCCATGAAGGAAGTAAGCCCAGCTATTCTTCATGTTTTTAATCTTTAGGGAAGTGCCTAGTAGAGAAAATGGGCAGGTACAGCCTACATTTGTGGTCCCTGTTTGTGCATGAAGAGTGCATGGCAGTCCTGACTGTGTTTACATTAAGGTGGTCAGAACATCACATGGTTTAGTAAACATGTGGAACGGCACACAGCAGTAGAGAACATGTTGGCACTTTGGAAGGTTTAGCCCTTTTCAGCTGCGCTTTCTGTCAGTTACTGTCATAGTGAGTTTCTATATATTTTTTTTTGTGCATGTGAAACAAGGTAAAAAAAATATCTATTAATCCACCTCCCATGCATAGTTTTTCATGTGCTATCAGTGCTTATGGTGCCACTCGGGGAGATAAGGCTCGTCACCACATAAATAGCTGCTTGGAATGAGCTGTGTCTCTTCCTTTGCTCTTAGTCACTGGTTCATGAGATCAGCTCAAGTGTTTGCTTAATCTCTTACCTACATAGTTTTGTTACACACGGTGCATGTAGCAGTGCCTATGGGTACCTTTGCCTTGCATTTCCCACTGGATCATTGTGCTCATTCACCTATACCTTGCTTGAATGAATCAGCCAGGAGGTGAAGATCCAAAAATGAGAAACTGAAAAATACTCAAGGCATTGTGCTTGGGCTGTGGATAGCAAACTATTGTTTTTCATAAAGCTAAATGGTAATACGTTTGTAATACTCTATAGAATTGCCACTGGGGTTTCACAAAGCAAATGCTTAGCTAAAGTAGAACTAGAGCCTTGAAAAGAAAAGCATTAAACTCCTGTGAAGTAAGTTTTATCAATATGCAATTTTCTGCCTGATAGATTGAGCTGAATTGAGTGTTGCCTAGCTTTCATTTTGTTTTTATTTATTTATTTTCCTAACAAGGCACTAGTTCAGAACATTGATGGTAACTATTTAAAGGCATCTGCCATCACAGGAGTGGTGAGCTGAGTTTGAAAACATTGTTTTTCTTTTCCAATTATACTCCCTCTCCTCATGGTACTTCCCAATATCAGTACATACTCAGTGTAGAGCGGTGAAATCCTTGCCTCTTTCCCTTTTACACAATAGACATGCAATAGACGTTGATGGTCCAGACAGTAAATTCCATGATTTTCTATCCACTAAATGAGTCTGTTAATAAAAAGCCAGTTATTGACTCTCCTGGAGCAGACCCAGAGAAGTTTATGGCAGGTCGGCAACTGGAGTCTGCCTCTTGTGTGCCTGCCTTTGCCAGGGCCAGGCTGAGCTCAGAGCCAGCTCTGTGGGTGCTCTGAGAAGCAGCCAGTGACCTCCTGCTCTTTGCAGGGACGCGGGGACTCAGTGACAGATAGATCCTGTAAAAGCACCAGCAGGCTGATCGGGGAGTGGTCAGACACTGCAGCCAAAGGGGATTTGAACATGGGGACTGCTCTTGATATAGTGAGTCAGAGGCCAACCTCAAAATATTGGAAATTAAAAAATAAACAGAATCGAAACAAAAGAACACACAATCTTACCACAGTACCGGTTTGCTTCTTAAGATGAAGTCTGTCATTTTTAACATGAGAGGCTTATAGTGATCTAATCCACTGTTGTTTGATAAGTCTGATTTTGACTTTTTGAAAGATTGGGATTTATTTTGTAACAAGAAAACCACCAAATCGCTGTTAATTGGTCTATTGTTTTGGAAGCAGGCTGTTTATTTTAGTTTATTGTAGGAGTGAAATGTGCAGTTAGGTCAGCAGAGACTAGCTAAGCCTTGTAAAGCTGCTTACGTTGTATTAGAGAACCTGTAAAGTAATGGGAGGCTCATTATTTCTTCTTCAAAGTTATTTCAGGAACGTCACTGTGAAGTGCAGAAGATCCCACTTTAGAAGAAGCCCAAATACTAAAAATAAAGAAACTATTGCTGCAAACAGCAACAAAATCTGTCAATAGGAAGATAGTGCCGTAGCTTGTTGTTAAAGAAAAATATGAGTACAGAACAAAATGCCCCATTTCCAGAGAATCAAAGCGCAGTGTTCCAGCAGTGCTATTAAAAGAATACTTTTTCTTCTTGACTGTCTGCGTGAAGACAGAGTTTTGCTCCATTGAGGTAATCCTTCTGTCACCCTTGCTTGCTAATATCAATATGCATGCAGTCTGTTTGGATTAAGTGTTAGAGTTGATAAACAAACCATATGAATGTGTTTGTGCTTAAAATGACAGCACTGGCTGGCAGTGTGGCTTCCTGGCTAAAAGTACCAGCCAGCTGATGTTATATAGCACTTGGTGGCAGGGTAACACGTGAGGATGTGGCTGCTGTGGTCTGGTGAAAGCATTGGGCCTGTGCCAAGCTCCCCTACAGTCAGTGGATCAGGAGCATAACAGGGAAATCCACAGTTCTTTGCACTGATGTGGAGTTTGGAGTAATGAATGAATAAGTTGTTTCTTTGGGTCTTCTTTGAAAGACTCGTGCTCTGTTGGACATGTTTGTAGGAAATCTGGAATTGGAAGAAAAAGACTGCTTATAAATGGAGAAGGAGCTGGAGTTAAGGCTGCAGGATGTAGTATGAATGTCTGCCTTTGAAAGGAACGTGGGGTGAGGCACTAACCTTACTGCTATCTGAGGTTTTGAAGATGACTAGTGTTTATGATGCCTCCCCAAAGGTTTCCTACTAATAAATAAACCTTATAAAAATCTGGTTTGTAAAAGGTACCTGACAGGAATGCTGGCTTCTGAAAACTTCAGGCATGTACAGTCCCCAGTCCCTTCCCCCTGTGAAGTCTAAGACAGTGCTGCTCAATAAAATCTTTTTGGACTTTGATGTGTTGCTAATTAGCTTATTGCTAAGGAAAGCCTAATCACAGACATACGTGTATGCGTATGTAAATATATGACGGCTGCCTGGTTAGTTCAGTAACTGATTTTACCTTCCAAGAAAAGAATGAGCTATCTTAATATGAGGTGTACTGTTCCCAAAGGTGTTCAAGAAAAGTGTAGGTGTTGTACTAAGGTACATGGTTTAGTGGGGAAACGTGGTGGTAGGTGGATGGTTGGACTGGATGATCTTGGAGGTCTTCTCTAGCCTTGGCGATTCTACGATTCTATGACTTTCAAAAAACAAAAACAAAAACAAAAAACAACCAAAAACACAAGGAAAAAGAAAGTGCAAAACTGAAACCTGAGTCTTGATCATTATGTAGAAAATTTCTTGGAATAACAGCTCTGTAAAACCCTAAAACCATTTCAATTTTCCTGCATCTGCACAAATGAGCATTCAAATACTGTGGCCCATCACCACATTTGAAAGAGTGCTCTTGTCAGAGTGTCCAATCCACACAGGCTGGAAGCAGTTTTCATTTCATTTTCTGTAGCCAAGATGAGCGGTGAGTATTTGTGTGGTCTCTCACCAGTGATCTCTTTCAGGAAATATTCTAGTCCAGGTAGAAGTACATTCTTACGAGCCTAAAGATAGAAGGGAGAAAACTAAGGGAGCGAAAGCTAAGGTAATGCAGTTAGTTTACAATTAGCAAAACGACAATATTCCCAAATTGCTTCATTATATGGCCATGCTTTGAGTCAGTACAGAGGCAATGCTGAGTTGACAGTGCAAGGGAATACGGTACTGTATGTACAGGAAGTATCATCCTGTTAGTGAGGTGAGTAACCTGGATTGAGCTCCTGCACGCTCCTAAGAGGAGGGATGCCAGCTTGAGTGCATTGCTCAATTCTGTTTGAGTTGTTCTGTTGTGCCTACCCTACCTAGGGGCCCAGATCTGTATGTCCTTGAGCAAATGATTTTGTTGCAAGTCTGTAGTGGCAATTCTTAAGGTTTGCACTATTCTGCCATCAGGGTCAATTTGTTCATTCAGGGATGTGTTTATCTATGGGCTGAAACCCAAACAGAAGAGCATAGTTTTTTGAAACCTGTGCGTACAGTATCTGTTGGCCACTTTTGGACATCCTGTGTAAATTTTTGGTTTTGCTCTCATAACAGCGAACAGCGTACCAGAAATAACACTGTTAACCTCTGAAATGTTTTGTCTGAACTAATGAGTGACTGGCTGATCTTTTGTGGGTCTTACTATTTATTTATTTTCCAGTTTTCTTTAGAAGCACTCTAGGAGGTAAAAGCCAACAATCTGCAGTTGTGAGTCAGAGAGGCTAATTGTGTCTTGCACAAAAAATCCACAAGCTTTTTCAGCTCAAATTATTTCTTTTCTGCTTTCATTGAGTTCATTGCTGGTGAAAGGTTCTGGGTAAACTGTCCTAAGGACTGAATTTTTCTGACCACAGCTATATAAAAGTAGCATGCTACAGTGACCTTTCTCCATTCTGCTTGACTGCTGAAAGCAAATTGTTAGGCTGTTCCTCGCTAAGCAAGGCTTAATGCAACCAACTCATCCCATACAGATTATCAAGTAGTCTTCAGGTAGTTAATGACCTTTGGTCACAGTGGACGTGGGCCAGATCTGAACTAACAAACTGTGGAGGTAAAAAGGTCTATATCCCATTACAAAACCACTATCCGGTCTTACTCATTAACATTTTAGTGGCAAAAGTTCAAATGAGTTATTTCATTAATAGTCATGAAACTAATTACATTGAAGTGCATCTGTCAGTAGTAAAGGCAACTGACTTCTGTGCTTCTGAATAAATTCAGTCTGCATTAGGAAATGTTATTCTGCCTCTAAATGAGAGAAATGCATTGCAAATCATGAAGAGGTATTAAAAGGGAGAATGCAGATGTGTCCTAAATGTGATATGCTTGATGCTGCAGTTCCCTAATGCAATCAATTAATGAAATGAATAATTAGAAGTGTGTTTGAGTAGGGGAAGAAGGTCTTGGGTAATATTTTGTACCTTATTTCTTACCTCAGACACTGAAATGTCAGCAAGATAAAAAAGGTTGTGGGGCAGTAGGGTTGTCATTGACCTGGATAAAATCAAACTCCACTCAGCATCAAGATTAGTTTGGTTATATAGAAATGAGACATGCATATACAGAGCAGATCTGAGTAGACCCAAAAAGGTATTTATTCAAGTGATTTCCATGGGCTTATGCCACCTAATTATGTCTGAGGATGAAGTTAGATTTCTTTGCTTAAGAGCACAGGAAACTTATGATGGAGCAACTCATGTTTTCCAAGCACTAATCCCACAGCCCAGCGCTGCAATGACTCCTGTTTGCTGAGTGTGAGAATGTGTCCCCCACATCACTTCCATACCCAGTTTAACATAACAATTCAGGACACTGTTCCCAGTGTCACTCAACACCAGGACTGCTGTTTGACTTTGCTGTTGTCATGCGATGCAAGGTCTCTCTACTTTCCCATGTCTTCCTGAAATTGCATGCACCCCAACGATGCCATTGGAGGCATGCACTTAGAGGTATCTGCTGCCTTTGAGAATTGAAAGCAATGCCATCTGCATTGTGTGGTCAATTCTGGAAGTGAATAAGTGTTCAGTGTGGCTGGTGAGATGGCCTGTTTCTCCATGTGTGTATGCAGGTCGCTGGGGAAGGGCCTCAAAAGCAAAAGCAAAGATGTGAATGGGAACAGCTCTGCTTTTGCACAATGGTCTCCTGTCACTAAATTGCACCATTTTTCTCGTGTTTCTGCAGACTGAAAAAAGAACATTAAAGAGTGTGAGCAGTACCAAAGTTACGTGGGTATTTAAGGCAGATGAGCCAGTGTATAAACTAATTATGGCATGAAATCAGTTGCATTTATCAACTATTGGCTAGGAAAAGTACTCCATATAAGTGTACAATATGTGCATGTGAGTGTATAGAAGAGAAACTGCTAGTTATGACTGTAAATCTATCTGTATTTAAATTTCTTCCTGTGTTTTATAATGCAGTGGCATTTTGCTCAGGTATTGTTAGGGAAAAAATGAGATTTCCCTCTATTATTTTCGTGTTGTTACCAGGTTCTAGCAAACACATCTGTGTTCCAGACATGTTACAGGAGACAATGTCTCCAAAGTTTAAGAAGACAAGACAGAGGTTGAAAGTATTATGTATTTGTTTTGTATCTCTGCAATTAAACTGTGATTCTTCAAGAGACCTACAATGAAGTTGATGATGTGGTAAATGGGTATGTAATGTATCCAGTGAGCTGTTTTTGGAAAGTAAGATGAAGCTTGGTGCCTTTTGCTCCTACTAAGCTCTTCTTCTTCAGACATGCTCTGGACTGTGGATGTCCAACCTTTTGGCTTGCTTGGACTGCGCTGAGTGAAGAGGAATTGTCTTGAGCTGCATATAAAATACATAATATAGTTAATTTATATAAGCGCATATATATATATATTCTTTAATTAAAACATTAAAAAAGAGAGCAACAAAACTGTAAAACAAGTGGGATATTTGGCCCTGTTTTTGTGAAACTAACATATCAGGCTGGTTTGATGGAAGTGACTGCAATTCTTGGTGAGCTCTCAGGATGTTTGTCATGGATTTTTGATGAAATTTTAGTCTTCCCATGCTTCCTCCTTGAAAACAGCTTACAAATGTATGTACTGCCAAAAGGGATAGCATGTTGAAGGTGAATTCTAAACAAACTGGGCTATCGTTGTATTAGGTATTAGAAGAATTAATACATTTCCTTAACCAGGGACTTCCCTGAGCCAGTAGTCCTTGAAGGGAAAATTAATCAGGATACTTGGGGACATTGCCAAATTGGCAAGAAAACCCAAAGTCCAAATAATAGTATGAAAATTACTAACAGCCATCATGGGGAGAACAGATTGGAAAATTACTAACTTTGCAACTTTCGTATTAAGCGTTATGTGGATAGTTTCATGCAGTGCTTGATCTGTGGAAAACCACTTTGTGCCCAGTGGTGTGTAATCCTGAAATCCTGAAATAAGTAAGCAGTGTCTCTCCTATGTGTGCAATGATGGCGCACTGGGCAACATGTTTGCTTTTCAGACAGCAACGTGAATAAGTGTGATTATGAAGTGAGGGGTATTTTTCTCTGGTAAGACAAGTCTTATATACAAGTCTGGTAAACAGACATGGTCAGATATTTGAGTTGAGTCTCTGATTGCAACTCAGTGCCTTCCATTTGAAAATTGGCAGATCATGTATTTATGTCAACTGAAATTGAAGTCTCAGCTATTCAAAAAAATTGGTTATTTTTTCAACAATCTTGACACATTTTCTCAGATTCCTTCATCGCAGTGGAAAGCACGACTGTGTGCTCTTTGCTATTCAGAGCACTGTGTTTAGCCAATGCATCTCAACATATAAACTTATTTGCCATAACTTGAGTCAGCCCTGCGCTGCGTCCTCCCCATGCCCTAGTTTCAGCCCAGATGGGGTTAATAGCACACTGAGGTTTGATTGGTGCTGAGCAATGGGGTGCGTGCCTGTGGTCAGGCCAGGCCACTTGGTGGGTCAAAGCTGCTGCTGTGATGGTAGGGCAGGGGCAGCTGCAGCTGCAGGACCAGGACGGGCTGGGCCAGGTGTATGCTGGCCATGGCTTGGACCTGCCTGCTTTGAGTCTTGTTGCAAGAGAAACCTATGCTAGAGTAACTGTAACAAAGGAGTTGCCCAGTGCAGATCACAGCACCAGCAATCTGACATCAGCACAAACATGGTGTGAAATGAACTGTAAGAACTCTGGCTGTAGTGGACAGGCAGAGAATGAACAGAAAGAGACAGCAATTTTTTTTTCCTTTGGTAGAGAGCGCCTTGCTCTTGCTTTACTTGCAATGTTTCTTAGCAGCCTGGGATCCTCTCAACTCTCTTGAGCTGTAGCAAGACCAGGGGCGCACCTGTATGTGGGCAGTGGGAGCTGCGCAGCTTGATTTCCAGAGGGGAAGAAGGCCAGGTTGCTGTGATAACTCCTTTCCCTCCCTACAAATGGCTGACATAAGTGTCCATAGTTTGTAGAGGACTTAAATTAACTCCTTTGGTTGACCAAAACACTAACGTGGTCAGATGCATAGTTCCCTCTTCAGATACCTTTGTTTAATTGGCCGAAGCAGAAAGGGGACACGTGGGGTTTTTAGATGAGAGATAGTTTTTTCAAATGTTTCTTTTTCGCTTGGTAAGCAGTATAAAACCAACACACCCACTCAGGGAGGGGCAGCTTTGCCAATCAAGTCAGCAAAGAACAGTGTTGAACAGATCATAATTATCGCAGGGAACCTCGGGGAAGGGAACAGACCCATTTTCCTGATGGCTGCCTATGAAGGGATCACAAAGAAGGAAAGATCACTCCATGTTTATCTTCTGTCCCCTTAGAAATGTTGTTTAAGGACAGGTATTGGGAGAGGGACTGGAGGGAATAAGAAATAAAGTAAGATTGTTAAAGCTGTCAAGTTTGGCTGTCAGAGTTATGGTAGCAAATGCTGAAAACAACATTCACCAGCTAACATGCAGCTTTCCCAAAGTACTCTGAACTAGAAGGAAATTTTCCACTAATGCTCTGGAGCTGTGGACCAGACCTAAGCACATCTCTGGGAGTTGCTGGCATTTCACCATGTGCTTTGGCTGTGCTTGGCCTCCTTGTTGCATTATTTCCCACTGGTCTGATGCAGATTAGAAGACAGATAATAAAGACAGTTTATTATTTGATAGGCAGTAGAACTGCTTTGCCTGCAGCATTTGAGTTTGGCTTGGAGTTGCTGAGCTGAATGTCCCAGCTGTGGAAATGGATGCTTATGCCCTAAGCAAAGGTTGTTCCCTACTTCCCCACCCAATAAGATGCAGCAGCCTATGCTAGTTTTATTTTGTCTTGATATGGCCAGAGATAGAGAGCTATGTGGAAAAGTACAGATTGTATTTTACCTTCCTGTGAATTTATGGCTGGAAGCTGACAATGGCTTGGCAGCCCATTGGCTTCTCTTGCACAGGCTGGGCAGTGTACATTTCTCCACATCACCTCAGCTCTGACCTGAGCTGACCTGACCTGGAGAGACAATGTTGCTGTTCATTCCTCCTTGCTTATCTTGGTGGCCTGTGGAGGGGGCCATGTGCTATCAGGGCAGCTCCAGGTGGTCTCTTGGTGGGTGAGACCAGCAAAGACTTGTCAGCCTAAGCTAGTGTGAACTTGGAAGTACCAATACTTCCCAGATAGGTGCCAATGTCTATAATGCAGTCACTGCGCTCCCTTTCTCACTCCTCTCCACACATATGCTGTGAACCAAACCCTGAACTTTTAACCCTGTTCTTGTTCCATTACAGTGCAAAACCAGGGCCTCTGATGCAAACCAAGTGAATGCGTCCCTGCTCTTGTTACAAATGTCATATTTACTTGCAATGGGCTAGTAAATGCTTCACTATTTCATTACCAGAAACACACTGTTGTCAGCCAAACCAATGCAGTGATGCAGCAAAGCGTTTCAGCAAAATAAATGAAATGATGAGGAAGCGAAGCATAAGCACAGCTCGGGCAGGTTTCTCCCCAAAAAGGTGTTTCAACACTGTGCTCCGTGTTTCCATCCAAAGTGGAGCCCTTTGAATTGTGTGAGAACAAAGCCGTGCAGGACACTGCAGGGAGGCTGCTCTCAGGCAAACACCAGTGCTTTGGCCCCACAAAGAGATGTGAACTGAAGGGAGTGGAGGCACAGTCTCTATAAAGAATACGCTGCTTTTGTGAGTCAATCCCGGAGGAATGAAGTTTTAATTTTATCTGCATTTGGCTGAGCTGCCAGCCTTTATCCATGCGGCCCTTGGCCTGTGCCAGTGGTAGGCTTGCTACCTGGCCCAGGACTGCAGTTGTAGAGGTCTCAGGGCTCGACCCTTGTTCCATGGGCCTGCTGGTAGCCTATGAGTGGCCCTATTCTCTTTCTGCCTGATAACTGCAGCCCTCCTTGGAATGTGGCTGGTGGAAAGGTGCCTGTACAGCTCTGTTGGTACATTATGGTAAGGCTTATGAGTCTTGGTCAGAATTTCACTGCATCTGGTGTGCATCTGGTCCCATCGCTACCTACAGCTGCTGGACAGGGGACTGAGTCAAGGAGGGTGCTGGTCTCTTCTCTCAGGTGACAAGTTAATCATAGAATCATTGGAGTGGAAAGGAAGGGACTCTTGAAAGGCCTAGTCCCACTCCCATACAATGAATAGGAACAACTACAGCTCCATCAGGTGCTCAAAGTCCCTCCAGCCTGACCTTGGGTGTCTCCAGGGATGGAGCATCCACCACCTCTCTGGCAATCTGTGACAGTGCCTGACAGCCTGTATTGTCAAAAAAAAACTTCTCCTTATCTCCTTATATCCAAGCTAAATCTCCTCTTTTTTAGTTTGAAGCCATTTCCCCTTGTCCTATCACAACAGACCCTGCTGAAGAGTGTGTCCTCTTGGAGTGCCCCTTTATATGCTGAGAGGATAGGATGTGAAGTAACAGCCTCAAGTAATGCCAGGGGAAGTCTAGATTGGGCATTAGGAAAAACTTCTTTGCAGAGAGATAACCTCTGAGAGAGGGGAACAAACATTGAGATGGGCCGCCCAGGCCAGCGGTGGAGTCTTCATCCCTGGAGATATTTAAGGGTTATGCGGACTAAGGGAATATGACTTAGTGGTGGGACTTTGTAGGTGAGGTTAATAGGTGGTCTTGGTACTGGAAGTCTTTTCCAGCCTAGATGATTCTGTGATTCCATTATCATAATCAACAAATTCTAGCCCTTTATCCTGCAGGGTCTGCGTTGGCATCACTTGCTTAGCAGTGAAGGAACTGCTGGAAAGTGAAGGAGAATCATTTGCAAAGTGAAGCTGCTGGGTTTGTGTGCTTTGGGCCTGTGACAAGAGAGGTGAAACTCTGCTGCTACCCCATATACCATGGAGTCTTTCCTCTCCTGGTCTGTGCTCCCAGGCCACTTTCAGCATAGTCATCCTGCAGATGCTATTTGACTGGCAGGCTTGTCCAGATTCTGGAGCAGCATCATTCAATAAGGAACTGCAAGGTCATGCAGCCGCTCAGCCGGCCCTTAATCTTTCTCACAAGCTTGCCAATCCCTACATTTGATGCTGGCAAATGCTTCTGCACTTAGAAAGCAGAATCTTGTGGAACTTTGGTGTGAAGATGGCTGGGAATTGTCTTCCAGCTTACATGCACTCCAGGCTATGTGTTTGCTCTCTGCCAGGGAACTTACATACACCTCCTCACCTTCCCTTTTGCGTGAGAGCAAGAGCAACCTGCCAGGCTGTTTGAACAGACACCTAGCAGAGAAGTGCTGAGAGCCTATATCGAGAGATCTTTTTATTTATTTATTTTTTATTTAAAGCATCTGTGGTTAGCACACAGTGAGCATCAAGATAGTCTTTCAGAGCTTGTGAGCTGAGTTGTGCTAGCTTTGTCCCAGCCTGTGTGCTAGAGACCCTCTCACTGCTTTTTTTGGTAGTTTACCGTTGAATATGAATACAGAAATCCTCAATCTTTTAAAACACTTGCTCCCTCCCCCCCTCCCTCCCAAACTAACCAAGGTTTAAAAGTAGCATTGTGCCTAAGCAGAGACAGCAAGACCTTTTTCCATCCTTAGAAACTGAAATGGCTTGCCAAGGCAGCCATGTTTGTTTTTTGTTTTTTTTTTTTAAGGCAAGGAGAAGTGTTTCCTCTTCACTTGTTAATTACAAAAGAAAATCAGTCAAGGAGAGCCTCTTAAAAAAGTCTGGCATTGAAGGAAAGAAAGAAAGAGAAGAAAAGGCCCTACCTTTACTCTGTAGCTGGCTGACCTGACTCACAGCCACAACCTGAAATTGATTTCCTTCAGATTTTTGTTTCCACATCTTTCCTATTTTTTTTTTTCTTTTTCCTCTCAGTCCAGCCCTGGCAGCTTCTGAAGGGATGACAAAGCCCTGTATTGTGCCCCCCAGGAGAAGACAGCTTAAAAACTAGGTGTCAGGCATTGACTTATCACAGGTAGTGCTCATGAAGCAACTCATGTTGCCCTCTCTGGCAAGTGGCTGCGGTGACTTTCATTTCTGCTTTACCTCAACCCCCTCAGAGGCAAGTGTTTCCTTAGCCTAGTTTCTGTCTTTGCCATATATTTCTCTGGGAAGAAGCAGAGATCAATTTCAAGTGTTTGCTGCATGGTCTGTCCTTGCAGAATACTTGAAGAGCTGAACAGTTTCATGCTGGGCTTCACTGTGCTTGGGGAAAGATTTGCAGGTTTGCTCTCAAATTGTGCCTAGCGAGGAACCATTTGATAAATTTTTCTGGGGAAAAAACATAATAGCTTCGCTGGGCACTGCAGCATTCTGGTCTTCTTGGATTTGAGGAGCTGGGGATATAGGGAGTTTCCCAGGAGAGTTCACGTTGTCCGGCATAGCAGGATAAATCATGCCAGCATCTCTTGGGCTGTATTCTGGCACCTTTCAGTTATATTAGCTGCAGGATGATTAAGATTCCTACTGGGACATTTTCTTTTTAGCTACAGGGCATATAAAATGATTTAAAATACCTCTGTACACCATGGTGGGTAAGAGAAGCTTGAGATCATTTCCTTCATTGCTTATTGAATGATCGCAGACACTAGATTCAAATAGGCCTATCATTGCTGCCTCTTTTTATTATTAATTGGACGGGGTCCTGGGCAACCTGATCTGAATGTGTACGTTTGGTGGCCCTGCTAGGCAGAGGGGTTGGAACTACATGATCCTTGAGGTCCCTTCCAACCCGGGTGATTCTGTGATTCTGTGATTCTGTGATTCTGTGATTAATTACAGTAGAAATTCCTTGGTCCCCAGGAGCTCCCAAGCTCTCACATTGCCTCTTGTCATCTTCAGAGTTTAGAAGAGTTGACAGAACCAATTCATCTTCTTGAGACTTCTCAGAGGTGTGTGAGCCGAGTCCACAATGTGAGCTCCAACTTTAGCCTAATCATTTGAATATCCTTCTACTAAAAAAATAAAAATTAAAAAAATTTAAAAAAAGTTTATAGTCTCCCTTTGAGTGCAAACTGATTAGTGCTTTGACTGAATTCTAGCACACTGACTTATTTGGCTCATGAAACCATTTTCTCTAATTAATATTTAATGGGATCATTTAGCATGTTCGTGTAGTATTATTAACGGTGTTATTTGGTTATTATGCATACACTCGACACTATTTAATGGGAGTGAGTGGGAAGAAGTGGGATTCATTCTTCCTGCCATCCAAGCAAAGGGAGGCACTGAGGAGATGCTCTGGAGTGTTGTGTGTGTACTTGCACAGTCTTTAAATGCACATCAGAAGAAAGGAATATCTGCAGACTTAAGCATACAGGCTGGTACGGCTGTGACTGAAGTTGCGTTATGCCCGTCGCCTGGCTTGTGGCCCTGTAACTCCCTTGTTTTATGTAGGGCAAAAGCTCCCGGGGTGGGGCGGGATGGGTGGAGTGCAGGTTGCAGCCTGGATCTGATACTCTTTAGAAATGTGGTTGAGAAGCTCAGCCACGAGAACATGGCCTTCATTGCAAGGCCTTTCCCTTCCATGCCTCCTTCTAAATGCTCCATCACTCAGATTGCTCAGACCCCTCTGCACACCCAGTCACTAGCTGGAAACAGCTTCTGATGTCCAGGTGTAGCTGCAGTACCATGGCAGCAGCCAATTACTTTTTGCTTTTGAGCATGGAAGGGGTGAGATGCAGGGACACATGTATGTTTGTAAGTTATTGTGGATCTGGGAGGCAGGAAAGAAAAATAAAATGAAAAAACACTGAGATGGGGAGGGAAGAGAATTGCTAGCATGGATTCTTAAAGAAGGAGTAAATTCTTTCCACTTGGTGTTTTGAGCTTGAGACAGTAGTGAGAGCTTGGTCTGAACAGGGTAATTGTGAAACTCCCTGATCTGCATTTATACTGCTCTTAGTCTTAATAATCTCAAAGGAGGCTACAGCTGAGGGGAAAAAGAGAAAGGGAAGTAGTAAATGTAGGCAAACTGCCATTTGCTCTAGGGTATCAGGAAAGCGGAAAAACTTGTTGAATGCACATTGTCACACATTTTTCTCTGGATGCTTGTGTTAGCTCCACAGCAAACATGCAGTTGCGTTGATCATTACCAGCCTCAAAGAGATAGCATTTGCCTTTCCCAGGGAGAGAAGCTTGTAAAAGCACGCTATTGTTAATGTGTGTGCAGAGCACTTGCACAGAAACTGGAGCTCCCGGTTTGTGCAGGCCGGAAGGCACTGGGATGGCGCTGCTTTGGGCAAAGGACGGTTGTTGTGTTGCCCCCCCAGATCCTGCACACAGCTGCCAAGGGAGCATCAGAGCATCCTTGCACGAGGCACTAATGAAAATGGGTTTGTGTATAGTTACTGCAGCTGCTCATAGCTTGACAGGAGCAGTGGGCAAGTGCAGGAGACACGGTTTACTGGTGTCTTGTAAAAGTCATCTGGAAGAAAGTGGTAAGGATAGGTAATGAGAATAAACGGATACATCGCACCTTCTGTGTGATATAAAAATTTATTGAGGAGTACGCTGGCTCTTTCCTAAACCAGACTTTTTTTCACTTCTGTATAAGCCCTAAGCTAGTAAGCCTGCCCTGGAGAGAAATCCAACAGTTACAGAGAAATCGGTGGTGGAAATTCAGTTAAGAGAGGTGATAGCAAAAGGAATATCTATGGAAATGTAAAACGGATTCTGGTTATGCGACCTTTGGGAAAAAAGCGAAGGTTGGATCACTTATTTCCCTACTTTTGTGGGAGACTGCTTTCTATTTTAAAACATCTGAAGTGGTATCACTGACATGCCAGCAGACTTTCTTCTTTGTTTACAGTAATTTGTTCCTTAGTCACCGAGGTCATTACATTCTGAAGATGGTATTTGAATTGTTTAAAAGCATTTTTATTTCCTTCCGTTGGAGCTGTGTGCCAGTCACTGCTCCCTCCTGGTCATGCTGGTTTTCGTTTGTGCAGTGTCATGTGTGCAGCCACTTCCACCCTGGTCCAGATTCCTTTCCTTTTGGCACTTCCTATGTTCCAGCAGGTCCTCTGCAACCAGGATTTGGCAGAAAACAGGATTTGAACCTCTCCATGTGTACACAACACTTAAACGTTATGCTTGCTAATCCTATAGTAACCTGGGCTCTTTGTACTGCGATGGAAAGTGAAATACTGCTAAGCAGTTTAGGATCCCATCTAATTAGGTGAGGTGGCAACTAAGGGCAGGGAACAGCCGTGCTCTCATGGTTGGAAGGGAAAGAAAGACCCCAGCTTTTCAGCCAGGCCAAGCTGGCATGTCCCATCACCTCTAATAAGAGAGATGTGGGCGCCTGCTTCAGGCACAAAGGTTTAGGCAGGGGTGAAAAGCCCAAATGAGCTGTCACCAACTTATTGCTGACAGGATACTAGATAAGCCACACTAATACTGTGTACTTTGTACTGCCTTGTGCCACTCCTGCCAGTTTATGCCTATTGCTACAGGGAGGTTCAGGACTGCAAACAGGATGTTTGCCAAAAATGCCTGAAACACAGCCTGGCTGTGGGAGTAATTGGGGAAGGGGTGGTGGGGATCACAGACATTTACTATGTTCCTGCCCAGTCTTCATTTCCACTGCAGGTTTTAGGAGTGGCATCCGGCCTGTTACTTTCTGAGCTGGCTACTGAGAAGTGTGACCATAAGGAGAAAATTACTTCCACTGGTTTACCATTGGCAGTATTTCTCAGGCTGTTTTCTTCTCAAATATATTTAGCTGGATTCAGGCTAGCTTGCTTCTTCCTTTATCTTTGTAATGTTCTGTTTTAAAGGCACTGATTCAGGTAAAACAGTTCTGGATTTAAGGAGGAGACTGTAAGTCATGGTGATGAAATGAGAATTGCAACAGATAGAAAGTACTAAAAAATAAATTAACGTATTAATCTGAGGATGGAAGCCTCTGCTTCAATCATAACATTCTTACATACGAAGTGAAGAAGCTTAGTTCCTCAAAATGTTGCTTGGTAATTATTACTTAGCTGACTAACATGTTCCCTGCTGGGGGACGTATTGGACAACAGGCAGAGCATCATGTTATAAGGAGGCAGTAACATGGAAATCTGCCTTGTGGTGGCTCTGAACTTCTTCATGCTGCTGGAAAACGTTTTTCCAAACTGCTACCCAGTTGGTAAAAGAGGGAGTGGCTGTTTGGAAGGGCTCTTTGTTTTAGAGATACGGTTGAAAAGATGCAAGATTGCACTTTTTTTTTTTGCTTTTTTTTTTTTTTGTGGATTCTGTTGGTTTCCTTTAGCTAAGAATTGAGTTCAGGTTTGCTGCAGCTTTTCCATTGGCTTCCTTTGTTACTTGATCACACAGCAGTAGACAAAGGCCAGATATCCTGAGATTTTATTAGATACTTCAAGCAATCTTTGCCATCATGCAAAGCGTACTGCAGGACTGGTGAACTGGTAGTTGTTCTCCAGGTGGCCTGATTTTTCTTCACTGATGCATGATGGAAATGATTCCTTTATTTCCTTTTCAGCTCAAATATCTTTTTTGTGAGCTCTGTTGTCCCCCTCCTCCTTCAAAGAGCCATGAGCTTTTACAGGCTTTGAAAGTAAGTCGTTTTACTCTGCAGCTCTACTACAGAGATCTCACTGGCACCAATATTTCTTTTTAATCAGACCTGAGCCACAAAATGGCATTGCTGGCCTGCTCAGGTCCATCTGTCTGGGTCTCAGCCTTTAGATGAGGAGTAGAACTGTAGTGAGGTCATTCTAATTTGTTATGCTTTTCAGGCATCCCTTCAGCTTGATTTCCTCAAGGAGAATTTAATTTTTGCCAGCACTGAAAGAGTTACAAAGTGATCCTATCCATGAGGTGGTCCCCAAGCCTGACATATAAAGGCTTATTTGTACATGGCTTGTGGCTGCCCTGTTTCTAAGGCTACGCTCTGCTCCAGAGGAGAATCCTGTGTCTCTTTTGACTGTGAACGTGCTCAGAAGTGTTTTGTTTGTTTGTGTTTTGCAATCCAGTAGCAGTTGAGGCAACATCATTTTGAGGTAGTATTGCAGAAGGCTGAAAGGAAGCAACATCTGCTGGAACGTCTTTTAAGTGAGACTGAAAAACTTGCTAGCAATCACTGCATTTTTCATGTTTTAGGGTTTTTTTATTTTGTTTAGTGTGTTTTTTTTTCCCACTTTTAACAACTGCTTTTTTAAATTATTATTTTTATTCTCGATGTTTTGGGGGATTCAAAAGTCACTGTTTCCAAGGGTACTTAGAAGCTGCACTTGCACTGAAAGAGATAGCTGACCTGCATATGCTGCATATGCTGCATATGCAGGGATATACGTAGTGTTAGCAAAATCTGGCTAATCTGTTATTTCCAGTGTTGCATCATGTCCTTTCAAATAAAGAAATGTCTGTCCCCAGAGCACTGACTAAAGCAGCACTTGTCTATATAAATAACATTCAGAAATTGCTGCGAGGGGTCTTGCTGGATCTGTAGGTCTTACGTTGATGTAATACTTAAATATAAATTCATTAGATTTCGTAATCATTGATTGTTTTGATCAGATGAAGCAGATGAAAGGAGTGGGGCAATAGGAGATCTAGTTATTTTCAAGCTGTGTCTGTATAACATAACTTCACTTGTATCATCATTAATTGCTTTCAGGTGACAGCTGGAGCAGCTTTAACCAGGAGAGATGTAGGTCAGTAGTCCCCAAGTTCACTTGCTGTTGAGCTTGTTTATTAGCTCCAGGTTTTTTATTGTTGAGGCCAGAGGTTTAAATTTGCATTGATGAAATTAAGAGTGAAAGTACTGTAACTTTTCATCAGAGCTTCAGTGCTCTGACCTACATCGGCTTCTCTGCTCTCTGTCATCTCTCTAGCAGCTGCCTAAAGGCCTACCAAAGCCTGGTGGGTCCAGGGAGACACTGCTTTCATCACCTCTTATAACCATAACAATTCTTAGCATTACGTAGGTGCGTATCAAAGGGATATAATGAGTTTAGCCAAGCTTCCCATTGGAGAGGAAGCTTCTCTGACTACATCAGCAGCCATGAAGACTCAAGACTCTTAACAGGGCCAAGGATGGTCATTATTTTGCCAGTACATTCCTATCGGTCAACTTGTAGTTATAATGCTGTAAATATTGGGCCATTATAGTAATTATTTATGGTCAGCATCAGCAGTGAGGTCAGATGCTTGCCTGTCCTTAAGGAAGAATGGAGATGCTGGAGATATGTACATGGACTCTAGCAGAGGCTGAATGCTGTCACCTGGGATATCAATAGAATGTGAGGACATCCAGCCTGCCAGGCTGAGATTTCCATTGCTGTGCTAGGCAAAGACACCCAGAAGACTGCCATCACTGCAAGCACACTGCCATCACTGTTCACAGCACAACTTAGAAGTGGAGGAAGTCTGGGACAGAGCCCAGGATAAAGCTGATTTGTCTTCAGGGATAATAAACTTCTGGCAACTGGTTTCAATGCCCACAGTTCTGGGGATTTTGTTTTCTGCATTGCTTTCCACTTGAAGAATAATTTTTCTCTCATGACATTGCAGATATTTATGATTGTAGCTTACATGCTTTAAGGGTTTGTAGTTTCTTTCATTAAGCTTATAAGATTATAAAGACCAAGGGATTTCATATTCTTCACAGTTGAATTTGACTACTCTATCTAAAACATTTGTCCATGAATTTTAACTTCATTTTAGCACCTTTACACCTCCCTAACATTTCCTCTACAAAAGGAAAGCAAATTATAAGGTTTCCCATTGTTGTTTTCTTCCCTAGCTGCATTCACTTTAGTTTGTGTCTGATAAGGAGGATGTGGCCCCTCACTCCCTGACCTTACCTCCTCAGGAGCAGTGCCCACACAGGCTGGTGATGGGGAATGAATCTGTAGGCAGGCACCCAGCTGGATCACAGATGCTTGTGATTTTTGCGGTAAGCCACAAAAAAAGTTCAGTTCCCTTTAAACCAGGCTGCTTTTCCATGGATTTGAGCCTGTGGATTGAGGATGCAGCTTCTGGATATTGATAATGCCATAAATGTGTTGATGGATATAAGATCCCAGTGAAAAGGCAGCTGTGGGGATAGTGGACCCTGCCTGGAACTTGTTCTCTGACTCCTCTTCTCTTGCCCCTGGCAGAGGGGTGCATGGGGAGTTGCCCTGGCTGCTGGGATGGACAGCCTTCACATACCCCGCAGTGCCCCTCACAAGGGAGTTGAAGGTCTGAGCACTGCTTGAGAGGCAAGATTTGGAAATCAGATGATCATTCTGAGATGTATCCCTGTTTACACTCCAGTAGCCTGTGACGTCAAAGAGCGTCATTGGTGAGTCACCTATCCGCATGTCTGACTCGTCCTGGCTGCTCTAAATATAAATGTCAAAAGATGGTTAGGCTGTAGGAGTAAATTGGTCTGTGTTGCCATGTGCATTTCAGGCTGGTCTTCGTCTTCTGCATTTCACTTTTTCTCCATTATAAGGGCTGATTTGGTCAATGGGAAACAAAGGCAGCAGCTCCAGCTCTCAGACCATGTTTCCATGCACACATCTGATACATCACATCTTTTTGTGCTGGCTCTGTCAGGGCTGAATCTGAGAAGAGGGAGAAAATGGGTTGCTTTGACAGTGTTTCTGAAGTAGACACCCTGAGAGACTGAAGCATTTTCACACTTTTTTTTTTTTTTTTTGTACATGCAGAATGTACAATACTTAAACAAGCCTCCAAGAGAAAGTTCCTTTGCTAAAGCTGCTAGCCACTGCTAGTGGACCGCAGTCATGGAGATGCTTGTGTGATTTATGCTGCTCTAGCAGAAATGCTGTGTCACAGCCTAAACCAGTGATTGAGCACCTGGTGGGAAGGCAGGACCAACCCAGGGGAGCTCAGGTGCATGCAAGGTGCCTGTGGGACCAGAAGAGGTAGAGCCAGGATCTGCTCCTTCCCAGACATCATTTAAGCGCTTGCTGCATTTGGGCTTGTCCTTATTTGCTACAGCTGAAGACTTTGCTACCCCAGTATTAGCACTGTACTTTCCATCACGTTATGGTGTTACAGTTGTTTTAGGCTCTCAAGGTTGAAGTTTCAATAATAAACACAACTGGTTTCTCTGTTGAAAGCTGGGAGAAGCAGGTAAGGAAGGTGTCATGTCTTTCATCTTACTAAGCATTTGGGTTTTTTTGTATGTGTATGTTTCTTTTTAGTGAAATGTGTGTTTTTTGTAAAGTAAACAAAATGTTGATGAAGAATGCCACAAGAAAAACATCAGGACCCTGAAATTGCCTCTGCTTTGGCTACTGGGATTTTTTTTTATTTGTTGCCTTTAACTGCTTATGCAGAAGTGGTAATGAATTTAAGAATGAGCTCTGTGTGTGGAAAGTAAGTAGATCTTTATAAAAAGCATGTCTAAAAACCTATGGAAGGTAAATCGAAGTAGATAGCCCTGCTTCACTTTACTGTACCCCTGCTGAGTGCTGTAATAGGGCTAATTCTGTGTTACCTTATAGAGAGTAATTCAAAGATCAACGAAGGTTGTCCTTTCTGTATTTCTGTGAGAATTTCCTTAAACATTAAAGAAAATTCTTTGAAAGTATTAAATTTTATATATCTATATCAGTTTCCTCATTAGTATCAGAAAGCTCTATAACAGTGAATAAGAATAAGAAATCAGAATAAGAAAGTGACAACAGTACATCTGGGCTGCAAACACCTTGTTGGAGGCACTGCAGTGTTTAGAGTAATCTCACTTCCACTTCACATTACAGATGCCAGAATGGCTCGTGCTGCTGTATGTGAGACTCATCACGAGGCCTTGGGCTGTTATTTTTACATGTTATGTCATTTCTTCTCTTTTCAGTGTTCTTAAATCACTTTTTTCTGCCTCTTTCTTCTCAATTTTGCTTCTTTTCCTTCTCTTCTTTCCTGTTGCCTCTAACAGGCAGCAAATCTAATGAAGGGCGTAAGCCTCTGGACAGTGTATAAATATGCAAACCTTCTATAAAAAATAAAATCTCTGATTTACACAATGCAGAGGGTCAGTCAAAAACTGTAGGCTGTGTTCCAGCTGAAGGTAGTACCTGCCCCTGCTTTAGAATTTTTATGAGACAGTGACTGAAGTGCTTTGTGCAGCGTTGGCAGCCTGAGTCTATTAGCATGCATTTAGGTGAGGGGTGCCACCTGCGTTTTCAGCCTTTCCGTTTTCATAGGAATGTCCAGATGGAGCAGGGCATCTTACAGCTCGTCTAGAAAATTCCTCTGCTTCCCTTCTGGGGGAACAAGCTGGCAACTTTCTACAGCAAGACATGAAGTTGTATTCAGTATAGAAAGTACTTAGTCCCTGAAGTCTGAAAATGTAGGAAGGTGGGAGACAACTGTGAGAAACAGACATGTCAGAAAAATGTGGAGGATTTGGCAGCCTTGTCTTTATGTCTGCTGTGTTACCCTGAAGAACAGTGTTGACTACAAACACATGAACATGCTAGCATTGAATTTAATGGATGTGAGTCTGCCAGAGTTTCTTGGGGTTTGGATTTTTTCTAAGCTTCAAGGTTGTTGTTATTGTTCTGCTTTACTTAGTGTCTCTACAGATAGCAGTAATGAAAAGTTGCAGTGCTGTTGAATGAACCCAATATTCTGTCTTTAAAAAGCCTCATTTGGTATGAGCTCTCTTTGACTGAAAGCGCATCAGATATAATTGACTGCTGTGAGATTGCTGTTGCTTTGTATCTCCAGTCTAGGAACCAGTCTGTAGTTATGAACCTCTCATGAATGTTTATAACAAAATTATTGCTAGGAGGCTGGGTAATATCAATCTAATTCTTTTTAACAGATTAATAAGAGTACATACTTCTGCAATTCCTTCATAACTGTATCACTTGGACTAACCAGTCCTTTATCCACTATTATGCTGCAGAGTGTGGAAAATTCTAAGACCTTTGGCTGACAGAAGTAGGAGTTATCAAAAGTCATTAGGAGTCATCAAAAATAAAAATAAAATGCATTCGAAGTCAAACTAATCCTCATTCAGTATTGTTCTTCTCTCTGTAGGAAATAAGTGTTGCCTCACTCCTTGTCTGAAACAGCTTCCAGCTGCTCTCTGCATCACATAATGCAAGCAGTCACACCTCATGTGTAGTACTGCCAGCACCAAGCTGTGTGCAGTGGGAATGCTGTTTGCAGTCACTGCAGACAATGCTGAACTCATTAAGAAGCTAGTAAAGTGACCTAAAATTAATCTGTTCTAATTAGTGTAATCTGGCTGTTGACCTCATTCAGCTGACTGAACTCACAAGAAATAATGTCAGTAATAAGGACTAAAATGAAATATCACTTAGTGTGAATTATTATGGTGTATCTTGCGAGGAAGGAAGAAGTCCAGTACAGTTATGAAGACCACAGTGTTCCTCTTTTCTGTGTCAGAAGGGACGTGAGATCTTGTTGCTTGCCATCACCTTTCCTGGGATATTGATAAAATAGTTGGCTTTCTTGAAAGTTTGTGTGTGTCTTTCCTTTAGGGATTCAGAAAGAGCCAGCACCTCCTGATGCAAAGCCATATTCCACTGATATTATTGTATATAATTATAGCTTTTGTAGAAAAGAATCTGCTCCTAAATATAGCCACCCAGTCAGGCCACCATTAGAGCTGTATGTTAATGGTGTTTTACTCTGCGTAATATAGTGATGTGTGGGAAAAAATCCCAGACTGAGTTCATTTCTGACATCCAGTGGTTGATTTGCAATGAATTGTAGTACCAGAGTTCAAATGCTTGCTGATTATTGCTGAGTCGGGCTACTGTCAGGCATTTTAAAAAATAGGGCTTGCAGTTAAACCAGTATCACTGAAGTTCCTCACTGCAGAGCCCTGCGTGACCTTTCAGCACATTCACTGGAGTTCCCACAATGGCAATTGTAAGCAAGGCATGACATAGCATCATTGCAGCTTAATGGGGCTATTGACTTCTTGCATCTGGCCCTGGTGGGAGAACCATCCTGCCTGGAAATGTTCAAGATCTTTAAGCATTTCGTAGTAAGAAACAGTGGGAAACAAAATTGCTAAGTACCAGGAAATAGGATATGAAAATAACAAACAAGTCACAAAGCCTCATGAAGCACTCACCTCGTGCTGGTAGAAGGTAGAGGTCTGCATGAGCTCTCTAGTGTCTGTTCTGATCTTCACAGAAGATCTGTCTTTGTAAACCGAGAAAGACAGCTAAATGTGGTTGTCCTTTTGGGCAGAACTACCCCAGGATCAATTTTGCTTGAAGTAATACCTGGACCTATGTGCCGTTGTGTAGATTCGTACAGGAACAGAAATCTCCACTAGGCTGTGGCAATGTCTTCTGCAGAGTTTCCTTTCAAGGAAACATATAAGTACTTGGTACTTATGTCCAGCTGTGACTCTGCTATCTATCTGATACTAATTCAGTTCTTAACAGGTGTTTTTTTTGTTTGTTTTTGTTTTGCAGGAAGAAATCTTTTCTATTTTCAGCACTGTACGCTGCCTTCATATTTGGTGGTCGGCACCTTATGAATAAACGAGCAAAATTTGAACTGAGGAAACCACTAGTGCTCTGGTCCCTGAGCCTTGCTGTCTTCAGGTAGGCATTCCTTCTCATCAACTGCTGTCAACAGTAGTCTCTGAAAAGGGTTTTGGTTTTGTGAAGTTTAACGGCAGTGCTAGTATGGCAACAAACTTGCCCAGAAGTGGCCTTTCTTTAGTGCTGCTCCCCAAGGTTATGTCCTGATCCAGTCCTCACAATTTAAATGGTCCCCTTTGACTTGCCAGATCATACAGCATTCAGAGAGGGGAGAAATCAGCACTATTCTTGGAGAGCAAAGGTGAAAAAGAAAGGGAGGACGGGAGAAAAAGCATGAGTCATTGAATCATTTGCAATAAATTTACCATGCAAACTACAAATGGAAATAAATGAATTAAGACGCCAGTCTTGTTCTGATTTGCTAGTTGGCATTACATTTATATGGCTGCATATATGGAATATTTAATTGAGGTTCTGACCTCTATTACAGTGAGATAAACCTGGGCCACTGTGACTGAGATCGGAATTTGGTTTCTGGTTATTCCATCAGAAGTGAAGAGCTTACAAATACAGCAAATGGGTGGCTCCACAGCAAAAAGGCTCTGTTTTAGTGATGGACTGCTCTAGATGTGTGTTTCTTGTATATCACTGAGTATGGGGAAATCAGGTTCGCATTCTTGATAATTTACTCTACATAGTATAGAAAAATTTGTAAACAAATATCTAACACTGATACCAGTGTCTTTTTCTAGTATCAGTATAATAATTACTGATTTGAATAGTTCACAAGTACAGAAAGCATGTTTGTGTACTGAGCAGCCATGAGGGTTGAATTATTTTTCACAAGATGGGAGTATTTTAGGCTGAGAGTTTCTAAAGATTAAATCAAAGCAGAAATAGAGAAGTCTGATTATTTTGCCTTCTTATGTTTATTTCCTTTCTTCTCAGAATCCACACTGGCATTTCCTAAAACTCTGGCGAGGAAAAATAAATTACATTTTTCACTTATTTCATTCAGCTGGAATGTGCTACCTGTAGAACTTCAAACTACGTTTGCTTGATTTTAATCATTTAAAGATTCCTAAAATAATAATAATAATAAGATAAAAAGCTTTGAGCGTTCTGGGGTAACTTTGAGAGCAATTTCTAACACTGAAAATTTACCTTTTTTGTTTTATGGCATTTGGTGCTGTGCTTCCGTCTGTGTGTCTAACATTTTGTTGTTACTGTACACAATTGTCATCTCTTGGTGAGGTTCAGCAACTGCTGAATTGCTTTTTAGGTGACACGTCATTTGTGAATCAGTTTGTAAAGTGATCTTTAGCCAGTTGGATCCCTAAGTATATATTCCAATTATACTTTGTTATTGAGCATAGCCAGTAGAAAGAAGCTGACGTATGCAGAGAGGTTGTAGTTTATTTCCTGACCTGCAGGCAGGACACACAACTTCATAACTGTGCTTCAAAGAGGGTCACTGGCATGATTTTTAAAATCACGTTGTTTTGGGGTTGACTCTGTGGCTGACATGCACAGTATGGGGCTTGTAAGCAATTTCACTGATTAGTTAGTTCTCAAAAACAAAGCAATGCGGTAATCAACAAATAGCAGTGTGCGCCATGGTGTGAAAGTGCTGTGTAGGTGGACTGAGAACATTCAGACTTTGAAATCAACATGTTCATTACTTGATAGCTGGAGTTTTCCATCGTAACCATATGAAATAGCTAATGCACAGTCTGTAGTAGCTGATGGGGAAGTCTGCGTGAAATCTAAAATGTGGCTTTCACCTTTGTGAAACGTCATGTTGCCAGAATGAACACTCCAGAGTCACTCCCAACTTTATTGACTCTGTAGCCAGCTGTACTAGACTTTGCCATAAACTTTACAAGGAACTTGAGTTTTACTTTCCAAGAGACGTTTTTTCTGGCTCCTTTCATGACGAGGTGTTTCATTTGCACATGCTTGATCTGAAAGATATTTCTGCTTCCTCTGAAGGTGAACTTGGATAGATTTAGATGCTGTTGTTTTACTTATTACAGATCCAGGAAAATACTCTTCAATTTTAAAAAGTCTTCCTCGTTAGCTTTATGGGCTGTTGAAATACTATGATTTTTACAATACCTTTAGGAAATGCTAAGTAATGTACTTCTGTTGTGAGCAGTTATAGTGAGGAAGAAAAGCCTGCCTAGAGAGCCCTCAGTATTTTCCTCAGCCTCAAGGTCAGAGCAAGGCTTTTTTCCAGAGTCCTTGTTTATCTCTCTGCTAGCACTCCTACCATTTTTACCTACTTCAAATATCCTCAGAAATAGTAACACTTAGCAGAGGCTGGAAAAATTGTGTTCTGGACTTAAACAAACAAACAAACAAACAAAAAAAAGCCCATGAAATTGCTTGCCAGGCAATGACATGGCCTTCCTTCACAATGTATCCTGAGTGCCTTGCTCTTGCCAAGATCCTTTAAATGTGGTAGCAGCTACTGTAGGAAACCTGCTACGCCTATAAATAAACAAAACAAGCTACAACACCCTGCTGAGCTTGCTAAGCATTCGGGGAGTTTGGTAAGACTAAGTTTTGTGTCAACACTGGCAGCCAGCAGGATCTGAGAGACAGAAAAGCTGCTTTATTTCCCTTTGGAAGCATCAACTAGTTTCGAACATTTTGTCTCTGGGATAAAGTTACTGCTTCTATGTGAATACCTCTGTGAAGGCAGTGACAATAAATCTTGCTTTTCACTTTGAAACCACTGTGAAAACATGATCTTCTGAAGTCTTTTGCTGATGAATTAGTTTGGGATGTTTTTCTTAGGTTCTTTTCCTTTTCCTTCTGGTAGATTTGTTGATCTGTTTCAAGCACTGAAGACATTGTTTTGTGGCATGACATGATTTCAGTCTTTTTTTTTTTTTTTTCTTCCATTTTATGCGCTTCATCCACAGCCAGTTGTTGTGCACTGAGGTCTTGTGGGAGCAGCTCCGTGGTGTTCTTTGTCAACGGGATCCCACTGTTTGTTTTTCAAATTTATAAGACCCCGAAGAAACTGTTGCTGATTCACCTGCATGTCAAAATGACAGCCATGTATTTAAGAAAATTTCCAAGAGTGAAAAATCTAAAAAAACACGAGTTTGAATTGCTAGTCCTATGTTTGTGCTCCTTTGAACGAGAAGTTAGGATCATTCATTGACACCAAAGTATTTTTTTAGTTAGTGTATATCAAAAATACTATGTTGGCATCTTAAAAATCAGCAAAGCTGGGACCAAGGGTCTCACAGAAGGATGTGTAATCATTAATTTATGGTTTCATTACATCTCAGCTGGATTTTTGTTCTTCTTTTTATGGGCCTTAGAGTGTGTGTGTGGGTAGCAAGGAGCTCACACAAGGGTTTGATTGCCTTACCTTCGCAGAAGACAGTGGCATGGCACTGTTTTCAGTCACTCTCCATCCTTAAAGGGCTCCCAGCAGAAGAATCAGTGTCAGGATGCTGACTAATGATAGCAAAATGTTTTCCTTAAGGAACACAATCCCATCAATAGAAGAGAGAAGGAAACTAAAACATCCATTGTGGTGCAGTTGTATGCAAGGAGGAAGAGAGAAGCTAAGTCTGATTGTGACTGGAGGCATGATTTGTCTTTGTTTGGCCAGACTACTCATTTGTAAAGTTGCTATCGTTATTTGAGGATGTGCAGATTCTAATACAGCTTCAGCTGTGCTTTGTAGCAGAGGCTGATGTCAGTATAGGGTATCCGTATGTCATTCTTCCTGGGAAATACTTTCTCTTCAAGAGGCTGAAATGGTGCGAATGGCCACTAGCTGTCTTCCACAAAGCCTCAGAAATGAAATATTCCAGTAGCAACTTATTTTGTATTTGAAAGACACAGCCAAAGTATCTCACTGGAAGAAGGTTACTCACTTTTCTTTTGTGAGACTGCTGTAATGGATTTGTTTCCACAAACACAGCAGCATTTTGTAGAATCATAGGATCACTCAGGTTGGAAAAGACTTTAAAGATCATCAAGTCCAACCATGACCTAACCATACCACCCTAACTAACATCCCTCTGCTAAATCATGTCCCTGAGCACCACATCCAAATGGTTTTTAAACACATCCAGGGATGGTGATGCAACCACCTCCCGGGGAGCCTATTCCAATGCTTAACAACCCTTTCTGTAAAGAAGCATTTCCTGATATCCAACCTAAACTTACCCTGGCACAACTTGAGGCCATTTCCCCTCATCCTGTCACCAGTGAGAAAGGACCAATCCTGCTCTCCCTGTAAGCACCTTTCAGGTATTGAAAGAGAGCAATAAGGTCTCCCTTCAGCCTCCTTTTCCCTGGAGTAAACAGCTCCAGTTCCTTCAGTCAGAAAGAAAGGTATGCACTGATTCTGCAGATTGCTCCCAACAGGATAATCCAAAATAAATCATTATATCTGCAGCTCAGTCCTGAGATGAGCTGAACTGAAAGGACTGAACATAACTTTAAAAACAGGAGTCCAATTGCTTGTATTTGGGACTCTGAAATACCTTCTAGTTATCATGCCTATGCATAAGACAGTTGATGAAAACTCACTGAAATTTCATCCAGTCCCAAGGTCTGCCATTCACCACAGAAATTAAAACACAACTTTATTTCATATGTTGCTGAACTGCCCATTAAAATCTTAAAATACTCTGAAATTGTGTATAGATTCTGAAAATGCATTTAAAGAGAACATAAATTAATGAAAAGAGCAATATTTGCCAAATAGCATTAAAGTTAATAAGTAGCATTTAAGGTGAATTAATTATCTTCTCTTTTAAACTTGAAAGCAAGGGAATTATATTTGAGAAGCACTGATATTCTCAACATGAGATTGTTCAGAACCCAAATATCTACTTAAAGATTTATTTCAATTGAGCCATGCTCATCTATATAGACTTAACTGGTTTTCTTGTTTAAAAGACATTGGGAACATCTTTTGGTTACCGTTTTGGAACCAAAGTTGAAAGCTGGATGAAAAGCAGGAGTTCAGAATGGTTGGAAAGAAGGCAAATCCTTGAGACTTAATAGTTGTAATCCCAAGAGTGAAATGCAAACAGTGCTATGCAGTGTGCATTTATAAATTGCAGAACAAATGCTATCTGCAATTAAAATAACAGCATCAAGGTGGAAGAAACATACGGACTAGGAGCAATAAAGTCCTATCAGGAAGGCATGCCCAATATATATGTTATTTATTCTAAATAAGAAGAGCATCTCATGACAAACATCTTCATTCCCAGAACTGTGTTTGAAGCCACGTGAGACCTAGCTAATGCAACTTTACAGGAGATGCAGATAGCATTGGCTAAACAATTCCTGTTAAAATTGCTTTCTTTAGAATCACAGAATCGCCAAGGTTGAAGAAAACCTCTAAGATCATCCTGTTCAACCACCCACCTATCACCAATATTTCCCACTAAACTATGTTCCTCAGTACAGCATCTAAACATTTCTTGAAAACTTTTCTTGGCAGTCATTAGATTTAGCACAAAAGTGGGCTTCCTTTCTTTAAAAAAGTGGATTTTTTTTCCTATTTGTTTGTTTTGGTAACTGGAAAACCAAATGTAGAGTGAATGCAGTGCGTTATTTGGAAACTACTTGTAGCACCCATTCGGCACTGCTGTCCCCACTCAAAATCAGTGAGAGTGTTGACCCTCTGTAACTCCAAATTGCACCTTTCTCATGCAGTCACCTTGCCCCAGCCCATGGCAGCTGGTTTCTCTCAACACACTGACAATTGTATTGGGAGAGTAATGAACCAAGTCTGCGTAAGCAGATCACTGTTTAGCTAAGCCACCACCATGTGACAAGTGTAAAATGTTCTTTCTAAGGTATTCTTCTAAGCAGGTGAGCTTCCTCATGCTTATGGCACTCCATACCTTCCCTGTATTGCTGCTCCATCCCTGGCAGACTTGCTGGGCCGCCTGCAGGAGTGCTGAGCTGGAAAGGGAGATCAGTGACTCCAGACCTGTAGCTGCCATTTAATTTATGACTCTGGGCATCTCATTACAGCTGTATTATGACTTTTAGCTTCTTTAAGCCTTCTTTATTCAGTCAAATGCTAGTCTTTATCTGTAACTTAGATTTTGCTTGAGTTGTTACCTGCCTGTTTTATAGCTTTAGTGATTGCTGGTTCCATTGGGTGGCTTGATTATCTGCTAAATCTTTTACTATATTATATTTTGGCTTTATTTGCCCAGGATAATTTCAATCTCCTGAATACATACATTTCAATGCTACACATGGCAGTCACTTTGCCAACTTGATACATTTGATCCTGTAAGTATCTTTAAATTATCCTGCAGAAATGATATGTCACTTTTTTCAGATTATCATTTAAACCACTGGAATATTAGTTATTCTAAAATTTTCTTGAGATAACATTGGATGCTGAGAATAATTTTAGTGATGACATAGGAACAAGTGCAAATGCTCCTAAAGCATTCATTAAAGATTGCTTAAGAGGTACATTGTGCTTATGGATCCTCATGGGCTGCTTTAGAAATCCTTAGATGAATTCCTTAATTCTTACGAGATTTTGCACCAAATGCAGGGCTTAAGCAGAAAATTGATTTTTTTTTTTTAAGCATCTTAGCCACAATTTAAAGTTGCTGAAGTGAATATCTGAGAACTAAGAAATAGTTCTCAACAGAAAATTGCCTCACTGTATATACAGCCTTTGCAGGGTGCTGGGGCTCTTCAGCAGCAGCCAGAATCCAGTTATTATTTAGTGATGGAAGAGTGAGTTATTGCTTGAGAAATTACAGCTTTCATCAAGAAATAGTGTTTCTGCAAGTCCAGTGTGCCAGGTGGTCAGAGACCACTGTTAGGTAACAGCAACATTGAGGGGCAAAGAATAGATGATGGGTAATTACTATTGATTGGGTTGTAGCTGACTCTTTGGAAGTCAGATGAAATAGAGGGATATGTAGGTAGAGCTGGAAAACTGTTTTTCATTCTTTGCAAGAAAGCAATTAAATGTTTTTCAGTGTCGTATGGTGTCTTTGTAAGCAAATTCTACTGTTCTCTCATGTTTCTTTGCGATGACCAAGCATAACTGTTATAAAAACTATTCATAAGAATCTGATGCTGGCATTTTTTTTCTGTGGCTCTTTGTAAGCAGGACAAGTTCCTCCACCAGCCTACACTATGGGGCTGCATTGTTTTTGAACTCTGCTCCTCAGGATTGCCTGAACATAGCTAATCCCAGTTGTAAAGAAGGCAGGTGTGGGATCAAACTGCATTTCCTGGAGGAAGAATTCAGGTTTGGTGAAGTACAGAAGACTGTACAGAACACTGTACAGAAGACTGTACAGTGAAAGTAGCTGTTGCAGATTGATTTTTATCCACGGATAAATAAGCTTTTCCAAGAGCAGTTGCAGCAATTGGTAGAGGTGTTGAACTTGCTCTTTAGCAAGAGAGAATCAGATAGATTTTACACTACTGTGGCGTTAACACGATTAAAATTGCTCAATGACAGCATCTGGTGATTCGTAGCCCCGCGGAGATGTCACTGTTTGGGATGCTCAATGAGGTCCTTGGAGAGGAAAGAAAATAAGCCTGGGTTGTTTTTTTTTTTTTTGTTATTTGTTTGTTTTGTTTTCTTCCAATTTTGTCAATAAAAAGAGCAAGGTTTTAGGAATCAGGTGAATTGTGACTGGGAAATCTTATGATGAGAGAAGGGTGGAAGGGAGTATCCCCACGTAAAAGCAAGGAGCACGGTATCTACCCTCACTTGAAGCCACAGAGTGAGCTGTCACTTTAACGTACTTCCAATTCCTCCATTCCTTCCCAATAATTCATCATGTGGGAAAGTCATAACCACCCAGGCATGAATGCATACGCTTATGAGTATATAAATCTGCACAAATGATATATTATTTCTTAGAGCCATGTAAAATATTTGCACAATTTTTAAATCACTCTGAGCTGGCCTGGCTTCAGGTTTGGTCCCCACTGAAAACTCAGACGATTTGCATTGAAAAGCTTGCTGGAGAAACATCTGGGTCAGATACAGCAAGCAGGTCTGAAATGCAAGGTTTATGTGTGAGAGGGGTAGAGATGGAAGGGGAATTCTCTAAAGTTTGCTTTGGGGTTTTGATAGGACTGAGCCCAAACCTCAAAGTATGCGGGAACTTAGGCAAAGAAAATTATTTGGGCTAAACCAGGGATAAAAACTGCAAAGATCAGCAGAACTTTTGCTTGCACACAT
This sequence comes from Tympanuchus pallidicinctus, assembly GCF_026119805.1. Classification (NCBI taxonomy): domain Eukaryota; kingdom Metazoa; phylum Chordata; class Aves; order Galliformes; family Phasianidae; genus Tympanuchus; species Tympanuchus pallidicinctus. The sequence goes on along the minus strand of NW_026294721.1, from coordinate 32,286,196 downwards.
GGTACTCAGAGCTAGAGCACCCCATCATCATGCACGTTCAGTACTGCTGACCACTAGGTTTTAGCTGAGTGTCACACTGAGACAAGCATATGTTATTCTTCAACTCCTTCCTTTTTTTTTTTTTCCTTTTTTTTTTTTTTTGGATAATACAGTGGCTTTGATTCCACCCTCCATAAGACTCCATCACCCTCAAAGTGGGCAAGTCATAAGCTCCATCTGTTCTGGATGGGAGAGGGGAGAGGCTGAGGAGCAGTGGAGCAGTAGGGCGTTAGAAGGAAGGTTTCTCTGCAGGGGGCTTGCCCAATTCTTTGTTTTCTTGCACCCTTGCAGAGCGGGTAACTATTTGTGTCCGTGTGTTTTGGAGGCACCAGGACATAGACAGTCCATCTCTAGTTAGCAGATACACCTTCTGGAAGAAAACAAATGTTTCCAAATGATGTGTCCCCTCAGCCGCAGAAGTGGAATTACAAGTTGGAACAAAAGCACCATTTCAAGCTTTCAGGGAGTTCAGGAAGCTAAAGGCACTTATTACCCCAAGTCATGCATGAAAATTGTGCTCTTAATTACAATGGTTACAATTACAATGAAGACTATAGGTACCTTATTGCCTTTCAGGTGCATGAGTTGGAGAAAATGAGTTCTATGTTCTTCCTAAAGCATGAGATTAATGCAAGTGCTCTTCAAAACTGGTTTCATAACCTTTGAAATTGTGCTTTCTAAAGGTGTTCAGATTTCAGAGGCAAAAGGGATATCATGGAACCAAGCTGTTTTTTCCATACTTTTTACTTGTTTGTGCCAAGTGCAAGAAAATAATTAATGGTTTGTTTAATTACAATATGGGGAAATTGTAGCTAGCATAATTTTTTCCAGTGAAACAGAAACAATATAGAGCCGAAAGGAATTCTACTTAGGTGCACAGCAACATCATGATAGTTGCAAATCCCAGCTTCTGCAAAATCCCCATATTGACTTTAAAATAATGAGCTTTTCTTTTTACTGTGAGAGTTCAGGGTCTGTTTTTGTCCATGCCGGTAGCTGCACCTGTGGCAGGGCTGGCTTGGTTATGTCTTTACTCTTCTTCTTCCTAGACTTGGATAGAAGCCTGTTGAAATGAACTTCCCATAGAATCTCTTGCTGTTGAATGGCGTTAAATAGTCACATTTTCTGCTGTTTTATCAAATGAAGTCATTAGCAAAGGAAATCATGAATTTTTAAGAACATTAACACAGAATTTTCCATCTCACTGGTGTGGTTTTTGTATCTGCATCTGTCACAAGGAGTTGGGCATGGATCAGGATCAACTGCAGGAGGGTGGTTTTAAATGCCTGGTTTTCTTCTGGAGTTTACTGTTGCGAGTAAAGGGATCAGCAAGGAGCATATACAAAGCAACCATGATAATCAGAACAGCAGCAAAAAATCCACGAGGAAAAAGAATTCAAATATTTTCTCCTAACATAGAACAGGTTGCTGGGATCTGGTCCCACATAAATCTAGGGGGCAAGACAAAGTGAAATAGAAGCAGAGATGCTCTTAAAACTCATTATACAGGCTTTTGTTGTTTGTGCCTCATGTCCATCTATGTCAAATCAAATCCATGTTTGTATTAGCCTTCTATGTCAAGGAAAAATAGGAGTACAACAAAGTGTGGGGCAAGCATGCATTGCTCTTATCTGGTCTTCTAGCTAAACAAGTTTTCAGCTGTTTGTGTTTCTTGGATAACAGGGCTTTATGAACTTTGGCTGTGTCTCTGCTCATTACTCTGTATTTTATGTCCTGAGAGTATGCTGCCAACTTATCAGAGGTGCCCATGATGAAAGGGTGATGTTAAGAAGCGTATGTCTATAGACTGTATATCTTATTTTTTTAATTAATGTCTACAAACCGTTTAAAAATGTATATTTGCCTGGGGTGATAAAGACAGAGAATTTGTGACTTGGAAGTTTAGGGAGTAGCATTAAAAAGTGAGAAAAAAAATTGTGGTAGGTCAGAAAATGCTTTATATGAGGGTCTTTTCTCTGAAAATGCCTCAATCCAGAGCATTTATGTGGATTCTCTAATACAGTTTTCACTTACAGAGTGAGGTCAGATGTCCTGCTGAAGTCAAACAGATCTCATGGACAAGGTGCTGAGCCATATGCAATTCATGATGTTGCCCAACATTGCTTGTCCTGGCTCAGGCACAAATTTTGTTTTGACAGGACACTTAAATTTCAGTTTGCCTTACCTCTCATTGGTTGAAATGGATCAATGCTTAGCCACTTTACAACGCTGTTGCAAGAGTGAACACCATTAAGGACAGAAATATTCATAGATACAATGCTGAGAGCCTTGGTGATGCCAACACAGAGAAATGCCTGAAGGAAGTTAGGTCTAAACCTGAATGGAATCCAGCTGAAGAACAGCTTTGTTCTTGGCAGATCCTTATACATAGACATCTGAGCTTAAGCAATTGCTGGCCTGGATATTGCTGAGGCACTGGTATCTGTGGGGCAACTCAAGCTGGCAGTGGTAGATCACTTGACTGCTGGAAAACAGATAAGACCAAAATTTTGGTACAGCAACAAGGAAGGTCTGCTCTGCGGTGAGAATGAGTTGTCCTTCTCATCACAAGCACATTTGATGAGGGGATGGGGTTTTTCTGTGAGGTACTTGGGCCAGCTCTGGGAGATAAAACAGGAAGGTGGTTTGTGTGTGTTTGCCAAGAACAGTCTCTGCAGGGCCAGGTCTCTTTCTTTCCATATCTAACCTTGATGTTGCTCAAAAACACCTCAGAAATGTTGAAAGATGGCAAAATAACAGTCTATTTATGTCAGTCTTCTCTGCCATTATAAAAATAACAGTTGGGCTCAGTTTATCTGCCATCATTTGAACAAATGTGCCTCTTGGATTTCAAAGTAACTCACTATTAAAAAGTCTTCTCTTTTAAATGCTTGTGAAATGCCTTGTAAATGTTACATGTGGCCAAATTTCTAGCTAGTATTATTTTTTCCAAAGTTTTCTATTATCTAGTGAATACATTGTCACTGCATATCCTTCACTACCGAAGAGGCTGATGCATTTAGTTGAAAAATGTAACCCTTACTTCAACAATCCAAACAAAATATTTTTAATCTCCATCTGCAGACGTACGAAATGGCTCTTCTAGTCAGTTATTAATATATTCAAATAAACTAGAAAAAATTTCATGTGTGCTGTCCTTGCACCACATTGACCATTTAGGATGTGGGATGCCAGATCCTTTTCTAGGCTGCTTTTTTTGTGAGATTAGAGTACATGTCCTATTGCACTGACTGAGCTACTTGAGATCCAGATAGGATTCATCAATTCCATGTAGGTCACTGAATGACAGCCAGTTATTTCCCATGTTTTATCTGTAGTTAATTATCAGTTTCTTAGCTTATGGTTGCTCACTGTGCTGCAAGGATGCCATGATTTTGCAATCAGATAGATAGCCTAAAGCAACCTTGTAGTTTTTACACTGTATGCATTCCTGGATTCATCCAATGAAGTTTAAGGGCAATTAGTCAGGAAATGTATTTCTCTTTCAGCCCATGCTTTTTTATGTAGGAAGCTGGTATTTCATGGCAGGTCTTGCCAGTTCCCTCCCTGTAGGGGAACAAATGTCATCTCTGCATACTCTTGAAAGGTTATTGTTATGTTTTTAATTCTTCCCCAGCCTTGAAACTGTCTGTCATGTCTACCCCAAAGTGTTTGGGAACAATAGGCTTCAAATGGGCGCCCAGGCACCTATAAAAACCAGTGGGCTCAACCCCAGCTGGAATATCCTTTCTTCATTTTGCACCACCCAAGTAACTGCTTTAACCAGGGCATTCCCTTTGATTTCAACTCAGCTATAAGCCCTGATCCTTACTGCAGCCAGATCCTGGCAGAACTGAAAGAAATGTGATTTCATATTTTGCTTTACAGACTGAAGGTGGGCTGCCATAAACCTCTTGTTGTAACTACTAAAATTTTGTATGAGAGTCTTCTCCTTGCTACCACAAAAGCTTGCTGTCTCCTAGGACACTTCTCCTGCAGGGCCTGAGGCCACCAGAGAGTGTAAACACAGACAGGGCAAGGGGGAATGGCTTTAAACTAAAAGAAGAGAAATTTAGGTTAGGTGTTAGGAAGAAATTATTTACTCAGAAGATGGTGAAGCCCTGGCAGAGAACTTGCAGATGCCCTATCCATGGAGACGTTCAAGACCAGCTTGGGTGGTGCTCTAGGCAGCCTGACATTGTGGGGCAAACCAGCTTATGGCAGGGGGCTCCAAACTGTGTGATCTTTAAGGTCCTTAATAACTGAAGCCATTCTATGATTCTCTGATCGATTTTAGGTTTGGAGGAAGCAAACAGCTCCATAGAATTACCTCCTTTCCCACTGGTTAATAGTATCATCACCCCATCCATAGCAAGGTAGCAAGTACATTGTGATCTGATTGCTTTGCCTGTCCATACTGGTCTTAGTTTACCATTTTTTATTTCAGGAGTTTCTGAGTTTCTTGGCCATGTCAGATTCAAGGGTAGCTATCCAGTGGGGGGCTAAGAGCTTTTCTAGTGAAGGTGGCTTCAGCTGCGTTTCTGTTCAAGAAACTTAATCCAGACAGTTACTTTTCATACAGATGCTTTCTCAGTATGTTTTCCCAGTGTCTGCTTATATTTTGTATGTTTCCAGGCTACCCCACACTGCCAGCCCAAGGGATGCCCACACACCCTGTGCTTGTGCCACGCACCGCCTGCTCTACAGGCTCTTGCTTCTGCATCAGGATAGCAGGTGTCATGCAGTAGGGCACAGAAAGGCCATTTGATTTTGTTAAGAGACCAAGCAGAAAGGAGAAAGGAAACTTGATCTGACTAGCAGAACACTTGCTGAACAGGCCTGAAAGCTGAATGCAGACTGATTTATCACAAAGGAGGTTTAGAAAGCGCTGTATTCTTCAGTGGGGCTGACCTTTGAACATCTCTTTCTAACTCAGTGTCCTTCCTTTGTAAATATTTTGCATGCTAAAATGGAAAAAAGCTGCCTCCTTTTTTCTCACTGTTGTGGTGTGACAAGGAAGGGCTGCGAAGCTGTGTGGATGCTAGAGTTGGTGAGGAATGTCTGCTCTCCTGGGCCCTGATTATCCTCAATTTGAATAACCTGGGACCACATTTGGAGGAATCGCATTGGCAGAGATTCTGTGACTTGCCTCCTGGGCAGATGGGGGCAGAATTTGGGTTTTGTTTTCCCCCAGCCAGACTGTGGGGCTCTGGGTGCTAGACCAGCCTGGCCATGTGCCTGTGCTGAGCATTCCCTAGGAAGTCCCTATGGTAATTCTCTAGTACTGGGCAGCACAGCATGGTCTTGCTGCCCATGGGCTCTCTGCTGCTCCCTGCTGGTGCCACATCTGCACAGATTGCAGCGCACAGGGGCATGCTTTAGAAAATAGAAGCGCTTTGCTTCTGACACTTTTTTCTAATGTATTTTACACTCATTCTGGTCACTGTCTCTGCAGAGACCCTTGTCAGATAGGCAAGGAGTGTTGGATCAGCTTGTTTGGTTTTTTTAGGGCACAAATCCAGAGCAAAGGATTTCCTCTCTGTAGATCTCACAGTGCTTTCAGGATATGCTGCTGCATTGTGTGCTGAATTATGTGCTGAAAAGTTGGAGTGTGCGTTTGTTTCTAGATAGGAAGACACTGTCAGAATGAGTAACGTCTGAGTAGGACATTACAAAATGCAATAATGCCATTGATGTGGGATAAATGTAAGCCTGGATTTCTTTAGCTTTTTTAATGTATATTTTTAATGCAGCAGCCATGTTCCTTGCTCAGTCCTGCAGTGTTGCTCCTGGGCTGGGATGTGCTCTGAGCAGTGCCACTTGTAGGGAAGTAGCTGCAATGGGAGGAGCTGGGTCTGCCACAGTGACAGTTGGGGTCAAATAGGGGTCTCAGCTGCCTGCTGCCCTCTCTGGCTTTTGGAAACCATGTTTCTGACAGCAGGGTGGAGGAAACATGGAGCAGTGAGCAGCCTTTGGCTATTGACTGTTTTTGTCTTCTGTCACATCAGGGAGTTCCTGGTCCTCAGTTTTCCTTCAAAAATGCTGCCCTGACCCATGCATGTGATGGCTGTTGAAGCCTACATTTGAAACCAAGTTTATGAGGGAAAAGTTTTAGATTTTATTTTACTCATGGATGCGTTTTGCTCATGTTATAGCCAGCAAAATATCAACTGGGCATTTGTTAGCCTAGCAGAGCAGCCACTGCCTGGAGGGAGGAGAATGTAGGACATTCTGAGTCTGAATAGATGAGAAAGCTGCATTAGCTGGTGCAGTTTGTTTCTGATCAGTCTCTCTTGTTGCAAAAGGGTGTAATTGTACAGTAATTCACTGCTACCTTATTTCTGAAATCCCTGTGGATGATTCGCGCTAGACAGACTGCTTTGGTAAGCAGTTCACTTCAATACCTCACAAAAGCTACAGCACAGAGCAGGGCAAGGGCAAAATGAAACAGAAGTGATTTACTGAGCAAGCAGTGTCATCACTTTGCTGCACATCATGTCTTTGCAAGATAGAAATGTGTTGGTTGATCTTAGCTCACAGAGCAAACAAGTGTGGCAGAAACACAACAAGCTCTCCGGATCCAAGGTGTATTTGCAGGCATACACTAGATCTTTTCCTGTCTCCGGTGGTACGTGCCTCTTGGCAAGTGTTTTGGCACAAATAGCTACCTGCCCATGGCATGTATTAGGATCAGCCAGATCAGTTACTTCCAGTTTACCTCTTCCTTATTTATAAAGCCTTCCTTTGTGAATTATACTAAAATCTAGTTTGTTCTTCACTGATACTGATTTCAGGTGTCTGACACACCACCTTAAGCCATTGTCACTTCTTCTGGAGTCATGAACCTCTCTTTAGGGAAGCCACTGTACCACGAAATTACTCCTGCTGCAATTAAGACTGAGTGTGTATGTGCCATGTGCACCCACTCCAAGGAGAGCTCTGCAGTTGTTGCTTAACAGAAAGACAGGAAGAGTCACATGCATGCCATCACTAGGACAGCAAAGTGTGACTGTGCCATCCCCATAGGGCAAATACTCTTCTGCTCTCTTTTCAGTCCAGATTAAGTCCGTGGGCATCCATTCTGAGTCACCTGCAGTTAAATCAATGTCTGCCTGTTGCTTGAGCCAGTGCTCCTCCTATCTATGTGCTTGTGAGTTCTTGGCTTTAAAACTTCAATAATATATGATATTTTAGAAAAGCAGTACAATTTCTTTACAGACGAAGGCCCATAGTTGCAGTTGTTTGATTTCCTAATTCAAGACTTTCTCCTTTTTTGCGATTTTAATGTCAGCTCTGAAGTATTTGTGAATGGGAGAAATATGTAACTGGTTGTGTATTGTTAACAACTCTTCCACCCGATCTTCCTCCACCCGGTTTTGCCACCACCCGAAACACAGGAGGCAAGCAGCAGCCTGCCCTGGCCAAGTTGAGGAGTTCAGTGCCTCAGGAAGTGATTTGATCGCATTGCTGTGAAAATCTCCTGTCTTCTTGAGAACAAGAAATGCAGCTCCTAGGAAAGCAGAGCATATGTGAAACACTGGAGGGAAGGCATGGAGCAAGTTGCACCCAGTTTCAAAACTCCTTCAGCAGGCTTGGGCACTCTCTGCCAAGTGGAAGGGACCGATGCCAGAAAGACGTGAGAAAAACGTGCACAGACAGCACTTCTGGGAGGGAAAATCCTGTGGAGGAACCACACTTCAGGCTGTGGGGACATCTGAAGGGCTGCACTTCCCTTCTATGTGAAGGGATGGATGAGTCGAAAATCTGTATGTGAGGAACTACCACTGCTGTCTTGCCTAGTGGTGGGAATGTATGCAAAACATCGGGTGGCTCTGTTGGGAAGCCTAGGCTTACCTAAATACCTTCTGTAAACCTGTACCACAGCAGGATGAGTTTTTTGTTTGCATGCAGAACAGGAGGACTTGTCTGGCAGTGGAACCCATGAACAAATACCACCATTCAAATAGCAGCTAATATTAGTAGCTTCTATGGAGAACAGGGCAGTGTTGACCCATTGTCTGAGTTTTCTGAAGTGCAGTCAAACCTTGCTCAAAAAAAATGGAAAAGCGCAGGAGCATAACTTGCAGTGGGCTAGGGTGGGCAAAGGGCAGTGCTGCTGCTAACAGCAGGCAAGTGGGACTGGCTACATTAATGCTGCAGAGTTGAAAATCTAAGTACTTTATACAAATAATATAAAAATGTTTATCAAGAGCTTGGCAGATTTACTTGAACCATCCAGTCTGACCAAGCAAGACAGGTAGGACACGGCCACAGAGAAGCTAGAAGGGAGATAAGGTGTACCTGGGTAGAAGCACAGGGATGTGTGATATGAAGATGTTCTCAACCCCAGAGGAATTTGGGCCTTTCTTTGCTCCAGTTTTCTGAGAGGTGCTTGTTTCACTCCGTATTCGTCATGGCTTTTGAAGGCCCACCAAGTGACAGTGTTAAACGTTAAATGGCAAGCATGATCTTGTGAAGCAATTACTTCTGCAAAGTGCCTCACTGCTGAGACAGAATCTCCTTCCATTAGCTGGATGTCTTCTGTTATCTAAACCTATCTCCTCTGTAATTGCACTAATTAGTATGATTTCAAATTTCATGATGTTTCTCATTTACAGAACACTGTTACCTTGCACCTCACTGACGACATGAGAGTGAATCTGTGCTGTTTACAACAATTCAACCAGTCAGTTCTTCTGTTAGCAATGACCTGTTAAGAGATGAAGTCAGCATGTGCACCAAACCACCAGCCCTGACCACAACATCCCACTGCAATCTGTGTACCCTGCCTGTTTTCTTCACTGCTCAGAACTCCCATGGATGTAACACGTACAGGGAGAGACAAGAGAAAACTCAGGAAATCAGAGGAGGGAGTTGTTCCTGGTTATATTGATGGCAGCTCTTTATTAATTTGTGTCTTGTAATATTCTAGCCACCAGCTAGAATCAAAACTCTGCATGTTGTTTTCAGTGGAATTAGGGGTCTCCAACTCTACCTGAAAACAGAAGACTCCTTGCTGTAGTAATGAAATAAAAAACATTGATGTTACCTTTCCAGACTTTCATCAGGGAATACTACTGCAGTCCACTTTGCAAATATGACTTCAGAATACCTTCCTAGAAGCCAGAAGAGTTATCCAACTTTAAGGCTGTCTCAAGCTCATTTTTTTTCAGCACATCTATGGCATTTTTTTCCTCATAATGAATTGAAGTGACCACATGTAGATGCCAAGTATCTACTCAACTTTCTTCATTTTTCTCTTTTTGTTTTAAAGTATATTCGGTGCTGTTCGAACTGCTCCTTACATGCTGTACATTTTGATGACCAAAGGCCTGAAGCAGTCAGTGTGTGACCAGAGTTTTTACATTGGACCTGTCAGCAAATTCTGGGCATATGCATTTGTGCTAAGCAAAGCACCTGAACTAGGTGAGTACCCTGTCTTCCTATTTCTCTCCAGAGCAGAACGAAGAGAGCATTCTCTCTAAATGCCATCAAGTTCAGTGCTGTTCTTTCTCCTCTGCCTCTCTGCCAGTTTTTCTGAAAAGGAGCTGGGCCTTTGTCGTTGTTTCAAAACTGCTTTTTTTGCAATTAATTTGGCAGAGCATAAAGGCCTTATATTGGTTGCTCTAGTCATACTGGACAATCCCATTTATTTATATACACCTCAGACTGTCCACACAGAGGTCTCCAAAGTATGCCTCATTTAGACACATCTTCAAAGCTGAAACTACAGCTCAGCTTTCTGAGCTTTCTTCTAGCCATTGTCAGCACATCTGTGATGACGCTAGTTTCAGGTAACAGAACAGGTAGGTCCAAGTCCTCAACTAAGCTCCAGTGTATTTAAAGGACCGGAGTCTGCCTCATCACCAACCTGCCCATTAATTTATGTAGCCTATCTGCCAGCCATAGATTTTAGCTATCTAACAACAGCTGGACATCAGCTATGGATTCACAGTTGTGAGGCATCCTGTAAGTGGCAAAAGGCTTACCTGTTCCGCTTTAGAGCTCCTGCTGTTACACATTGTCTTCATCTGTGAGTGGCCACTACTCAAGGGTATTTGGCATCCTGACACAGTAAGAGCTGTAGGTAGAATGAAAACCAGGAAAAGCTAGTAAGAAGTCTCCATTAGGAAACATCAGTTAGAGTTGTAGTTCTAGAGATGTTTTTTTTTTCATGTCTACAACAATTTGCCAGGAACACACTGCCACCCTTCCAATATCCAAGCTTGCCAGTCAAGCACTCTTCATGTGCTTTGTATTTTTGTTTGTTACCCCATGTCTTCCAGCAGCAGGAGATACAAGTCCAGTGTTGCTCGTAGCTGGGGTCTCATGCTTTGCAAGTTCATGCAGAAGATCTGTACATCCAGGTTCATCCCCAAGGGACCAGTATACTTCATGAACGTGATACAGATGTTGAGAAAAAATCCCTTGGTATTCCCTTCATCACTACTAGGCCTGGCTAATCACTTCTGAAGTAGTTAGTGATTGCAGACAAATCTGAGTAGCATCACTGGCAGCCACCCACCCTGTGGATATTGGTGTGAGGCTGGGCTAGAGCCATTGTGTTGGCAAGAAGCTACCTCCATTCTGCAGCATTCATCCTTAAATGTATGTGTGGGCATACAATTATGACCAGTAATGTGCTTCTTCTGAATGCTGAAAGCTATCTTTAGATAGAAGCCAGTTTCCCACAACATCCCTGGCTTTTTAAATCCCAAATCCAGTGTGATGCGGCTTTTTATAAACGGCTGTCTCTCCAGTGATTTATTTGTAATGATACTTATGATATGCATGCCAAAGCCAACTTAACATCCCATCTGTGTGTGTTCTGATCCCACAGCTTATTAGTGTAAGAGAGGATTGTTTTAACAGGAAGAAGACAGTGATTCAGCAGCCTTCCAGCTTTCCTTTAGGAGGATGCCTTTGCCAAACCTCAAAGGGCTGCAGAATTCACTGTGTTCAGGTGTGCAGCAAAATAAGTCTTTACCTTTCAGTAGACAATTTGATTCAGCAAATTACAGGATAGCAATTCATCAGCATAAACACTGGGAGCGACAGGCACCATTTATTTTGCTGTGTCAGAATCTTTTGGTTTCCTGCTGCTTAAATTACTGCAAAACCACTGAAATCTCATTTGGTTAAAACTGGAGGACGTCAGCTCGAACTACGCATCAACAATAAATTGGTCATATGATTACTTATTGAAATGTGAGTCAACATCTTGTAGCTAATGAGATAAACAGAAGTATTATGGCTTATTGGAGACCTTGTGCAGATGGTGCAGTTTCAGTTCCAGCCCTCACTGATACTCTTATTTGGATTTTCAGGGATATATATGTAGAAATAAGGCCCCTGATTCAAATCTCAAGGTACCTGTTTGGAAACACTGTCTATAACAATAGCACATAAGTAGATACATATATATTCATTGTATCTAATTACGTATAGGTTAGATCTAATTGGGATGCTCAGAGCAATCACGAGAAGCAGAAGAAAGAAAAAGGTAGGAATGAGGAATAAAATTTGCTTTTCTAAATCAGTAACATGAATTTACAGAGAGAATATTCATTTCAACATAAACCAAATTTCTTTTTAAAAGCTTTTTTTTTTTTCCAGGCAATTACATACCTTCAGTAATGTACACAACAGCTTTTGCATAATAACATTTAATTAGAGCCAGTTGCAGGTAGACATTCAAACCACTGTGCTGTAGATTTTCTGCTCTCTGCTTTTTTCTTGTAGTCACAGTGCACAATGGACAGCCTGACAGTCGGTAGTGGTGCATGTATGTTCACCTGCCTCACTTCAGGCTTTTACAGATTATGTGTACAGCAAAGACCTATGGAGTATTCAAACAGGGGATGTCCAGTCAACAAAAAGGGGATTCTTGGGTTTTCCAAAAAGCACCAAGATACGAGACCCAAGCTGGCGTTCGGATCTGACAAGCTCTGAGTTCAGTTGCTGAGGTGCTCTTTCATGCTCCAAAAGCACATACTGTAGCAGGAGGAATGGGAAGAGAGCATTGCAGAATTCAATAACTGTGTTTGATGTGTTTCTCATTTCCTCCCCTCCCTTTTTTTTTCTTTTCTGTTTTTTCTTTTGTTACAGGAGATACAATATTCATTATTCTTAGAAAACAGAAGCTCATCTTCTTACACTGGTACCATCACATTACTGTGTTACTTTATTCTTGGTATTCCTACAAGGACATGGTGGCTGGCGGTGGCTGGTTTATGACCATGAACTATGGAGTGCACGCTGTTATGTACTCTTACTATGCCTTGCGGGCTGCTGGCTTCAGAGTCTCACGCAAGTTTGCCATGTTCATCACCTTGTCGCAGATCACCCAAATGTTGGTTGGCTGTGTAATCAACTACCTGGTCTTCTCCTGGATGCAGCATGGCCAGTGCCATTCCCACGTGCAGAACATCATCTGGTCCTCTCTCATGTACCTCAGCTACTTTGTGCTCTTCTGCCATTTTTTCTTTGAGGCCTATATTGGCAAAACCACAAAAGCAAAGAAGGTTGACTAGTGGTGAGAATGAGACAGAAGCCATAGCTCAGGGTCATCAAGAAAAACAAAATTACAAGAAAAGAAAATGGCACAAGGAAACACATATATGTATGGTGCAGCTAAAATTTGGCAGCTTAGGGAAAGTTAGCTTGGTTTAACCCAGTAAGTTTATGATCCTATCATGGTGAGGACTCACTGCAATTTACTCTAATTCAAAGGACTGCTGATGACAGACTCCTTCCTTCTTGTACCTGCCTGCTCCAGAAAAGAAAGAAGAAAAGGAGAAACAGAAAAAAAGTGAGAAGAAAAGAGAAGAAAAGCAGAAAGGAATAATATTGAGGGGGAAAAATAAAGTACATTAAATAAACTGTGTTTCCCTGGGATGGAAAAGAATTTTATTGTGAAAAAAAGTTGCTAAATTCTTTCTAATAGTTTTTCAGCATTAAACTTAAACAAAACATTTACGTTAATGGTAGGATTGTGAAATTAAAATCTTTTCTATAAAAGATTTAGCCAAAATGAAGCCCCAAGAGGATGTCACGTACAGCTGTGTGGAAAGCGGTTGAACTCCATTGTGGTCATGAATGGCAGTGAGAAGAGATTGAGTGCTCTGCTCTGTCCTGTGCCAAGGGAGTAGAGCTGGGAGGCAGGCACCTCTCTGGGGTGCAGGAAGGAGCAGGACTTGTACAAGAGCCTAATGTGAAAAGGAACGCTGTTGCAATACATATCTCAGCAAGTGCATTTTCCAGGTGCGCTTTTCAGCTAAAGGCAAGGAGTTTCTGCAGCAGGATAAGACACAGAGGGTTAAATCAACCAATATATGCTAAATTACCAGGGGCTAATAGCAGATGAATGTTCAGGAAGGAGAGGGAGGCAACTCCTGAAACATGATTTTTAAGAACTATCCATCAATCTCAAATTAACCCACAGCAACACGGAATGGAATGAGGGGAAATGAGAAGCCACTCTAGCCAGCGAGCGGTGAGCGACGCCTCTTCCCATTGATTCCCAAACCGTGCGTCGGGTGGAGCCGGGAGGTGAGGCGAGGGGAAGAGTGCAGGACCGGGCAGCGCTGGCTGGCTCTGTGCCTCTGCACGCACCTGCCAGGCTGGGTGAAGATGTGCCAAGAGCCCTCCTCTGGTCACATGGAGATACTACTGCAAAACATGCCTGGAATAAGATTTTCTTGGGATCGGTGTAGGAAATTAGTCTGAGCGGAGTGATTTTGCTGCAACGGCTTAGCTCTAATGTCCAGAGAGAATTGTTCTTCATTAAACATGTATCTCTCTCTCTGCAGAGTCGGTACTGTAACATCAGACTGACCACTAAAGAAGACACTCTTCTTCTCCGCAGTCGGCTACAGAAATAAGGAGAAATGTGTTTCACTCTGAACCTTAGAGAGCTAGTTGATAACAGCCATATTCTCTCAAAGATGAATAGATTGCATTATCTGTGATATTCCAGTCCTTACAAAGCCAAATAAAATGTGTAAAAGTTCCTAGTATTTCAAAGACGCAAGTATGTAAACTTGATGTTAAATGTGTTAATGTAGTACTCTAAATTGTATCAGTTAGGTAGCTTAACTAAACAATTAGAAGAACTAGATCAACAAAATAGGGACTGCTGTTCTGCGTAGAATACACACACCTATAACTACACCCATATACACGTTCTGTGAATTGTCAGCAAGAAAAAAGCCCAGCGGCAGAGAATCACATTTCCTGGCTAATGCAAAAGATTGTCATTATCTTTCTTGTTTTAATTTGAGATTGTACAGTGCAAAGGGTTTTTTTTTTTTTTTTTTAATTCTGATTTTTAGCTTTAATTGTGCTGTCATTCATGAACCAGAGCTGCTTTAGTATCCTGTTAAGAGATGACAAGGGCTTTTGGTGTCTCATTATATACAAGAGAAAAACAAATAAAGTTACATTCCATGTTATGTGAATGGTCTTACAAATCAAAAAGCCTCTGTAGGCCGAAATCATAATTATAACAAGCAGAAAAGATGTTTACATTTGTGTTATTTAAGTTATTGATGTGCTGACGTTATTTTATGGTACACAACAAGCAGCAAAATGTAATATCCAGTAATGAAGCTATGATATTCATTAATAGAACTACTGTGTACATGGAAACAATAGGCAAAACCAATTAAATGTGTAAACCATTTTGTTTTACAGCCTGGGAGTAGATAACTGTAATGCTGAGTAAGCCTTTATCCTCATGCTTAATTTTGCCCTGGCTAAGAACCAGGCTATGAAGACAGAGTAACCGGGAAAACCCAAATTTCAGGTTACCTACACTCTAGATGGGAAGTGGTGGCCCCATCATGCCACGCAAGGAGCTGCATGCAACCCCTGGTAGCTGGAGGATTGCAGGTAGAGGCTTAAAAGTCCAAGAAGCTTTACAAATAGGAAGTGATACCACAGCTAAGGGAAGACCTGTAACCCAAGTTTTACACAGACAGAAAGCGGGATGGGTTGCTAATGAGTGTGCAAACAACCCACTGTGTTTTTTGTACACTGTGTTCCTTAATTGCATGGGGGAGGGGGGGGTGGGGGGTGGAGGGAGAAGGAGGAGGGAAGCATTCTGTGTGTGCCAGATGGAAATGGTGGCAGTGCTGACACTGAGTTGAACAGAGCAGGCATTTTACCCCCGTTCCCTGAAAGCCCCCACAGGCGCTGTTTGCTCCCAATCTGCCCCCATGCCTGTGAGCTCTCAGGTTAGACCTGGAGATGACCCCAGCAATCCCAAGGGCCAGGTCTCTTCTATGCTGCCTGGTCAGTGGCTCCAGACCAGGGGCTGGCCTATTGGCCTCCTCCAGATGCAGTACAGGTGTACCCCAGATGTGTAGGGAAACCAGTGGAGAGAGGGAGTCCAGTGGGAGGATAGGTTTGCTGGCGAGTATGTGTGTAGGGAAGGAACAGCAAGATCGGACACGTAGGGAATAAATGAGGATTACATCTGCCATCAGAAGTTGGAACTGGCATGTCACAGAGGCATTTCTACATGCCAGTTCCAACTGGCCATGGAGCTTCTCTGAGATTTTACACTGGAGGCAAGTGTGGCAACTAACATTAAAGAAGTTGAGGATATGACCAAAGTCAACATATACTGTTTTTCCTTTTTGGTTGTTTTTTTCCCCCCTCTAAAAAGCACATTCTTGATATTTAGACATCACTTTTAACCCATGTACTTGAACAGCGAGGCAGTCATCTCTAATGTTCCAGCTGTTCCAACCCAAATACAGCTAATTGGGTCCTACTTATTTCCCCTAGTTTAAACCTTGCAGCCACACTTGCACACTATTCTGTCACTACCAGAATCCTTTTTTTTTTTTTTTTTTTTTGGCAATAACTTTAAGTAAAGCTGCAGTTCTGCCATATTCACACATGCATTGGGAGACTACAGCTTGCACAGTGCACTAAAAATTATGGGACTGTGACAGTAACCACAATGCTGTCAGGAGATTCACTGCTGAACTCAGGCAGGTTACACTGATGATAAGGTCAGTCTGCCAGGACTGAAGTCTGCGCTTTGTGTCTGACACATTCATCTAGTGTACTGAAATAAAAACAGTAGGGTTGTGCATGCTTACCTGTAAGCAGCTGTGAGCAGGATTTTTTGGGAAACACCAAGAAGTTGGGTAATTGCCAAGTTCCTTCAAGCTGTGTCTGTGAGGAGAAGGAAAGTCCTCATGCTGACAAGACTCCTGTAGGTCAGTCACAAATGGTGTGCGTCTCAGCTCACTGATAACACGTAAGTGGCTGCTTCCTAAAGACATCTTTCACCACGATTTCAGAGGAAATGATTAAAAGCATTGTCTTACCATAAGGGCTTAAGCGTGTGAAAGGAATCACTCGAAGAGGTCCAGCTGAACAGCAGGGATAAACAAAGCCTGTGTTGTAGGGGAGCATGAACTGCAGGTGAGATGGCAGTGGAGACCAGTCGGTGCCTGGGTAGGGAGGAAGCTTTGAGGACAGGGCTGAGCCACTCGCTGGACTGACTTGTGCACAGTGGCCTGCTTGCCGTGATGCTGTGCAGGGCCCAGGCTGGGCCACGATGGAAGGAGGCTGTAGCCAAAGGCCTCCTGTGGTCTGCTGGTCTATGCTTTAACTGCTCGGCCTGTCGTTTTTCTGTCCTAAAAAGAAAAATGTAGGAGAATGGATGAATTGAGAGCAACGACACCTAGGAGAACGATATCAGGTTTTCAGGTAACAGCCAGTGTAAGGCGCCAGTAAATGCAGATATGACACAGCAGCCTTTGTAAGCACGTGCCATAATGTCTCCAGTATTTGCATTCTGTCTCTGTACTTCAGAACTAGAAACAGAGCTATTGATACACAAGGCATAAATGCAGAACCACTTTTAAGTAACAAAAGTGTCTTTGGTTGAGGAAGAAAGCTCAGCACAGTGCAGACTGTGCCACATAAGCTCAGCGTGTGGCTGAATACCTGCAGAAAATGAGATTGCTAGTGAGGTGCCCGGAGATGTCCACCAGCTTTGCTTCAGTCTATTGCAGTGTGGTTGGTTCAGAGAGCAGTGACAAAAACCGCCCAGACCCTGGCATTAGTCCTCAGTCCTATTTCCAAGAGCCATCTCAATGAGCCTTCTAAAAGAGAAGAAATACAGCTCAGCACTATCAGTGTGTTCCTACTCTTTTATTTCAATACATTTTCATGGAATCCCACAGAATGGCAGGGGTTGGAAGGGACCTCTGAGACCAATGAGTCCAACCCCCCTGATAAAGCAGGTAAAATATAGCAGAGGATGGTTGCCCATCCCATTTATTTTATTAAAAACAAGCTAAAAGATGAATCCCTGATCCTGCTATTACAAACACTTTTGTGGTCAGTGTACACATGGGCACAGAAACCCTTCACTTACAGGGGCAAGGACAGGATCAGTGCCTTGTTAGGGACTTATTTTATAGCAGAGCAACAACCACACACAAAGTAGAATTAATTTGATTTCTTGAACACAAATAAGGTGAGATCTGCACAAGAGCCCTACAGTGAAGGGAGACCAGGGACCTCCCAGTGCATCATAAAGCTCAATAAAATGCTGCATGAAGTGGGGTCAGAGGATATTTTCCAATGGGTATGAAATGATATTCCCCTGAAATAGTGACCTTCCTGAGAAGTCTCATGTCTGTCCGGCCCTCGACAGCTTCAGACAGGGCTGTCTGCTGAAAAAATACAGCTCTGATTGACTTATCTGCTTTCTCTAAAAAGCCACTACATGCTTTAGGCTTTGAGGAGCCTTAAAGCTCAAGCTAGATTTCTATTCAGAAAAAAAGAAAAAAAAAACAAGAAAAAAAAGCAAGGGAAAATAATACATGTACAATAGCTATGAGAGAATAGTATGAGAAATGTCTTTATTTTACCATTTTCAAATGGCTATTTCACTACATAAAATGAAGTTTTTTATTTTATTATTATTTTTTTTTTTGGTATATTGATATTCCAAATAAAATTTTAACTTTTGGTTCAAAATAAAAGGCATCTCCGTGTTTTATTAAGCTGTAGTGCCCAATCAGTATTCTGTAGTGCCATCAAGTCCAACTGTTGAGAAAGAAAAACAATTCTCTGTCTGCTAGGCTACAGCCTGGCTGCTCTGCCTTTCACTTCCCAGCAAATCTCTGCCATGTTCCTATTTCCACGTGCCACACAGAAGCACTATATGTGCATTCTTTCTGTGTGCACACGTGCATCTGTATGACTCGAGTGCAGCGCAATTGGTGCTCACATGTTCTGTATTCACATTTGCCCTTTGGCAGTCCTGATCTCTGCATCTCTGGGGTGAAACAAAACCTGATCCCTCACGTGCCCCTTTTGTTCCCTGAGCATCATGGTTTTGGAATGAGCTATATAGAATAATTTATTTCTGCTTATAGAAGCTTTACATGTCACAAGTAAAGGATTTTGGAAGGGAGGTTGGTATTGTTTTTCCTTCAGAATTTTACTAAAGTACCAGGATTGGTGCTAAGATTCACCAGGCCCATATTTGGGCTGGCTGGGGAGGCATGCAGTGGCGTTTACAGCCCACCGGTGGCACAGGAACTGCTGAGGGCACTGAAAGGCAGACAGTGGAACCCAGCCAACAATGGCTTTGCTGTTCACCTCTTTGGTTTTCGGCATGGCTTTATCTACATAAGATAAATGCTGCACATGTTGGCTGATGGAAATTCAGGGCATGTCTGCAAGATACTTAAGGCCTCAGCTTTTGAGGAGAGCACTGTTTACTCAAGAACGCTTTTGTGCAAACAAGGCCAAGTTTAAGGAGATAAAAGCATTACAGGCCTGCTATCTCTTACAGGAATGAACATAACACCATGTCATTTCTAACTATAACCCGCAGCTACTCCTGCTCACTGAGATTCAGGCTGGAAGGATGTAACATATTGAACCTCAGGTAAATATCCACTCACATCTGGTAGTTGGCACAGTACAAGCACGGGACTGGGAACACAAGCAAGTGTTGAAGAGGAGATGCTCTGGTCTAGCACAGGATGGGTGTGAGGAATCCTCATTTTGAGGGTCCCTGGTCCTGTGACTGCACCCCAGAGGGTGGCAGGAGTGACCCAGGGAGCCTGGAGAAGGCTTTGGGAAATGGGGTGGCCACAAGGTACCATCTGAGGAGTGTTTTTGGTTGAATTTCTGTTCCTGGGCTCATCCCACACAGTTTATACCAGCTGTGCCCTGAGGGTAGTACAGATGTTCAGATTGCTAACAGTACTTCTTTAAAATGAAAAGTAAGGTATGCCAATGCAGCTGGCTTATCAGAAACATCTACTTAGTCTGGATGACTGGGTGGTCAAAACACAACTACAAACAACTATGAAGACACCAGGTTTAGCTCTTGCTTCTGGCTGAGGGCTTTAGTGCACGCCCACCATGCCCTCCACTAAAGCAGCAAGCCTTGGCAGGGCACAAACCATGTAGGGGAGTAGCAAAATCTGTGCAAGCTACACATTTTAAAACATGACTGTACTGGCAAAACAAACTTCAGGATATATGCTCCTGAAGTAATATACGTCTCTCTATATGGACACCTCCAAGCTGATATGTTCTCTGCATGATCTTGGAGTGATAGAATTGCTAAAGTTGTAGAAGACCACTAAGATAATCTAGTCCAACCATCCACCTACCAGCTATATTGTCCATTAACCATGTTCATAAGTACATTTCCATGTTTCTTGAATACCCTCAGGAATGGTGACTCCACCACCTCCTTGGGCAGCCTGTTCCAACGCATCAACACTCTTTAAAAGAAGAAATTTGTCCTAATATCCAAACTGAATCTCCCCTAGCTCAACTGAAAACCATCACCTCTCATCCTGTCACTGTTACAGGGGAGAAGAAGATCTTAGGCTTGTTTGAATTAAATGAGGCAAAACCTGTTCCTTCAAGCTGAAGAAAAAGACTTCAAATGGAATGTGGTGGTGTGCCAGGATCATTGCATACAGCAGATAGTTTTGGTAGGCTGTATGGATTTGCATGCAGAGGCTGGGAACACCTACCTTGCTCAAAGGGTGCGGGTCAGAGAGAAATCCCTTGCAGACAGCTGCCAATTGCTGACAGATAAGAAGGCTCCTGTCCTTTCCATAGCACAGCAAGGCTAAAGAGCCTGAGCGTCTTATTCTGGAAATGAAAGCACCAAATTGGTAAAAAAAATTAAATGATTACAGGTGCAAAAAAGAAGAAGAAAAAAAAAAGAGTTGCTGGTAGCAGAACACTGAAGATAAAAACAGGTGGTCTCTGTTACCAAGATACCTTCTCTTAAGCCTGCCATTTTGTAACTGTTGATACAGCAAACCTGACCAAAAATCCTCATCACAACTTGGAGAAACAGCACACGCTGAAATGCGTTGTGAAACCTTTGACTTTTGTCAGGGTCCTGATCCGGGGAGGTACCTCTGGAGTGCAAACCCAAAACTCCCATGGCAAGATCTCCTTGACAAAGAAAATTGTGAAATTTTGAAGGGAAAGCTGTGAGAGCTTTCTGAGGGCTTGTTTTTGGAGGGGGGTTTGTTAGTTAGAGAGGCTTTCTGTCTTTTGGAGGAGTGAACTTCAAATGTGCATGGCTTGAGAAAGCTTGACACCGATGAGGGTCATGTAGGCATCTCCTTCACTCTTAATTGCATGGAGAGGGGTCTCCTCCTCCCTTTCCTCTCTCCTCCTTCTCTCTCCAATTTCTTTCTTTTCTTTTTTACTTTCCCATACCCTCTGTGTAAGATAGTGACAGAGTATTACTCCAGGAGCTAACTTTATTTCTTGAATTCTGAAGAGATCAAGAAAACACAGCAAAATTCATGTGTTATTCTATACAAAAACACCAATATTTTAATTGCCAAGATCTCTTGAGTGAATACTTGATGTACAAAAGTTTTTGGAGTTGCTTTTCTAAAAAGTTGCAACTGAGTTTTAAAATCAGGAGGTTTTTAAAGAAACAGTTAAGTGGAATTTAGAATTACCGTCCACTGTCTGCAAGTATCTTAGACAGATATTGAATCTGTGCTGCAGGCAAAGCTGTGAAATAGCAACCAAAATGTAAAGTTTTAGAACCCATTTCTGCTCAGGATCCTACTTTCAAACTGTACCTTGTGAACATTCTCTCCCAGTGGGAAAAAAATCTCTGTGGTAGAAAAACTGAGTGGTGGCTAGCTGTCTACACACCAATGGTGCTTTCCAGACATGAATGATTTGGTTCTATGCAGGTGTCACTCTTCTTTTTTTTTTAAAAATGGACGAATGAAGCAATAATGACAATTTAAAAGAAAATTCCAGATTATTGCTATAAGTAAATTGTTCCTCAGCCCTACTGATAAACTCAGTGCCACGGGATGGCACTCTGCAATCTGAAGAGCTGTAGTGTGGACATTTTTTTGCAAATGTAACAGAGAAAGGAAAGTGCTCAGGATAACAACTAGCAAAGACTGTGCATGCAGTAGCCAATAGAGCCAAGATTGAGAAAGAACCATAGAATCCTAAGAGTTAAAAGGGACCTTTAAAGGTCACCTAGTTCAACTCCCCTGCAATGAACAGGGACACTGAGATATCTCTCTTCTCTCTTTTACTTTTTTTTAATTATTAACTCATTTAGATGCCTTTCATTTATGCAAATATGTAAGGTAGTATTATCCACCAACTTCTGTAACTCTTTGCAAGGGCTCCAAGTGTGAAACTTCCAATCCTGTTTGCAACTTGGCGGAACTATTCCCAGTCACACTTGCCTATATCTGTTCATGCCTGTGGCAGCAGTCATGCATTGCACAAGAACAGTACAAGTAGACTACCCTGAGTTAATACAGGCTGTTTATACTGTCCAGTAATGTATACCTTATAATGATTATAACTCTGCAAAGAGAAGAATAATTAAAATAATGAAGTCAAGATGAACCGTAAAACTTGAAGAAATAGCATCCATTAGAGAGTGACTCATCTTTAAGCATCTTCCTCTGTAGCAGCTGGAGCCAAATGTTGCTATAATTATCACCAACAAGGAACATCTCAAAAGTCAGTATATAGAAAGACTCAAAAGAAAATACTTCAGGATTTTAGCTAAAGCTGATTTCTCCATTGGTCATGCAAATGGTAAGAAGGGAACAAATCTCTCTCTCAAAAAAAAACAACCCCAAAAAGGTATTTTGCCAGCAGGACTTCTTAACACATCCTAAACTTTAGAGTAACTACTGCATTCACACTTCTTAAACTTGTTTTCAAAGACTCAAGCTGAAAATCTCAATGTCATAATTAGAGGACAGTACATAATTACAAGGTTTGTGTGATCTCATCCTCTAAGCACAATCCCTCTCCTCCCACAGCTCCTGTTGCTCACTGCCAGCTGTCTGCACCTGTGCAGAGGTCACCCATTGAGGACCCACTGGTGATGGTGTCACCAGTCTCTGCTCTGCAGCAGAAAATGACCATAGATGCACAGTGCCTGCGCAGCTCTCTGCCTCCCTTTGTTGCATCTAGAGCGGCTTGCATTGCAGCAGTGTAATTCAGAGCATGCTTCCACCACACTGCATGGCACTCTGCAATCCACAGACAGCAAATGGCAAATAAGAGAGGTATGCATCCCAACACAAGTGTCACCATCAGAAGAAAGTGAACACCTCTGTGACTTCTCTACCTGCCTCCCCAGCATTTCTCTGTTCTGATGTTTTTTAATTGGCTGCTTCCTGTCAGATGGTTAAAATCATGATGTGAGACCACAGAGAGTTTGCAATGGAGCAAATCCCTCAGTGGCCTGCTGGATCTGCCCTATGACATTGATGGCCATAGTTCAAGCTCCTGCTGCCACAGAGCATCTATCTATGCCACTGGGCATCTAAAAGGAAAGACTGTAGATGCAGAAGTGGCAAAGGAAGCTTCTTTTGCTCCCTCTCTCTTAAACTGCTAGCAGCTGCTAGCAGGGAGGATCATTAGGTCAACGAGTAACTACTCTTTTTGCTGAGCCTGATATCAATCAAAGGCAGCAGCATTTCCCACACCGCCAGGAAAGAGAATCACAGGTGGCATGCTGTGACTATTAGGATGTTTGGCGCCAAGAAACCAAGCTCCTGTGATGTTTCTACAGGTCTGTTCTCCCACCAGAAAAGCTGCCAAAAATCAAATTTCCTTGCTTCAACTTTTAATGAAGCAGGAGACTTTTCAGCATCCTTTCCTTCTCTTTCTGCTTTTCCTCTTTTCTAAGAGGTCGGTGTCTTATGGCACAGCTTGCAGAGTTGCTAAGGCTGGGACAAGGGAGTGCTAATAAATCTTTTCTCCATCTTTAATGAAGTTATCAAAGATAGAATGAACATACATTCTCAAAGAGAAGGGGAAGCCTGAATCAAGACAGAGTCTTCCTTGGGAATAGAAAACACTATTTTTCTTTCATATGATGCAGTTATTTATTTTCCTAGGATCTGACATAAAATAGACTGAGGCAAATCTGTCTCTGCTATTAGCTTGACAACCACATGGAATTTCAGCAGAAAATACTTCAGAAAAGCTGTATAGTTCATTCAAGTAGTAGTTTAAAATGACAGAGATATAAAATGAAGAAGACATCACTCAGTTACTGTGAAGTCTATAAAAATCTTGTAAATAGAGGAAGATCAGAGAGCATCACTAGAATTAAAATCATTGCATTGACCACAGTACCTGTGTGTCAAGCACAACAAATTTGATGAGCTTTCTTTGGCTGTACCTCAGAACCCTTTAATAAACCAGCATTGTTTATCCTTCTATTTTCAATCCAGAGAAGAGTTCGGACATCGTTCTATGGCAGGAACGCATAGAAAGCATTTGTTTTTTCCCAGCAGTGCAGCAAGCCACAACAAAAGCCAAGTTCTGTTGATTGACTGCACCATTATTTTCACACTTAGACTTCCAAACCACAAAAACTGTTAACAGAAAGTCATTGGAAAAAATTGTTCCCGTTCATCCAAACAAGTAGTAACCATTCAGTGTGATAAAGAACAAACAAAAATCAGTGATCTGCTGCTGTTCCTATGTTACAGATAGCAGTTCAGTCACTACCTATTTACGCATCAGCTGAGACTGGAAGTTTTTTCCTAATCCTATTTCCTTCCTCTGCCTAAGTGGGGGTTTAATTTAATTCCTTACAGGCGCGTGTGTACAGGTGGAAATTTTGCAGAGGCACAATTTTTTATAAAAATATATTACAGTGTCTTTCAGTCAGAATGATTTAATGCCATGGGACTTCTCGTTCTCTGCTGTTGAGTAATCTCAAAACTTGATGAAATATCTCACGCAGAGTTCCTTCTGAATCATGCCAACCACAGAGCAGCTCCATCTCTAGAGACGAATAGGAAACTAATTCTGTTTTGAATCATACATGCACTGTAAGCGTGCAAGCTGCAACATTATTTTTCATTCCATGGGATACACAAAGGCTTTTTTGGGGGGAGGAATTCTTCACTACCCACATTTGCTTTCTCATTTGATGAAACAAAATCATGTTTCTTGATCATTATCTTTATCGTTCTGAAAATAGAAAGCCTGAAAAATGTCAGTGGGTAAGGTTTTTGAAGAACTGCCATTCCAAAGAAGGCCATTCAGAATGTCTTGTTCTGGAGCAGACAGCTGGTTTGACCTCCTCAGACTCATCTGCTGTACTTCAAAGCATCCATGGAGGATTTATAGGATATGCAGAAGCAAATGGTAGTGGCAGGAGGAGTGCTGCAGTGGACTGCATGGCAAGGTTGTAGTGCGGCATTTCCATCCCTGGAACTACTGGAGAACGTATTAGAAAGATACAATATTATAGGAGAACATGGTATAGTTATGAAGATAGTTGGCCTTTATCCCAGAGCAGAAAGAACTAGGTGATCTATTGGATTGCCTCTCAGTCCTGTGCTCCTTCCTGTGATTGTTATTACGACCCTTGATGGGTTTTCTTAGCATACTAGAGCCAGATAAAGCACTGTCTAAGAAATATAAAGCTCATGATTACTGAGCTGTATGCTTGGTAAGAACAAGATTTCATTTTCTAAAAATGACTGAACAGGTTTTATGGCAGTGGATCAGATATGGCCAGGAAAGTATACTTAACTTGTGGAAAATGACTGAAAGAAGCCCTCAAGCAGCTGCTGGCAGAACAGTTTTAAAAAGCATAATCAGTCTATGAATGAAATTAATGGAAAGTTATGGTAGAAAAGCAGTAAATATGAGAAGCAACTACTGTTTTTCTAAGAGTCATGTTGAGCCACTGATGGCAACAGAATTTCTATGAAGTTTCAATAGCAAGTGTGAATGTGTTCTGTCCTAAGTATAAATTCATAGAATCACAGAATCATTAAGGTTGGAAGAGATCTCTCAGAACATCTAAGTCCAACCAACCACCTACTGCCAGTATTTCTCAGCTATGTCCCTTATTGTCACATCTCCGCAGTTCTTGAACACCTCCAGGGTCAGTGACCTCACCACCTCCCTGGGCAGCCTGTGCCAGTGCCCAACTGCTCTTCTGGGTAAGTTTTTAATACCAGCTTGAACCTCTTTTGGCACAACTCGAAGCCATTCCCTCTCCTCCTAGCTTGTCTTCTAAAAATCAGAAGTTTACCAAGAGAAGCTTTCCACCAGGTTTTACACTTCCTGGTTGAAAGCTTTGCTGAAGCAACAATGAACACAATGCACAGAAGTGTTCAGGAAAGAACCAGTGTCTCTGAAAATGTGTTGTGGGGGGAGATCCTTATACAATGCAGATTTCTCTTTCCTACCAGCCCTTCCACTGCAGCTGCCATTCTTAGAGTGCTCTCTGCAAGGCATTGATTCTCTCTCACATCTTTCTCCTTCCTAACCCCCTGTTTCCTTGCTGGAATTCATTTTCCTGCACACTTGCTTGCTAAACAGTACCTGCCCACTGCTGAATGTTATTTGACAATATCTGATGAACCGGTGTGAAGAAACAGGCAAGTCACAAACCAGCTCAAATAAAAAACAGTTGCACTTAGAGCAAGAAATAAATACCTCAAACAACAGAAAGTACACACAAACAACAACAAAAAAAATTAAGATGCTGAGGTGTGTCTGGATCTGCCCGGAATGCTTACAGGTGTACATACAGCAGAATATAAAGACTGCTGAAGACAAACAGCTTGCAGGCAGCTGCAGCTTAAAATATACATTGTGTAGGGGCACACAAAGCCAGTGGGAATCCTTCCTGGATCTCAGCAACCAGGGTCTCCCTGCAGCAGAACCCATCACCTTAATTGAGCTGTCATTTCTCATACTGCACCTAAACCTGGATCATGCTGGGAATATCTGAAGATAGATATTTTTTGTTGTAACTCTACGTGCAACAGAACACCTTTATTTTTAACTTACTTACCCATGGACTACAGCCCAGTCTCAGTGGGGGAGAGCCTGCCTGAGCCTGCCTTAGCAGAGGGGGGAACAGAACTGCTCTAGAGCCCAAGCTACAGCATTTGCAAATCTGGTTTTGGGGACAGATAAGTGAAGCCAGGGAGGACAATGTGCTCCACAGTGGGACCAGCTGCAAGAAGCATGGACTAAGCAGGCAAAGCACAGCTGTAAGCTACTCTTCATCACTGGAGTCTTGTTTGCACAAATGACCAAATTCCATTTCACAGACCTTTAGTTTTCCATACATAGAACACTGAGTCAAAAAAATCAACCAAGACATTTCAGAATAATAAGTGGAGCTTATTTTGTGTTACAAAGGGTCAGATCCAGTGTCATGCAAATTCAATCCAAACACCTTTTAAGACTTTAGATTATTACTCCACCAAGATCGTGTCCACTGATTGGGAAAATGGAAAGGCGAAGAGGGAAAGCTTTGTTTTCAGACATAACAACTCTGCGTCAGCTGCCTCGAGAAACTCCAAATGCGTCCCTCATCACCAAGATTTAATCCCAGAAACCCATCATCGTGTTTACTTACCAAGTGGTTGAAGCGGATCCCGGGCAGATTGGGCTCCACGAAGCAAGGAGCCGCCGCCGTGGCGCCTCTCCTGTGCCGAAGCCCCCTCTGCTGGTCGGCAGCGATGCAGTCCTCCGCAGCCTCCGAGCCGTGAGCGGTCCTCCATCCGCTGCCTCTGCTGAGCCGAACACCGTAGGGCTGTCTCAAGGCGCATGTGAGCAGAAGGCCTTACCTCGTGCTGCCAGAGCACCTGATTTGTCAGCAAACGACCTGCTGCACTGTCGGTGTGTTTTGCCATCTACCGTTTAACTGCGGTCCAAAAGCACGAGTTCAGTGTGCAGCCTGATTTAACAAAATCATCCATTCAGTCTGTGAGATTCTTCCCAATGGCTGAGGACAGAGGTCTCTTGTTTCAACAGTAACCAAATGGGTTATATCCATTATGCTGTGCTTTGTACTATACTGAAAACGATGTACTACACAAGCACATGTGTGGGAGGCAATAATGCAGCCATTCACTCTGACTCAACAGAGACTAAACACAATAGCAACCAAAAAACAACAGAGGATATGGTTATGTGGCAGTAAATCTCTCCTAAATATGGCTTGCTGGAGTGGTGTGATGGCATCTCATTAAGACAGAAGGGGAAACGTCCCCAGAGAGCAAAGGGATGAGATGGAGAGGAGAGGATCCCAAACCTTTTGAAGGGTGAGAATAAAAAGCAGCTGAAACACATGACTGAAAGGGAAGGAGCACTGTAATTTTGTGGAAGCTTAACTGGAAAGAATGCTAGGCAAAGATACTGAGGGAGAGGCCTACAGCCATAATTAGTTTTGCAAACTGACTCATAAGTAGAGGAAGGAATTGAACCAACATTTTCAATATGTATGAAAATGACAGAGAGGCACCAAACTGTAGAAACAGGGGATCAGGGTAGAAAAGATGGCACAGTTCCGTGGGTGGAGCTTAAGAATTTGGAGACTCAGAAAGAGATGAAGGAAGAATTCACACCCAAAAGGAAGATTTCTGTAAGAGCAGGTACAACCTGTACAGCTGTTCAAACTATCTGCAGTGAACAGCCACTCAACAAATTTCCCTTTTCCTGGAAAGTCATGAAGTTACACACTTTTTCTTTGACAAAAACATTGTAAATAAATGTACTGCTGTGAACTCTGACTTATTTTCTAGAATGTGTGCTCCTCATGGGCAAGAACAGATATTTTTTGCTGCTTTTCTATTGCAGAAGGCATCTCTACCAGTCTGACCTCAGGATCCAGGCAGAAAATAAACAGAACAGGAAAACCTTCCTTAAATTGTGCTTTTAAAACTCACTAACTTTGACAAAATAAACCTTCACAAGCCTTGGTTAGCAATGTCATCTATCGCACGCTTTCCTGACCCCCTTCTTCACATTCTTGGAAATCAGAATGTAATGAAGAATCAGGCAGCACAGGACCTTGCCTGAAGCTTCCACCAGGCTCTGCTCCTTGGCCTCCAAGGCATTTGCTCAAAAATGCTGCCAGCTTTCTCCTTTTGTCTTCTCCTTCTTCCTATGCACCCTGCAAATTCAGCTCTTTTGTTCCCTCCAAGCAATTACTTGCTCAGATGGAGGCAGTGTCAAAGGGATCTTGTCCTGGGTTGTTATCTCAATTCAGCCATGTGGAAATCGCTTTTCTTATTTTTCTGAGCTTTCTCCTTTTTAAAACTTGCAGTTACAGTTGTGTATAATTTTTGGCCACTTTAGATTCAGTCTTTCTTCCACAGCTGGAGCTGGAACAACACATTCTCAATGAACTGCACTCAGAGATCGATGCACCCAGTCTCTTCATTTGCAGGACACCAGAGACCAGTTGTGATTTCCTCAAAAGTATTTCTTGTTCTCTGATTCCAGAAAAAATTATTTTGTTCTCTAAAATGTAGTCACAAATGCCGAACAACTACACAATCATTTAATCTACCAATTATTTTAATAAGTAGGTGTATAATTATCAATCAAGTAGGCTTGTAAAGAAATAGTTTGTTCCCAAACTGATTGTTGCTTGGCTGTGATGGGTCATGCTTGGGACCAGTTCCAGCCCCTGGCTTGGAGAGCAAAAATCATTGTGTAGTGAATATATGTCTCTGATTCACTGAATACTTCTGCATCAGTCTGTATTTAACTCTTTTCAAATATTTGTCCCTATGAAGTTCGTTACCAGAGAACAGATGAAATCAAACACAGAACTAGCTGCCAAAATTCATTCAACTGTTAATTCAGAGCATACACATTTTTATAATACCCACTTTCAAGTTCACAGCTCTACGCTCTTAGCCAGCAACAAAGCCTCTCATTGACAGCGCTGAGGTCAAAATCCGTGTGATTTAATAACAGCGTATTTACCATTCTGCTTCAGAGTTTATAGGAAGGCTTGTTAACAGGTTCATAAATCCAGGCAAAAAGATTAACCCAGCTGTCCAGTCATACGTTACTGCTGATTATATATGTTTTAGAGCATGGCAAATAAACAGATCTGGGTTTACTGTAAAATGCTGATTGGAGCAGGGTTTCCATGTATATTAGGGCATATATCATATTATAAAAGTGTAGAAAGGCTTAGGTTGGAAGGGACCTTAAAAGATCACCCAGTTCCAACCCCCTGCTGTGAGCTGGTGTCCCCAGCAGATCAGGCTGCCCAAGGCCCCGTCCAACCTAGCCTTGAACACCTCCAGGGTTGACGCATCTACAACCTCCCTGGAAAGTCAGTGCCAGGACGTCACTGCTCTCGGAGTAGAGAATTTCCTCCTAGCATCTAACCTAATTCTCCTCTCTTTTAGTTTAAAGCCATTCCCCCTTGTCCTATCACTATCAGACCACATAAAAGTCAGTTCCAGATACCTATTGGCATTATAATTCAGTATATCTTTTGATGCACAGGCTCTGGCTGAACAGCTTCTGGACTTCTTATTATACCTAATACAAGGCAAAACTAACACATGAAGAAACCAGCTACTTGTGCTAGCAGTCTGCAGGACCTGCATTCACACTGGCTGAGGTAATTCTCCCCCATGACATATTCTCATTGCTCTCCTACATTTAAATACTACTTGTTTCAAACTGAAGACAAACAGCAGTTGATATATGCCTATGTGAAGTCTCACTCTTAAAGGGTTTAATCAGTAATGTGAAAGGAGATGATAGCACTGAAGATTAATGTCCCAAATCAAACCCTAGCACACAATTCTTCTACAAATAAAACCCACCCAACATTCCTCCTATAGAGTTTTGAGTCCAGTGACCTGGTTTTGCAACAAGATAAGCACACTGAAGTCCTAAGAGACACAAAATGCCCTGGCAAACTAAACAGTGTTAGACAGCTTTATCAGAGCTGTGGTTCTCTCCCAGCTGCGCATGGGCAGAGCATCCCAGCTATGGCTCAGAGCCCTTGGCCACTTCTCAGGGCAGCACAGCACACAGCCTAGAGCTTCCTACAATCACCTCTTGTGGTTTATAGGCACTTTCAGTACTTTCTGACATTTCTTGACAAGGTTTTCAAAGGTAGGTTTGCATAGCTTGTAGCCAGCCCATTTTATATAACGTGCGTCATTTGCTTTCACAATTAATTTTCTACCCCTTTATAAGGTTAAGAACAGTATGTGGCAAACACCTTTTGAATTTTTTGAATGAGTCATCAGATCTTCCTGTAAGAACAAGTTATTTCTAAACTGAGCCTCCCAGAGCCTTATTTCTTTTTTTTTTTTTTTTACATCACACATTATAGTATGGAAATCAAAGCATCTCTTACCTTAAAACAATTGCTACCTATTACCTCAAAACAATGGCTTTAATTTCCACTCCTCTTGTGTACATTTGATGAAATTCCTTCACAGTTGATAGTTTTGGCAATATAGCTACTAGTGGAGATGAAGAAAAACCTGTGTAGATCCTCACTTAGTCTTCACACCCTTCTAAGATCCAGTTGCACATAGGAAATTTTGCTTGAAAGCAACAGAAAAAAATTTCTACAGGTACCTCCTGCCCTCTCTTCTCCTTCCCCCCTCCCAAAAAAAGGGAAAAATTCTGCACAAATTCCTATGCATGTCAACACTGTTGCTATGAACGTTGTCAAAGATACATTGAATTGCCAAATTCTCCTAGCACTTTCCAAAAAGTTTAATAAGAGCTTTGGGAGAAACGCTGTTTTTTAAGTTAGATTAATTGGTTCACAGTTCTTTGTTTAATGATTCTGTCTGGCAGGAGTACAGGCTGGGGGTTTAATAGTGCCTTATTTTAAAGCTTCACAGAAGTTCACACCCAGTTTTTACAATGTGAATTTGTGCATTTTGATTTGCTTGGTGTCAATAGCAACGATATTTATCAGTTGGAAAAAAAGAAAGAGAAGAGAGAAAACTGTCTGTAGAATAAGTAAGGAGGAAACTCACCTGGGAGGTCACCATCTGCTGCCTCCAAGAAATCTTGGAATGCAACTCAAGTTGTATTGTACGTGGAAAAATTGGAGCAGTAATTTCATAAGCTTTTAAGTCCATAAGCCTAACATCCATAAGTCTATGGGTCTCAATGAGATGTAAGTGCAACCCCAAGTCCTGAGGGAATTGGCTGATGTAGCTGCTAAGCCACTCTTGATGGTATTTGAAGAGTCATGGTGATCAGGTCTTCAGTAACTGGGGGAAAAAAAAACAGTCTCACATCCATTTTTAAGAGGGGTAGAAAGGATGACCCAGGGTACTATCAAGCTGTTAGTATCATCTCTGTGCCTGGGAACATCATGGAGCAGATCCTCCTGAAAGCTATGCTAAGACAGAAGGAAGAGAGAGAGGCCTGTACTCACCTGGAGTACTGTGTCCAGATGTGGAGTCCTCAGTACAGGAGAGACATAGACCTGTTAGAGCACATCCAGAGGAGGGCTACAAAAATGAAGCAACGGATGGAACACTTCTTCTATGAGGACATGCTGAGAGAGCTGGGGCAGTTCAGTCTGGAGAAGAGAATGCTCTGAGGAGACCTGAGAGCAGATTTTCAGCATCTAAAGGGTAAGTATAAGAAATAAGGGGACAGACTCTTTAGCAGGATCTGCTGTAACATGACCAGGGGAAATGGCTTCAAACTAAGAGGGGAGATTTTGCTGGGATGTAAGGAAGAAGTTGTTTTACAATGAGGGCAGTGATGCACTGGAACATGTTGCCTAGAGAAATGGGACGCCCCTTCCCTGGAGATACCTGAAGTCAGGCTGGAGGGGCTCTGAGCACCTGGTGGAGATGTAGGTGTCCCTGTTCATTGCAAGGGATTTGGATCAGATGACCTTTAGGGGTCCCTTCCAACTTAAATGATTCTATGATTCTAGGAATTCACTAGGAGCAGAACCTGGAAACAAATAACAGCGATTTGCAAATTTCTTCCCTTCTGTTGCTCCAGATCTCTGAACTATCCTGCTGGAAGAGAACTTGTACCATGCCCTTGATAAACAGCCACTCCCTGGCCCTGATCCTGTCACATCTGCAACATCAGACACATCCTCCCAGCCCCCTGAGATATGCCTCAAGAGGAGGATAAAACAAAAATCAAAGGCTTGGAAGCTGCATTCGGCTTCAGCAAGCTGCTACTGAATGGCTCCCTGACTATATGCATGCTCTCTGGCTTATGTGGTGCTGTTCTGATGCACTGTGTAGATCCCTGGCTGAGGCTGCCACAGTTCCTCTCTGTCCTGTGCTCTTAGGTCTCTGCTACTCAGAAATCAAGGTGCCAGTGGTACAGATGTGTGCCCATCTCTCTCTTGAGATGGCAGCTGACTTGGCCAAGGCAAGCAGGAGACCTGGGAGCTGGGGTTCACTACATCTGTGGAGGCTGCAACTCAACCAGAAATCATTGAAAACAATGAAATCTGCAGAAGCAAGTTATTTGAAAGTGCTCCTCATTCGATGGTTGGACTAGATGATCTTATTTGTCTTTTCAATGTTAATGATTCTATGACTTTTATTTTAGGTGAGAGCACTGAAAGAGAGAGCGTGGTTAACACCTAAGTGACACCTGAGGGTGCTGTTGTCCCACAGGGACATTCTGGAAGCCACTCAGTTTAAGTCAATCCAACCGCAGAGAAGAGCATGCTGCATGGACCAGAGGCTGAGGGTTTGGGTCCCTTCCTGTTTTGCACACAATCTGGCCAGGAAGTCTGTGGAGCCCACTGTGTTGAGGCTGAGGTGTTGTGTTAGACCTCAAGGACAGAGGCAGAGATGCGGGGTGAAGCCTGGCTGCAAAGTGCTGGGGCTATGCAGCTGCCCTAATGCATTAATGCATCGAAAGAGCTCGCTCACTCTTTGCCTCAGGTGCCATATTCATAAACACAAATAATGTTTCTCTCCAGCCAGAATTCATTAACATCAGTAAAGCACTTAAGAGTTCAGATGGAAGTGTTTTTTTCTATAAATGTAAATATAGGCCAATAATAATGCATTCCTTTGAGAAATGTAGCTGAAAATACATTTAGGGAAGTAGAAAGGTTTCTGAGAGGGATCGATATGGTTCCAGAAATTTCAAAAGGGTTCAAAGAGCAAAGGCTGGGAGCTGGCTTTGCTCCATTAATGTGAGCCCCACTCCATTAATTTTGATTTTACTTTAATCAGGCACATTATCAGACGTAATTTTTCCAAGACGCCACTGAACAGGTAACCCAACATTTTACTCTCTGAATGTTAGCAACTACAGTTCCTTTTCCCAGAAGCTCTTTACCAATGCACACACACCAAAAACAAGCAAACAAACAACAACAACAAAAAGCAAAAAAACAAAAAAACAAAAAAACAAAAAAACAGCACCAGTAAATGAAAAAGCTCTATTAGGCACTTCGTAACACTGACTGGCATTTTTTGGCTGTTCATGTGTTCAAAGCAACATGCACAAATTACCCAATCAATCCAAGCTGTTCAGGTTTCACCTGCCCCATCTCACCAGCCAGCTCCATGCCTGCTACACAGCCCAGAACTTTGTGTCAGGAAAAGATGGATGCTTCAACCCGGCACTGCCACCTAACTGCCTCCAGCCCTGCCAGCCAGATGAAAAGTCCACAGTATTTAATCAAGCCAAAGACCACTTTCCCCAGCAAGTTATTCTAAGGACAGATGATGATCTGAAGCTGTCATTGTACAGGCTGAAAAGCAGCCCTGTGGCCTTGTGTGTCAGGAAAAGCCAGACAGCAGTTTGCAGGACCAGCTGAACAGCCACCTGGCCCATCAAGCCCTGGAGCAGGGAAGAGATCACAACACAGCATCACAAGTACATGAGATGTGCCCTGAGAGGAAGGGCAAAGTGTTGTCCAAGCCCTCAGACTCAACAAGTAGGGTGGAATAGGGATGTGATTCATGTAGAATTCCAGCTAGCTACTTCTATTATAGGTGAGAAAGTTCTCGTGTGCCAAAAGAGCCCCTACACCCTCAAAAAACCACAGTGAACAAGCCCTTAATTGCATCCAAGAGGTTCAGAATGTCCCTACAGATTGGAAACCACTGGATCAGCAGCAAAACAT
Organism: Tympanuchus pallidicinctus; assembly: GCF_026119805.1. Taxonomy (NCBI): domain Eukaryota; kingdom Metazoa; phylum Chordata; class Aves; order Galliformes; family Phasianidae; genus Tympanuchus; species Tympanuchus pallidicinctus. Next base: position 32,251,734 of record NW_026294721.1, on the reverse strand, counting down.
GCTTCAAAATCGAGAGTTCTGAGAACATACATAATCTCACCAAAGCTTTGCCACACTTACTTGTACAATCATAGATTCTTTTGAGTTGGAAGAGACTATTAAAGGTCATCTTGCCCAAATCCCTTGCAATGAACAGGGATACTTACTGTTCCATCTGGTGCTCAAATCCCCTCCAGCCTGACTTCAGGTATCTCCAGGGAAGGGGCATCCACAGCCTCTCCAGGCAACCTGTTCCAGTGCATCACTGCCCTCATTGTAGAATAAATTCTTCATTATGTCCAAGCTAAATCTCACCTCTTTTAATTTGAAGCCATTTCCCCTGTCACAGCAGAATCTGCTGAAAAGTCTGTCCCCTTATTTCTTATACCTACCCTTTAGATGCTGAAAATCTGCTCTCAGGTCTCCTCAGAGAGTTCTCATTTCCAGGCTGAACAGCTCCAGCTCTCAGCATGTCCTCATAGAAGAGATATTCCATCCCTTGCTTCATTTTTGTAACCCTCTTCTGGATGTGCTCTAACAGGTCTATGTCTCTCCTGTACTGACAACTCCCCATTTAGATGCAGTACTCCAGGTGAGGCCTCACAAGCCCAGAGCAAAGCAGCAAGATCACCTCCCTTGCCCTGCTGGCCACACTTCTGTTGATGCAGCCCAGGACACCGTTGGCTTCCAGGGCTGCATGCACACTCTGCTGGTTCATGTCCAGCTGCCATCCCCCGGTACCCCCATGACATTTTTTTTGACAGGGCTGTTCTCCCTAAAGTTTCTTCTCCTAATGGAAAATAAAATTACAAACAGATTTAGCCAAACAAAATAGAGCTATAAACAAGTTTAGCCAAACAAAGCTCAAGTGTCACCTCTTCTCCTCTGGGATAAGGGGAAAGAGCAAAGCTTTCTCCCTTCTCTCTACAAACTGACATTTATGGGAGGCTAAGTGGGTTAATGCAAGTGGCTTTCCCACATGGGAAAAGTGAAGCAAAAACTTTTAGCCTAAGCTTTGGCAAATGAGGTTTGTTCTGTCAGTGAAGATTTTGAATAATGTGCCTTATTATCTTTCCTCACACCCCATTTTGCTTCCAGCTGGGCCTTGCTCTGAAGCATTACACAAACTCTCAATACATGTTGTAGATCTCTGATTGACTCTGCACTGAATACTCCCACAGAGCTACAAACAAGTCTTTTTAAAATATATAAATTATTTAAATGACTGAAATGATAACCTATTAAGATCAAGAGCATAGTTACTTTTGATTTTAATGAGATTAGGCTTTCACGATGTAAAATATATTAATCCATGATATTCTCCCATGTTTTAATGATAGAGATTAACTGAAGTAGGAAAGACTTGTCTCAGATCTGTAAATATTCATCAAATATGAGTCCCTGGATCCATCTTTTGTGGTGTATCAAATCACTGCTACGTTGCACCTATATCTGCTTTAATCTCATGAAAGCTGGTGGTAGCGCAGAACTTCATTTACATTTCCTCACAGTGACTTTTTCCAAAGGTACAAATGCACAGGCTGACTGCTTAAAAAGTTAAAATTAACTACAGGATTTTTGTCTCTTCTCCTCATTCTGTCTTCGCAATCCAAAGTCCTCCACTCAAGCCTGTATCACCATCCAAAAAAGTGATGGTGGTGCATTAAGCTAAATATCAAAATAAACCTTCCCAAAGTTGCAGTTTTCTATGCTTGCATTGCATGGACCACTTGAGCAGGTCTGAGCAAGAAATAGCAGTCAACAGGAACTTTGAATTCAGCACAGCACTGGAGTGTTACCACACAGAAGACAGGACTGTCTTTTCTGTCAGCTTGGAGGCAATCTGCTGACCAAGAAAGGTATGGTTGCTAGCGGGGTTCCCACATAACACTAGAAAGTGCCTTGTGCTTTGGTTTGTGAGGTTTCTTGCTCCTCATCATGGGTGGAGCTGTACGCCCACTAACTTTAGGGACTGTTTACTACCAGACACTATTGGGCAGTCTGGAGGGAGTCACTAATAAAGGATTTTTACAGTTCAGTCGTGGCTCTGTTCAACCAAAGCCTGACACTAAATTTAACTACAAAACTGTGCGAGTGCTCTTAGTTACACGCACATATGGAAAGTAACTTCTTACTGATGTGTTTTCCCTACAAACCACTCCTTTTCAGTAGCCACAAAACCTCACAGAGGCAGGAACTAGGACAGCAGTCCATTCCAGTGCCACAGATACCAGTCTGTCTGAGCAATGAGCTGCACTCACTGACAGCAGGCTCAGACCAATGCCAGGACAGTCTGCCTTGCTCTGCACTTCAGTGGTCTATAGGCACACACTATAGGTGCCTAATCCCTGATCGTGCTTACGAGATCTTCATACTCATTATTGAGTGAAATATAAAATATTCCTATCTATTTAATCTATGCTATCTGCAACTATTCCCCTGGGCACAAAAGATAACGAGTCAGCAGGCACAGACTTAATTATCAGTTTTTACTGTAAGATGATGATGTTTATTGACATCACTATCAGACAGACACTGAAATGAAGCAGATGTTAATCTGAGGTTAAGCTCCAGGAGGCGCCTAGCAGTCTGACCAAAGGGACTGATGCTCCTCGGATAATAAAAGGGGAGAGGCTCCCTCCCTTCCTCCTGAGGCCTGCACAGAGCTCACAGAGCTACTGATGTGTTTTGCAAACTCCTCCTAGCACTACTTCCAACCCATTTCACAAGCAACATGTTTGATAATGCAGAGCTTTCACTCAGTCCTAGTAGACTGCTTAACCTAACATCCTATTTTGCTTACAGGGACTTAAGGGTTGGCTTCTTTTTACTTTTCCCCAGCACATCCTAAGGGGCAATGCCAGAGAAGTTGAAAACACAAGTAAAGTAAAAACATCAAGTTGCTCTGCTTTCACTGTTGTGAGTAGAAAGCCCATCACTGATATCAACATCTGACTTAAATAAATCCAAAGCAAGACTGAAGACAAAATTCTGCTCTCTAATTTGAATGACATAACATAACATAATAGGATCTTCACTGGAGAAGGACGAAATAACAGCAACTTTTTATGTTTCTCAGTCTGCTGCCACTTTGTAGTGTTGAGAGCAGTAAAAAAAATATATGGACAGCTGGCACACACACACATACTAACAGTAGAGTATACAGCAGGGCTAATGAGCTGATGCAAATGATCATTCAGGTGGATAATTTTTGTAGCTATTTCAGTAGTACATATTTTTCCCCACATAGGATGTCTGCCAGCATCACTGGAGGACAAGTGAACAAAAAACCAATATGCTACTTCCTAGCTAATCAATATTGCTGCATTGTGCAGCAATACCATATATAGGGAACCTGTTTTACCAGGGCAGTTGGACTTGATAATCTCTAGAGGTCTCTTTCAATTCCCTGTGTTCTGTGATTCTATTTTTCTTATGACCATGTGCAGAACAGCTAGGACATTTACTGCATTGTCCAACCACAAAGAGAAGTTACACAGCATAGCTGGGAACAGAAGAGAAAGTTGCTGGACTACACTGGTGCAAGAAGTCATACCTTCTCTGTTACAGTGAATGTCAGAGTTTGACAGCACATGAGGATGCCCTCCTTGAGCTCCTGCTCTTACCTTCATCTGCCACCTGCCACCTGACAACAAGATCCTTAACTAGCTGACATCAGTATATACATAAAATGACTTCAAAGTGTTGCTATGTCCCACTTGGAGGAGAGATTCAACACCCCTTTGGAGGCTGGCAGAGCTATTGGGGAAAATGTGGTTTGTTTGTTTTTTTTTTTTTTTCCAATTAAAAAGAGAGAAAGAGAGGAAGACCAATCTTTGGAACTGCAACAGGCAAGAGCATATTATTTGCAAGCGAGCCACACTTAATCTCCATGCCTAACTGAAGGGAATTTGTGGCTTCATTTCAGGCCCTTATGGACTGCTTTTCATGTCAAAATTACATATTTGCTATAATTTGTGTCTCTTCCAAGATTTACCGAAACAAAGGAAACATTTGAACGAGATTTGAGACAACTTCTTTCTCACCCGTCAGGAAGTTAATCCCCAACCTGCAGATAAATGTGGGCATGTGGTTTCCAGTATTCTCACTCCATATGTCTTCACAAACACCAAATAGATCTAATGCAAGAGGACTTTTTTTTTTTTTCCTTTTTTTTTTCCCCTATAGATCAAAAGTGATTATAGTGATGGACCTTGCCCAGGATGATCCAGACTTTCATCCGTATAATGCCTTTGTCTGTACTCCCTATGGAAATATGGATCTCCTGGCACAGAAATAAGGAGACAGGTTGTAGGCAATATAATCTTCCCCAGCATCTTTCACCTCAGACACAACAGCTGTAAAGTGGAACAAAACCATGGTGTTCAATTTAGGAATTGAGCTTCACAAGTGAAAACTTGCAAAATTTTGACCATCGTAACTCAAAAATAAAGACACTTCATCGTGGTGGTTTGTTCTAAGGCAAATTCCCAATGAAAAACAATGTCTGATGGTTTGGGCCAGCTCTCTCCTTCCCGTATTTTTGTACCTGTGGGACAGTTTTAAGTAGCTGAGACAGAGAATCTGAGAGTTCAAATACACTATCTTTTTTTTTTTTTTTTTTTTTTTCTCCTTAAAATAGGCATTAGGGGAGAAGAGTGAGGGAGCCAAACCAGAACTGCTTCATGGGGAAGGTTGCAGCCTGTGGTCAGCCCTGTTATGAGACACCTGAGAGTCCACACCGTAAACACCATAGGTATAAAAACTGCTGCCTACATGGCATTCAACTTATGAATGTGAAATCATGCATGTGTTCACGGCAGCTTTGGGAAAACATTGATGAAAGCAGATGGAGCAGCTCCTGCAAAAGAGCAAAAGGAGAGATGGGTAAGAAAACACAAGTTTGTGCTGTGCCTCCCTGCCAGCCACAGATAAAGGAAAGTTTCATTAGTATACGCATTCACATCAGGACATTTTGCCATTGCTAAATAGGGAGAAATCATGAGGCACCAAACTCCTCTGATTTGTGGGCAAGCAGAGCTTCCTGTTTGCTGTATAACCACTACCTGGCACTGGCACAGGGTAGGCAGCTGTGTTGGACATGATTTTCCTTGAAATCTCATTGACACACTGAGGCAGCAACTAGCATGTAATGTAGAAACACCTATATGACACACTATACCATTTCTTTCTGCCATAAATGGACAGAAACAATACATAACACACAGTCATACATGCAGAAACCCTTTTGCAAGGATGTTTACATTTCTTTTTCATATCTCTAAGAAATCAATCTGTAAAGATATCCCATATGAGTCTGCATTTGGCCCTCAAATGCTGTCCTGAGAGACTATGTTTCTCTCTTACATCTGACACATTTATCTGAGGGCATCAACATATGGATTTGCACCTCAGCTGTGTCATGAACAAAGAATTGCTATTGTTTTAATATGCTAACACTGGGACATTTAAATATTGATACTGTCAGGTACTACTTTACAATTCCCATTAGATTATGAAATAAAGCATTGCCATATTCACCCACAAAACTCCATATTATAACAGTACCAAGCATCTGGTTTTGATCAGAAGTCAGGAAATTCACAGTTCAAGCTGGAACTTCATCCTTTCCTAAAGTCATCACGCTTAAATTCTGCAACTCACACATGAGCAGACTCTGCAGCCTTCATGAAGACAAAACATCACTTCCCTGAACTGAAAACTGGGCACAACAGACATACAGGTTTGGAGTTAGGAGACACATTGGGATCAATCCCACTTCTTGAGGCTTCCCACTGGAGCAACTTGAACAGTGGTGATAAGGCTAAACAAAGAGACAAATCACTGTTAATAGCCCATAGAACAGCGTCAGTGCTGTAAAGCACAATTGCTAAACAGGACCCTGACATTAAAATCCAAGTCTACCTGAAAATAAGTTTCAATTTTTTGTAGGTTCCATTTAAATGAATTTTCAGTTCCTTCCTCTGGCACCACAATAGACATTTTGTTGGTAGAATACAGTCAGGATTGTGCACCAAAATAATTTTCTAACGTAAATCTATTTTACACTATTTCATTCACAAGTGAAGCAAAAATCCAGAGGGAGAAAGAAAATAAATGAACGTAATTCATATAAAAATGAGGTTTCAATTCCTGTTGAACAGACAGTTTTGAATGTCTGATTTGGTAAGTTTCAGTAGATCTATTTTGGTAGTAAAAAAAATGGATTTCCCTTGTAGGGATTTTATGAGGGTTCTACTGCAAACCTGACATTCGATCATTCATTTCAATCTGTGTTTTGTTGTTGCACAATCCAGTGTGCATTTAGGCTGCAGATTGGCTCAATCATGGTCCTGCCGGGAGTTACTGGATTGCACTCACAGATGTAGCACAGGACACATTTATCCACAGGCTGAAGCAAGAGTGATACTCTGTATCTTTGAAGAGAACATAGTTGTCCAAATAATGGATTACATTTTTTTTTTTTATTTCTCTGATGTATCTATTGACCTTTGGTACAAAATCATTATCTCCTCTGTTAAAACCTTAAATTAACTGCATGCAAATGCAGACTGTAGATGCTTGTTATCTGTGCATAGCATGCAGGATAAATGTGAGTACTTAGTAGTGGACTAAATATGACCCTTTGATTTTGCAGATGGGAAGCAAAGACATACTGCTAGGTTTCAAAACCATGTAAATATAAGGCCGAATGACCTGTAATAGAACAATGGATGGTGAAAGAAGTAGCAAATAATGATCCAGGAGAAAGAAAGAAGCACATTAAACTGGAAAAAGGTGAAACATGAAATCTATCCCTTTTCTATAAACACATGTGGAAAGAATAACATCTAGCTTTTTATCCCCAGATTCTTTTCTTTTTCCCCTATACATTCCAAGGGAAGATCTGCCAACTTTTGGCTGTATCCATTTCTCTTCTGTTGTTTGCCAGTATTAGTGTGCTCTAGCACACATTCTTTCCTAAGACTTCAAAATGTGTCATTTGTTAGATCTAACTGTTTAAAAAACCCATCCACCCTTACCTCCTTTACTCATAGCAAGCTGGGTGGCATACAACATAATGGCATAACCCTCTCACATACTACAGGTTTGCTTGAAACTTGTAACTATTAAACCAGATTTCACACTGCATGCTTTGTGTTGTCGTAGATCAGAAGATCTTACACTGATACACTTGAATGCTTCTAATGCTCCCTTCATCCTAAAATATACACTGAGGCAAACATACCGGTGTTTTGCTTGTTGAAGCCTCCTGATGAAGAGCTTCAGTACTTCTGTTATGTAAAGCATTTCTAAAATCTTAGATACAGGTCTGCTTAGCATTACACACATAAACAGAGGGTGAATTTACCTCTACACAAAAGGTTAGCAGTTTCACTGCATTAGGACTTGAATTGGAAATTATGGGGAACAGGCTCGAGACAAAGGGCTGTCTTTACCAAGAAAGATTAGTCACTGCACTCAAAATACTGAGTGAGTCAGGGTGCTCAGGAATCACCCTTCACATATAATAAAGTGAGAGAGGGGTTAGAGTCAGAGCTGAGTCAAAGCTAACTGTGCTAAAGCAATGTTCACTTGGACTAGGATTTAATCTGTCTCAAGCAGCAAGAAATGCAGTTCTCAGTCAGCTTGATTCCAAACCCATAGATTCAATGCCAGTTTTATTTGTAAAAATAATTCTCTGGGAATCTCTTCTAGAGATGAAAAGCATAGTAAGAGTTAACTGAATATAAATAAGCGTTCTTATGTCTTTCTCTCCATCTCTCTTTCAGTCCCTTATTTCTTCTTCAAGTGGAGGATGAGTGCGCAGGAGACCCACTGAGAATTTTGCCTGATGCCACCCTATGAACAATGGAGTAAATGAACAGAGCACTCCTGATTACTCATTACCACTCTTTAAGTCAATAGCATCCTCAGCCACAGAGCTCTGAGTTTGCATTTTGTGGGAATATTACATGGGATGAAGAAGAAGGGAGCCACTGGCTGGACAAAGTTTCTAGTTCTGGTTTATTATTACATCCATTTCAAACTGCCTGAAGCAGTTGGTAGTGTTCAGTTCTAGGGTCACAAATAACTTGCTGTTATGAAAATGTGCTTTGATATACTTGCTTCCTTTGGTTGATAAACATGATTAAGTTTGACAAAGGAGGAAAGAACTGTTAGGATTAAAGCATAGAACAAGCAGTAGGGGCTGCTATTACATAAGTCCCCTGGAGTTGGTATTCAGCAGATTTCTAGATTCAGACAAGTAAAATTCTCTTAGAGATCAAAAATCACCGTATAGAAATTAAGGATACTGCCAAATCTAAAGAATGGACTATATTCTTATATGGAGTATAAAAACAGCATATTTAGGCTCTCATTTAGCAGATTTTGCAGGAAGAGTGTTACTTAAAACTGCCTGATGTTGACCATTGGAGAAATGAGGAAAGATCCGATAATCTTATGCAATCCAAGTTTTGGTCTGTTCCCTTGACCTGGATTAACCTTTTTCCTTTTATCTGTATTTTAATTCCAAACACCTCGCTTGAATGCGACTGTTGCTATGTCTCTGCTAAAACCTTTAATGAACAACATTAAGGTCAGCGGAAATAAATCTGAACTCTATTATTATTTCATACAAATACTGTAGGGACCCTTGAATCTCCCATAATTATTAGCGTTTTCAATCTCCAGTGACATGTTCAGCATCTGGCTGTATTTAGTTTATTGATCTCTTTTTTAAATGGCTACATTGCAAGAGCCATTTAAAATACACACTTCTGCTTTACTCTTATTATTTACAGCCACACACAGTGCACAAAGTCTGCACAGAAATGGGCCCAATGCTCTTTGTCAGACAAGAAACAAACACCAGAATGGTGGCTAAAATCTTAGTCTACATAATTGTAATTGAGGTGCAATGCAACAAGTTTATATGAGCTTACATTCTTCAAGCAGCATCCCTGATTACCACCTACAATCATCTACAGATAATCAGAACAATAATAATTTATTCACAATTTCTTTCCTAGCTCATGAAAAATGTAAATTTAAATATAACACACACTCAAAACTCTTACATTGTAACTACTGTTAGTAGACCAATGAAATATCCATTGTGCATTCTATCCCTTTATTACAGCACACTCAGATATACTATTTTGCGTAATCAATATTAACAAAGATCATGTCCATTAAAATGTGCACAATGTTCTCTAGGCACAAAAAACTTGTGGACTTTAATCAATAAAACGCCCAGAGGTGCACAAAAATTGCTGAATCATGAAACTACAGAGCTATTAACCTGTGTTGTTTTGTTGCTTTTTTTTTTTTTTTTAATAAATCTATCCTCTGTAGGGGCGTGAGTAGCTAATTCTTTTATAAATTATTCAATATTCATTTCATTGCTTGCATCATTTTAATACCTAGGGGACTTGTTAGTGTACCAGCACTCCTACTGCTATGATTCCAATAGCTGATCACATCAAAGTGAGAAATTACTTTGCACAGTACCTTTGAATCCTTTATAAAACCATTTCAAACTGGTTTGGATAAAGGCCATGTGGGTAAGGCTAATATTGCTACATGGACTGAAAAATGGCTGGCAGACAGAATTCTATAGGAGGAATGGGTCAGACTAATGGCCAGAATAGAGGTAACACGAACAAGACCTCCCCATGAGGCAAAGCTCCTGAAGGACAAAGCTTAAGGTTGGATGTTTGGAAAGGTCACAGTGGCATGTGGCAAATGGTGCAAGCAAAAACAAGGACTTGGGAATAGCGTATTCACCTCAAAGGCATTGTCCAACTTCTTACCTGGAAGAAAAGAGGATACCAGCCTTCAGGGTCCTGATCTGAGAAACGCAAAAGTTTTTCCTAGGCTTTGGTTTAGCTCCTGCTAAATGGAAGAATCTTAACTATCTCTTCCAAGAATAGGGTAGGCAAAAGAGGACATATTGGTTGTAACATTGAGACTTGAAGAGGAAGAAGTGGTAGTGGCCAGAGTTCCAATACAAAAAAGGTTTTGAATCTTTTAATATGATCATTGCATCAGTTGCATCAAAATTCAAGATCCAAAGCTTTGAAATTACAGGATGTTGAGGGCCCCTTGAAGCTGGTAGAAGAGACTAGGGCTTTTTACTGGTCTGAATCTAGTCCATCCTAGCATTGAGGAGTGGCCTGAAAATTAATCCTGTGATGAATGGTCTTCACAAAGTTGGCTGTTCCTTGTCCACCTCAAAACTGGCATTAAGCAGTAGTATCAATAAAAGATCAGAGGAACATGAGCTAACTTAGACTATCATCTTTGCAGAAGTGTTTTGGATGCATTCCTGGGACTCTGAGGGAGGCTTCTAATGCCACTAACATCTTTCCTTTTCACAAGCAGAGAGATAAAGATAGCAAGTTATCAGGGTGTGAAGCAATAACACCAAGTGTGTCCTGAAGACTAACTGAACAGTGTAGGCATCACCTTGAAATAACATGAGATAAAATTACTCCCAGTAAGACTAAACCACAAAATACATTAGCAAGGCAAATGCTTCTCCTTATCCCATCCTGAACTGTTTTTACTTTTTCATAGATTTTTTTTTTTGAAATATTTCCATCCTGAAATAGACTTCCAGGACAGAAAAAAAATCACCCAAACAGGTAAAAGGCTGCAAAGTTGCAAGTAACTGAAAATGAGGACTTAAATTTGAGACGTGTCATGCGTTCCAATGACTGGAAACCATTGCATTGCCTATGTCTGCAGTGAATGAGCATGAAACATTCCTCATTCATTTATGATGAAAATCTGGCTATGGAGAATTGAAATGTCAAGCCCAATAAAATCAGGATTTACTAAACTAAACAAACTCATTTTCTACTCTTCTTCCCAGAACTGCCTAATAGTTTTCTCACTTTGAGCTTGTCAAGATTTTTCTCAGTGTTTTAAAATCCTTCTTTTGCAGCTTAATACAATACACATTAATTTCATTTTTAAAAGTTAGGCTATGCCAGTATGTATTGAGATTAATATATTAAGCTAGCTACACACTCAGAATGTTTAATAACTTTAAAAGCTTCTGAGGTAAGATATAAATAAATAAATTTGCAAAAAATATAATAATATTAATAATAATAATAACTCCAGCATTCTACCATTTGACTTCAGCTGATTTGCATGAAAAGCCTGGGAATAACATAGTGGAGACAAGTTTGAAAACATATTTTGAAATCATCAGTAATTTTTCTAGACAAAGAAGTAGCAACATTCATAAAAGAACCATTTAAATGTGCACAAAAAAAAAGTTTACCTTCCACCGGTTTAGGTAAATTATGTAATTAAAATCACAAATGAAAGCTTACCACAATCTAGCTGGGATCCTATTGTGAGCTTCAGATGATAATCTTCATTTTTACAGATCCTCTAAGTGGTGAAAGAAAAACTCATGATCCCTGCATGTACTGTCCTGGCATTTACACTGTAGTTGCATGAAATCAGTGGAGCTACGAACAAAGATGATATGGTTTAAACTGTAAGTTTTGCTCACACTTCTTTCAAAACGAGGGACACCAAACATCCTCTTTAGTATTCTTTTTATAATTCAAAAGTTTAAAAAAAAAAATCAAAAATTTATAAGCATACAAATAATTCAAATATATTATATTTATGTTGAAATACCATCTCAAGGTTTTATCATTAAGGATTATATTGAGTTTTCTGCTGAGTGTAGGAAACATTTAGAACTTGTAACACTAAACATAAAAACATACTGTTCTGAGTTTCCTATCTCATTCTCTAAAGAATACTATCAAATTTAAAATTAGATCCTCAGACTGTAGGAAGGCAAAGTAAACAAAACATGGAATAGAATACGAAACTAATTTGTAAGGAGTCTAAAATATCGTTGTTTAGACAAGATTCAAAGTTACACGTCTTTATTTCCTTTGATCAGGGAACCATCCAACTAGATGTTGACTGTCATTCAACATAGCACTTGGATTTTAAGCACAGAAACATATTTCACCAGAGGTAAACAAAGTGCAAGGATAAAGATGATTTTACTGCGTAGATCTCATTAAAATAAACCACTTTGCCTTTATAGCTGGATTCTCTTCCCAACAACATACATAAGATTGCTAACAAATTATGAAATACTGGAGAACCCAACCTAGATGCTTTTTAAGATGTTAATGAAATTAAACTATACTTAAATTAAAATCCAATCCACTGTATACTAATGGTTCAGCCATGCGGTTCCCCTTGCCTTAATGCAATTTCGTAGGCCAACCCTCATTAGACACATTTTCCATGTAAGCACTTCTGTCTCCATTCATACAAGAGAATGTGCCTTGATTGCTGCCAATTCCAACCATGCTTTGGAAAGATCTGTTTTACAAGTTTATTCTGAACTCAGAACTGACACAGTAATTCAAAACTATCCACCAAAAAATCACACTGGAAAGATAAATCACTAAGTGACAACTGTCTACAAAACAGAACCTTACAATTTCTGTAGTTCAGACATCTTGGGCTCAATGTTCTTACTGTTTACATAAATCAGAAGCAACTTCACAGAGTTACTCAAGAGCGTAACAATTTTGGGCATCAGATAAGAGCCATTCAATACTCTTTTCCAACACTGGTCTACAGACTTGGTAACCAAATGACAAGACATCATAACTTCATAGTGGAGCTCCAAAAAATAAAAAACAGGATGTTAAATATGGAAATGAATAATATTAACCACTGGTATATAACTAATGAATTACAACGAACACTCTTGGTGACCACTGTAGTGGAGCTAAGAGGAGGTGTTCCATAATTATAGCAGCAGATTTCAGACATAGAGATCTGAGAGATCCCCTGTAATGAGAAAGACGTTAGTAACATAGCTAATTTCCAGTTATCTTCCCAAACATTCTGAGAAAAGCCTTAGGAATTCAAGATTAATGGTGAAATTCAGATGAGATGACAAACAACTAAGCTACAACTCTGTATATGACAGAGCACTATAAGCAAGTTAGTTCTTAGCAAATAATTGGAAGGGAGCTGTAGCTGTTAGAAAGCCAGTTACAGGAAAAACAGGTGTTGTTTTCCAATTGATCACATGGAATTTATGAAGCAGCACGAATCGCCTATGTGGATATCAATCCAAACTGAGGGGGAATTTTGTTTGTTTGTCTCACTTCTTGTATTCTTTTGGTGCAGAAACTGGCTGGACTTTTCTTCCAACATGAAACATACATGGACACGAAGTCCTGTATAACAGTGTAGATTTTGCTGCCAGTCACAGAAATTTAACGGAAGAATCACTTTTTCCTCATATGTTTCATCACACTTTAGAGACGTGACCATCAATAACACCATACACACACACTCTTCCAACCCACCAAATCTGAGAAACACAGAACCATGTTTGATATCAGTTATTACAGCAACAGCTCCAGTGAAGTCCCAGAAATTACACTGGTTTGAAAGCAGTTTTGGGGAGAGAGTTACAGTGTTCATGAACAAAATTTTAACAAAAAAGATTCATTTTATCTCATTTTCCTGCATCATCTTCAATCCCAGTTTCTCCACCACTTGTGGCCCACTATACAGGCAATTTTCTGGATTCTCTGTGCACATAAAGACTGTCTCTCGCATGAATCTCCATTAGAAAATTTTCATCTCTAGGAAACCACCCACTAGTCTGTTTTCTCTCAGTGTCCTTTTAGCTGCCAATTTAATGAAATTTACAGTGTTGACCCTAAAAATGATACTTGTAGAGTATTTGTTGCTAATGTATTGCTCACAGTAATTCTTCCAAGTGGAGATCACAGGGAAGGACTGGTAACAACTTCTCTGTTCCATTTTTGTCTGTGCCGTTGTTGGTTAGTCAGTTTTCTAGTGCACAGGAAAAAAAAAACAACTATGAAGGCTGTTTCAGTGTTTCCTAAGTTTTCATTTTCCAATGGCTTTTTCTTTTTTTCTACTCAACTCAGACTTCTTCTAGTCCGGCTGCATCAGCAGGCTGGCTGGGGCAGGATGGCAGGGCTTGGGATGGGCTCTCCAGACATCCTGGGAAAGGCTCTTCTCTTCTACTGTGGGTTCAAGAAATTTGTCTGTGCTGGGAACATCTTCCAGGCAGCCTTGCTCTTTCTTCTCTTCCACCAAAGTCTCTGCCACTTTGTCATATGTAATAGGCTGTTCCACTGAACAAAATGGATATATGTTACTGAAAGCTCTTTAGGACGCTTCACAGCACTTAGGCTAAAATACAGTTAATAGCAGCTCAGCAGAAATTTACAAAAATAAAAATAAAAAAAACTAGAAAAACAACTGATAGAAAAAAGAACAGAAAAGAGAAAAACTCAATAACTTGACTGAGATTTTAATAAGTGATGTTCCCTAGGCAAATCTCATATTTTTCTATTCTAACATGTAAGATCAGGAAAGACATGCCTGTGACAGGAAGACCACCCCACTCCAAAGTCTAAAGGTCTTAGAATCATTCAGTGACACAGGGAATAACTTTCTTTAATGCCTTAAAAAAAGGCATCAGATTATTTATCAGTCTCTGAAGTGGTTGAACCACTTTTCTTAATATTTTAAGACACCTGTCATGTGAAATTTCTGTTCCAAAAGCTACATCTGATGAAACTGTAAGTGAGAACAGAGTCTCCTAATGGGAAATATCAGGCTTCCTTCTCTGGACAACATGGTTCTACACATATTCACAATACTAGTCCAACCAAGTAAATGTGAGGCATATTTTTTCCTGATGAATAAATTGACTTCCTAAAATATACCTGAGGACAGGATGCACAGTTATGAAGATCTTACAAGATGCTTGCCCATTTAAGTATCCTCAAATATTTGTGTTTGCATATTTCAAAATGGCTGGTGGACAGGAAGTAAGTATGATATATAAGACAAATACTTAAGAACATCCACCTTTCCCCATTAGTTTTCACCACATGAGCAATTAGGAGATCCAGTTGATTCTACAGTGCAAGGTTTTTTAAACTCAGAGCAATCCAGCTGGTAACCTGTGGGCCAAGAATGCCTACTGTGTGCTCCTGTGCCACCTTTTGCATCAGTGATGGGAGGAATATCTCCTTCATTCATCTCATCTTTTTTTAAGCACCGAGCTTTCCTCAGGCAGTCAAACATCTTGTTTAATACAGAAAAGCAAAACTGCCGTTTCTGCTCCAGCACGAGAGGTTTCTGGACTCTTCACACCCTGTCAGTTATCTTGCTGGAATGAATCAGGACTGTCAAAGCATATCTTTCTAATGCTATGCATTCGCCATCAATGTGATTTGGATAACTCACCGCTATGAAGCAAACCCATGAAATTTTATGTAAACATAAAAATATGATGTGATGTTATTACTATCATGAGAAGCATCTGGCTTCTTATGTGTGAAAGAACAGTTACAGTATAATTCCTGATGTATAATTTGCAAAGCAGAGGACCAAGTGATTTCACAACAATGCAAACATCATTTCTGCCCAGCATGCCTTGAACAAGGCAGTGGTATAATTTGATTTCTCTGTCTCCTTCACCAGCTACTGCTCCTGCTGGCACAAAGGTAAGGAGAGATGTAATAAAGAAGAAAAGCCTACTCACCATATTGCGAAGGACAGGCAGGATGAGGGTCTGCTGTCTCACACTCAATTAGATCAACCACTTTAGTCTCCAGAGAACTGCTACACTCCTTGACAACCGCAAACTGCAAATACATACAATATGCACAAAACATAGCCCAAATTAATATGAAATGAACCAGTTCTCTGAAACCCAAGAGGCAGACTAGAAAGGCCACACACTCCAACCACAGCAGGGGGAAAAAAGGTCATACTGGCTTCTGGGATGACCCTTCCCCTGCAGATAATTAAACATTGGAGTTGATGACAGCCCTGGTCTTTGAAAAGTGTGAGTCCCAGTCAAGTAAAAAAGTGCCAGCACTCTTGCTTTGCAAATCAGCCTTTCCAGATGCAAGAACAAAAGTACGTGAAAACTGACTCTCTCCACAGTATTTAGGGCCACATTTAAAGTATTAGGGAGGCCTGCAACCAGACAGCAGGAAACCCTGTCAGACACGGGGAAGGAAGCAAGCCTCCCTTTCCCAGATCTTGGCAACACCTGGGGGTGCAATTCCATTATCCCACAGTGACTGTGGAAGACAAGTGAGACTGTACCATGAAGATGAAACCCTCTGATGAAGCATGCTGTAAAGACCAGAGGGAAAAGAAAAAGAACAGACACAGGGGGAAGTGATGTGCTTAAACAGTATAGAGGGAAAGAGAGAAGCTCAACTGAAGAATAGGAAAGGGGGAATAAGGGAGGGAGGATAGTATTTAAAGAGCAGAACTAGTGAAGTATAGAAAATGTCTGTAAATAAGATGTTCCAAGAAGACTGTTGACAGATTCAGTTGTTTAGGTGGAAAATTGGTGGAGTTGTGTGGCTAGGTCATATCTGCAGCTGGTGTGACCATTTAGGCATCTTTTTGTGTGCATAAAGTCCATGGTCTCACAGCTGCTAACTTACATGTAACAGACCCCCCAGAGGAGCTACACACAGTTTTGCAAAATTCCTTTGGCTGTGCAAAATGGAACACTTGCAGGTTTACAAGTTTCAGAATAGCATGTGCTGGGCATGTGCTGAAGTTTGCCAAGGCTTCCATATTCCAGGGACAGAGTTAACTAGGCTTATGGATGTCTAGTACAAATGTGAAAAGAAAAATACCTAAGGCATACCCTCACTATAAATGCAGCCTTCTCTATCAAAATAAACAGAGAAGTGAATGATGCTTGGGAGAATTGTAGGTATCGTTTCAATATCACGATATCTAGCATTTGACAAATGTGACAGGTTAAAAACTCATCCAATACTGTAGCTTGAGTGGGCAACACCAGGAATGTCTTTGCACTCCATCCCTTCTCCAGAGTCACAAATTATCAGGAGCACTGCAGGCTACAAAAGGAGAGAACTTCATCAGTCCTTCATCAGAACTACTCTTTTTGTTATTGTTTTGGGGTTTTTTGAAACAAATCTGCCAAACAAACCACTTCAAGTGAACAGCAGAAGTGGACAACTTCCTGCTGCTTTTTGGCAGCTCTTCATTTTCTAGCCTGTGTGAGTGCACGCATGGAGCCCCAATGAGCTTAACACTTACGTTACATCACCAGAGAGAAAATCACATGCACAAAACCACAGGAATCCATTACTGTGAAAGATGCAATAATTATCAAGGGGTCAGTGATTTCCCCTTCCAGTCTCCAAGAAGCCATTTACAATGAATTACTTTATTATTAATGCATTCTGTTGTCTCCCAGAAGAATGCATAGTGAAATTCAACATGAGTGTGTAATAGATTAATAGGTAGGATTTGTTTAATTTGATTCAGTTTATTGCTTAGCTGTCTAATTAGTCCTATATCCAGCAAAAATGTCACCAACCACTAACAATAACTGCAAGAATAACAGCAGGCAGGGACAGAACTGATGAGTCTTAGGCCTCTTAGAGCAGGGCTCCCAGGCAACAAGCTGTTCTCAGTCCCAACAAATGTTTCTGATTTTGCCAGCTCCAGATATTTTGCAAACAATGTTTTTTGTCTCTGCCATGAACAAATGATGGCAGCACAAGATTCAGAACATTTGTTGTCTGCTATCTGGAGGAACAGAGTGCTGGCCAGGTCAGCAGCTAGTAACAAAGGGCCCTTGAAACTCCCAGGCTGACCAGGTAAGGGGCTCCTTCACGTCATAACTAGGGTCGGTACTCTTTGACATGCTCAACAGAGTATTTCAGTGGTTACTCACAAATCTTGCCTGACTCTTAAAATAAACAATATGTGAGGCATTCTTCATGTAGATTAAAAACGCTCAGCTCTGCACTACAGATAGTTTGAGATACTCAGTCCTTCAAACACACCCTCGAGCAAAACAAGCTCATCTCTTTCTGGATTGAAAGACCGGGAGCAGAATCAAAACTTCAGGTTCAGGCAAATAAAGTCTAAATTTAAAGCTAAAGTATCCATTATTATTTAAGTAAATATATAAAGCCAAATTCACCTCTGATCTTGTTCACTCTGCACAGTTTTTTTACTTTTCAACTGTAAAATCTTGCTTTCATCAGCTTTCAATCCTTTCAAGTAATATCTATACCATAAATAAATGTGTGCTGTTATCCCAATAAAAAGTAGGTGCATCGCTAGAATTTGTCTCCAAGCCAGCACAAGCAAACTCTTTCAGTAGTCCTTTCCACTGTACTTATTTGAAGAATATATGCTGCTTAGATAATGTGATGCTGCCTAAATATGACTGCTATCTGCATTACAGCAGCTTATACAGTGTTAGAGGATAGATGTGTGCGGACAAGATCTCAGGGAAAGTCATGCTGTTCTGACAGAGGAGCTTCTGTCTGGGCACAGAAGTAGCCACAGATGCCAATTATGTCCTCCTGGTCCACTCCAAGTTCCAACCGCCATCACCCAGCAGCATAACATCCTTTTAACTCCAGTGAAAACCAGATCCCTAGATCAGATCTCCTGGGTCCAATTTCACCGATGCAACTTCAAAACTGACAACAGAATCATAGAATTGCTCAGGTTGGAAAAGACCATCAAGTCCAACTGCAACCTAATCATACTACCCTCACAACCCACTGCTAAATCATGTCCCTGAGCACCACATCCAAATGTTTTTTAAACACATCCAGGGATGGTGACCCAACCACCTCCTTGGGGAGCCTATTCCAGTGCTTAACCACACTTTCTGTAAAGAAGTGTTTCCTGATAGCCAACCTAAACCTCCCCTGGTGCAGCTTGAGGCCACTTCTCCTCATCCTGTCACCTGTCACCAGTGAGAAGAGAAATGCGTCAGTGCAAGCATGGCATTTCTACCTACATGCTGAATGAGTATTTTATATTTCCTCCCAAATTGCCCATTAACATCCTGGGAGGCTCTCTTTACAAGGCAGCACCTTCTAATATCACAACATTTAATTGCATCAGCCCCCAAAATATAGTTCACCATCTCGGGTAGCACACACAATACTTGTCTTCCAAGAAGCCTTTTATATGGAGGGCATACTTTCCTGTGAAAATAACTCTGATATGCCATGTCATCACATTGCCATTTCCTTAATTTAGAACACAGTTCCCCAACTGTTGTGTTCAAAGCTAACAATAACACCCGCTAATGGTTGCAATACAACCAGGCAGCTGTGAACTCTGAGGGATAACAATGAGGTAAGATGAACTAGGGTTCACAGCAAAGCACTTGATGACTCTAGCAGTTATTTAATGTATTTAAGATGTGAATTATTTGATGGATAAGCTCAAGTGGATCCCTAATACTCTTTGATCCTTCCTACTTTCGTCTTCACTCCATATTAATATAGTCACCTGAGACTTGTTGCAAGTAGGTGTCACGTTCTCATTGTCAGCGCGGCTACTGGCATCTCTTATCGCTTCTGCATAATGGTTCTTCTTATAAAAGATTTGACTTCTGCAACAGAACAAAAGCTGAAACAAATTATTTCACTTTGGGAGGAACAGATGCTGCTTCCTTTCACACTTTACTTTGTAGGTATTTACAGAAGAGACATAAATTTTGTTCTCTTTCATTCCTCTGAAAAGGAGTATTAGTGATAACTACAGCACAGAGGCTAGAACAAACAACTTAACATAAAAGTAAGAACTGAATGAACACTTATTCTAACGTGCCATATGTGAAGGCTCATTCATTAGAAAAAAAAAAAAAGTAGACTTTAAAATTTTAAACAGCCCTTTCATTTTCTTACATTTTTCTATAAGTAAAGCCTTGAGTTGAGAAAAGATTACAAATATCTCCAAATGGCTAGCTCTATGCATTCAAAAACTCCTATTTTTGCAGTTCAACACTGACCACTTATAAGGCAGGATTAAAAGCCAGTATAGACTCCAAAGCAGAAGACATGGTCTTCTCAAAAAAAAAAGAGCTCATTTACACTACTTGAGATTCAAATCAGCACATCCTTAGTGACCTAATATACTCAATTTCTCTTCTCAACATCAGATTAAAGGTCATGTTTTTGAATTCCAGAAGTTTCAAGGTATTTTACCTTCCTGGCACCACAGCTAATTTGCTGTGTGTGTTTTAAACCTCACCTGGATGCATCTGCTCAGCATTGCAGACATCATGCTAACAGAAGTCGAGCCCATTGCTCTTTGGGTAAAACAGAGCAGAGCACACTGCATTACAGGCATAGTTCTGAGGAGGATGCCCTGCTCAAGAGGATCACTCTAATGCTGTGGCTCACTTTGCAGCTTGCAGAATGACAGATGCCAGACGGACTTGGTAGGCACAGCAACCTCAGTGAGCACAAGCAGGAGGTGGAATCAAGTTGACTGAGCATGTGCAACAGGCCAAGGATTTCTCAATCCTAATCCCAGGCCTTCTGCCAATCTTTGAGTGACCTCTGCCAAGCTGTGGGTGTTAAATCTGTGATTCTTGGTTGGAAGAGAGATTGTTTCCCTGCTTCCCAAAAACAACAGGAAACCTGAAATCCTACACATCCAGACTACCTAAATCATAAATGAAGAGCAACACCTACAGCACGCTATAGCCACCGAACAAACCAACACAATACTTCAGCACTCTCTGCCTCCAGTTTGTATAGTTATCAAATTGGAAATTGTTTTCTCCAATTAGAAAGAGAACTCTGCATTATACTGAAGAAGGAATAGGACTGCTGTAGACTTAATCGGCACATTTCAAAATACTGTAGATTGTAGGAAAAGCAGTATAGTGATTTCAAGACAAATATTGGTTTCAGACTCCAGTTAAACAGGGATTTCAGATCAGCAGTTTCATTTTGATCTAGTTAGGCTAGTAATAGCTGCAGTACAAATGCAGTCAAGCATGTAATTGAAAACTTGTTGTTGAGATAAATAGTTATATTGATCAAAAGCATTTGGCAAGAAAGAAAAGTAAATCAGGGAGAAATGACAAGAGAGAGAGAGGAAGGGAAGAGATATTCATTATCTTTATACCTTAAAATTGGCCATATTGTAGCTATTTTCCATGACAGTTTAAAAGATGTGTATGGGAAATACAGGAACCTAATGATTTGTCTGTTCTGCATGTATCATTCCACTGATTAGCTTCTGAATCCCAGGTCATGAGAACAAATCAGCCTGCACTTAGCTTTAAATCTGGAGCTCTATCATCAGCTACCATCACACAGAAATGTGACAGCTTATCTACTTTTATGGACTAAATATGCTGAGAACCATTAAATAGGAGCAGAAAATATTAGCTTTCATAGCTAGCTTCTCTTGCAGCTTAACTTTTTATGCCTTGGAGGTTCTAATTTTAAAATTAGTCTAAACCACAAAAAAAAAAAAGAAAAAAAAAAAGAAAAAAAAATCAACAAAACCCTGCATTAGAAAGGCGGGTAGGCATGCAGTGGGGGTTGGCTGCTGTCTGGCTTTTTATTTGTTTACTCTGTTACTTGTTAAATAAAAAGCGTACATTTAAACAAGAGACTCTGAGAACAGTTTTCTGACAAGGTCATGGCCAAAAGACAAACTTATTAAATGCTGAATTCTTTCCAGTCTAAGGGACACCAATGACATTTATTTCACAACAGAGTAGATTTTTAAATAGTGACTATAGGGATTCTCTTTGCCATCAGAAGAATCCCAAACCTTCACAATTCATTACAGCCATGGAAAATGCCAGGGAGTACTTTTAGAGCACATGTGCCTTAGACCCACATCTACTACCAGGAAAACTGCTTTCACATTCAGTGCTGCAGGTATCACTGTAGAAATGGGCTTCTGGAAGGGTAACACAGCGCTTTTCTCACTGGCAAGGAAATATTAAGGTACAGTCTTACACTGAAAGGGAAGTAAAACTAATACACTTAGCAGAGAAGAGCAAATTCCTACCATGGCTTCTGTAGACATCTACAGCTCATAAGGGAAACTAAGGAAGATGTAAATACAGTCATCTTCCTTAGAAGATGAAAATCTCTCATTAATACAAATTATGGCTCCTCCTCAAACCTAAACAGGTTTATTCTTTCTCTCCCAGACACACATCAGTCTTTAACATCAACATGAGTACTGCAGTAAAGGGGCATGCCAGAATTTTATGCATTATTCATACAACCAATTCCTGAAATGCAAGAGAGGAGAAAGGACATTATGGGATTTCCAACAGCTGAGGAACAGCACAAATTCTTCTCCACAAGCCACCTGTGAAGGCCACAAGCACCTCAGCCCCTCTGTGGTGTGCTCACAACACAAGTTTGGAAGCAGTACCTGGAGCAGTAGGTGGCCAGTGACCCCAGCAGCAGTAGCAGCACTGCTAAGCACACGGCGATGGTGATGTTCCGCACCTTCACCCTCTCGGCATGCTGCTGCTCCCACCACTCCAGGTCGCTGAACTGGCACCGTTCCCCAACGTAGCCTGTCACACAGCTGCCGAAAGGAAGCAGGAGCATTTTGTGAGTGTCAGCAAAGAAAGCAACCCAAATTATCGCCTCAGTCACCTTGCGTATTGATTTATCATTGCCAACCCTCATGGAAATATCTTGTTGAATTTAGCAGGGGTAAAGACAAGAGGACATTAAAGGAAGGTCTGCCAAAACACATAGAACTCAATATTAAATGTAAATCTATTAATGTTAATATAATGTTAATGTAAATCTAGACTTCTCTCGATAGAGAGAAGCACTCTATCGAATTATTCAGTGAGACTATATGTCTCAGATTCCAGAGGGTAACATATTTTCAAAAATTCCACAGACTGCTTTTTTATGATCTATGTTTCCCTTGGATTTTCTGTTTAACCCTTTTCAGAAGCAAGGTTCCCCTTTTTTTGAACTTGGCATCATAGAAGTTGTTATCTCTTGGAAAGTCATTTTGTTGAAGAAATCGATTTTTAATCTGAAAAGTTGCTAACAGAAACAAAGAAAAAGAGATATGTTTGAAAAAGACATATGGGTTAGAAATGTCTTGATAATTTAGTTTTATTACAAGCTTCTTCTGTAGGCTCTTTTAGTTTACTACGTTGAGGATTTTTACCACTGTAAAAGCCTCAGAATGAAACAGCTAATCGAGGAATGGAATGTATATATCAAAACGACTAGAAAGTAAAGAAACATGTCAAAATATTAACGTAAGTAATTAATGAATACACTCGGTTATTTGTGAAAATTCTGCTAGATAACGTTTTTCCATGACTTCCTTCAGCTATTTGACAGCCTACATGAATTAATGCTGCCATCTAGTGACCACTGTACAGAATCAGCTCTGTGCAACTCCGCAGAACAGAGCTAAGTACAGCTAGTCCACAATTTGTTTAACGTCTTCCAATTCCAGTACCAAATAATAAGGAATTGTGGGTTATTACACCCTAACAGTTAAAAAAAAATTAAAATAAGTTCCCATTTAAATGTTCTGCAGTTGTAGACTCTCCAGTTTCAGTATGCAGAACTGAATGAAGAGAAAAAAATAGAGTTTTGAATGTTTGTGGTTTATTGTAAAAAAATTGTAGCAAACACCAGAGATGAGCATAAGTCATACCAACTCCTATAACAGCCGTGGTGACCTTAACAGACCCACAGCACAAAGTATATACTTAATTCTCACATATACACCTAGAAAGATATATTCCCCAGTTATTCCTGAGTGTATAGAGGTCAAACGGCAGTGGAAAATGAACAGCAAGGCCAACAGGCAGGTGCAAGCCTACACCAGAGAGAGAGCAAGCACTGCCTTCACATAAGGCTGTGAGCACCAAGTCATTTAACAATTTACTTCACACTTCAAGAACAAAGAATTTAGTCTTCAGGGAACAAATCCAATCCTATTATTAATTACAATGGGTATGAACAAAGTGAGTATTTATAGAAAAGACCAGAATCTAAAGATAATTGCCAGCACAGGCGATGGACAATCTATGGGCAAGCACTTCATAATCTGCGCTCAACTGTGCCCCAAGGATACCATTAATCAGCACAGATGATATACAGCTCTGTACTTACTTGCAGGCATAGTCTTGTAGGTCGGAAACATAATTGCACACTCCCCCATGGAGGCAGTATGAATCATAGGAGGGGGGGCATCCTACAGAGTCACCTGGCACAGGGCGTGTAGAGTACTCATTGCTGACAACAGTAGGAGACAAAGTAGATTCTGAAAGGCAGGATTTCACAAAGACATATCAAGCTGTTGACTACGGTGGCCTGAAAGAGTTCCAGAACTTCAAGATTGGATATTAGGTAAGACTCTCCAATTGCAACCAAATAATTGTTTTTAATCTGTTTGCTTGTTTTGCATATCAAATTCAGGCATACAGAGGATAGCTGTGTTTTGAGATGTGTGAATATAATTCTGGTAAAAACAAAAAACTATTGGCTGCCTAATTATTCACAATCAAATGATTTCTTAACCAGCTTGAGGGTACAGACAATCTCCACAATGCAGAGTCAGACATACAGGTGAAGGGTGCACTTTGTGCATACAGATCTCAACTTGAAAAGTTTTCACAGGCAAATGGACATTTTTGCACAAACTATTTCTACTTTGCAGCTACCAGTTGATAGCATCTGTGCAAGCTATCTCAAATATAGTTAACAGCTTCACTGGAAGCACAGAACTTCTCTGACCCAATTCTTCAAAGATTTCTGTAGCTTGCTCACAACTGCACAGATTATCACCTCCACAAGTACCCCAACTGGCTATCAGAGAGCTCTGATATCTCTGCATGTAATACATATTGCAGAGGTGCTTTTATAGAACAGGAACAAATTTTTGCCTACTTCAGTGCTACGCTGAATCTGTAAGTCAGAACTGAACATCTACACAGCAGTGTGGCTTAGCAGCAATATACCTAATCCCACACATTTGTGGGATCAATTTTATGACTCACACCAGTTTTATTGCAATATGACCTTTAATGACATTTGTTTTCTTAAAATTTCATTTGCAGGAGAACTGTCAGGGCAAAGAGCCCAGACTGGAAAGGAATAAGTGATAGCAGTGAATCCCATATGTTCTGCATTCTGCAAAGAAAATTTCAGCCTGCTAAAAGAGCTTACTAGGCAAAGACTTAAAACAGCGTGTTAACACACATGAAGACAGGAGATCATATTTACAGCTGAGGGACCTATAAGGCATTACTTCCAAGTCATACATCATTTAAAATCATCATTTCCTGAGTGACACTTGAAACTACTGAAAGCTTAAATGGCTGAAAAGGGAGTGAGGATCCTGATTGATGTTCTACTTTAAAAAGCCGTAACTTCCTTCTGTTTTTCTGCAGAAAAATATCTACAACAATCTCACAGTGCCCTTCTGTTACCAAATTGTCACTTGATCTGTGGCAAAATTCACTCTGATGAAGATGGCTGACACGGAGGATGCCAATGCATCGCTTTGCTCTACATTTTCAGAGAATGCAGCTGTCACACTGAGGAACTGAAATGAGCATCAGATACTATGAACTGCTCTTTTCATTAATCTGGTAACCAGATTTTCCAAAATGTTTCAAAGCCCTTTGAAAAATTAGGATCTGAAAAACTAACATTCTGAAGAATGAAATGGGACTTCAGTTATGAGCAGCTCTTGTGCTGGAGTCCTGCAGAGATAAAGAATGTGCAGTTTGAAGAACAGCACAGCCCAAAATCAACTCCAAAAACATAATCTCTGAGGAGCATTTACTTCTGCTCTTGATTTCAAAGGCCTTTAGACAGATGTGTCATTTCATTTAGGCAGCATAATTTAGCACCAAATATTAATGTAGATATTTCCAAGCTAAACTCAGACCCACTCTCCTAAAGCAATGCTAATGGTTTCACAAGCTGCCCAGTATGCCACTACATGGTCGTTCCTTAATTTCCCAGTAAACAATTTGGCTGAGACCACAGATCCTAGTTAGGACCATTTGATTTTAATTCTTACTCCAAATACTCACCACAACCCATGGCAGTTCCAGAAGCATCATCAGGACAGGAGCAAGTAAAGTTTCCTTCTGTATTTGTGCAGGTTCTGTTCTCTCCACAGGTGTGGGTCCCCATCTTGCACTCATCAATATCTATCAGCCAAACAGTCTGCAGTTAGAAGAATGAAATGCCCCCAGAGCATCAGTTAAAGGGCCAGCAGCAGCACCACCGTCTCCTGGCAGTGGAGAAAAAATGCCAGGGGCCTTCCCTCCATGCACTTTCCTTGGTAGAAATTGGGGTAGAAGAGCAACCAGCTCTGTTGCAGTACATTCATATTCCAAAAAACATGATGAAACACAAGATGAGTTCACCTTGTACCATCTCTGGATGTATTTATAGGTTTCTAGGCACTGTGCATACAACTAGGCATCTAAAACCAAAGTGCAAAATTACTTAGCCATCAGTTTCTGCTTTTTAGAGTACATTTCAACTCAATAAATGTAAGTTGTTTCAGTCTTATTCACATCAAGACAAAATCTCAACATTTATAAAATGTTATGGAAACGCATCTGGCCACAGTGTGAAGTTAACTTGAAGATAACTGACTATTTTTAATAACAATGACATATAACACAGTGATTCTAGCTGAGCACCTAAGTCACAGAATACCCACAGCTGCATGCAGATGTGCCTGGTAGGTGGTGAGGGACAGCCAGAGGAGGTTGTCACATCTGACTGCACTTCCAAACATTCTCAAAAAACATGTTTCTGACTTTTGGGACAGAAAGATTTTTCCAACCTCCTATCTTTGACGTCTCTACATCCTGCTGATAATAATATCCTAACTTTTCAGTGGCCCTTACCTGTGTTGGAGAGCTATGTAAGATTTGAGTCAAAATTAATGGGCTTTGAATTAGGCTATAAAGGAGAAAGGAAGAAGAAAAGAACAGAAGAGAAATTAAGACTCTCACAAAGCTGTGAGAGTACTATTGTACTAGTACAGATAGTACTAAACTGTACTATTCAAATACTGGAAGGGAGAAACAGTTTCCTGTTTTTTCACAGTTGATGTAAAATTAAAAAAATTAAGAAATGTAGGTAATGAACTGAAGACCTGGCATTAGAGATGAATGAGAGAATCAGTGAGTCTGATTATTAACAAGACTCTAAACGTATTCAGATTCTAAGTGTCAATACCTTGAACTTCATACCTATCAAGCCAACTATTACATTATTTGATGAGTATTATGACACACTCAATACCTGCTTTCGTTTGTATTCATAACAATGATTTCCAATAAAGCTCTACTTGTTCTCCTCCATTTTTCTCCTCCAATTCACTCATCCTTTCTCTCCTGCTGTAGCTACTAAAAAGAGTGCAAACAGAGAGGAACTGAACTATATACTGAAAACTACAGGCTTTGCATAATGATCAGCTGTTGAGGCTGCCACAGTTCAGACAGGAAGGAAAGAATCACAAAGCAAGAAATGATTAATGTCGACTGTCTTGGGGAGCCACTGCTAGGATCCACACCCTTATCAGATTCTTCAAAAAGAATCAGAACCAATCAACATGGTCACAAGACAGCTCCACAGCTTGATGCAGAGCTAGCCCAAATTACTACAAGTGTCTCTTGCTCATTCCTCCCTCTCCAATCTCCAGAAGCAGCACAGTCCTCGTGCACTCCCATACCTTCACAATGGAGCCCATCTCCCATGTAGCCCTCCAGGCATTTGCAAACATATCCCCCTTCGGTGTTGATACAGCCTGACAGGTTTCGATTGCAGTGATCCATATTTGCAGCACACTCATCGACATCTGTGAGATGAAACAGGGAGAAGGGACATGTGGGTCATGAAACCATCTCTCAGATGATACGGTTACCTGTCATTTGTACACACGAAGTAAAGAGAGGGACTTAGTGTTCTTTCTTTGGTATGAAATTTTCCAAGGATGCTCTAAAGAGCCTGAAAAATCAAACAGCTGCTTTCAGCTGCAGACCCAGATGTTCCACAAAAAAAAAACATTTGCTTCAAAAATAATCCTATTTGGATGGAATTATCCCATTCAAAATCATTCTTACATCCTTACCGTCTCAACCTCTACTCAGAGACAAATTTGGCGCTGAAGGAGAAAGAGTGTAAAAAATTTGTACCACAGGTCATTGAAAATAGAATTTACACCCAAACCACCTCCCTTTTTCCCTTTTTTTCCCCCCCTTTCTGTATAAACATGAACTCCTGGGAGTCTCAGTGCTTGAACAAAAAGAGGTAACTTGTTCTGTTTCTGATGCCTTTTGGAATGCAAGTCCAAAAATTTATTTTGAAGAGAGTGATCTTTAATCAGGAAATTGTCTGATTATTAGCCTCTCTCTAGTGCTAGACAAAAACAGAAACAGTCCTTTCATATAAATACTGTATCAGGAATACTAACTTTTAAGAGATCTCTTAGCACGTACTTCTAAATTATACATCAACTCTCATATCTATGGACTGAGTTTTTATAATTGGACAATTTTTACAAATAAATACTCCAGTTTTTTATTCCTATTATCTCCATTATTGCTCGTCAATATTAATAGGATTAACGCTCATATTCAGGGGAAATAAGCTGTGATAATCAGCCATTTCATCTCACATGCTCTCTGCTTATCAACCATTTCAAAACAAGTGATCTCGTTGACCTTTCTGTAATTATTCACACAGCAGAGCTGCCAATGGGAGAAAAAATTGTTTTTCTTCCTTTATACACATCTACATTTTTCCTGAAGGTGGAGTTTTTCATTACCATAGCATGATTTGCCCTTCTTGGTAAATCCTTTCAAACACTGGCACACAGCACCGTCTTCCAGCAAAACACACTGTGCATTGGCATCACATTCTAGTGCAGCGCAGTCATCTTCATCTATAGCACAAAATATACATTTATTTGTATGGATCAAAGAAGGAATTACAGCAGAATAAAATCAATTAGAAAAACAAAACATAGCGTCCTAGTTCGAAGCACAGTGATTGCCACTGAGCTTTATTTAGGCCTGGACAATATTATCAAGTTTTGTTGACATATCAAAGCACCACAAAGACAAATAAAAAAGCAGTTTTACATGGCATAATTGCATAGACCAGTCTTGTCATAAGAGCATTAAGAACACCATCAGTCTTGGCTTGAGTCTTTTTTCCTTTAGGACATTATTTGTTGTTGAAGGATAACAGTTTTCAGACTCTACCTGATATCATGATTTCAGCCATCAAAACAACTTCAACTTTCTTCTTTTCTCCATTTTCTGTACCCTTAAATATTGCATTGCTCTGTGTGCTCTGGAGGGGCGTCTTTAGTGTTGGCATTGGACCTGCCTCCTTCTGCACAGAGATAGTTTCTGAAAAGAAAAGAAAAAGGTGACACAGACTATTTGCATTTACTGAACTAACTGATTTTCCATCACTGCTCTATTTTCCAGTCATCACATTTTTGTTTTTTAGTAAAAATCGTTTCCTACACAGACTATCCTGTTTCTGGCTTCAAATTATTACTGAAAACTCTTATTAGTGTTCTTTTCAAATACAAAGAACAAGGAATCCAACTGTGTCAGCACTACAGACATCTCTTTCACAGATAATATCAAAATTGCAGTGGTCACACTGCACCTTATTGTCCTAGGACAACATTCCAGTGCTTCTTAAATGAAATTTGTTCTATTTGTTTCTTGCATGCAGAATTCATGAAAAAGTATCTTAGATGCATCAGTCCCTCAGAAGGAGTTGCATGTTCAGATAGGAGACAACAAATCTGTGGAGAGCAGGGGCAAAGCTGCCAACTGTGAACCCAGAGTGTCTCAGTTCAAAACAAAGTACAAGGATAGGGCTGGAAAGCAGAGTTCTCTCAACAGATACAGTAAAGAAGTTTCCATTCTCATGTAAGCTTTGGTACTGTGTAAATGTTCTAATCTTTCTGCAGTATCTACATTCAAGCTGTTCACCTGAGCCACATCATTTCAATTGGCTGCCAGTTTTACTAGTGGACCTTGTGAAGTTTCTTGACAGTTCTAATCACAACGTTCTAATAAAAGATATGGAAGTAACATAAATCCATGCATGAAAAATTACAAAATCTGAATAATTCAGCCTCCTTGGGACAAAAAAAAAAAAAAAAAAAGAAAAAAGAAAAAAAGAGAGAGAAAAGGTGAGAAGCAGCGTGAAACTATATTACATACAGTGGAAAATGTGCATTTTCATTCTTCAGAGAAGCTGTCATTCATTATGTAATGGAAAGTGAACGTTTTTCAATGTTATTTGCCAGATTCTTTAAGCTGGTCTTTTTCTTGAATTAGAGGATTGTACCTGCTGTCACATTAGAAGCATTCAGAGGCTGACAGGTTTTTCCATCTTGAGTTTTCCCAAATCCTGGGTGGCATGTGCAATGGGTAACTCCAAAATTGTTTTCACAGATCTGATCACAGCCTCCATTCATATGAAGGCAAGGATTTGCCCCTAATGAAGAAAACCAGGCAACTTAACAAGCTGTTTCTTCAGTGAACATCTCCTCTTAGTCGTGCAGAATTAGAGCAGCAGGAAACACAGTAAGGACAGAAAAGCTAGTAGGTTTCTAATGGGTGTTGTTTGGCTTTTTTTTGTTTTTGTTTTTGTTTTTTTTTTAGGTAAAAATGGATGTATATATTAAAGCATAAACATTATCACCAAGCCACTGGCAGGAAAGCAGATTTACATATTCTCTTTTTAACCAATGTGTGACGTTTTATTATTGTATTTTCTTATTATCTCTTTTTTAATTTTTAGAGTCCTAATGTCACCCGAAAAAAACATTACAAGGGCATGAGGAACCTGTGATTATCTTCTCTCAGTCATGGTCTACTGAATTACATGACATTTTTGTCTGCTTACAGGGAGATTGTTCTGAACAGAAAATCAAATTATTTGATCAAAAAACTAATATAAATTACAAAACCTTTCTCCACGTTACAATTCATTACTTTTTGTGAGTAGGATGCTAGTAAACTAAAATAAATAGGAATTACAAGTCTGTGGCAGCTTTGTGGTAGTTGATGAGCATATATTCTTGGGCATGATCATAAATATAAAAAATTCGTTAGTATTCCTGGACACATGCCCAGATGATGCTTTCAATAAATGCCAGTTGAACTGCGAAAGGCCTTTAAAGGACCTGTCTCTGAGAAGATAATCCTCTCCCCACGGACATGAGAACAGCTATTATATCAGTGAACATCAAGAGGAGGCTGGAAGGGAATGACTGCTCAATTTTTGCAGTATACCTGGTTTCGCCAAGGGATGAACTACAACCATTGATGAGGGTCTCAGCATGCTGCCTCGAAGACGTACCCTGTTTTGCCCGGTCTTCTTGTCGACCCTCATTAGTGATGGCCTAGCCCAGTCTGAAAACCAAAGGTGATCCTCAAACACCGCTACAGCAAAGGGGTGGCCTAGAAAGAAACAAGATTCCTCATTTCCACATCTGTAGAATATACACAAGAAATCAAGTATACAAGATCTGTGTCTGCATAATAGTCTACTTCTTCGTAATGACTTCTCTATTCGACATTCTCATGAGGAGAGCCAAGTATCCATGAATGATGGACCACAGGCACTTGTTACTCATATTCTCAGCAGAATAACAGCAAGTAAGAGAAATCCCAACTCGGCTCAGTACGTAAATTTTCCCTTGGTAGCACAACACTATCTGCACCAGAAGTCTTCAGATCTCTAGTTTGACT
Organism: Tympanuchus pallidicinctus; assembly: GCF_026119805.1. Lineage (NCBI taxonomy): Eukaryota > Metazoa > Chordata > Aves > Galliformes > Phasianidae > Tympanuchus > Tympanuchus pallidicinctus. The sequence continues at coordinate 32,220,095 of NW_026294721.1, read as the reverse complement.
TCCCAAGAGGAATTCAGCAATTCAGAGTCCTAAGGACAGTTTCACATATAAGGGTAGACATAAAAACCTTACAAAACTATTCTGTTTTCAGTACCTCTGTTGTGGTAGAAAACTGCCATTAGTCTTTCTACTCATTTAGAAATCTCCTGATTTCAGTGTAATCCATGAACAAATTTTTTGCAGTGGAAGGTAAGAACACATCGTGACCTTTCTTGGATGTCTAACTGGTCTCAGAGGGGTGTTCTTCCTTTCTGAATCAGATTTGTTTCCTCCTGGTCCTCACCCACATTCTGAATACTGTCTGAGCCTCACTGAGAGGTGTATCTTTTAGACACAAGGTGTTATGTTCTGTGTTATAATTTTTGGATGTAAGCCCCAATTAGATGATGTTTAGCTTCAATAACAAATGTCAGAACCCTACAAGTAATGGTTTTAGCAAAAATCAGAGCCAAACAAAACAAGTAAATTAGATAAATTAGATCCTTGGAGAAGTAGTATATGTTGATATATCTTAAATACACACCCCAAATAAACTGGAAAAAATACTACGTAAGAAAATTTCCAAGATATTTCATAATTGTTTTTAAATGTTAAATTATAGAGTATATTTTTATTCTCCTAGCACTTCACCACCCCCACTGAGTTGTAAAAATCACTGGATGTTGTTCTTAGCTCTTCTTTCCATGAAATTTGGGCAACTAGCACAAAATTTACATGTTGTTTCTATTTCAACATTTATTCACATTTTAAAGATATATAGCCTACATCATCAACAACACTCCTTTTGATCACATATTTCTTAATCTCTTCATTGGTAAAGATACTACGGATTAAACATAGAGACACAACATCATTAATGGAGATACTAGGAAGAAGAAAGAAAGTTAATAGTTACATGTAAGCAGAAGCCTTTCCAAAACTCAAACCACAGTATAAGGAAAATGAATGGTCATGACATTTACTAACTTGGGCATGTGCTTACGAGCTGTTTTACTTAAAGGTGAAAATAGGGCTAGGAGAAGAGCAGAACTAATCTTACCTATTTCACATGCAACTAGACTAAATGAATTCTCAGTACAGAGGCACTAGAGGGAGCTGCTGTCATAAAAATTTCTACTGCAGCACTGTATTACACTAGTATTACAGAATCATAGGTTCTTTTGAGTTGGAAGGGACCCCTAAACAGTCACCTAGTCCAACTCCCCTGAACAGGGACACCTGCAGCTCCATCAGGTGCTCAGAGCCCCTTTAGCCTGACCAGGGATGTCTCCAGGGATGGGGCACAACCACCTCTTTGGGCAACCTGTGCCTCACTACACATACTGTAAAAAACTTATTTCTGATATACAGCCAAAAGATACATTGCCCTGTTCCTTGCAGAAAAAGAAAGTGAGACAATCAATAGATTTTAAGGCCTTTCTTCTCAAGTCAGCTGCAAGGAGGAGTGTACAGCAGAATATACAGCAGGGCAAGAGATGTTGGCAAGGTCACCCTGCCCAGGGTTTCTAATATCCTACAGACAAGCAGAACAATGCTTCCTCCTAGATCTCACCCTGTCACCTCCAAACAAGTTGGAGGGCAGCTGGGCTGAGAATGAACACAAGCCTTCACAGAGCAGAGCCCAGAACAGCAGTAATTCAACGCACCAATCATGCTGCTGAACAAAGAGTCCTCATTCTGTCCATGTTTTGTATGTAAACCTACAAAAAAAAAAAAAATCTGGTCCCCAGAGAGTTTTCAAGCACAAAAGGGAATTGTCCTCTCCAGAAATTAATTTGCCATGTATGAGATTTTCAAGCACATGGTTTACTTTAAATGTGGTACATCAGTTCCTCATTGCTAATACTTTTTTTTCTTGCTCCAGAAAAAAAATCAATTACATGTCAAACAATAGCAACTCAGCAATAACATCTACCAGCATACAGCACAAATCATTCTTCTATTCAACGCTTTCTGTGTGTTTAGAATTCTTCCAGTGTTCAACACTGCAGATGCAGGTTCTTTTCTCAAGGACCTTAATGGCCAAGATTGTCTTCTGGCTTATGACAATATTAACTCACTGGCACAGTAAATACAGCAAGACTTGATTTAAACTAAGCAGCCATGCATGGAAGAAGCCAAACATAGTTAACTTTTCCCTTCTTTTCATTTTTGTGGGGAAGGCAGAAAAGGTCTCTATGTAATGCAAAATGGCTGATGTGGAAAAGCAGAGATTGTCAGAAAGGTGTTCTTTTGTTAAAACAGATCAATTAATGTCATTCGGTCGACAGATCAGAGAATTAAGTAATGCCATTAAGTTCAATACAGAGTTGCAAGGGATACACAGTACAGCCAGCAACCAAGATCTCCAATACATAGTCACATAGGCACATATACATGCACGCTGACAAGAAGCAGTAGGTAATTATCAACCCCAAAGCCTCACCTACATCGTTCTGTGCAAGAATTCGACGACCCGAACCATCCAGATTTGCACTCTCAATCACTGACTGCTTAGCATCACACCAGTACAACTTGTTGGATAAGTAGTCAAGAGTTATTCCACTGGGATGCACGAGACCTATGCTGGCTATAACCCGACGATCTATGCCTTCTAACGAAGAGCTGGCAATTTGGGGATGGATGCCCATTTCAGTCCAGAATAATCTCCTTTAGAAAACAAAACACAAACAGGGAGTCAATAAGGAAGTGATTGCTATTCACTCTGTGGAGTTCTTTCAAGAAGTAGAAGGAAAGGTGCTTGCTTCAAACAAATATATTGGCTGCTGATCTTTTATACCTTGACATAAGATTCCAGCTGATTACACTGGAACTAATGCTGAATCCCTGCTACATTTGTCAGCACAAAACCTTCAAAAACAGCTCCTATCCAGCCTAGTCCTCCAATCTGCTTTTTGCACTTTCCACAAGTGCTGATAGTGGCATAGCAAAGTCAGGCAATAGAAGACTTGATGCATTACCCAGCTGGTTGGCTAAACAATGATGTAACAACGCACTCATGCAAAGTTACCCACCACCTATGGAGAGCAAGCTAGAGTCCTCAAATTGTCTTAAAACAACAAACCAGTGACAGATCTTGCCTCATCTTTTAATAACTTTGTAATTCTCAGGGTCTCCCTCAGGAGTCCTGAGTGTTACACAGTGAATGCTGATTTTTTTTCAAGGAACAGTGCAAGACAGCTCAAAACAGAGACTGCTAAACCCAGAAATTACTTTCAAAGTTTGGACTCAGCCCAAGGCATTAGCTACCTTTTTCAGGTTTACAGAGATACCCCTGGATTCACTTTGCTTTATTTACACAAGTAGTTTTGTTGTAGCCAATGCAGGCATCAGTGTTCTTGATAGTCTTTCTTCTATCGCAGACTCCTCTTCAGCATTGGCTTTACAGTTATGGACACTGTCACTTCGCTCACCACTAACAAAGCAAGGTTTAGTGATGTTTCCTTTTCCTTTTCCCCTGGTAGCTATTGCTCCAAGCTGTGCAAGTTTTATGCCTCTACTGATACTTCAGATAAGCAATCTCCCTGAACTGACCTGCTTTGTGCATAATGCCACTACCATCTTCCATCTCTATGGAAAGATTTCCTCAGTAAAGCTAACAAAACACCCTCCCTGATTTGGTTTCCTGCATCAGTACTTAGAAACAGCAGGATATTAGCACAAAGAAACTCAACAGGATTCTGAATCCCTTGAAAACCATCTTACTATAGGTATATAGGTTGAAATCCATGGGACTTCATTGCTGATTAAAATTGTCAGAATTTCATCAATAGTTCTAAAATTTCACGGTTTCTGTGATCACCTCAGCACTATCTAAGAAGGTACAAAGTGTACTTAAACCAACACACCTCCACAACAGTAGATTTCAGGGGAAACTGAAACATGGCCATAAAAAAATCCTTTGTAAGCCACATATGTCAAAAGTGCCTACACCTTCTTCACAGCAGTACATATGGAAAAACAAAACAATTATCAGTTAGGATGATTTTAGTAGCTTGTACTTCTCTGTAGTTTCAACCACATCCATTATCTTTATTGGTTATAATTTCTTAAATCTAAATGAGGAATTAACATGCTGCAGCTCACAACAAAAATCCAGCCATAAATCACTGCAGCTCACATCACTCTGCTAGGCAATTACTGTCCTAATGTAAGGCTTAATGTAGATGTTGTCTGCCAAAAGGGCAAGGCTGGCATGCTCATTTTTCAAAAGCCTTGCTAACTGCTACACAATTAACATGTTTATCACTCCTTACCTCACAAATGGGTGAATGGCAATCCCTCGGGGCTGAGAGATATCCTCCCAAATGATCATTTTTCTTTGCATTCCATTCAAATTGCTTCTTTCAATGCATGCCTTCCTGCAACACATAAGACACTGTTAGGTCCTCCCTTCTATCTTTCTAATTGCCTTTTCAGGCACAATGTACTAAGTTTTTTCATTGCTTTAATTTAGTACAAACTGTAAGAAATCACTTTGCAAAGACATAAGTAATCCTGCTGCTATAGGGTGTCCAGTTCTTTTATCTGTAAGTAATTCACGTTACAGTTCCATTATCTGGTCCAGGACATGATGATAAAATAGCTGCTGCTGTGTAGATGACTTGAAGTTCTCCTTTTTCAGGAAAATGATGAGTTGGAATTATGATTGCTAACAGATTAATCTTAACTTTAAAAGGAGTCAGGAGAAAAAACAGCTCCTAATTGAATGACACTATCAAGTGTGTAAAGAATTTTTTTAAATAGCACATTCTGTAGCATTTTCCATCCATAAACTGCAGTCAACTTAAACATTTTATCTATTTTATAGGGACAGAAGTAAAAGTCCTTCTGATCACTCCTATGATCTAGAGCAGTGAAGTATAGAACTGTAGATGTTCATTGCTAGAAACTGCATCTTGCTGAACAAACGTCAGCCTCTACATGAAAGCAAGCCTATCGTTTTCCATGCCTTCCTCAATCCATAAAGAAATATCACACAAGGATAGAAGGAGAAACATATACACTAGGACTGCTCGGAAAGTAATGTCTCCTATTTTATTATGTTGGCCCATGATATCAGAGGAGGATGTTGGCAGTATGGCAGTAAAGACTGAATGTTCCCACCACCATCCCATTCCATGTTGTTGCCATGTGACAGACGGCAGCAGAGGAGCAGTCTGACGAAATGGCGTCTAACATGGAAATGTGTATGAAGCAAAACTGTGTCACAGAAGAGGACAACCTTTCTCTTGCAATACAATAATGTCAGGACTCATTGCAGTTTGAAGACCATGGAGCACACGGTCCATTTTGGCAGAAATGCTTTGCCACACCCACCACACAGTCCAGATTTGACACCTTCTGACTTCATTCTGTGTGGATCAATGAAAGATGGACTGCAGAGGTAACATTTTATCAATAGTGATGCAATCATTCTTGTAGCACTTGTGAAACATCTGCTGGTGCAGATATTTATGGTCATACCATACAGGCTCTTGTCCACAATGCGTAGCTAATGGTGGTGACTATGTTGAAAAATAGTGGTCTGATAACTGAGAATGTGCTCTATGAAGTACCGCTATTGTGCTCTTTGTACCTGTTGTGATTTCCACGGAAATAAATGCAAGCCATTACTTTCAGAGCAACCTATGTATCTATATATGTGGAATAGAAACAGGTAAACCCAGTAAGTGAGGAAGAAGTAGCAAATACAAACTCATGGCTACATCCTTGGATTTTGTCTTATGGAGAACCACAGTTTCCCATTTCACAAGAAATTATGTCATATTTATATGGAAGTATGATTGCATAGACAAGTTTGTACCTGATATCAAGGAAGTGGACTAGTAATGTATCTAACAGGGACAGTGACCATGACTGGGACTTTTAAAATGATCTTTTCTTGACTAATAAAATATGGGTTATGCTGGAGTATCGTGACTGCTATTTAAGAAGCCATCATTGCATGCTCTGTTCTGACACCATCTTTTTACCACAGATGAATTCTCTTTCTCCACATGTGACTTTGAATACTATCTGAGACATGAAGTCATACTGATTGCCAGTGGTCAGTTCCCTTTAATAACAGAGAATTGACAAAGAAAATTATTTTAAAGTAATTGCCCATTAGCTTTAAGGGGCATAAGTTTAGCTGTCAGCAGTACTGAGTCCATCCTGAGATGTACTCAGTGCAGTAATACTCTCATATATATTTATAAACATGCATTGTGAATATATATAAATTCAACCGTATACACACACATATATTCACATGTGCGCACACATATAAATGTATATATGTGGTACATGCTTTAGATTTTTTGCAACTGAGTCCAAAACCTTGCTCCTTTGACAGACAAAGATAAAAATACAATAGTAGACCGAACATGAACCTCCCGCACTATAGTTTTAAAGATCCTTCTACTGTATATACCAAAGATTACAGCTATCCAGTCAGAACGTGAAATGTTACTGAATTTAGAGTGATATCTCAGCTATTTCTGTATCACCAGTCATTTATTCCAAATATCTTATGGCATGCTTCAACATAAATGCACTGTGGAGCATGTACCCTCGGTCTGTCCAATACAATTTACGGTTAATCCAGTCCACAGCAAGGCCTTCGGGTATATCTATAGCTCCATGAATAACTTTTTCACGATTTGAGCCATCCAGATTAGCTCGCTCTATCCACTTCAAGGCGGTGTGGGCAAAGTAAATCTGTGAAGAAATAACACATGAGGGGTATTTAGTTACCACTGAATTTTCTGCTTTATTTCCCTCAGTTCCTCTTTTGAATGAACTTTTTCATTTCAGAAATCCCCTGAATGCTTATTCTCAAAAATCTGCATGGGCCACCTGTGATTCCTGACTAAATGAAAGGCACATGTCCTTCAACCGGGATGACTGCTGCAGGCTGCTTGTGCTTAGCAGTAAATCCTAACTGCCCTACATACAGTCACCTCAGTACCCTATGGGTTGTTGCAGTAAGCAACTGCTGCACATGCAGCACAGCTAAGAAAGCAAAAGCAGTAGCAAGCAAAAGGAAGCATGTTATCCTGTCACTACCTGCTTACTTGGAAAAGGGGTCTTAATGCTACCAGAGCAGGTGATTTACATTGGGTACAATGCAGATGAACTGTGAGCTCCCACACACAGGGCCCTGTTTCATGGCAGGAAGCCATGTTCCAGTGGCACCTGAAATGATCACCCTGTAATGTGGCTCCGGTTACATTCCCATTTATTTAGTTCTGTCCATCTGGTCCCTGAAACGCTTCCAGCAACATAACTGAACTCCTTACTGGCTTTCACTGTACCGTCCAGTACCCTTCTGTGTCTCTCTAAGAGTGTAAATAAATCTCACCATCCCCCAAAAAATGACCATCTGCCATGGGAGACTCAGCAAAGTATAGCTGAACTTCTCTTCTAAACTCCGCAGGCTAAGTGCAGGACACTGGGATGTGCCCACCCAGACAAACTGCTCTCTATGAGGAGGACACTCATCTTTCCAACAGGAATATCTTGTAATAAGAAAAAAATCCAGCAAGCACTCATGAGTTTTGTTCAGTAATTACCATTACTCCTCGGATTAGAAGGGACTGTGGCATGTAGCTCTTCTGAAAAAAATACACTAAACCAAATTCCCTGTGAATTAGCTGTGTCAACAAACATATTAAGGCAGTAAGGAAAGGGTGAAACTTCAACTTGTGTGTGGCATCTTGTGCCAATGGCAATCCTGGGCAGGCAACAGAGCATCACGCAGAGCAATGTGTAATCTGGATCACTGACAGCAGAAAGGTTAAGGCACACGAGAGCCCAATCCATTTGTCCTTGCAACACTTCAAAATCCTCTCATTTTTAATACCTTACCTTATTTTCCACTGGGTCAGAATCCAGTGCTAAGACTACTCCCATCTGCCTTTCAAGTAAACTTGCATAATCTGTTCCATCAAAACTGATCCGGCGGATATCTTGGCTGTTTGCAAACAACAGAAATGGCCGAGGGCCTGGTGAAGAAGAATTACACATATGTTAATTCTACCAGCTACAAAATGGTTCCTAGAATACATCACTACATAGGATGTTGTGGGTGGGAACAACAGCTCCCCCATATGCTCTGTTTCTCTGTGTTCTTTCCGGCACTTTAATAATATAATCACCAATACCTTAACTACTGAAGTACATTCTGGGCACTGCTTCATTTGTTTCTTTTCATACTTTGTATTTTTTTTTTTTCAATTCTGTATAACTATGTACATCTTTTCAGGTCAAATTATTTCATTCTCACTTAACTATATTAATTACCTGAGGCCAACCCTAAGCAAGCAATGAAAGTTTTGTCCCTGGAAGGTCTGAAAGTGTGAAAGCATAAGTAACAAAGAAGCAAGAAAAGAAGAGGCAAAAACCTGAATATAACATTTAGACATTAAGATATAGTTCCACTTCCACTGCTAGGTAAATCTCTTAAGCACATAGCAGAGAAGGACAGAAGGAATTTTGTAGTATTTTATTTTATTAGCCTCTCACCTCTGGAGCCTGGATTTAAATCTCACACACATCTGAGGTAACCTCATGCATCTATTAAGTTAATTCAGCAGTCTAAAACTATTTCCTGAGAGAACGTTGTGACCACTCTCATTACTGAGCTAAAAGCAAGGCTAGGATTAATTGTGCTAGAACCAGTACATAGATAGACAGTAACCAAATTATTTTTCTAAGAGTTGCTCAAAGTAATATGGAACTAGTGCAAAATTGTACTCCAGTTATGCTACCCACTTTAAAAGCCTCTGAAACATTTTTGCTTTCATTGGCAGAAATAAGCAGGCTTATCAAGATACTGACCTATAGCAGTGCAGTGCTTTCTGTCTCGTTGAAGCTTATATCCAGGAAAGCAAGCACACTCCCAGGAGAATGGGCTTAAAGAAGAACATATCTGGCTACAGCCACCATTATCTGGAGATGTGCAACCTTAAACAGAGCATTGGAAAATTTTAACTTTGCCATCCTAAGGAAAAAATACAACAAAATTGTAAGTATAAGTAAGCGAGCAAGTCACTCTGATTAGGATTTCTACAGTATAAACTCTCTCTGTGATGGACAGAATTCTGAAAAGCCTCATGTTGGAAGCAGAAGTCCAGTGAAATGAAATACAATTAGGTTCAGCTTCCCCTTGAGCCTTTCCTGAAAATTCAGGACACAAGATGGGAGTGCATGGGATTGGGATATATGACCAGGCTTCCATGTGCTGATTGGTTTTGAGAACTTTTTCAACCATGGAAATCTCATCCAAAATAAAACAGTAACAAATTCTATCAGAGATGGCACTCCATGCAGAGCTGCAACTAATAAACACTATTCTCCAAGTTAATTAATCTAGGATGATGAACTGGTGAAAAGCAGTGACTTCCTAATAGAACAAGGCAAAATTTTAGGCAAAACGAAAGGAAACCATTCATTCTTCTTGGGCTGTACAACTCAGTGGAGCATCCCCAGCAAAAAGGCAACATTGCTACATGTATATGGTACAGTGCAAAGTAAGTCGCAGTTGTAAAAGAGGAAGGGGATTTGTCAAGGCATGAGATTGGCATTAACTGTGCTGTCTTGATCCCTAGGCTTACAAAAATACGGATGAAAAGTACAGCCTGAATTTGGAGAGGCACTAGAATATGGAATGACAGATGAGTAGGTGGAACTTCTCCAAATACTCTAACTGCAAAAATGTCATTTGTGGCTAGCTAGATGAAATTGCTGCAAGTTAAAGTGCCTCAGAACCTAGGTTGTGCAATGTTGATAAAGTCATCTTCAGATTTCAACCAATCGCTGATTTTGTATGATTCCTCTCAAATATAAACTGTAGATGCCACCTGCAACCAATATCTGGGAGATGACTTGTTTCATGTGACAGCAGAATTTGGCCTGTAAATATTGAATGTTGTTACTAGTAAGCATCTATTAAAAATGAAGATGAATATTGCACATCTCAGTGCTCAAAGAGCCAGACTTTCCACTGCCTCCTATCTTGTACAATCATTTACAGCTTTGCAAAATGACTGTAAGGTGCCATCATTTACTTCTGGTTCTCTGTGCCAAGAACAGAGTTTGGCAGTCATTACCACTATGAAAACGTTAAACACTTACCCGTGCATGCTTTGCCATCCTCTTTGAGTACAGATCCTTCAGGACAAAAGCAAACAGGCCCTTTAGATGTCTGAAGGCAACCATGGCTGCATTCAGTGTTGTTATTTAAACAGGAAATTAGCTCTAGAGTAATTTAAAGAGGAAAAAAGATAATCATAAATGATAGAATAAATTTTTATTAAACCTTCTTCAAGAGGTGTGTTAACATTTTCATAGCTGTTATTCAGTTGTTTGGTTTTTTTCCTCCATCCAAATTTTTTTTACATTCTCCTATTTACAGCAAAGGAAAACCCAAACTTATCACTGAGTCATGAAGCCCTTAGACTCATCAGTCTAAAATTTACAAATTTTTATGAAGGAATGAGATTAAAATAGAAAAAGATAAGAAAATTATCACTTTTACACTTTATCTAATGTGGATCAAGTTTCCAATATAAAAGGAAGTCAGACTTAATGCGAAAAACATGAAGATAATTAGGAAAAAACAATGACTCCCTCTTTTATGCAGTTCCATGGGATCCTCTCCTTCCACCTCTGCTCTGCAGTGCTGCATCTCTTTGCAGCCCCATTTCTGCACCACAAGGCAGAACCCCCTGGAACTAATACAGGTTTTACACAGCTACTTCTTTGAACCAGCTGCATATACTAGCTTAAATGGGGCATAGCTGTTGCAAATACTCCTCCCAGGCAGCTGTGCTCTGAACTGGACTGCTCTAAGCCTTTAGGCACGGTGAAGAAGGTGAAGAAATCAATCTCATGTTTATTTCCCACCACAGCATGTGGTTCTGGATGAACAGCTGCATACAAGACAATCTCAAGGTGAATAGATAGTGACATATCTGCCTTATGTTACAGTGGTTATGGAGTTATACTACCCATGCCACATCCCTAACATATGTTAGAAAAATTGCATTATCTATCTAATTTGAGGCACTCAAACTGTAGGCATAGAGTTTAAGTTAGTCATCTTGGACACACGGGGACATTGCACCACGCAGCAGCTGCTGGCTGCAGGTCTTCAGTCACATCTGACTGCCTCATGCAGTCTCCCACAGGCTGGACACCTATGCTTAGATCCCTGAGTCCTGTACCTAGCTTTCATTTAACTAAGGGAGAAGTGCCTCTTGGAGTTTTAAAAATCAATAGGCTGTACGGATATATTTAGACATTAGTATTGATATTTAATACACCCTGCAGCCTGCCACAATCCATACTGAACTTACTGCTGTGCACTGGCACTTCTAAAGAGGCACTTCTATTCATATAGCAATGTTTAATTTTTGTGGAAACAAGAAGGATCTTTACATGTCTCTTCCAAAGTAGAAAAATGATGGGAGATAACCCAAGACCTGAAGAACTTTGTTCAGTTTCACATTTTATGTCTTAGAAAAACTGGATTCATTTGTAGGCCAAGTATACACAACACTGAATTATGGAAGAAAAGATGTTGCCAGTTAGAAAGCAACTCAGCAAACACTGTAAAGGTTAGGCCATAACTCAACATGAGCGCTGCATGCAGGCCTCTAGAATCAGATACACAGATGCATGAAACCTCAATCCTCTTTGGTCCACAAGAGGCTCACATGTGATTACTCGTGTGTGACTTACTTCCTTAAAAATGTCATCTGTCTTTGGTACACGCAGTTTAAGCTAGTCCTACTTGTATACTAAAGGAGAGAAGCAATGCAACAAGCAAAACTTTCAGATGTTTGAGTTATACAAGGACTGTCTCCCATATTATAAAATCACAGAATAGTTTGAATTGGAAGGGACCCTTAAAGGTCATCTGGCCCAACTCCCCTGCAACAGGGGACAAAACAGTCCCCTCCAGCCTGACCTTGGGTGTCTCCAGGGATGGGGCATCCTCCACCTCTCTGGGCAACCTGCACCATTGCTTTATCACCCTCATCATAAAACATTTCTTCCTTATATCCAATCATACTGTAGACATCTTTGAATTAGTGCTACTTACCATGACATGTTTTCCTATCAGGCAGCAGAACAAAACCTCTTGGGCAGGTGCAATAATAGGAACCAGGAATGTTCACACACCCCAGAGTACAGCCATGATTCCAGAAGCCACATTCATTGATATCTGCCAAAAGAAGCACTATGTCAGAATATGATCACCAGCCAATGTCATGGAATTGAATTAACAAAGCCTCACAGTCTTCAAAAAATCTCTTTATTTCCCATCCATTTTACAAGATATGTTGGTCCTACTAAATACTTTTTTAAAAAGCAAGTCTTTAGACCTAATTCAAATAAGCTTCAAAAACCTTCAAGCACCATGTTCAGGCTGTATGTGCTCAACATGTGTCCAGAGGCAAAGTATGCCTTCCCGTACAGATTCCAGTGCCATAATCCTGTATGCACCCTAAAAATTCTCATTAGATACTTCCTTCTGACAAAAAAATTCTTTTTTTTTAAATGGCTCCAACATGACTTGACAAAAATTCTCAAAATGGGGAAGTGTTTTAGAAGATTCGTTTTGGAAAACAATTCAGGCTAATTTCCTGAGGACTGCATGGCTGCTGTAAATGTTTTAAGCTCATAATTCTGATGCTTTTACATCTATCCAACTTTGGTCGTGCAGTGAAAATGGTGCTTCTAAAAGTCATATGTTGACAATAATTAATAATACCAGATTTTTATTAAAGCAATGCATACTCAAACATTTATACTTGTTAGGAATCAATGCAATTTTCAAAGGTGAGGCTTAAAACAGCCATCGTGTTACGATATCTTTCAACATTTCACCTACAGTGATGCAATCCATTCTAAGTTATATCAAGATCCATAAGAATGACAATTTCTATAATATAAGCTAAGCTTATATAAGCTTATATAATATAAGCTAAGCTTAGCAATAAGCTAAGACCAACATTTCTCACAAGAACAACATTTGTGGCATTTTTGTATGTCTCCTTTTAGACTGTACTAGCACAGGGAAGGCCACTAAACTGACATGTCACCTTGAAGTGTTTCTTCATCCTCAAGATTGGAATAAAGTAAAAGAGCAGAGGACTCTTTTTATCTGGTGGAATAAAGTTGAGAGTAGATCTATGTATTACCTTCACAAAACTGTTTATTTCGACTTAAAATAAAGCCACTAGAACATTTACACCGATGAGTCCTTGAGTCCAGCCTGCAGATTCTTCTTCTGCACTTTTCTTTGTTCAAATCACAGATTCCTTTTTCTGGAAAAGCAAACATAATATAAATCTAATCTTCTGTTCAAGGAGGAACTGTTTTGTTCAGTAACACATCTCTCCTTCTCAACAGTAACTTACTCAACATGACTAACTTATTTTTTAATAACTTCTATAACTTTCTGATTTTTTGGTAAAATGAAGCCAAAAATTCACTATCAAATTAAAGCGTTTGTAGGACAAAGAGTACATTTTTCAAAGACAAAAGGTAAGTTTCTTCAGAGGAAGAAGAAATGAGCCCACAGCAGAAGCCTTACTGCTACTCTCACTTCAGAGAACAAGGCAAACGGACACTGAAGCATCTCTTTCCACAGGAAGGATTGGGGGGTTGGAACTACATGATCCTTGAGGTCCCTTCCAACCCGGGTGATTCTGTGATTCTGCTCATAAAAGCACACATCACTTTTTCCTAATGTTTTTACACCACCTGTACCTCTTGGGGACCCTGCACTTCCTACTGTCTCAGCAGGAATCATCAAGGAAAGCAGTCAACTTTCATCTTCTGATCCCACAACGAAATGCAGCGGCATGGCTATTTCATACCGCAGGCTGCAACTGATACCAATTAAAGACACCCAGGGCTCTCATTTAATAGTTACTATGGCAGCCTCAGACCTGTCTTAAACAAGATGAATCTTAATCCAACGAAGCTGAGACATCCACGCTATCACTTGTAGGTCACACTATATTCTTCTTAAAATCCTTCAGTGCCATAATAATCAATCAGAGGTATTTAGATGTGCATTACATTAAAACTTCCAGCAGAGAACTGGTATTTGATGAATACAATCAACACACACACACACAAAAAGGCTGTCTTTACATTTAGAAAGTATAAAAATAAATTTGTGAAACAAAGGAAAGGAAGAAAAAGGAAAGTGGAAGGGAAAAAAACTGGAAAAGTGGAAAATTGGAAAAGTGATGACACAGAGAAAATCACACATAGAATCACAGGGCTGGAGAGAAACCTCTGAAGATCGTCAATTGTCTCTATATGCATTCAAATTAATGAAAAGGGCAGTTAATGCTCAGCAGCTTCCTGTCTGATACGCTAGCTAACATATGGGTTGCTGAAGTTGAAGAAAACCTGGTCATTGAATTTACCGAGGCCTGGAATTTTGCAGAAGAAAATTATTACTGTGAAAGGTCAGTATGTACGTCATTATTATTTTCACAAACACATTACAGTTTACTTACCAAACTCTTGAAGATCTGTTCTTGCACCAGGCTGTTTAAATGGATGCACTACTTTTATCTCCACGGGTGGAAAAAGTGATGGTTTCAGGCTAATAGTGACTACAACCTTTCCAGTATACTTGTTGGCTGTCCGTACTGTACCAGACTTCAGCTCCGAATAGTACAGGTGGTCAGCAAAGAGAGACATACCGAGCAACTGATATCTACAACATTGAAAAATTAGTATGAAATGGCACATCACCCAATTCCTGTATATACTGACTCACACATTTTCTGAGCAGTGAGTTCAGTCAAGCTTACTGTAAATAGCCTTTGTTTTCTTTTAGGCGTATGTGAGAGTCAGATGAGATGCCAGAGACACTCCCAGCACTCAGAATCCTTCAAATTAACAAGAAACAGCTACAAAAACTGTGATCATTTCTCACAGAGTACGTGAGATGCTGTTTAAGACTGACTCAACTGACAGAGACAGATTCTATTGAACCAGCAATTAAAATGGGCACTTGCTTTATTGAAGGATTTAGGCCAGAAAATTACCCCCATTTCCCAGTGTGGCACTGGAAAGTGCCTTCTCTGAACCTTCTGACTGTCTCAGGAAGTTAGGATGGAGATGGAGGGACAGGAACAGGGTTTTCCTTAAATCTGTCTTGCTGCTGCACTCAGTCAGGCACTGGGGAGACAAGGATAACTAAAAATCTGCTGACTTTCTCTGAAGAGCCTGAGCACAGGGCACCATCTATACCTCCCTGAGCAGCAGCTGAAGAGGACAACAGGCTTAGAAGAGGACAGGGAAGACCTGATAGAGCTCAGGCTTTTGAGCATAGCTCAGACACCTGAGCTAACCTACAGTGACCCTGGACAAATCATTTAAGCTCTCTGCTTTCGTCTTCTCTATCTGCAGAAAAAGGCTACTAATAAACACTCCGAGAGGATTTCTGAGGATTATATGGTTATCATTTGCTAAAAGCTTAGAAGATGGAGAGTACTAAGTGGCAGTATTATCTGCAGTGAACTCAACAGTTAGTTTTTTCCGTTTTCACCTCTGTAGAACTACAGTTACAAAACATTTATATGCATTACAGTGTTGTGAAGCAACAAAATAAAAGTCTCCTATGCTTTCTTTAACTGCATGCCCAGGAAATAAGCTTTCTTTCTGACAGCCCAGAAAAACTCACCGACCAGAACTTTGGAGCAAATGAACAGCACCCCCTTCATAGTCACATGATCCAATATGGGAAATCTCATTCCCATGGTCATGCTGGATCCAGTAGAGCCTTATGTCAACAAAATCTAGTGAGATGGCCTTTATTTTTTCTGTGGTTCTTAAAATATTTCTCACATCACTTCCATTGAGGGACACACGGTATATGCTTGAAACTGTACCATCTGATGACCAAAACAGTATCCTGCAGGAAAGAGGCATGTTTTGGGAAAAAAATAAAGTATTTATATGCTTACAAGGTAACATCACTGGTATGTATTCCTTGCTCCCATGTGCAAACTTTTTTCAATCTTACCAAAGTGCATTCAGAACCAAAGCTAATAACAAAGCAAGGGGATTCCTCACTATACATTGACCTTTTCCAGGAAAAAAACATATGTCCTTCAAAACATAGCTCTGCTTAGAATGGAAATAATTTTCGCCAAAAGGGTGTTCCCTGTTTAATGGAATCAATATTACCACTAATTTTTTGTTACAGTTGCTTTCCTGTTTTAATAAATATACTTTTACCAGCAGACTTACGACTGTTCAGGAAGCAATGATATACTAGAAATCTCATGTAGGTCAAGCAGGAATCAGCCCAGCTTAACCACGAGGCACAGTTATCTCTCTCCCTGCTTTGTTCCACCTTGCAGTCAGAGAGGGAAACTAGAACAACCTCTGAAATCTACAGGGGACTGCTGCAAACTTAGGAAAAAATGTATCTTTGAGGCAGATGTTTGGCCCTCTGCCTCTGTGGAGGAAGTCATCTCCAAAAATTTCAGACCAACACCACACAGACTAGTACTTTACTTAACAATACCAAATCATTTCCTTCTACCACCTTCCTCCTGGTTACAGCAGCCAGCCTATGATGTCATTAAATTAAGGCCCAGTCAAAATAAAGTTTCAATGCCCAGATCAGTTAGGCACTGAAATTACATACATCTGAGATTACTAATGGATCAGAACTCAGATTTAGTGATGTGACTAAAGTTAGCAACAGCTCTAACAGGGCAAGTTAACATTCACTTGTCTATTTTATTTCTTAAGGCTTGGATTTAGATTCTTTGCTTTAGATTCTTACATTTAAGCACAAAAAAATATGATACACTTAATAATTTTGCCTTATCTTCACAAAACTGCAAAATTTACAGTATGAAACAGCATAAAACCAGCTTTACTGTGTTAATCTATTGTACTAAACA
Organism: Tympanuchus pallidicinctus; assembly: GCF_026119805.1. NCBI lineage: Eukaryota > Metazoa > Chordata > Aves > Galliformes > Phasianidae > Tympanuchus > Tympanuchus pallidicinctus. Next base: position 32,203,158 of record NW_026294721.1, on the reverse strand, counting down.
AGCAGGAAGAAACAACCCTTGCCTCATGGCTTTTTCTCCCTGTTGCATGGCCTCCAGTCATTATAGACTATTAAAGTAGATGCAAAAATATGTTTCCAGAAGGACAGTCCAGCTTTCTACTGTCATTTTTAAACACTTCATTAACACCTGCTTACATTTCTGTGCCACCCTTTGCTATTTAAGAAACTTCAATGCTCTGGAAGTTTGAATAAATGCTAGCATTCACTTTTTGTCGATTAGGAAACTAAGAAACAACAGTAATTATAGTTTCTGTGAAGATATTTTGCAAATTTGTTTATGATTTTAACATACAGGAAGACTGAAGAACAAAGTTTACAAGCCAGCTTGAGTAATTGCCAGCATTTACTTTATTTGTCATCTCCTTCTTTTATTTTTACTTCTGATTTTTCAGCATTTTTAATAGCATTTAAAAAAAAAAAATCAATCTTACAGCTAGGGTTACATCATTAGCAGTAAAATAATCTTATTGCTACTAATATTTAGGCACATTCCTTGAGAAAAACTCCATTACTAGGGTACCACATTGACTTTCATTTCTTAAGAGTTGCATAGATTTTAGGAAAGACACTGTTAACATCAGACTTAGAGAATGTGTGCATAAACATATTGTTGGGTATTTTTCTTTCTTTCTTTTTTTTTTTTAATTCACATTAAAAATAGAGGGTTTTCATACAAGCAAAACACACCAGGACAGAATTGTAACATCAAACTTCTTGAAGTCTATTTTCTTTACAGTTTATTACTGGCTTTCTGTAAGCATATTATGTACAGTTTCAGTGCATGGTGAATCACACCTAGGTGAATATACAAATTTGAATCTCTACATATGTTACATTGAGTTCAGGAAATATACTTCTATAACGTCATTTTGTAACATATCCATCCGTGGCATTTGACCACGGATGTAAGGACCCGTGAATATTTCCAAAGCTGGTAAACACTATATTTAAGTCAATCAGAAGAAAATATTTTAAATGAAAATACACATATTTATAGTTTAAGTATGCCAGCTTGGGAGTAAAAGGGACTCCTAACATTTGGGATGAACATTTGTGAGCAACATTTGGATGGCTGGACTAGACGATCTTGTAGGTCCTTTCCAACCTTGTGATTCTATGATTTGCAGGCATTGTAGCTTTTGCTGCTCGAATTCTTCCTGCTGCCCTGAAACTATGCTCTCTTTGAGAAAGGACCAGCAGATCCTCAGATCTCCTAACTAAAGAAATTTTCTCTGATGACCAATTGGTATAGATTCTGCATTAGACCTTAGTAGGCATTTCTCACACACTTCTCTGGTTCTCTCTTACATATTTATTAATCTTTTATTCTATTACCCCCAAAGAAAGGAGATTTAGATTAGATGTTTGGCAGAAATTTTTCACTTTGAGGCACTGGCACCAGCTGCCCAGAGAAGGTGTGGATGCCCAATCCCTGAAGGTGGTCAGGACGAGGCTGGATGGGGCCCTGAGCAGCCAGACCTGGTGGGGGGCAACCAGCCCATAGCAGGGGATCAGAACTGGATAAGCTGCAAGGTCCCTTCCAACCGAAGTAATTCTATGGTTCTACGATTTTACCAACATTCAGGTAGGTATTGTACTAAAGACAAAACACCATGCACACAGTATTTCCACAATTGGTAAACCACCGTCACAGTACTTAGTATATTAGAGCTCATTTTAATTGAAATTACTAACCTAGTTAAAATTACCTTTGCTCAGCATCAATGGCAATCTTTGTGGGACGACCAATATCTCTTAGAAGAACTCGGCGTTTCTTCCCATTCATGTCAGTTGCTTCTATGGTTGCTTTCTGTCTATTGGCCCAAAGAATGTCCTGATTTATCCAGTCAATAGCAAATCCTGAAATGCCTTTGTCTATATAACATAATCTCTGTAAACAACAAAAAATTGTTAACAAGAAACATCATAGTTGCCATACGCTTGAATTTCAGTACATTGACTTGTGCCAGAGTGAGGATTCCATCTCACTCCACTGGCCTGCTTCATTTTCTCTCAGAAATGTATTATTGGTCTTTCTTGTTTTTTAATTGTTTTCATTTTCCCTTGGCTCTTACATACACTCCTTCTGAATGAGAGAACCACAGGTAAAAGAAAATATTATTTGTAAGCGATACACTGGACTGATCTAGCTACATTTTCTGCCTACATTTGAAACATTATGAAGCAGCCAGATGAAAGACAACCTAACACACTGTTGCTGGAGTTTGATCTTTAAAAAACAGCTTAAAATGCGTAAGTTAAGATTCCACATGGGTACAGCAAAACCAGTAATCTCTCTCCAACAAAAGAAGGTTCTCACAGCACTGAAGTGCAGCCATACCAGCCTGTCTTCTCTTTAATGAGCCAGAGGCAATGAACTGCACAGTTTTTTCTGAACAAAGGATGCAGTTCTAAAAGAAGCATTTATGCAACCATAGAAACCGATAAAAAGGTTGAGGAAAAAAAAAAAACCAGCAGGAATTCAAGCACATTCTTCTCATACCATTTGTGGTGGTTTGAGTTACGATAATCTGGAAGACAAACTTTCATAATGCCAAAGATTAATTTAAAACTGATAGAGACATTATTGTCTTCAAAGATTTGGCTTGTCTACATTTCTCCCCTTTTAGTTGATCTGTAGAAAATACTACATGTACTGTGAATGTTGGTAAAACAGCCTAGGCTCAGAACCAGAATCATTATGGTTGCAAACTGTTTAATAAACCTGAAATGCCAATAAATAAACAAGCAGAATTGCACCTCCGAGTAGGTGTTTCTGCATAGAGTTTAATGTCCAATAACTCAAACAATTTGAGAGAAATGATGACTTTACCTCTCTTTTTGTGCCATTCAGGTGAATTCTCTGCAGAAGTCGCTTTTCTGAATCTACCCAGTACACTTGCTCTTCTGTATAATGAAAATCCATAAGTCCTGATGGACCAGCATCATCTACCAATCTTTCATGATTGGTCCCTTCAGTGTCAATTCTGTAGATGGCACTTCCATGGTGAAAAAGTAGAAATGGTGCAGGGTCTGGTGTTGAAAAAAAAGGGGAGGAGGGGAACACCAATTAATAGGTAAGCATTGAATTTTTGCTGCATTGCATTAAGTTTCTGGTTGAATATTAGGAAAAATTTCTTCTCCAAAATAGTGGATGGGCACTGAACAGACTGCCTGGGGAGATGGCAGAGACACCATCCCTGGAGATGTTCAAGAACAGCATGGAATGCAGTAATGAGGGGCAGGGTTAGTGGGTAATATTTCTGGGTAGGTAAACAGTTGGACTAGATGATCTTAGACATCTTTTCCAGCCTCAATGATTCTATGATTCTAAATTCTCATCAGTATTATCCTAGATAGAGTAGAAGATTTAACCTTCTCCTTCATTTTTAATGGTAACATCACAGAGAATCAATTACCAATGTGATATAAATATAATAGTCCATTCACATTTACTGCTGAAAATCCATTAGGTCAAAGATCTGAGTAGTGAAACTGAGATTGCAGAAAAAGTTGTAATTAGAACAGAGACCAATCTTTAGTGTACTATTAAAGCACATTCAAAGGAGAAAGTCCCATGATGGTTGTTACTGTGGGGATTTATAAAATGGTTGCCTGAAACAACAGATCATGGCATACAAGAAATTCTCTTGTCAAGTGACTTTGAAATACAAGCACTTACACAGATCCAAGAGAATAACAGCTTTAAAACCTATATAGACACTTGTTGAATTAATGTTTCCAAGAATTCAATCCCCTTCACAGCAGAAGAAAGAGCTCAAGTTTGATTTCTCCATTGAACAAGTTCTGACAGCAACCAGGATGTAAATTAACTGCTGCTCACAGGGAGGATGAACAACACTCTGATTTCAAGACTATTACAGCAGTGTGTATTTGGAGTTTTCAAGGTATTATCCAGTTATAAAAATTGCTCCTAGGATGTTATTGTCTCCCTTTTTCTGCTGCTATTTGCACAAAGCAGCCCCATGTGAGAGTGTTTAAATTATAGAGGCTGGTATATGAACAGAGAAGTGTAGCAAGGTTGATTTATCTCAGGAATGTGACAGCTGTACTGCCAGCATTTCTGCCAACTAGATGACCAAGAGCATTTTTATACTTCGTTTTTTTGTCCTTTCCACTCTCTGAATTTCCCAAACGGAGCCTGTAAATGAGGGCTGTAAATGGAATTGGGACTGAACTAATCTGATTCTGATCACAGAGGAGCCAGACAGATTTGGGATTAAATTTTATCATTTCTCAACTATCGTTATTATTACTATAAATATCAGTAATAACCTCTAAAGAAGTTGAAGCCCTCATACAACATAATAAAGCAAGACTGTTATTTGAAAGATACCTGAGCACAAATATCATTTCAGGTTAACAGGTTTGTTTTCAGGTCTCTTCAGCTCAAAGGTGAATGGCTTACAAAGCAGTCAAATTAAAAAATAAATAAATCTATATGAGGACATTCTGAAGAAGTACTGAAAGAAATCTAGCCTGGCTCTTTGCATTGGTGACAATTTGGGAGCTGTATGGAATACTTTTGATTATTGTATTGTATTGATTATTGTGAAGATTAAAAACATCCAGAGAGAATCAAGGACATCTCCAAATCCTTCATTTGGAAACCAGCTCTACCACATACCATCTCCATGCCAGGGAGAGTCCCAAGTGAATATTAGAAAGAAAACCTGAGCTCCTAGACCAGGAGGGAGTTGCAGCAATTCCCAGACAGGAACCAAAACCAGCCATTCAGGAAACCAGCACGGAAAGGTGAGAGGCGAAATTTAGAGCACTCACATACCATATTCTAGATGCAAGGTTAAACAATTAATAAAATCTAACAAGATTTTTTCCCATGAACAGCACCAATTGACTACAAAACTAAGGTTATTTAGAAGGTGCAATTATAGATATTTTCCTCTCAGGAGGGTTAAATTCTCTTTAAATGTCAGTACTTCTTACATGATCAAAAAACAATTGAAACCCTCAAGAAAGCAGGAGAAAAAGACCTCACGTTAGCACTCAGGAGACAGGACAAGGAGAAACAGCCATAAGCTGCAGCGCAGGAAGTTCTGCACAAATGTGCGCAAGAACTTCTTTACAGTGAGGTGACAGAGCACAGGAACAGGCTGCCCAGGGAGGTGGTGGAGTCTCCTCTGGAGATGTTCAAGACCTGCCTGGATGCCAACTTGTGTGACCTGCTGTAGGGAACCTGCTTTGGCAGGGGGGTTGGACTCAATGATCTCTGGAGGTCCCTTCCAACCCCTACAATTCTGTGATTCTGTGATTCATGTTTATTATGAAAATTCCAGTGGATCAAACAAAAAAGTAAGCGCTACCTGCATTTCACAGTTCTGCCTCTACCCTAAATACGCTGGACATCAGTGCCAACAGATTAAAAGTGATGAAGGTATCAAAATCTCACATGCTGCTGTCTTCTGGTAAAAGCAGGGACATGGTAGTAGAGTGATCATAGTTCTGATCACAGAGGAAGAGTAGCTTTGCTAAATAGAAAATCATGGTTTGTTTTCATTTGCTTTTGTGTGTTTTCCTGTTTCCCACTACTGTACCTTCCATCCTTCATTCATTTTCCCCTCACCGCACAGAAGACGCAGTTTTTCAGTCACCAAACTGGAGCTGCTATGCAGTATCTAAGTCAGCACCATGAGTAGGGTCCAGTGAGATATTGCTCACTTCTAAATACAATGCTGACTGCTAACTGAACTCTAAAGTACTTTTTTAGTCATAAAAAGAAAATGAACTTACCATTCACATAGCAAGACCGTTTGTCGATATCCAAGGTGTAACCAGGCAAGCAAGAGCAGAAGTAGGACCCCGGTATGTTTGTACAGGTTTGGCCACAGGTTCCCAGACCACCTTCAAGGCATTCATCAATATCTGAAACAGGTTTTTGAACAGATCAGGACAATTCAACTAGAAACAGCAGTAGAAGGCAAACAGAAAGAAATCCCTTCACAGAGAAAGCTAGGTACAAAATATCACATTAAGAGAGGAAATGAGGGTGAATGTATTGCATTATGCATTGCTTTCAAGATTAATTCCTTTGCTTGCCATCACGCACACAGCAATTTTTATTTTTTTAAGAGACTATCCAGGGAATAACCATTCTACCCAGTGTCTGGGCACTCTATACAAATGGTTTCCAATTGCTCAAAATGAGGGAATAGACTTGTCCCATTTCTGCTATTTGCATAATCACCTGCTATGCAAACGCCCTCTGCAGCTGCTTCCCTCTATCATTATCCCTCTATCCACATTTTGAAAATAAAACACCAAATTTCGCAAAAAACAGCAAAGCAGCAGTCTGCCATGGCAGTGAGCTCATTTTTGTTTAAGCCCTTTTTGTTTGAGTTTCAAAAATATATCCAAAACACTTAAAAATGTTATATATATATATATTTATATATATATATATATATATACATATATATATGTGTGTGTATGTATTCTGAGATCAGCAAGCCCAAACCAAGGCAGCAAACAAACAAATTAGAATTTTAACTGGTAGAGTATAAACAGTAGTAAATACAGAAAATTAAGGATCTTATTTTTCAAAACAGTCACCATTGAGGATCCCATTCAATAATAAAAGAGGAAGACATTACCCTATTTGGCAGCACTCAGCACTGTGGATGATGGTCCCTAAAACTTTAGAGAATCTTCAGTTTCTACTGAAATAAAATGCATCTGACAACTTCCTGAGGTCACTGGCATCATACCTTTTTGTATTTCTTGGATAAGCACAGTGAAGGATGCTCCGAGGAGCAGCTTTTCCCTCAGCCAAGATCAAAAAATTGAAAAGTGTACACAATAAGGATAAAAGCATGATTTGAGTGTAAAAAAACAGCTTGTCAGTGAGACACTTGAGAGCTCTGTCTGTTTAACTTATCAGAAAGAAACCTGGGAGAAGATGACTACAATATATAAATACTTTCACAAAGTACCAGCTTTTCTCAGAGACGTTTTAACCTCCCACAGGAAATAATTAGAAAGGTTCATGGCTGAGAACTGAAATGAGAGAAAATCAATTCAGTTAACAGAAAATATGATTCAGTAAGGGAACTGCTAAGCTACCACAAAAAAAACTGTGACACTGTGAAAACCACTAGTGGATGTTCTCAAGACAAGACCAGAATGGGGAGACATGCTTTAATAAAGCACAGGATGCCGAGCTGTATACTAAGGTAACTGGAAAATGGCCTGTGGTTTACAGGGTGGTCTCCTCCATTATTAAAGAATATGAATCTACAGATCAGATCACACTGATCAGTCAGGCTTGAAGAATTTATGCTGCTTGTCTGGGTAGTTGTACTTGAGAGGATTTTAGGGTTATCAGTGTGCCCATTTTCACCACTAGCAAAGTTCACACAGTAAAGAAATTTCACACATACTGAACAGTGAATAATCACTCCAGCTGAAGATTAATTGCCAATGAAAGCAGAGGGATACTGAGACAGAACACCCAGGCATCAAGGAGTGGACCTTCCAGATGTAGAAAGGAAGCAATGAGAAATACTGAACTGTTATTAAACACACTGTTAACATTTGACTCTTATTTTGATAACAGTGGAAGAAGGCCCTGTTATTAACATACTCCCTTCTTTTTGTAAAGTTGGAGGGGCGGGGGGAAGGGGCAGGAAGTAAATAAGTAAATGTCTCTTAATGCTTGGGAGAACTTGACCACAACAACATCCTTAAGTTGAAACCTGCCATGCCTTCACCTGAGTTCCTTGTGCCAAAGCCATGTACATAGCTGTACAGCATCCTGCTGTGGCTGTTTCACACCTCCTGGCAACCACTTACCCCAGTGGGAACTTCATCCTGTGAAAGAAATAAGCTTAGGGAGCACAAAAGCTGTCTGCAGTGCCCTGACAGCCAGTCCTGAAAGGACGAATGAGATTCTGCTCTGTTCTCAAAGGCTTCTTTATGCAGAAAATGCCTTGAGAATCAACAAAAACGATGAATCATTTCATCACGACATTGGCAGCTCTCAATGACTTTGCATACAAATATGCCACTTTGTTGAGAGTCCTGAGAAAGGCTCTAGTTGCAGAAGGTGAAGCATTAGTATGCCTGGCAGGGACACAGAGAAACCACAGTGAGCCAGAAGTCGCCTTTCATTATGGCCCCAAGCAAACGGACTATAGATGTAAAATATATACTTGCAGATAGGCATACTCACTCAAAATTTGGTTAATGTGGACTTCGGGGATGAATTCAACTCACTTTATCTAGCCACCAGCATAACCTTTTCAACAAGGTTGAAATTCACACTTAAGGAAACAACCCATCTTTTTTTACTATTTAGTTAAAAACATACAACTCAAAGAACAGAAGACAGCCAGAAAAGATTCTTCAGCTACCAATGGGTCACAATAAGATTAAAGTGGCACACTAAGTATCTCTACAACCAAATTTTTAAATGAAATTTTAAGTACAGCCCAAGTGCTGACAGTTTTTGAGAGTGTAGAGGTTCTGGAGTGCTCCTGTACTGTGGTAAGGGACTATGATACCTTTAGTATCCTACCTTTCTGGACTCAGATCTCAAGAGTTAAGCCACAAGAATGAAAAAATAAATAAACATCATGCATAAATTAGTAACTACAAAATCATGTGCAAGGTATTTTCATAGTTCCAGCAGACCTCTACTTCCCAGATCACAGAGTTCAATTTTCAATATTGGAAAATATTGATATTATAAGTATTATATTGATATATAATGATATTGGATTGCTTTTTATGGTGCTATTACCTATCTACCCCTCCTTGAAATGCATCAGGAAATACTGTCTTCCAGCTCCCTTTAAAAACAAATTTCAAATGATATTCTATAAAGTCATAATTTTTACTTAAAACAGAGTGTCAGATTAATATCTGTTATTTTCCACTGATAAAAACATTGATGAGTCTTGTAATAACAGTCACTGGCCCTGGAATCAGCTTTTCAGCATTAAACTTCATGTTTATGTAATATGATGCCAATTCTGTCATCTCTTGTGATACATTTCCCTCCTTTCTGTTCTGATCCAAGATTTTCTAGATAAGGACAGTATTTACCCACATTCAGCTGTATCAATTTCCAGAGAATTCAGAGGGAATTCTTCTCATGATTTGGCCATGTTGAAGAATTCTCTCTTATTATTTGTTAACTGTATTTTCAATCAACTTCCCCATGGCAGTGTAATACAAAGTAAGATATCTGGAAGACAGCTGCTGAAAAGAGGTAAACATATGCCTCTACTTCAGCTCTTCTGAATTCTTAAAAAGGTGTGAGGCTGCATGGAGCAAATTGAAGCCAGCATTTAGCTAGCCAAGATGAATTTAAAGATGTAATACAAAGAGGAATACTTTTATATTTCGTGTCACCAGCATTCTATGATTGGAGAAGAGTCAACAGCAAAAAAGAAAGGAGGAAATTTTGAAACACAGAAAGAAGCATCTGACCGAAAGTGTTGACCTAGATAGCTGCAGTCGTCACCTTCAATTGCAGACGTTAGCTCTGTAGGAATGTGCAGCATGCTGAAGTGAAAAGAGCTGATCAGTTAACATCAGAAGTTAGTAGAGACAGTAGAGTAAGGTTCTATGGGTAGGTACAACTTTAATAACAAGGGTTGTGTTTTCCCTTTTTTATTATATGTTACAATTTTATAATATTATAAAAAATAAATGTATTTTTAATAACTATATTTCTTTTCCTTTAAAACTGACAGAATGAGTTCTCAAAGTCAGTCCTGAAGCCAAGGTGCATACCAAATCTTGCAGTATTCATAACATAATACTTTTGGTAGCCCAAGAGGAACAGGCACTGGTGTCCTTCTGAAAATTGGTAATGCAAGAGTCTGCTCTATGGGTGTCTTCAAATAAACACTGCCACGTGGGAAATTTTCTTGGTTTCAAGTGGGGAGAGCATCTATATCCCTCAGGACTATAAAGAAGTGTTGTTAAGTCAATACTTCGGGAAGGGATAATCATTTGATTTCAACAGCCATAAGACCCATCTCCTGGTGTATCATGAATGCTTAGATGGTTAACAACATGAGAAATCAAAGCCCTCTCTACGTACACATTTTTATCATGCAGGAAGAACCAAGTGTGGCCAAGACTATTTTTATTTTAGAGTAAGTAGGTTTTGTTTCTAAGGAAGGTAAGTTATTTAATGGTAACCGAGTCCCCACTCTTTACATCATCATAAGTTAAGTCAAGATGACAATGTCAAAAATAGAAAAAAATGCTTCCAGTTGCATCACAAATTTCTTGTAAATGGATATAACCTTGCAACAGGCCAGTCTTACTTTGATCTCATGCTTTGTTCTCCCATACTTTGTCTCTTATAAACTGTGCTGCATTTCTGTTCTGAGATACATGCTCCCTGCTTAAAGGCCTTTCCTTTCTTGGCATACCAAGTCAGGATTCAAATAATGTCTCTTAAAATAACTGTGTAAAATTATGTGAAATGTTTAGAGCTAGATTTCAGTATCCTTCAACAGGATGAGATGCCTTCTATCTTTGAATATCCCTAGAAATAAAAGGAACTAATTAAGAAGTGAATTATTTAACAGTGTGTGAAGAGCAAAGCCTAGGCCTTCATCAACAGTGGTTGTATGGAAAACTATTCTAGAAAAGTTGGAAAAACACTTTTCAGTCAATGCTGTTTGTAAGGGACAGCTTCTTAATCCACTGCAGTCCTTATGGCTGGCAGGATGCCACCATGGTCACAGATGATACATTTTACAATTTACAATTGATTTTACATTTTACAATTGATGTATTTATTAAAGCACCAAGAATGATTGCCAAGCCACAGATCAGAGCCTGCTGTCATTGTTCACAGCTCAGTGGCATGAGTCATGTCTCCCACTCACCACTTGCATCCCCACTATTACCTTCAAAGTCTGCCCCCAGCTTCCTACCATTTGCTGCCACTGCAGTCTCTCTCACATAGTTAATGAACTAGAATATCACACATCCGCTCTTCTGGTCAGAACAGAATTTGCATATCCAGTTCATGGAAGAACACAGGAAATCCATTCCATCAAAGCATCCTTCAGTCTAATATTTCACACCAAAATTTTATCTTTTCTTAATCTCCCATGAATCAGTGGTCTCTAATTAAAAAGATACCTTAGCATAGCTCATTTCTTTGTTTATTATACGCTACACAGAATTGCTCACAGTAACATTAGCTCTCATGCATAAGACCACTTCTATCAGCTCTTGCGCTGGCTGCTGAACTAGCAGCCATTCTGTTTTGGTGCTTTACCCAGACTCTCCTCAAGGCCAATAGAGCAATTGGATATCTAATTTTCAACAGAAGATGCATTATTATGTCTCCATTAATGGAAGAACAGTGTACATTAATGTGCAAAATGGGTCATCTGAAATTATATATATGTATATAATATTTCATATATATGAAAAATATATATAGTCACCTTTTGGATGTGGAGTACATTTTGACCCAAAGGAAAGTGCCATCAATTCACTTCATTTCAGGACTGCCTTATTATACACAAGGTATTAACTGGGCTTCCCTAAAATGTGGAAGTTCATAGCTAATGTACATCCTAATTAGTTCCTGGAAGCTAGGTTTATATTAGTAAATAGTGTGGAACTATAGGAGAGGCTCTGCAGTGTGCAATGTTTGGTGAGGATCTGACATCCAGATTGCACATATTTCCATGTAGGGTTATGGAGAACCAGGTCTAACATGGTCTTGTGGACCAAATGGCCAACAGCAGCAGAGAGGATAGATGTTCTCTTAAGGTACACCTTCTGGTTTAGGTTGACATAAAAGGAATCCAGTCCATGCACTCTGGGACTGTCCCACAATGTGAATACAAGCATGGTAAGAAGCAAAAGTATGGAGGTTAGTTTCAGAAACATGTTTCTCCCTTGAATTCAAGAATCAGTGTAGAGGTACCCTAGGTGTGTTTCGTGCTCTGACAAGCCTTTGGTCAGGTTTATCATTTATATAAAAGAAATGCCTAGCTCCTTTTCTCTCAATACAAGGACATTTAACATGTGTACTTCTATTTTCTGCTTACAAGTTGGTATTTCTTGGCAGGATGGGCAGAGAAGGCACCTGTTATTAACTCACTGGAATCATGTCAAGAACTGAGTCAGAGCCTCTGAAGCCCAAGTAACTGAAGCATAGCATGAACTCAAAGTATTAGGTCTGGGTGCAAGGCTTCCAGGGCATTTCCTTATCTCCTTACCAGAAAAAAACATAGTCCTTCAAGCATTGGGGAAGAAGGTTTCTGTCGTGATTTATCCTACACTTTGTGAATAATAAAAACCTGCATTTTACATATTCTAAATCACTCATGGTTATCATACTAACATTAATGTAACACATCTTCCTCAAACTATAGCAGTACAATTCCAAATATATCTTTTTTTATGTACATGTGAGTCATTCATTGTGTATTTGCACACAAATCTGTAGATAACAGTACTATCTTAGAAAGAGCAGTTTTTAAAGTTATCCAGCCCTTATCAAAGTATTTACTTGTACACATGCACAATCATTACATTTCTCTTTCTATATGCATATAGAAGTACAAAAAAACATGCACAAATTATACACATACAGAAGCAGGAATCTGCACGAGTGTGTAAAAATACACTACAGCTACGCAAAGGAATTTTTGTGATTAGTGAGCAGTTCTGATCTCTTATTGAGCACATAAAACTTCAACCTGCTTCAACCTGTGATAGCTGAACTGGCAGACAAGGGACCAATTTCTGAAAAAGCAACTAGACAAAATGTCCATTATGAGAAGGAAGAGATAGTGAGAAACTGCTGTATCAATTGTGTAGCTACGCATAGGCAATCTATATAGAAAACTCATGACAATTATAAAGCTCAGTTAAACAAATACAGATGCTTTTTTCTTAATTTGTGAATGGTCCACCACTTACCTACGCAGGCAGAACTTTCACTCTTTAATCTGTATCCATTAGGACAGTTCCAGTGCTGCAGAGCTGAAGGGCTGGCAAAGCCAATGGTAAAAAACACTGGCAAGAAAGCAACAGGGAAGAGAAACATAGTCCTGAGTTTTTTAAACTGTCACTCGAGAAGACCTAGCTTGTTTGCAGTCATATCCAGGGTGAGATGAACATAGGTAATCCCAAACAGTCTTTGTGATCGCCTGGTTTACACTCAGACATCGTATCACAGCACAAAGCTTTATCTTTGCCTTGCTTTTCTTGTCACTCCAGCGTGTCTGAATACAACCTTGAAGAAATTCCTGGGAGATTTCTTCCCCACACACGTCGTTTTCTCTCTCTCTCTCTCTCTCTCTCTCTCTCTCGTTTCTTTCTTTTTTTTCTTTTTTGGAAGCCAAGTATGAAATGCCTGACACTCTTGCCACAAATTTAACACAGCTTAAAAGCAAGGCTCACAAGCATCACTGCAAACTTCCTCACAACACGCAAAGCTGCCGTTTGGGTCTTAAAAGCAAAGATTTCAGAAAACTTCACTGCTGCCCTCAGTGGAGTACAGGGAGTGCAATCTCCAGGTACTGTTCTGTGAAACGCATTTGCTTTTCACACACAGACTTGGATGGACTCCTCTTTCCTTTTTAAGGCACCAGTTGCCCCACCTCTTCTCTTTTTAGTACCACTCAAGTGAACCCTGTGTTTGCAAATAGTAACGTGGTCAGTTCCCGAGCCAGAATGCCAGATACACGGCTGCCCATAATGAGCAGCCTATTTAGAAAGGCAGTCCCTTGGGCCTGAGAAGTACCTATGGTGTGACAGCCACATTTTTCTCACAGACTGCAGCCTGATTTAAATCTTGCCTGTTCAGTCGTGATCAGCTGCATTCATTTTCATACCTTCTTGCATTTTACTACCACAAACAAATCCTGTCTCCAAAATGCTCTGTGCTAAGATAACTCCAATAACTGGAAATACAAACTGGCTTAAGGTCAGATTCAGATTTAGGGTATGTGTATCATTCCCGTTTCAAGAAACTTCATCTGTCTCTCTCAAGCTGGAATGTGGCCCTTCTGCCATCAGAGACCAACACATTTCTGAGCGCACATCAGTGCTGTAAGGAGCTGCAGTGCACTTTTACACCTGCTTGACTGAGGTAGATGCACTAGAGAAATTCCTGGTGCAATCTCCCAGATCAGCAAAGCATGAGAGCACATATGTGGGTAAAGTGCTGAATTTTTCACGTGCTGGCAGCTAAGCATGTGTTTCAGTGGCTGACTGAGACTGGCTGTGCTGTGCTAACTGCTCTGAGGCATTCTGGTTCTGTTGCTTATCTTTCTCTTTTTTTTTTTTTTTTTTTTTTTTTTTTTTTTCTCTTCTTCCACGTCCTCAATTTTGCACTGGAATAAGTGTTAACACGGCAACAGCTGGGAACAGCAGTAGCAGCAGACAGCAACCTGCAATGTGCGTGCTCCTCCCTGGGAAATTCCAGCCCCAGTATTGTTCTGAATTGATAGGAGTCCTGACTTGCACTGAGAGAAAGTAAGAAGTAAAACCTGATTATCAACTGGGCCACTGTCCACTAAAAGCAACTGTTTCTCTATGTTTTGGGTCTGTATCCATGTTCTGCTTGCTCAGTCTCCACTGCTATAGGCTAATGGAACTAACTAAATCTGGTTTGACAAATGTGAACCATGTTTTCATATACCCTGCTCGGAACTGAGTCTCTATTCTGTGTGTTATAAAATCCAATAATAGTAATGCAAATTATGCAGGGGCAGACTCATGCCAAACAGTATCTGCTTCTTCAAATAGTCCCCTAGAATACAAAAGGGCAACCAGTGTGAAAGTGGAGCAGTGCCATTCCACTGAGGATTACAGGATCCTTCCTAGGATCCGTGGTACATGCCACAAGGGTCTGTTCTACTAATTCTGCTACCATGGGTTCCTCTCACATTATTTTCTTTGCTGTTCATGCTGTGAACACACAACCAGAGCAGCTGGGAAGGAATGTGGCACTTCTTTGTGAGTTTGCTGGATCACAACAGTGGCAGTCCTGGCACGGCTCCGAACTCTTCCAGAAGAGACTCAGGCAAATCACTGGGAGACAAAACCAATAAACTCTCCTTTTCATATTAAAACACAGAAGTAATTTCTGTGTTGCTTCTGAGGCTCTCACATTATTTTAATCTCTCATTTACACTGTTGTCTTTATGGAACAATTCCTTCATTCTTTCCCCTCTCTACCACTATTCATTTACTCTTTCTGCCTTTACTCAAAACACTGTCAAAACCATGTCCAGACCTTCCCTTTGTTTTCTAAATTAACAGTGAAAAGAGAAGTGTCCAATGTGTCAATACTACAACGATGTTTCCTGGAAGAAGAGATCCCTTCTCTGCACTCAAAGAGTGGTTTATAGAATCATTGATATCACCACCCTGGAAATACAGGGATGGCTTAAAAACAGGACGAATAAACAGTAGTAGAAATAGGTTTTTGGTTCTTACAGGCCAAAGGTACATCACTCCAAAAATAAGCCTCAGTCCAACTGTGTGAAATGATAAAGGCCTGAGAATGTACATGATTGCAAGTGAATAGAATTGATCACCTTCCCCTAGACCAGACAAAGAAATTCTCAACAAAAGATTAAATCCATCCAGCTGTACCAAACAACTAAACTTCTCATACATACCGTTTTTCGCCATGTAATTTAGCATGCCATGCACAATGATTCCTTCCCACCTGAAATCATTCAACATTTAAGTCATTTCAAATATGCTATCACAAAGCAAATTATTGTGCCCATTTAGAGGTATGAAGTACAGCAGTATATTTCAGCCTAGCATTCACACAATAAACCAGATAAATTAATACAGTAGCCTCAATCTGTGGCACTCATTACATAATCAGCCCAAATGATCTCAAATTCATACGTCCCTGTACATCAAGTACAGAGAGTTGATTTGGTTTAATCTGATTTCCCGACTCAATGATTGATTAAATTAATAACAAATGAACATTCTTTTCTCCCTTTCTTTTGGGCTTCCCACTATCTCACTGAAATTTGGAGGTGCCGCTTTGCCAAAGCTGGTAAAGCTCAGCTAGTCACCCAACTGGAGAGCGCCTTGTCCCCTACCTTGGCAAAGAGCTGCTGCTGTCTGATTCAAGGACAGTATGTTCTGGCTCTTTCTAAGCTGTGAAGGAAAGAGAGCTCTCCCTCCATTTCCCAGGGCTTTCAGTATCAATATTGTATTAATTTGCACATTGTTCAAATCATATATTGGCTTTTATTCTTGCTTACTACACATTATACTAGCTTGTCAGCACTTCAAATTCTCTTCCTGTCAGCCTCTAGAAGTTTGATCCTGGCCTCAGCCATATTCTAATCTGGTTAAAATTATACTTTAGAGTCAGCATCATACTAATTACTGCCAATAGAGGTTAATGATTATATGCAGGAGCTCGCTGAAACAGAATAGAAAATGTGTAGTGGCTATTTCTAGTAAGAGCTCACAGCAGAAAGGAGTACTCATAACTCCACAAAACAGCCCCTCAGATCCATCCCAATGGTCCCAGGAAACCTGCCAGCCCAGGGTCAGAGTGCCCATGGGACAGAAGGTGTATTGCCAATGAGGCAGGAGCTGATGAACACAAGTAATTTTAATGACACTAAAGATTTCTGATAGCCTCCAGGGAAGCAAAAAAGAAGTAAAAAACAATCAACAAGTGAGAGAGCAACATATTGTAGTCATCTCCAACAGTCAGGAATGTCTGAAGTCTCCTCCCAAGGTATGATAACCATTCTGTTTTTGTCCTCAGGCATGCCACTCATTGTTCTACTCAACCTATTTGAAAACGATACTTGGCCAGCAGGATGTTTTAATTTAATTTATTGGTAAAATTAATTGAAGAACAGGGCTTTAACCATGAAAGCATTATGGAAACCAAGTGCTGTTGTAGGTAATCTCTTTCCAGTTGTCTCAGTTTCTTTTATGGCAGCAATTACAACAAATATCCACAGGAGTTTTTTGGCTATTTGCAATTTTTCCAATTTCAATCTGATCTTAAGGAAAAGAAAAAGGGAAAAAAACACAACCCACTCAGTCCTCTGAAACTTTACTAACTATAACCGATACAGCATTTTTAAAGCCCATTTATGTTAAACATTTTGATAGGCACCTTCCACCACTGGCATCCACAGAAATATCCAGAAGGAAAGTTCAACATGCTCTCCCTTGCACCAAGACAGACAGAACAGCAGCGAAACATTCTGGGGAAGCCACATAGCACATTGCTGACTTATGACATTTATCAACGTTAGATGCCTACATTATGCCTCTATGTTAGCAGACATAAAGGAGTGGCTAAAATAGCATGTTGAAAGAGTCATTTGGCTCTCTGAAGCAGAGATAAAACTGAAGATAAAGCAAGTTGTTAGTTACCACGGATAAGGTTTATGCAGCTTGTTATGTGAGAATGTTTGAGAAAAAAAAATCTCAGTAACAGGTATGTATGGTATTACTTCACTATCAGGGTCAAAAAACGTATCCTCCCCATGTTCTCTGCTCCACAGCTACTTTCCATCCCAGAGATAGCACATTCATAGCAAAATGATTTCTTACGTATGCATTAGACCTTACAGCAGATCTCTCCAAAAAAAGACACTGAAATCTGGTACTGATTTTCAGAGCTACTGAGCACTCAAGGGTTTCCACTTATACCAGTAAGAGAGCAGGATAGGCTGTAGGTGCTTACTCTGAAGCCCATCTATTAAAAATATCATTACTTTTACCTCTTTGTTTTATCCCCAGTTCCATGCTAGAAAGATAAACATTTGAAATGATTGTTTCAGTAAACTTTGGTATCCCCATTACAGACCTTTTCAGCTGGTTCGTTCTTCTTATACATTTTCTGTACACTTTCTGCATGAGCTTGTGTCTGTGCATCACTGACATACGTGGTTGTTAGTGACACTGGACCCAACAAGATGGCTAATAAATTGAAGGAACAGCCATTGCTACAGCCAGCTTTCCATAGCAAAGCACCTAAGACGAACTCAAGAGCAAAATTACCAGAGATGCAGCCTGTGCCTGGCACTGAGCTCCCATGGGTGGATTACAGGATGCTCCCTGTGGCTGCCAGATTTGAAAGCTTAATTAGAAACGATATCTGAGAAAGCTCTTCACCTGCAGTGGATCTAGGCTGAGTACATAAAAGCCTCACTCTCTTTGCAAAAATGCAACACTTTCCTGTGAATGGCTGCACAGCTGCTGCCAGATGAGCCAGATGGTGAATGGATAGGCAATCAAGAGCAGGTGTAACTAACATTGCTAACTGTTGGGAATGTTTAGTGCCCTGCTGCTCATAGAACATACTCAGGAGATCTCAGAACCAAATGTGTCCTAATTAATAAATAGCTGAGCTGCAGAGTCTTACAATGAATTTGCCTAGAGCCTGCTGAAAGTTAGTTTGCACTGAAAGAGCAACTTGACGACGTGATGGAATTTAGTGAATGAAATAATTTTAAAGGCACACTGCAAATTTAAGGAAAAAGAATACACATATCGCAGATCCTACCCACAGCAGCCATAAGTGCCGCACATGTGGATTTCCTATCCCATATCAGGAAGAAGCTGGCAGAGAAAGTGGCAAGTGATCTGCACGGGGCTGCCGGCAAAGGAGGCTGCCTGACTTGACACCACCTCAAGCCCCACAGCTGCAGGGAGTGCGGTGCCAGAGCCTCTCACTGACCCAAATGCCACCAAGAGAATGATACCCCAGAACTTGGCATCCGAATCCTGCAGCTATCAAACACGCCCTGTTTGGGGCCACAGCTGTCAATTCTCCACCTAGACAGTGACACAGAGAGAAGAGCAGTGGGGAAAAAAAGGCAGGGGCATTTGGTACAAGCAATAGCCCACGTTATATTTAACTTTCAGTGTGTGGTTCTGCATACCCAAAAAACTCAGACAGATCCCACACTGCCAGCAGGAGTATGAACATGGATACTCCAGCTTTTACTTGACTAGGAGGCTGTTTCAGAGAAGGGGATAGAACTCTTAGCATCAGTTTCTTTGCTTTTGGTGTCCTGCAAAACACTACTGCTCTACGGATATCTACTGAGATTGTCTATAGGACTCAGAGACAGTATTCCTGTGTTTTTGAAGATAATGACACAGCCTTGACCCAAGACCTCTGAGCACTAAGTTAAGCATTAAGGAGCAGGGGAAACCAGCATGCAGTGGCTGCAGAAGCAGCAAACCAGACTGCAAGCAAAATGCTCACTAACAATGATACATGTTCCTACAAAATTTCTAGTCAACTGCATGGCAACCAGCAACGTCTGCCTTGCTAGAGAGTGAGGAAGCAGACTCCTGAAAGATCTGGCTACCTCTTTCATATTTGCCAGCTTTTATTCGTAGGGAGACGGATGCACAGAATCCCTCTGTGGTTTTACCAGAGCTAGCACATTGCTTCAGTAAGAGCATACAGTTTTGCATAAAGTAAGGAGAGCATTTCTGAGACTCACTGCCTCGTATGCTACATAAAAAAATGCTTCACTCTCGCAAGTCCTTTCACTTGTTAACAAACTAAAACACAATTACAGTGAACACAGTAATATAACGTCACAATCTACCCCACCTTGTTACAGCATCTGTATTAACATTTAGAGTATTTTAGGGCCACTCTGCCTAATAATAAAATTCTTCCATATTTAAGGTCAGTTGGGCTTTAGGACAAAATCATAAAAGGAAGTACCCAGCCAAATCCTTTCCAGTAACACTAACAGGAGAGGGTTGGATGTATTCCCTGGGCAGTGTTTTGAAAATCAGCGGTAGGTGCCCAGTTTTCCAAAATGAAACAAGACTCTGGTAAGGGGAGAGGAATTCTATTCTGAGAGTATGCATGCATTACGCAGTGCTAAAGAAACCTCTCCCTTTGCGCCTTTTCATTTGGCTGTTTTATTTAGAACTAGGCTGATTGGCAAGACAGCATGCATCATCAGAAGAAATCTAAATACTAAAACACCTGGGCAACTAGTAAAACTATAATATCATCTACGTAAGTCTAGGCAGACTTAGAGAAGGACCTACCCTACAGATGTTGGTATAAAGAATCAAAGACAGCAATTGCTGCATAAATTCTCCATGTCCCCTAGATGTTCATCACTGCAAAACATGTGGGCCAAGGGCAGGGACTCTCCTCAAGTGTTCTTGGATCACACGCTCGTCTTCACATTCAAGATTAAACATTGTGTGACAGCTCTTTGCATTCAGACACTAAGGAGAAACTTATCCTGAGCTAACTGAAATAAATAGCAAATAAATAGCAAATTTCCAATGCAAAACTGAAATAAATAGCAAATTTCCAATGGCTGCAATAAAATTGCACTTGATTTGGCATATCCTGTGAAACAGATAGATTCTTTCCCATCCCCATTATGGGGAAATGAGCATATTTTCTTTTTCTCCCCCAGAAACCAAAACAGATCAACATCTTGGTAAGAGAATGTCTTAATGGTATGATCTCCAAGTGCGACATAAGTTTTTGGTTTTTTTTAAACCTGTATAATGTACTTCAAATCCAGTAATCAGAAACAATAAAAATACTAATATTAATACATGAATATTTTCCTAAAGAGTAGCAAAATTAAAGATAAAACAAAAGTACATTTGAGTAAGGTTTCAAGATATGTTTTTCAGGCTGTGTAAATTTACACCTGTCCCAAACACATTGCTATTGCATGAGCATACAATGCAGGCTTTTTGTTTCTGTCTCATTCCTTAATAGATCTCCCAGCAACATACATTAATTAGCAATCCATAACGAAGTTTCTTATTCTCTACCAGCAACAGCCACTGCTCGCTGCTACCCAGCAAAGCAATTACCTGTCAGAAGTGAGTTTCTAAAAACTCTCCAAGTCATAGCACTGCGTGGATCAAGTATTCCACTATTATTAATGCTTTTGTCAGGAAGTGAAGAAGAATAAACTAATAAGTGCAGAAAGATTCAAGAGAGAAAAGAATTACAAGTGCTTAACACAGACAGGTTTGCCTGGACTGCTGCGTGGCTGCTGAGAACTCTTCCTATAGCTGCAGCCTAGAGGGATAAATGGTAATGTCTGTATTTCGCATCACACTGGTTCTCCCAAGGCCCATCAGATGAGGCACATGGTCAAATTCAGACAGCTGTACAAACAGGGGGAGACTGTCATACCCTAAATTCACTTGTAAATGTAATTCAATTTATGATGAAAACTCTCAAGTTGTCATTATTTCTCTTGACTAACAAGCTGGCCTACTCCTAGAATTAACGTGCTCACTATTAACTAGATTTAAAAAAGGAAACAATGCTTTTTGACACAGCATACACCTTGGCAATTAGCACTCATATAGCATTTAGGATTTGAAGAAATGCTCTTCAGATTTGACTGGTGAACCCAAACGTACTGCTTTTCTATGGCTCCCTGAAGAGTTACTGAGGAGCAGAATTTCCACAAAACCAGAAAAGGTATCAGCAAATGCCACAGAAGGAAATGGTATGCTACCTTGTAAGTGGCCATCACTTCACCTTTCTCTAGCACTGTTACTGAGGCAACAGGTACATTAAACTCTGTGAATGGCACCTTTATGGCAACCAGCACGGCTGTTTCTCACAAACTGCTGACCTCTGAGGATGCTGGAACTGCAGTGAAACTGTCAAACAGTTCCCTGCTCTTGCACAAGTACCAGGTATGATGTAGCTTCTGCATGGGTATGTAGACAAGCTAGAAAAATCGTGAATAATATTCATTTGTCTGATTATCAGTGATTACTTACACACATCAGTTTTGTATAATGGTGTAAAGAGAACGCACAGCAGCATTTGCACAGACTTCTTTGCCATGTGAAAGATCGTGATCACCTAAGGTCTCCCTAATAGGCTGTCAGTTATCCCTGGAGACTTTCCCTGTATCATCATTTTGTGAGATAGTTTTGAAACTCAACAGTAAGGAGTGCTCTTTCTAACAGTTACTGTCAATACAGCAAGTGGCCTGTCATCTGCTTGTCATGAGGCCAAAATTATTGAGATGTGGAAGCATCCTCTCAATCTCTCCCTTGGCCCAGCCTCTCGGCAGACATTCTCCTTATTTGTGTGTACTTATTCTTGGTGTCTGAAAGTTACTTGAAACAATGTGCAACAGGATTCATCTCACTGTAATGGAGCCCTGCTTCACATTCTCAAACTACTGGCATCTGCTGAAATGGCTGAGGGATTAGAAACACCATTGAATGCCAGTGCCCAGGATGTGGTCAGTAAATTATTTAGAGTATCTTTTCAAAACTTTTCCTAACTTTTATCCCCAATCCACACAAGTTTAACATCACACAGTTCAAGAAGAATACGGCCTCTTGCAAATTTACTCCAAATATTAATCAGAGGAAGAAACCTTATCATTCAGATATATTTTTAGATGGGATATTTGACATCAGCTTCCTTCAGGCCTGTCCCCCTGCCCTTTTGATGAATCACAAGTTATCTGAACTGTAACAATTCAGTGTGTGGTCCATCTCATTTGTCAGTCCTGTGAGGCTCCTTTAACAGCAAAGATGTCAATCACACAGCTCCTCACCTTCATAGCTTCCTCAAATTCAAGACTCCAATTTCTTTCTTGTTTCCTTCAGCCCAAGTCTAGGGTTCCTTTGTCCACAAGCCTGGTTACAAAGTAGTTGACATTTGAATTAATATTAAATGAAATGCACAAATAATGTAAAAGAACATTGTCTTTTATGCTTCAGGTCAGATTTCCCTTGATCCCTCTGAAGATTGGATCCTCGATCTTCTACTGGAAGTGACACATTCTCAACTTCCTTGCAGTTCTTACTGGTGATTTTCCAAGCCCCAAAACCGTTGAATTAGATATCTCCACTTAGAGAACTGAGTGCTCTTCAGTAAAGCACATTTATTTTCTGCTTAATCTTACTTCTGTGTCTCCAGTAGGACTTTTTCCTTCTCTACTCATGCATTCTCATTCAGCTTGTTCAATTTTCAGAATCTGTTTGATCAGGATGCCAACTTGTTGCTCTCTTCCAGGGCTGACTTGAACATGAACAGCTATACTAAAAATTCTTGTTTCTTGTCTCAGTCTTTCATATTCATACATACATATGTATAGATATATATATTAAAATATATATATATATGCATCATGCACTACTCTAGGTGGGGTTTTGTTTGGCATCACAGGGCTGATCAACCCTTGAAAGAGTTCTCATTTCTTTATGAAAATCAATAAGCTTTGACAATCACTTTCTTCTCTCAGATTATTTGATTTACGCTTCACTTCTACACAAATTTTCAGTAATACAAAACTGAAAAATTTAATCAACTTGTGACAAGCTGAACTTCTGCCTGAATGTAAAGTATTTCAGACAATCTGTAGAGCTAGCTAAATCATCACTGAAAACTCAAGAAAATGTCACTTTTCTTTATCAATAAACAAGGAACTGCATTAGTTCTCTCTCCAAACCTTGCCTCATGAATTCTCCTGTCACAAAGAAATACTCCATGTATGAATGTTTGACGATGTCTATTCAATCATTGTGTCTGACAAAACAATGAACGTTATTTGTCTGGCTTGTGAAAAACGTTGGCTTACATTGTTTCTGCTGCTGATTACCATATCCAAAGGGAATGTCTGCTCCTCTATCAAAGAATAAAGAATGGTCA
Organism: Tympanuchus pallidicinctus; assembly: GCF_026119805.1. Taxonomy (NCBI): domain Eukaryota; kingdom Metazoa; phylum Chordata; class Aves; order Galliformes; family Phasianidae; genus Tympanuchus; species Tympanuchus pallidicinctus. The sequence continues at coordinate 32,179,461 of NW_026294721.1, read as the reverse complement.
AGCAAAATAACAACTTTTTTTTTGTCACAGAAATGAGCCTGTATCTCTCTAGGAAGATTCCTTTCTAACGTAGAGAAATATTGGAGACAATCTACTAAAATAAATTATGCTCAAATGTTAGGATGAAAACAGACTGATTGGAAGAGAGCTCTAGGAACTGAGTGCTTTGTGTACATTAGTGTAATGCAAATGTGGCAGCAAACACTGCAACTGCAAGGTGAAGATGATCCTTATCTATAAGTTTGAGTTCCAGAGCAGGCAAAGGCATTAAAGTTTTTGATTTCACTCTCCTGCTCCAGAAGTAAGGAAACCATGTCACCACATCACATTTGCACTAAAGGAGTGGAAAAGTAATTTTTATTTTTAAAGTAATCACTGAGAAACTAAAAGAAGTTTCCCAAGACTTAAGAGTTTGCTCCATGAAAACACCCGCAGATAATGTCATTCACATGTAATTTGAAGCTAACTGCATGCTGTGGGATTAGTCTAACATAGAAAAATGTTCTATCAAAAAAGCAGGATAAAATTTAACAAATTTAATGAATGTAATTTTCCATATCCCATAGCTGGCTGTTTACCTGCCCTCTTTTTCCCCTTGTAATTTAAACACAGGCGACTAGGCTATGAAGCAAAATATAGGTGGTAAAGGTTATTTCTGGAGGTTCTAATGTTTGGCCAAATCTTAGCAGCATAAAACTCAGGACACATGACTCAGAATCCGATCTGATCAGCTCAAGGCTTTAGACTTCAGCACCATTAATTAAATCAGATTCTCACAGAAAAAAAATGTACTTACAAGTATTGGACTTAATATCACTTTTCTTCAACAAAAGTACAGTTGTTTTAGAGACTGGAAAATTTTACAAAGCAGACTATTCATGTTATTTTGTTCCTATTTATCAAACAACATTAATCTGGGAGAATAAATGCTAGAGAGTTAAGCAATAACATGGTTTTGAGAACTATTTAGGAATTTACTCTTCGAAGGATTAGAGAAACAGCTGTTTGAGGCTTCTAAAGGACTCATACAACTATATGTCTAAGTGAATAGAAAGTCTAAAAATATACCAACAAAGCACTTATTCTGTTTACTGAATAGGCAAGCCATTTAGTTTACGTAACAGCTGCACTGACTCTACCAGTAATTATTCCTTTGGATGTTTCTTCTGCTTCTGATGTACCCAAGTGGACTTTAATTTCAGTTTCAAGCACATTTTTAAATTCCCCTACTGCCCTTACTGTTCCATACTTCTATTTTATAGCTGTCTCCAGTTTGTCAGATGTACGTAGAGAGCTCTCCTTGTACTGTGCAGGCAGAATCTTCATCATCCATTGATGTCTGCCTGTCTGCAGATACCCCTGAGTATCCTTGCTATGTGCATAAGAACTGCAAACAAATGACTTTGCAGCACATAGTCCAATCATTCTTGAGAATATTGTCCCTCCAAGTTCTCAGCCTTCTTTTGTATTTTCTCTCATTTCTTCTCAGATTTCCTCTTATTCTCACAGTTACACTCATCACATGCAGTCCAAAGCTATAACTGAAGAAGGAAGGGTCAGGCAAGTACATGGTCACATATAAAAACAGTGTTTTATTTTCACATCAAAACAATTATTACTGTAATTACTTCTTTAAGAATAAAAAGTAATGAGTTTAAAACATCCTTTCCTTAGTCTATCAACTAAGCCCAAGTATATAGGGTTCTGCTATTATAGACATTTTCAAAGTACATGTGAAAGAGTTTTCTTTCCTAATCCCCCACCTGGGACAAGTATGAGACTTCTATCAGTAGTGCAAAGAATATAAAATCTAGCGTGGGTAACAGCAAGGACTAAAACATGACTCTAAAGTTTGGCTTAGTAAGTGCACATTGAAGATAGGATTGTGTTTAACTGTAATGAGTGCTAAGACTCTTTTAATTTTCAAGTAAAAATTGGATCTACTTGGGGTGCAGTTCAATTATTTCATTGCAGGTAATATATAAAAAGGTTTCTAACCTTTCTGGTGAAACATGGGGTTAAATTGAGCCAACAAAGTGCAAAAACATATGAAAGGCCACACATAAACTTTGCTCAAATCTTCTCCAAAGACTCCTTCTGGCCAACCAAAGGTTGCAGTCATTCACTGTTCATCATGATGATTCACTCAGCATTGCATTTCAAAAGACACTAGACAAATACAAACAAAATCTCAAAAATCTATCTTATAATGATTCTACTATGAATCTTAAGAATTTACAATATAAAAACATTCATCTGTTCCAAGAAGTACTTCTTCAGCTATTCAGTTACACCAATTCTGGGTGATGCAGTGTGCACATCTTTATTGTGCACTCAATTCCTATCTAAATTCTCCATCAGAAGTTTTGACTTGAAGTATAGATACACATTTTGGTCCATTGTTTCAGGAAATGTGGAAAAAAATAACATGTATGGTGTTTTCCATGCCCTTCACAGTACACTTCATCTTCAACATACTGATAGCACTCATGGACCTAACTCATTCCTAACTATAAAACATATTAATTCCTCAAAGATCAAAACCAACAGGTTTCACATTTGCAAATGAGCTCTCTCAAATGAGCATTGCACTACCACAATCTGGTATATTGACACAGCGTCTAAAGATCACCCTAGAATTAGATTCAAGTTTCTCACAGAGCTTTGAAACCTAAAATCAAATATTCTCCGAGAATTAAAATAAAGGTTAAAATAATTACTCTTATTAATGGAAAAACAGTGTTTTTAATTGGGAAAACCTTACGTGACAGCGGCTGGCTCTACTATCTGTGTGAAGAATAGAAGGCAAATAACGTAACACTTCAAGTTAACACATCAGATCTCATTAAATTTTATCTCAAATATGTTTTCAGTCAAATTATGTTTTTGACACAATAAACTACTTCCCTTAAAAAATGTCAAATAAAAAACACAATTCCAAAGTCAAAATCTTCCACTAAGAAAACTAAAAATATTTTTGTTGAAATCAAAATTATCCATGGAAGAAGACAGAACACTTTTTAACCACACACACTAGTAACAGAAGAAACAACAAGGTCAATTCTAAAAGCACATGCAAGTTAAGTAATTTTGCACTTCTGAATATCTCACTTGCTTCCTTAGCATAGCTCCTTTAGTTTCAGACAAGGGTCCTGTTATCCCTGACTGTGGAACCCTGACATGTAGATGCTATGGAAATTTTTGAGCGTGTTTATTTTCTGCCATGATCTTATTTATGTTGCTTTTATGACAAATAGTTATCCTCATTAGCCTGTACATTGAAAAAGGCAAGCTCTCCAACATTCCAGTGGGTAAAATTTAATGCTACACTAATGACACTAAGAGAAGCCACTGTTTTGAATTTAATTAAGTAACCTTTGGTTTGTAGCTTCTAGGCAATGTTTCTTGCTTTGGAAAGAGAAGATTCCCAGTTTCCAAGCAAAGTAAACAGTTCTTTCAGGTATAAAAAGGTCCAAGAAAAAAGTGCAGTTTCCTTTTTTAGGAAAAAATGTGATTCCTAATTCACACGTTATTCTAACCATAATACCTGAACCTTAAACAGTGCAGTTCTGTTATTTATTTCAAGTACTGAAAAAACAGCTTCAGAATAGACAGCTCATTATTATTTAAGAAGTAATTCTACATTCATTATTATTACTAACGCTGGATTTTGTAAAGATTGGGAAGCATACTCACAATTAGCTTTGATTATGCTCATTAAACTTCATTAGACATCCAATGTGGCCTGAGGACAAGACCTCCTCCTATTGTATCGCAAAGTATACTATAGCACTCCAGTGTACTATATAATACTGTGTAATATCTATGTAATACACTGCTATGTGACATTGTGTTTTGTATTACAAAATGCCACAAAATTATCTCTACAGAGATTTCTGAAATTGAGGTATATAGCCACAAGAATGCAAGTAAATTCTAAGGCTGGGATTCTGTAATAAGATAATTTGCTGTAAATTTTCAGTATCAATATACGGTATCACTCGGAGTTACTCATAATGACATCTTACCCAAGTTTCAGGACACTAAAAAAGCTCCTTCACCATAACATCTCCAAAATGACAATATGATGTATACTGCAGCTCTCAAGAATCCATAAATTGTGGCTACTTAGAATCACCCCCAGTTCTACAAACTTTACAAACAGAGCTGTATGACATTTTCAAAGCTTCAACTTCAATAAAAGTGATTTAAGCTTTTTTTCTTTCATCTTTAAATACATAATATTTTTAATGGAAGTTGTGATAATGTTCAATTCACGCAGTGAGCACATCATACAGTTAAATGAGAGAAAACAATGATGTTTTAATTAAAGCAGAAATAGAAGAACTTTAAGCAAGTAACTGTTTTATGCTATATTTATCTTTCAAAGAATGCCATTCTTTCATATTCAAAGTCACAAGTGTACCAAAAAAAAAAAAAAAAAATCTTCAGTTCCCTTTCTTATCCACCACTCTACCCATCTGGTAGGATCCATGACATCAGATGATATATTCTGACCACCACCTGACACCAACTTGCTTCCCCATGCAGTATCATCGCTTTGGATAATTTTATCCACTGTGTATTCCATCACCTCCATCCTCACCCATGCTCAACAGAGATACTCAGACCTAGAGCCTTCACTTTTGAAGGTCATTTGAGAATCCATACTTGACCTAGAACAAAGGAGAAGTCTCTCTGACTCGTCTGTGTATCTTCTTGCCCAGAGTTCTCCTCCTGCATTCGCTGCTCGAGGCTTGAGAGATAGTGTTTCAAATTTCACGTAAGTCTCTTTTGCAAGGTCAGCTTCCTTAGGAGCTTTGGGTTTCATATGCAGTTTTAAAACTTTGTAGAGTAAGAAAATTATCAAAGGTAAAACAACTACACATGCTGCACTGCTGCCCATTATCAGAATAGAAAACTGAGAGCTGCTTTCATCATTTAACATGTCAGTAGTGAAAATAATGCACTGCTCTTTTGTAGGTGGCACTCCTTTGGGTGAAACGCATGCCATATACTGAGTGCTACGTTGCAAACCATCAATTGTGACTTTGTTTTTGCTAGAATCCGTGCTCAGAGGCAACATCTCTTCATCTCCGTACTTTGAATATAACACGGTCACTGCAGTGTTGCTTGAGGCATTGACAGTTTTCCAAGTCAAGGTCACTCTTTCATCTGTTTCAGTGATCACCCTTAGGTCCATCACAGTAATATTTTGCTCAGCTGTAGCCGCTGCCGTAAGTGAAGTCTCCACACCTTTCTTGCTTGCCTCCTCAGTCTGCTTTGTCTCCTCACCTTTCTTCCTCATGTCCCCAGTCTGCTTTTTGTTTCCATTTGTCACTGTCTTTGAACTTTTCTTTCCATCATTCATGGACCTGGATTGCTTCTTGTCAGTAACCCTGGCATTTGTTGTTCTCTCAGTGGTAACCTGTGCTGTTGTGGTTGTTGATGTGGTCAGAAGAGGTGTGGTTGTTCTCTCAGGTTCCTTCTTGGATTCCTCCAGCGTGGTATTCTGCCTCTCAGCCTCCTGCTTCCTTCCGTACTTCTGTGGCAACACGGTTGTAGTAACAACACCAACCACTGTGACAGTAACAGCAGCTTCTGACATTCCTGCTAAATTCTTTGCTTTACATCTGTATTCCCCTGCATCCTTGTATGAAATCCCTGTCAAGCTTAATATGGACCATCGGACACCTTCTCCAGGTGTTTCTTGAATTACTACAAGAGAACATAAAGAATAAAATATTATAAAGAGAAGCTAAAGAGAAAGTAATCATTGGATTACCTTTTCTTTTCTCTGAAATTATTTCTATCAGAATGAAGCATATGTATTAAAAATGAAAAAACTACACATACATGCTAACTATGGAACTTCTGGCAGAAAAATGCTCAGCCTGGGTCAAAATGGAATTTCAGAAGGAATTACAAGATTTTTTTTTTAGTTTTATTAAGTAAAACAAGAACAAGAGAAATCAAAACGTCTTAAAGCCAAACAACTACAAAGTGTAAGTCTCTCTGACTTCAAGAGACACTGAAAACAACAGCCATTTAAAAAAAAAAGTCAGAAGTTACCTTTGTGGTAAGATATTCCAATATGTAGGACTATTATTCACTTCAGAACTAAAAGTTAACTGCTAGCTACTTGCCATTAACAATGAACTTTTTTTGGATATTACTGCATAAAGATATACTGTAGCATATTACAGCAAGAATGATATTAGATAATCACAGTCTCTTTAGTATTCAAGGTGGGCACTGCAAATAAGCAGTAAACATTTGCAAATAAGAAAACATGTTTTTTGGAAAATCCCACATTTACAGTGTTATGTTAAGTTGCTCAGTTATAGCCTCACTAGCTTTCAAAAAAATTTTCAAATGCAAAAGGAGATTTCAATAACAAATTCTCCATTCTGCTTCTCAGCTTCTAAATTATTACCCAACTATTCTAACCTCTGTTTTTCCTTCATCCTTCCCTCCTTCATCCATTTTCATACACACACACGCACAGAGTTCTTATTACAGACCACAAACAGAATCAGAACAACCTGTTGGACCTGGAAAAAGAATTTCCTAACAGCTGTTCCATGGATGCAACTGCCAGAATGGTGCAATACCTAGTCCACTGTTACTATTAAGAAAATCTCATCGCACAGGAAACCCACTAATTTCAGGCTCTCTCATACCCTATAAAGGAGCTGTTTCTATAAAAGAGCTATTATACCTGTATAGTTCACTGGAATATTGTCTGACCTAGTCCAGGTAAGCTGTGGGGTTGGGTATCCAGTTGCATCGCAGCGTAGTAGCACGTTGCTTCCCAGCGGGGAGGTGATTTTGGTTGCTGATGTCATCACAGATGGCTTAAGACACTGCTCTAACTCAGCTCTCTGGAACAAGATCCCTGCCAAGCTCTCCGGTCCACTACATGTAACCAGTGGGTCAAGAAGTACAATTGAGTTGTCCACAATTTTGGAAAATTCAATTAACTTTGAAATGCGACAGTCACAAAACCATGGGTTGTCCTGCAAACCTGAAGAAAGAAAGAGTAGGAAAAAAAAAGTGTTTTTAGGCAATATTCAAATGCTGTGACTTAAATATGACATACGACTACCATCAAGTGCAATCAAGAAGAACCATGGGCCTATTCTGAGTTAATATACTTCTATCGTTCTCCTCTGTTAGCTGACAGGGAGGGAATTTTTTTTTTACAGAGGTGAAAAGACTAAAAATGCTTATTAAGTCTTTTCTTCACATAAATTTGCCTGAGCACAGTAATTGGTGTTACCTTTGCTTAACTTTGCTATTTATCTAGGAAAAAAAAAAACACTTTGAAAAGATATCTTAAGATTGATGACACATTTTCACCTGTCTGTGCCTTCTGGAGAGAGCTTCTCAGTGTTATCACACCCTGTCACCCTCCTCTGCTTTTAGTACTTCTTTGGGCTCATACAGTTTAATCTACCCAGACTCTTGTTCTGTGCTTGCAAAGAACATGATGGGGGGTGGGGGAGGGGGGGAGAGCTTGCATCAACGTCTCTGCCTATGGGAAAAAAAGAATACGGGCTAAGGAGAAAAAGCTCTAGGCCAACAACATTCTTATCTGGCTCTGAACCATACCAATACTCTTAGAAATCTGCCTTTAATTTATGACAGTCTTGGAAACATTCAAATATAAAAGAATAGAGAAAATTGGGAAGGACCCTGGGACAAGTTGACAGTTATAATGATTTTTATGGTGGCATAGAAGTATACTGTCTCTTCTTTTGTTATAGGCTATAACATTTTCTTCTTGGTTCTAAAGTCTTTGAATGGGAAGCTTCTGCACATGGTGAAATTATTATGACAAAACAGAGTAACCACTTCTGAGAAAAGTGTTTAAATCATCAGGTGGCGTCCATTACAGTGTTGACCCCAACACAGCAGCACTCACTTTAGTAGGTAAAAAAATGCACAGTGCATCACCCGTGGGTTTAAATATTTTCTCCCTTGATTTGTACTTTTGGGCATAATTTTTCCATTTTCTTCTAGCTCTAGCAATAAATAGAGCTCACAGACTGAAATGAAGGATGGTATGCAAGAGTTGCTCACTACTGAATTTACTGACTAGCACGACAGACAAGTCATGTCAACTGATTCACAATTAAAAGAAAAAATGAAGCACCTGCCAGTATTTCTCAGGGTGCATTTTTAGGGATTATTACATCAGCAAATAGAAAAAAAAAAAAAACTGGCTTGCATTTTGGAAGAAACCTTTTCATAAAAGTGTATATGAATAATTAACTACTAATTCATTTCATCACCTGACCAAGATCATGTTATTTTAAGCATCATAGCAGTGATTGGCTAAAATAACGATAAATCCTGATTAATCCCCGTTTTTAAAACAAGACTTGACCTGAAGAGATTCCCTGACTTTGACATCACAATCCAATTTCACTCCTTTCAGACAGGAGAGATTTTGTATCTATTCACCACCTACTGCCCTCAGGAATGGAGAAATCAAAGAAATCGTACGAGCAACAGCTCCGCTTTAAGAAAAAAAGAATCTCCAAAATGTAAAACTAATTTTCATTGTAACTCAAATATGCATTTACAAGCAAAAGAGATATGATTGGATTGTTTGCCATATGTCTAAGCATATCAATTGTTTCCTTATACAAGCTCTGCCCAATTAAGAATGTGCACCTACCTACTTGTACTTACCTTTTAATTTAGGCAACTTTAGTTTGTAGTTAGGAATACATTCCTGTATTTTTTTTTTCCTCATTTTCTTCTTAATTTTCCCTACCATCTCAAGCAGAAAAGACTGTAGGAGTATTTGAAAATGAAATTCCCTCTGAGACATGAGAAGGGAAAAAGGCCCCACTGGAAACAAGCCCTCCACCAACAGTCCCTCTGTACCAAATAATTGAAATGCATGTGAACTCTCCAGCACAGTCTCTATGCAAAATGATACTAAACATGTATCTTATGCTACCTTCTGTTTCCTGCAAGCTTCAGTGCAGGAAAGGATGAGTTTATTATTGTTTCTAACAGTACTGTAAAAGGTCTTTCCAATATATGAATACATGGCTTTCACATTCTCCCATTGTCAAAGAGGAGGACTAAAGATGTTACAACCTAAACAGACTAAATGAAACAGGCAAAATAGAAGGAATGGTGAAAAAAAGCCATTAGATTGGGTGGTTGTTCAGTCTCGTCTCAGATTGTTGTGAAGGCCTGATTTCAATGGATGAAGAAAGCTGCAGTCCCAGAGAACTCCTTACGTCTGTATTTCAGTGCAATGGAGCTATTTCAGTTCATCACCTTATCTCCCCCATCTGTCACAGTGTCCAGAGGAACTGGCTGAAGAAGCATGACGTATATATAGATAATACCTACAGCTACAGGAGTCACTCCCTTACTTCTGTGGCTCATCCCTTCTATTTATTTGCGTCTTGCCAATACCAGGCAGTATGCACTTTATTTGTGATAAACTTGCAGAGCCATTGTAAGTTATCAAGCCATATAAAATCCCAAAATAGAAAGATGAAAGCACTTAAACACAAGGATAACACACTGAATTTGATTACACTTCAGTTAACTACTGAAGAGAACAGAAATGGGAATAAACTTCTGAAGTTTAACAACTTTTGTTTACAAGGTGATACAAGTGAGAAAGAACACGTGAAAGAATAAAGATTTTTTTTTAAAAGGTACAAACTGAAGAAACTAGAAGTTTATAAATCAGCCTCTTTTGAAGAAATATTAAAGCAGCTTATTGACTTGAGAAATATCAACCAAAGCAAAGACAACATTGATAAATATTTTTGCATTGCAATATACCAGTGCAATGTATGTTAAAATTAAATAAGGATTACAAACTACTCTATAAAAAAAAGTTCCTTTATTCTAGATTTAGCATATTTGAAGTTTACTTTCACACACTTATACATGTGTTCGTATGTATAATGGATATGCATATGTACATACATGCATGCTTATTTTTGCAGTCTTCTCATTAAACAAGATTTTCCTACACCATGTCAACTTTCAGCATTTGAAATAGTTATGAGTAAAGTTTCCTTTGTAAATTAGTAGCTGGTCTTAGACCATAACTTCCACTTGCTGCAAAACGATAGTACATGAAATATTCAAGTTTGGGGTTGATGGAAACATTCATCAAAACAACCAACCTGCTCAAATACTCTCTTTTGACTGAAGCTACAAAATTTTGACCCATGATCTAAACAGTAAATCCTGTGTCCCAGTGCTTCCTACACACTAACAGTTAGTATGAAGTTTCAGGAAGAGCATCATTTACCTCATAGCCCAGCACAACCAGTGGGAACCCAATGGACCTGCTGAGTTTCAAATTTTTGGCATCACTACAAGTGGCAGAGAAAGATTTCATTTTACTGCCACTCTGTCAAATCCTGGACTCCTCTGTTCCTCTCAGTGACTCGCTAGATTTAATTTTCCATATGGAAAATGCTGCTACCATCATTCAAGCCAGAAATATCAATCTCTGTACAGCAGCCAATGCTGAAACTTAGCTGTGATTTGGATCAAAGTATTAGGTTAAAGTTCCATGCTAACCAAGATAGGGCCAGCTATCGTTCCTTTATTATTTCCACTGTTTAATTGTCAGCTCATTCCACAGCTTTGTTCCAAAGTGTACTCTCCAAGACAAAGGCAGGGGCTGTGCACCCTCTAGGGACCTTTTCCTGCTGGGAGCTTGGATGAGATTGCATCAAGGTTGGTTTCCTCTGTCCTATTCATTCTCCTAGCATACATGCAGTAGGCTTTACACCTTCAAAATCATCCTGCAGTACCTGCCAGCCCATCAGGCATCTAACATGCATACTGTTTCATAGTATGAAGGCACAATGGTTCCATTCTCTCTTTAATTCACTCAAATTGAACTGAGAAAAAGACATCCCCACCCACTCACTCACTCACATTTCAGAGACACTGGAACATCCCATCAGAGCTGCAGAAAACCAATAGTCAAGTCCTACAAAACGTTGAACAGTCAATCAGGTTTTAAAAAAAAAAAAAAAAAAAAAGCTGGCTTTGTACTGTGAGACAGAGAGAACCACTCAGCCACAGGGCCAGGAATTGATCCCTCTTCACGTATCATAGTGTGCATATTGAGGAACATCACACAGTGGGGAGCAATGAAACCACCCTGCAGGACAGAAATTATGAATTGGCATAAGGAGATACACTAATCTGCCAGTCATTTTAGCTTCTCCAAGAGGCCTCAAAATGAACATAGGGAACCTGAACTTTCTCTTACATGCAATTCTCTTGATGTTCAGTCAAGACATTCCAGAAAAAATTGCCTCCTGGTGTTACATTTGCACAAATGAATTCAGGGCTTTGCTGGTGTTGATATTGTTAATTAAATACAAGTGACAATCTCATTTCGCCAGAAGTAGAAGATGAGCGAGTTCAAGCCATAAGTACTTACACTAAGTAGAATCTGCCTGCTATTTTCCTGACTAGACAAAAACAGCTTTTATTTGCTTCAGTTTCCAGCTTCTAGCAGTGCTCTGGCTGCAGTACCCATTCCATGTAGGTACATGGGCCAGACTGAACGCTCCTGCAGAGCACCACTCTTGAGCATCAGAATGAGTACTGTGTGTAACCACGGGCGTCACATTTAAGGAGAAACTCTTTCCTCCTCTACTTGCCCACTCGGTCCCTTCCACTCCTCTCCCCATCCCACCCCCACATAAAAAAGTGGCCAGAGAGAACTAGTAAATATGGTAGGAAACGAAAAAAAAAATCATAGTCTATAGGAAACAACTGAAAGAAATAGTGCAACCAGCTAAGAAAGCAAAAGGCCATCAGGGAAGGAAAATGCATGAAAGGTTATTGTAAGAGAAGGCAATTAGTTTTTCTGCATGTTCATCTCATGTAGGACAATACTTAATCAGCTTAATGAGCTTAGTTTGCAGTAAGGGAGATTGAGGTTAAGTATTAAGAGAAACTTTCTCACTGTATTGAAATATAAGCACTGAAAGAGGTTGCCAAGGATCTGGAGCAGTCCACCTCTTTGCCAAAGGGTAGGCAGTTCAGTTCATCTAGATCTGCATTGCAACAGGCTAGAGGCCTTTCTGAAATCCTTCCTGGTCACTTCTATGATCCTTATCTCCACCTTGGAGAAGAGGAAGGGCATCAATGGGATATGATTCTCCTCCCTTAGGCTCCAACACAAGGGGTGTCAGAGAAGAAATAATGTCACAGAGCACACCATACTCCTGTTGTTCTGAGCCAGCATCTCCTGTTGCTGGAGCAATATGGAGGCACCTCAACTTCTGGGGCACCTTTCTTGTTTCTTTTAACAATTCATTCCTAAAAACTTTCACAACAGTCCAGTGACCAAAGAATGAGCCTCTGGCAATGATTATGAGTGGCCTGTGACTTTCCAAGCTGCAGTAATGCAGATAATAAAGCCACTGCTAAGTGGAAACAAAGCTTGTGAAAATGTTTCGTTGCACAAGAAGCACCCCAATTTCTAATCCCCAAAGAAAAAGAGAATTTTCTGATTCACTATAGAGTTTCCTATACAGCAAGCATTGTTTGCATGCAGTGGAACAGTCATAAGAAGGTTATGCTGTCAACAAATGAAAATTCAGTACATTACTCACAGCTTACCTAAGGTAACTTTATTCAGCACTACCCACAGATTTACATTCTCCCATTGAAATCTACAGTGACCGCACAGAGCCTCCCTCAGAGCGTAATGTTAAAAAAGGAGAAGTAAGGCTCTGTAGCCAGTGCACATCCCTCTCTGCAGATCTGTGCCCACTTGTAGTTCATAAACGATAATGAACATAATCCAAAGGTCACATCCTATATTGCTAGAAAAGTCATTGTTGGTCTCAGAGAGTTTACCAGGTCTGAAGGGGGCAGGCAAAGAGTATGTACCAATGCAGCTGACGGGAAAGGGAGAAAGGGGAGGAGAGTGCATGGGTTTGTTTCGTAATGATTATTTATTAAGTTGTAGTAATGAGGGCTATGTAAGCAAAGGCAACTGAATAATCTCAGGGATTCCCACATGAGGACATCATAAGGAGGATTAGACCTAGCCCAGTCAGCTCCCCTGTTATTGCCTTCAGTATGGGGTAGTGAGCTGACTTAATTTTACAGGTTTTTTTGTGGGTTTTTGTTTGTTTGTTTGTTTAGATCCCAAATTAACCAACATCCTTTTAAAGCTGCAAACTTACAGTTACCATGCATGTAATCACTCAGCCCACTTTCATCTATGAAGTTATTTACAATCTCATCTGAATGAGAACTTCAGATCAAGCTTTTTGTCATAAAAGAAAGCAGCTGAACAAACGAATGCTTAATAATGGTTTTAGATCAAGAAGATGGAATTACTGGGCAGTACAGTGCATGGAGGATCTTTACCAGTGGATACCAAGCCACCCCTGCAGCTAGATTACAGGAAGCCAGCTATTTGTCTGGTGCTAGTTTTCCTCCCTTCCACTGCTGCACTGTGTTACTGTGTTACAGAACATGCACATATACAATGACAGACAAGAAAGCTGTCTTGATCCAAGTGTATTCTGAAACTGCAAATGGTAAATGGTTACCTGCAAGGCTACAAAGTGAACAAAAACTTGATAGAGTAAAAGATCACAAAAAGAACTAACAACATGATCTAAAAGAAATTGGAGAGAATAAAACTATGAACAATGAGAGTCCAGCCAAGCTATTCTTAAATGCTCACTTTAAATACTATAAAAAGCACTGCGACACTGTGTGTATCAGGGATCCTTATTCTTCCTCTTGTATTCACAATGTGAATTGGCAGAAATGTCAGCATTAGAACAATGCAAGGTCAATATGAGTCATGGGGAGGATACTGTATTTCAGAACTGGCTTTTTTATAAAGCATCTACTCTAACTCCTCATCTGGTTTGTGAGTCACTGCTAAAAACAGCTGCAAGTGGACACACTTGTGTTTGCAGCCACATTCAGTGACAACAGAAGTGTCCTCAGCAGCACAGTTTTTGGAAGTCCTGCATTTATTTATCTGGATATTGAATATTTCATTAGGAAACAGGAATCCAGTATGTTTCACACACTTTTATAATGCTGAGATAACTATATACATGAAGGTCACTATCTTTCCTATATACTTTTCTATCAACAGCAGAAAACAGATGGACAGATAGATTGCAGAGCAAGCCAGAAGAATGGCTTGTACTAGCACCCTCGTGAACCAAGGCCCATCTCACCCTGCTCTAACTTCCAACTGACCATATAGGCACATTTTAACAAGGTATAATAGAACATCAACATACCCAAAATGACTCTCTGAGTTACCAGAATGTCTGTGCTCTTGGGAGGGACAACTTCTGAGAAGGGTGGCCAAATGTCCATCAGGTCGGAGGGCAAGGTGGTGAGCTTATTGCTGGAGATATCCAGGTAGGTGAGGTTCCTCAAGTACCTGCCAGCCTCGGCTGGAATGCTGGTCATCTTATTGTTATGCAAATCGAGAGTCCTCAAGTTGGGCATCTCTGTCAGAGACTCCCAAGGGAAAGTTGAAATCAGATTACCATCCAGCCGGAGCTCATGCAGTTGTTTCAGGTTGTAGAAGCTGCTGATATCAATATTGGCTACACAGTTGTAAGTCACCCACAGGTATCTGAGGTCTACTAGATAGTAAAAGGCTTCAGTGGGAATCCTTCGTATGACAGTTTTTTCTACACGAAGTTTCACAGTATCCACAGGAACGTTAACAGGGATCTCAAACATGTCAGGATCATTACAGAGCACAGACCTAGCACCAAAAAGAAAGAGAGAGATCTGCATTTCTTTATCAGAAAGTTGTCTTTCAGATTTAAGTGCCATTATCTTCTACAAAATTAACGTCAGAATAAAAAAAAAATAAAATAAAAAACAGAATTTAAAAAGAATGTGAATTCTCTAAAGAAAAAGTGAATATAAATAGCAGTATTTCTATGTGAAGTTTAGATTTGCTTTATTCCAAAGCACACAAGCACCACCCTTCCATCTAATGTTATATAGTCAACCGAAAAGGAAAAGTCATTGTATAGGGAATCACACATTTATGTTCTCAAACGGGAGCTGTGTGACCTTCTGTTATAATGAAGAATATTGGATACTACTCTCTAGTTTTCTGTCATGACGAAGATTCAAAGCATTTATATATCTTTATTTACTTCTCAGAACAGACTGTAAATTGAAAACACCGGCATGTTTCTCAAAAGAAAAGATTGCTACCGCTATTTCTGGTGTCTAAGCAGGAACAATCTGCCTTGTAGAGATTCTATGTAACTTCCTGTTCCTATTGATTTCAGTGAAACGAGATTCCTCTGCATTCTCAGGAATCAGGAAGTTTCCCTTCCCTTTGGATGGACAGTTTGCATGCATTAGTTTAGGGTCCCCTCCTATCTAGAAACTTAGCTTTAATTTACTCCATTTTTTCCTCTAAATTCTTCAGTTTTGTTTTCTCCTCCTGTCATTTTATACTAGATATGCTGTGACAAGTAACTGAAACAGTATCTCTCAAAATTGACACAATAACATCCAATTAACCTAATTTTTATTACCAAAAAGTATGATTTCCCTGTGAATACAGGAAAGAAGATACTACTGTATTTATTTAAACCAGAATCATTTTACAGTAGATAAATAGTTTGAGGAAACAGAAAGATCATTACAGTAGTAGGAAAAGCAAGGGTCAGAAATTGCCTTCTACAGGTAGGCTGAAGATTTAAAGTAGCTATTGTTAAGCACAAAGTCATTAAAATAAAACAAAGACCATCTGCTGTGATTCAGGAACACTGCTAGCTACGTAATACTAACATAAATTATGCTATTATTTCAAAGTAACCATGATAAACTGTAATTTGCAGCATATGTGAGGATGTTATTTCCAGTTTCCTCACTCCTTTTTTCTCTAAACCAAGCAGTATAAGAATTAATGAAACACATACCTTGTTCCAGTGCCATCACTTCTGCCATGGTAAACACAAGTGCATTGCGAAGGACAAAAACCCTGCGCTTCAGCAGAAACGCTCAGTATGAGGTATATGTAAAAAAGCAGAGGCATGGCTTCCTCCCAGCACAACTGACACCAAAAAAACTGAAGACTTTATTCATACACATGCGTGTGCAGCATGCTACGAATGCAAACGCAGACATCCATTTAGTAACAGCAGATTACCTCAGATTAGCTGAGATCTTGAGTTGCTTAACCTTCAAATGTGTCCTGAAAGGGATCTGTTAAACCAGCTCATTCTTCACCATGTCACAACACCACACTGTGTCAAGTTCTACACAACGTGCTTCCAGGCTATTTTAATACGCACTTGCTGTATGGTCAGTATGTAGTAAAACATGTATTTGCTTCTTCTGAGGGGCAGTGCATGATTTACTGTCCATGCAATGTTCCAAGATTCCATAAAGAAAGCAACTACAGCAAGAAGACATTGTATGGCATTTACTTTATTACTGAAAAGTACAAATTAATAGGAAGCACAGACTCTAGAACTTTCAAAAAAACCTGTAAAGACAGGTTTTTACCAATAACACACAAATTTTAAACAACAGCTCCACACTGCAAAGCCACGCTTTGGATGAACGCATGTACAATAAAATCAAAATAAAATGGAAGAAATGAACCAACTGTTGGTGCAAATTGTACTCAAAATACTGTTACATTAAATTAAATTAAAACATGGGCAGACTTAAAATATACTTTCTAAAGTGTTTCTTTCCCACAATTCTGGGGGAACTTAAAAAAAAAAAAAAAAAAAATACATCACACATTCCACACAAATTAATAAAATCAACATTTAGCTTTCCCAGATGACTGCATCACTTAAAGAGGTACTCTGTCAGACCAACACTAGAGACCCTAGGAGAAAAAAGAAACCAAGTGACAGAGTAACTGTACCTACACAGTCACAGTGGCTGAGACATGTCTGAAAGATCACTAAGACTTCGGATTGGAAATAAAAAGATATTTATTTTCAAAATCTGGAGAATCATCAAGAATGTGTACTACCATCCATCAGTAGCTCTATCTGCAGCCACCCCCTCCAACACAAATAAATCCATTGCTGACATTGTCAAAATTCTTCTTCAAAAATTACACAATGGATGTCCATGAGATTGACTTAGAAATAATGAGAAATCATCTTTACTGTTTTATGAGCCACCTGAGAGTCAACCTTCAGGGAGCATTTTGTCCCACCATCAGGATTTGCTGTGCAGGGGCAAGCACTAGAAATGTACCATTGCTAAAACAAAAGCTGTCCATTCCACAGATTGATTTGATTCTGTGAGCCAAAACTTCAAAAATACATGAAATATCATGAAAATCTTTCAAAATCCTAAAAGCTGATAACAAGCTATATGGAGTTTAGCTAGATATTCTGATAACCTTACCATATTCATGGAAGCAAAACAAATGTCAGTACAGACGCATGATATTGAATACACACATACAGGGAAAATCCAGGTCTGGAAACTTTTAATTGAAATTGAGAGAAAGTCATTTGCAAGAGGAATTAAAGGTGCTATATCTGTTACTGAACCTAAGCACTTCCTACTTCAGTCTCTTCCTGCCCTGATGTCACCTTGTCCAACCCCACAAGTCACATGGGACACTTCAATGGCCTTTTTTGCTTGCGCCAGAAATATCAATCCAATAAGCCTCATTCTTGAAAACTGAAGTTGCAGTGCTTGTTTTTGTTATTTTTTTTTCTCTTTAACCTAAAAAATACTTCAGCGATTAACAGGAAACAATTGACTGGAAGAGGCAGATTGTTATTCCAAAAAATAAACTAACTGTAACCAGATTTAATTTGTTTCCACAAAATCTATGCAGAAAAAGTAAACCAGTTCTAGGACGTCAGTGCACTTTGAGAAACACTCATGGGCAAGGCACTGTTTATAGTTATTTCTTGTCTCGTCTGACATCGCACCATTGCCAGGATTGCTCTCCGAAACCTGCAAAGGACAAGAAAGTGAAAGCAGAAATATCATTAGCTGGAGAACCACATACAAACACAATCTGGGTAAGCTCTTTTAAGTATTACAACTGCTTTCAACTTTAGTAAAAGTTGCTTAGTAAAAAAATTGCATGTCTGGAATTCAAAAGGACCTGAATCTCTTACATTTCCATGTAGAGGAATAACTCAATCAAATGTTTCTCCCACAACAAGAGTCTCAGCAGCTTCTGGTAATGGAAGACTGGATGTGTAGCTATGACAAAAGCAAAGTTTGGAGAACGGGGTGAAAAGGTGATGGACTTCCATGGACTCAGCAGGATCAGGGCAAACAAGCCAGACAGAGATCACAGCCTCTTTGTAGCTTGGTAGTAAAGCAAGGAAGGATTCCTGTTTGCAAAATCCAATTCCCACTCAGAGGCAATGGGTTGGCTAGGGCATTTTATATGCTTCCTCAACATAGAAGAATAGGCTTAACTAACTTACTTTAGTGGAAAGTGTAACTCCCTCCTAATCAATCACAATATGGAACATCTCAACCAAGCAAGGAATTCCAAAGTTACACTTCACTAAGATGATGTGTAAGACATCTTGGCCACAGTCACCAAAACTAGTATGCTGCTGATGAACTCAAATTCCACAATAAGTCCCTCTGAGAAATGACAAAAGGCTTCTCAAAGTGAACTTACACAATCTTCACTAATTTGCTTTCAAAGATCTGTATCAATTTAACACATTCTGATGTTGATCAAAGCAATTTCGTTTAGATTTTGCTGCCCATAACGTTATCTTTGGTAAACCCAGTACAGTTTACCCCCCAGTCTCCTCACAATTCAGTTTCTCCTAATCTACAGTTGATCATTATGTAGACAGTACCGAAGAACACTTACTTTTTGTTTGCAATTACATAAATGCAGGGATTATAGAATGTGGAGGATTTTGCAAACAAAGGAGCTATGATGGCCATTGCAGGAGAAATTTTCTTCGGATCTCCAAAGGAAGACCATAAACACACAATGGAATAAGGAGACCATGCCACCAGGAACATTACAATCATCACAACAGACATCTGTAAAACAAGGGCAACACAAACATAACCTGAAGATTAACCTAAATCAAAGTACATACATCTGTGTGATAATAAGAGATATCCAGAACTAAATAATGACATGTAAATAAAAACATCTGATCATTCTCGATAACTTACAGCAAAATCTCATTTTCAGGATTTAATAATGCACCATACTGTATTTTGGCACACTGTTATTTTGTTACCATTTTCCTTTATGATTAGCACTAAGCATTATTTTAAATTCAATCATCAAAAATTTAAATGGCCATAGAAGATTTCACAAATGAATTATGGCCACTACCTCAAATCTTAAAAAAAAAAAAAATGCACTGCATATCAGCAAGTCTTCTCCAAAACATGCATTGGAGTATCTTTATTACTGTCTTTATTACCACACATATCTCCAACATCCACCAAACATGGCTGTAGGAAAATAAAATGCAATATTTAAAAATGATCAGGTACTAAATATCATTTTATATCGTAGAAAGTTACCAGCTTTTGTATAAATCACATTATTTTAAGCTTTTCCTAGCTACTTCCATTCTATGTCCAAGTGTAAACAACTTGGAATCTACTTTCTAGCGAAAATATTATAAACTGGGTAAAATGCTCTGTGAGAGCAACAGGCTTCCTTTCAAAAGAATCTTGAGATACACATCAAGAAAGAGTTCAGAATTTTTTTTTTTTTTTTTTTTTTTTTTTGCTATTCTGAAGAGAGTGGAAGGAATCCAGTGAAAACAGGTCACCTTGGGATGCTATTACAGACAATAAACATGAACAGAAAGAACAAGGAAATTCAGCATCTTGCAGATTAAATTCTTCTAGAAATTGATATTTCTCATTCATACCCAGGAGAAAACATTAAGCCACCAGCAGGCCAAACAGCAACAACTTGAGAGTAGTGGGAGGGCAGGAGCGGAATCAACTAGGACTGACTTTTCTGGCTTTTGTCTGGGATGTGAATCAGTAATAGAAACCAGAATGGAAGCTTCAAATTAATCAGGAAAAGCAAAACAAATCACCCCAAAACTAAATGAAACTGCTGGGCTCTTGGAATGCTCTTTCTCTAGTGTACGGTTCTCTAGTGTTGTTCACCTATGCCCATATTCTGTCCTGTTTCTCATTTTGGCTCTCACTGGAAATTATCAACAAATCTGTGAGGGCTGTTTCAGAGCACAACCAAGCAAACTGCACCCTGTCCACAGAAGGTTTCTATTCAATACTAACACGATGTCTGTAAGAGAATAATTTCATAACAGTGATTCTTACATAAAAGAATACTTCTGTTTAGAAGTCTTCAATGCACAGAAAGCTTAAAAGATGCCAAACTGTGGAAAAATTTAAAAGAAAAAATAAAAAAAATCAAGTAACCCATTTTAAAGGATTATGCTTAACCACAAGTCTTCATTTTTTATTTTTATTTTTTAAATACAACTCATAGTCAATTGTGAAATATGAAAAACATACAAACCTGAGTCTAAAGCCATAAAGCCATAACTGAATCTTCAGTTTAAAGCATTCTGAATTATTCAGAAACATAAACTGCTCATAATTAAGGGTTGGGGTTTTCAGCAATGAGAACATTCTCCAAGGAATGTTAAGCTTGCGTTGATAACTAATTCAAATATGCATTCTTTTCAGTCTACTCCTAATTTCTGTATGTTTTCTTCTTGTGCCCAACCATAAACCATATCTTCATCCAAAATCAGAGGAGCCAGTGCACTTAAAGCTTCCTCAAGGACTCTTGTATGTTAACAGAATGTGAATTTTTCAAGCAGGATGTATCATTCTATGCCATAATTCACATTTCCTATTGTTTACCTAAGAAAAAAATAAGCTGAATAGACTAAAAAAAAAAAAAAAAAAAAAAAAAAGGAAAAAAAATACAAGGGATCAGAAGAAGCAAACAGTTTGGGAGCTTGAAAACGCACTTTCATTTACAGTCCATGAGAGCAAAACAGAGCTAATGACTAATTCATTTCTGACCAGTTGCACTAGTGAACCTGGCAGAGCACTTAAAGACTCTGCTGACACAAAGAGTAAAAGTGTCTTAGACAATCCTCCTAGGCCACTGATGAGGTATGTTTCTATACAATGACAGAGGGCAGAAACAAGAGCATAGTTCCCAGGCTTCAAAACAGCTGTTTGTCTGGAAAGAATAAAGAATCTAGTGATGCTAGTCAAGTCTAGAGATTTCACTAAGGGTAAATTTCAGTTAATATTTAGTAAGAAAGAAGGAAAAAGGCAATGCAGGAAATAGAAAAGCTTGAGTGGCTGTATTGTTCCTCCATTCTCAAAACTAACCCAAAAGAACATGCTTAAAATGAAACATACCCTCATTTACCATACCTTTGTTACATCTACTTGGTCAGACCAATCCATGCTGATGCTCTCCAGGCAGTTACTGCTGGTATATTGTTTCATTGTCCGGGAAACATTGTAATAACAGTAAAACATGACTGTTAAGGGTACAACAAAATTAACAGCAATTACACTCATTGTGTAGGAAACAAAGGACCTGATAAGACAGAAAACAAAACACAGTAACTTAGAAATATCCATCCATGAAGAGTTACTGAAGAATTTGACTATGAAATCTGAAATAAAATTCTAGAGAATTAGAAAAAAAATATTCAGTCTTTAGTTTTTATTAATATGTGCAGGGTTGTTATTGTTTTTTTTTTTTTTTTTTTTTTTTTAAATGAACAGTTTTCAAGCATTGCACATTTTCTACATTTTATCTAGACTTGCCCTAGAAAATATAAATATATATATATATATATATATATATATAAAATAAATTATCTTTGTATGTTAGGCTTCATACTTCAAGAATTTATTGTCATTCTGTGGTAAATTAAATAATCTAAACCTTCAATAAGAGAACAAATTAAAAGAAAAGGTGAAGTGAAATCTTACATATCATTTTTCCTCCAATTGACTGTGCAAGTTGCTCCAGTTGGATCTGGAGCGTAGCCAGCCCAGCCTACAGTAGGCATAGACGCCCAAAAGACTGCATTGATCCATGCAGCCAGGATTAGAGCAGCATAGTTACGTGTAGTCATTCTTCTTCCTGTGACAAAACACGTATATTCACAAATTGTTGCCTTTTTTTCTTGTTTCCAGTATTGAATTTTAACCACAAGTAGGTGAGAGCAAACCTACGTGGCATTAATAACGATCCTCTCAGAGAACTACACTCCCAAACACTGCAGCATACATGCTTCCTATCACTGAAATACATCTAAGCTTTCCAGACTTAAATTAATTCCATCATCCACTTCGACTCACAGCATACAGACAAGATCTGACCCTGATGCAATGCCAAAAGGCCTACTATGCACATAGAAAGAAAGAAAAAACAAAGAGGAATTGACTGTTCCAGTACAGCTGTAATAAAGAAGAGTGAAAAATATTCAATACAGTGCTGACTCGAATGCTGGAAGCAAATGCAGAATTGACAGAGGTCAAAATCTCTCACAGCTGAGGCATTCTGTGCACTTCAATATATGGATGTGACCTTCTAATGACTGGAAACTGCCAGGAAAATACGACTTACAAAGCAAGTAGCAGTTTACCTCTAAAATTCTCATGTTCACAAGCAGTACCATCCATGCAAACTGTATTGCTCGTCATGTACTGCAGTACCACATTCTATGCTTTAATTACACCTAGCTCTTTAATTAAGGGGTCATTCACAAGAAAACAATACAATTGGACACTTAGTTCATAGAAGCCTAACAGTGAAGGATGTTTGACAAAACAGTACCTATGTCAGGCCTGCAGATCGTCAGGTAACGGTCAACTGCAACAACAGTGAGCAAACCAATACTCGCCATCCCAAAAAATATATTTAAGGCAGCATAGATCTGAAATTATAAAAAACAGATAACATGGCCTTTCTGAGAAATCTTTCAAATGCATGAGGAAAAATGTGCATTATTAATCTAAGGCAGTGTGGTACCTTCTAATCAGTGTTTTCTTGCGTAAGCAAGATGCTGCATGAACTGATTCAGTGCAGGCAATTTGTCAATGGTTCATTTAAAATAAACATTTCAAAAGCAATCTGCCAATTTGTACACCAGAATCCCTAAGGAAGACAGTCTAACACTACTTATATGCCAATAAGTAAAATTAAGATTCCGAGGCGAAGACTGGGAGGGGTTTTTCAAGTCATACTTTCAAAATACATTAAAGAGTCCCAAAGAACATTTGATTCATCATTAAAAGATTAGAACCATGTAAGGCTTTAGCAAATCTGAGGTTCTGAATCATCACTCTTCCTTCTGCTACGTATTTTTTCACTGATATGGTACACTGATTTTCTCCATTGGTCCCCATTTTTACTTGGTGTTGGATCTGACAAGGCGTGGTGATAGTACTTATACACATGATGCAGTGCCAGCACACTCTAAAAGCACCTGTGCCGTCATGCCATAGGCAGCCTGACTGGGAAGGATGAGTAGAAGGGTTGTGTTATCATTGGCACCCCCAAAATTCAGAGCCCCGTACCAGACCACATGCCACCCACAGCTACAACAGAGGCACATGACATTCATCTGTCTCAGTTGACAGGATTTGTTTGGTTTGCATTGACATGAGTTGCATTTGAAATTATCTCAGGAACTCCCAAGCTACTGGTAATGAGATTTCACATCAAATTCAACCTATACTAAGTCAATCTAGATGCAAAGATATAAAAAATGAAGCATTCAGCCAAAGAATGACAAGAACATTGAGTTTGAAATAATTGCGCACTCAGGCAAGTGATGCCAGATTATAAATACCCATGATATATAAGCCCAAAATATACATTGGGGTTAACATTCTTCTTGAGCCACATTTCCGGCACACAATTTCACATTACTGTTCATTTTCCTGAGAGCTAAGCCTAGTGGTTTATCTAAGAGTTAAAAATAATAATAATAATAATAATAATCACAGAACATCACAGTGAGTAAAGAGCATCTCGTCTGCTACAGAAGTATAATTTGTTAAGTCATTCTTAAATTTTAAAGATAGGCAGCTATTTAAACTAAGCCAAAATTTTTAATAGTGCCCTTTAATAGTCTCACAGACCTTCTCTTTGGATATCCTTTGTTCTATCCTAAGGAAGATGTATTCATTAGGCAAAACTCATTAAAAGTTTGTCAAGCTCATCATGAAAACAGCAGTCATATCCAAAGTCTGTTTACTACTAAACGACTCATCAGACAAGCATGTGCTACTGCTATAACTTCCTTCATTTGGAGATTTCCTTTCCTAAGACTTTGCTTCTTAAAGCTAATATAAAATTTTCGGTTGATAAACATAAGGTCACATTTGAATGAATTCTAACTTGCAATTTAAAGTTTGGAAAAGGACTCAAAACAGAATCTACATGCAGAAATTAAGGCCTTTACAGAACATAAGCTCCAAGTCTGGAGTCAAATTTTGCATTGCCATCTTTTCTCTTAGGAGAGCCAATATCAATTAGAGTTACTACTTGCTGTTTATCTTGCACTTAGGTGCTCAAAATTTTCTCCCTGCCTAAATTGCAATACCTGGCATCCAGTATATCCAAACTTCCAGCTTCCGTGCAGGTCTGAAGCAGCAGACATGGGGTAGCCAATGCCACTAACACCAATGTCAGTGAAAGCCAGGTTGATAATAATTGCATTGGTTGCTGTCCGAAGCTCTTTGTACTTCACAAAGATGCCTAACACAACAATGTTACTGAAAATGCTTATCACTCCTGTGGAAACAGAAAATAAAAACTGTACAAAAAGTTGTAGATGAGATAGTAATACCTATGCAAAAGAATACACAGCCTATTTTAATATTTAAGCCCTAAACAAGAATTATATTTCAATCAAGCATGATTTTGCAAATAGAAAACACCTGAAAAAAAAAAAAAAACTTTTGTAATTAGATTCATCTTACTTGGATTCAGTAAAGGCCAAAAGTGGGGTGTTTCATCAAACCTAGGACTTCCTGTACAGTGGCGATAGGCAGAGCAGACATCCAAAAGCATAGAGAATTGCAATTTAGATACTTCAGCCACAGAGTACAAGGCTGTTTTCCATGGCCAAAAAGAATGCAGGCTGATGACTAGCAAAAAAGCAGCGCTTTTACATTGATTTACTTAATGTAGTAGAAAGTCTCTACCACAACCCGAGTTCTTCATTTCTGAAAGGAAGTTTCCACTGTATATTTAAGTACTATTCCCAGGCAAAAGGATATAAAACAAGAGCAACTAGGCATTGTCTTTTCTACCTCCATGCCAGCCGGTTACAAATCTCTACTTGCAAGGCCTGAATTCTCTGCAAGCATCATTTCTGGCTCACATTAATGGCATGCTGGCCTCACAAAAGCTGTTTTCTTTATCTGACAAGCTCCAGTCAGTAACATATCAAAAAAGTCCAGCTGTGTACTGATTTTGCTCCTACCTCACAAACCAGAGTAATTGTGGTTCTTTTAGGGAGGGAATGTCTCCTACCCTGTTTCTTTTCTCTGGCACAGGATTTTTGTCTGCTTTCTTTGCAGAAATAGGACTCCAGGGCTCAATCTCCCTGTGTCCCAGAAGCTTAAACACAGGCATCCCCAAATCCCCAACATGACAAGTGCTTTTACATTTAATTCTTCAGAAATATACAACAGAGGTGGCACCAAAGGTGTTCAGACTCTGCCCAAGGACTGAGGCAACACCAGAAGTGGTGAGTTGTAATAGAGGAAAAAAATAGACTCATGACTAAAGCTAGCATGCACACTCTCCTGTCTTCACATCCAATGACTTCAGAGTTTTCTTGCAGCTTCACAGTGCTCTCCAAGTGGTGCAGGACACTGCTCCTTAAGACCCTCTGTATCAGCAAGCTTTGTACAACCATGTGTACTGGTACATATATTAAAACCTCTACATCCTCATTTTTCTTGCTCTTCCTTCCTCTGAGCCAAACCCTACTGCATGGCACTTACAATGAATTTACATAGCAATCCCACAAAATAGGTTCTTTTTATTCTTCTGGTTTTATTCTCTTCAAACTCAGAAATACTCAGAGCAAACTACCATCATCTAGATTTCTACTACCCCACTATTAGTTACTTAGTTACAGGCACAAGAGCTAATAAAGTTAAAATACCAGTGTATAGTCAATGAATATAAAGACGTTATAATTATGAAATAAGCAAGAGAGTTTGGCACAGCAGATTACAATAACGAAAAGAAAACAGATAGAAAGCTTACCCACATCCAGGGCTCACTGCAAAACTCCAGAGGAGGGATCTCCAGAAGAGATCCTTTCCCACTGGTAGCCAGCTCTTAAATGGGTCCAGGAGAGGTGCAGCCAAGCTCCACCCCTTCTGACAGCACAGGTGAATTGCCTTCAGCTGTGCTCCCATGGCTGACTCATTGCTCACCTCAGATGATCAATCAGACCATGATTCAGCAGTTCCCCTACAACCAGTTTGCACCTTACCTGAGAAAGCATCACAGCCCTTTATCAGCAAAATGGAGAATTGCAACATTCAAGAAAACACAGCCATTATAAATTTAAAAATACAATAAATAAAAAATATAAACCAACTCTGTAAGTAGTAACAGGAATTAGTAAGCTGCTTATTAATTCCCTTGTCTCATACAGTTGTTACAATACCACTGACCCAACTGCTAAACTTACAGACATCTGTACAATTTGAGCACCTTAGATTACAAGCACAGTGGAATGTTACGTTGGTAAAAGCTGAACAGTGCAATATCCATGGAAATGCCCTTCAGAGTTTATTTATTTATTTATTTTTTTCCTGTTAAAACACTTCACCTATGAACCAGAACACTGTGATTTACATCATTACAGTACTGTATGGACAATTCTATAAAGAACTTTGGTGAATAGGTGTTGTGGTGAAAACAGAGCAAGAAAGTCTGAAATAATACATCGGGCTCTATACAGGATATTAACTTCACATCCTTAATACCATGGTCACAAGGCCCAGCAGATACAAACAAGTACAGATAATAAGGCTCAATGGAAACCAAGCAACAAGCAATCCAGCACAGTGAAATCCATCTTTTGCCTTCAGGAGTGAAATAAGGTCTGCAGAAAAGACTTCATTAATTCTCAGTTATTTCTCTTTTCTATTCTCTTTTCAAAAGACCAAGCATGTCTTTCCTCAGGTAGGCACAGTACATAAGAATAACATTAAATGTGATGTTGGAAGTTACAACCACTCATCTATGACATTTCACACACTTTAGGAACAATGCTGTGATGCCTTGAGCCCCTAAAATAAACAAAAGAGGGAAGCTGGTGATCAGATGTGAAGTGAGCAAAAAGAAGCAGCTTCCATGCCAGCCTACTCAGCCCCATTGGTAAGTAGTACATTGGAGAGGAAGACTGTCAGTCACAGGTTTCTAAAACCTTATAGGCTTCTTATGAGATATGCTTTATGTCCAACCTGTAATCTTTTAAAGAAAAATTTATTCTCTGAGACAGTGGTCAGGCATGTAAACAGGCTGCCCAGGGAGGTGATGGAGTCATAGTCCCTGGAGGTGTTCAAGAAACATTTAGATGTTGTGTTGAGGGATGTGGCTTAGCAGGTGTAGTATTGGTTGTAGGTGGACAGTTGGACTGGATGATCTTGGAGATCTTTTCCAACCTTGGTGATTCTATGATTTTACAGTTACCTAGAATGAAGTAAGAAATACAAGAGAACTGTAAACTCCTACCTTCAGGGCAAAGGAAGGATCCTGCTAGACACATATTTAGTGCCCAAACTTAACAATAATAAAGTAAAAAAAAAAAAAAAAGAAAAGAAAAAGAAGAAAGAAAGCACTGAAAGTGCCAAGCCTATACTGATCAAAGATTTCAGAAGTACGAGAACAAATTAATAATAGAGACCAAAAAACATTCTGGAGAGTAACATGCAAGAAAAAAGATGGATTAATCGTGAACAAAGAAGGAAAAAAATATATAGACTCAATAAATAGGTATTCTCAGAAAGAGAGAATTTATAAGGCAAACAGAAAAGCGAAGTTTCTCCAGGAACCAGTTAACCAGACCTCGTTTCTTAGAGGGTAGATAATGTAGACTGGGCCAAAGACTTCGGTAACCTCATATCATCAGCTAGGACAAGCTCATCTGATTCAGAAAAAGCACATGGATGCTGCCAGTTGGTCTGTGAAATAGCTTAGACTTCGATAACTATTCCCACATTTTTCACTACACCTTGTGATTTTGACAATATGAGGATAAAAGGCTCTTATATGACATGGTCAAGAACAAAAACATTTATTATTTTTCCTTTTCCCAGAGAAATAGCAAAAACTAAGGGTTGATGGAATGCAAGCAAGCCCTAACAGAGAAAATCAGGACACACGAGTAGTGGCATCAAAAACAGAGAAGGAGAAGGTTAGGTCCATGCATTACATGGAATTTACTTTTCCAGTCAGCAATTTAAAATTACCCCAGAGCACTTCACTACTACAAGGTGAAGGACAACCATAGAGCTTCTTCCTGCAGTCTGAGTTGGGGACCACTGTCATCACTGAAATTAATGTTGAGCCACTGTAGACTGCAATAGTTAATAATGGCTTCCTTCCTCAGAAAACAAAGCAATTATTTACGAAAGAAGAAAGCATTCAATCCTTCTAAAAAGGAACAGAATGTTGAACACTGTATCTGACCTACATTGCATTTCCTAGATATCTGCTTATTAACATACACTAAATCTTCTTGATGTTGCTATTTGGTGCAGTAAACAACCATAGTTTGAACCATTCTATAGACCTTACTATCAAAAACTTTACTAAGAAAGCAAAGTCCAACATACAGCTGACAGATTTTTACTGGACTCTCCCATTCTGAGAAGAAGCTGAATTGATTCTGGATAATACATGATAGCTTTGATTCTTAACATCAGTGCTCAAACTGTCTGAAAATACCAACCAGTTACATACAGCTTAAACCATCAATCAGAATATAACAAAGCATTGCACATATCAGCAGCACCTAGTAGATGAAGTTACTTGCAAACGACGTGGTGGTACTGCAGAGTTGATTTGGTCTTCCAGTACTTCACCATCATCCAGCCCTACAGCTGCTCAACAGGCCCACATACCTATGTGTATTCTAACAATTTCAGTAAAAATCTGAAATTAACTATTGCCTTTGCACTCATGTTGATGCAAAATGTCCTCTATATCAGTGATTTGATATTCCCCACTTCAGACATACGTGCTAAATAAAATGACTATTTCATATCTCTAAGTAAACATTTTGAAGTATTTGAAAAGCTAATAATAACGTAGAAAATGTATGGTATAAGCTAGGAATAACGTATTTATAAATTCATCTTATTTTCCACACCAAAAATATAGAAGGCATGTTTCTAAACACAGCAGGTTTCAGTATTTGGACAAGATTAACATCCATTTCCATTTCCATTGCTACAGCAGTCAATGCTTCAGAAAAACATTTCTGCAACACTTACAGTTACAATAATGAGAAATTTAAAAAAGCAAACAAACAAAAAAAACCCACAACAAAACCTATATCATTCAAGTTAAGCCAAAGACCATTGCAGTCACAGAAAGCACATGTCAAGCCTTGCAGCATGCTTTTTCTAACACGGGTCATCAGTGAAAAATACATCTGCAAGTGGAGTCTGCTCTTCTCTGATAAATGACCAGCTCCTCCCTCCTCCTCGGTCACATTCCAACCCTTCCCCTTACATCCCCCTATCAGACACCCTCTCACATGCTCAGACTACACATATATTACTGTGAACATGTGGCCCAAAAGAAATCTCAAGATAGCTTCAAGCACATCACAGAAAAATGCAAGATGTGACAGCTATGCCCTATTTTTATCTCTTCTGCAAGCTGGCGGAAATTAATTCTTACTCTCTTCTATAATTACATATCAACAAAATGTATTTTTTAACTCATAGCACTGCCTTCAAATATAGAGCAGAGAGCAGATGTAGGTTTCTGCACACTTCAGTCTGATTGTTGACTTGTCGGTAAACTCTGGAGAAAAGCCATTGGTCACTTGTAAGTCAGAATGAAACACATTGCTGTTACTATACAAAATAAGCATTCAATCTACAGTTCTGCTATAAAAAGTTATGCAACAGTTGATCAATGCCCATACCTGCTGTTATTAAGTAAGCTGCTACTATGTTGTGCTCAGTCTGTGTAAAGGCAGAATGAGCTTCAGCATCACTTTCTGAGGAGTTGGCTGAATTATTCCAATGCATTTTGGACACACAAGACTGTCGTCTATATCTTGCAGTAATTCATCTAGAGGACAAAACACTACCAAACCCTGTCAGAAAAATTCTTTCATTATCCAGCAGACTGAACAACTGGAAAAAAAAAAAAAAGGCAGGGGAGGGTTGCCTCACCATCAGTGCTGACAGCTTCCAAGCATGATCTAATTGGACAGGGCGCAAAGAAGTTTATATCCCCAATCTATGCAGGAGAAAAGCTTGTTAACTGAAACAAAGAGCAACACAGAACCAAGAACATTTCCAACAGGATGTTCAAACTTTATTCTTACTGCTAAAGAGATTAACAGTCACATGCCCCCAAACTTTTTTTACTTCAAATCTCTTGTGCAACGCCTGAGAAACCTCAGGAGAAAATTGACTCTGGTTAGTTGGCCTTCAGCCTGGTTTGGAATTACTTCCTACCATCGCAGAAAACACAACCACAGCACAAACACAAATGTCGGTTTCATTAAAATACCTTGATTGTATCCACCCCCTTCAAACCTTTAAATACTTCCTTTTCCTCTTCAAGATTCTTACTTTAATTGAAACACTCAAACCAATGGCAGACACAACAACCTAATCCAGTATTTCCTGAAGTGAAGCTTGACATTCAGAAAATTGTCACATCTCTAAAATCTCCTGGTCTGCAGAAAATGGGTGTTGAACATGCCATAAAGTCTGAACAATCTCCTTCTCTCAGACTTACTCAGGTAGGCTTGGGCAAGTTTTCTTAAACAGAAAATTATTGAGCATTTTTCAAAGGTGATATAGCTTTTGTTTCTTTGGTTATGAGGTAGCAGCATGCTAGAGGGAGATCACAAAGGCCCTTTACAAAATCCTGTGTAAATACGAACTGCAACAAACCTTTGCCCAAAGAGTTTACATGCAGCATCAACACAATCAAAGGCCTTTACCACTGTTTCCCCTTCAAACAATTTGTACCCATACTATATATAAAAGCAATATAAAAATTCTTCTTGCAGCTCACAGGCAGCTCAGACCATGTGTGCGAGCAGCAGGAAGGATTTACTGCCCCAAACAACACTGAGGAACAAAGCCATCCCATAGGAAGGTCATTTACCCGAAGAGCTACTCTCTTCTCTAACCCATGAAACGCTCACAGAGCTTTCCCCATCCAATCTCAGCTTTTTAAAATAGACATCCTCTACTTTTCATCCATTTCAATCTATAGTTGAGTAAATTTTGGTATAAAACTTATGCAGTCATGACAATTAGTCATCACTGTTACAGATCACGTATCACAACACTACCAGCAAACATTTTACTAGCATAGAACTACACTCACTTTTAGCTTGCAGGGCACTTGTATCAATGAGGCATTTTCCCTGTCAGAAGAGGTGGGAGGGATTTGAAAGGGAAAATGATCTGTTCAGTGATGAATCTACTTTCCTAGTATTTAATCAGTCCATCTTGAAAGATAAAAGCATAATGATAATTTGATATCTTTACTTACTTCCCCTGAAACCTTGGCAATATTTTCATAAGCATCTCCAATCATGCATCTTGCATAGAAGTCAGAGCTTGCAATGCTTACTGCCTTGGTTAAGATTGCCACCCCACCAGCTCAGCTGCCCAGGGCCCCATTGCCAGTACCTCACTGCCCTCTGAGTAAAGAATTTCTTCCTAACACCTAAACTAAATCTTCCCTCTTATATTTAAAGTCATTCCCCCTTGTCCTATCACTATTGGACCAAGAAAGAAGTTGCTCCCCCTCTTGCTTTTAAGCTCCCTACAAGTTCAGGAAGGTTGTAATGAGGTCTCCCCAGAGCCTTTTCCTCTGCAATCTAAACACCCCCAGCTCCTACAACTTAAGTAATCTAGGCACATTTCCAAAAAAAGTACTTCTTTTTTCTTCTCCCCTAGAAAACTGCAGTTTACAAAACAAAGTCAAAATATAAAGCAATTAATTCACTATTAAGATATAACAAATGCCCTTGAATTATGGAGTTTTTCCTTTTGACTTGGCTCTGATCAGTACAAAAATAGTGTAGTTTATATTCGAGTCAATCCTTCAATTTTTAGGTGTCTATACAGATATGGGGCAACACAAGATTTATTACCTGGTTTAGCAAGTTGTAAATGTTATATTTATATGTAAAATATTTTTAAAAATATTGCAATCCACACATGGTAGAAGTAGAAATACTGCTTGCCTTTTTTTTTAAAAAAAATCTTCCCACATTCATTAAAGTGCATCAACACTAGAGGGCTGTACAGGGCAGTACTTCCCTTTAATCTTAACTCCACAAACATTTAAATGGTTCAAAACCAAAGGCAGACAAATTAATAAATTATTAATTTCTCACACACCCAGTCTCTAGATTTAAACTGTTATTTAAAAAAGTTTGATTCTGTAAAGAGACCTCCAGGTGACTAACAAGATGCCCTGATAAGGGGCCTCCAAATCATTGCCCTGTTTCACATACTAACCTTCATTTTCTCAATATACCATTTATTGCCAAGACGTCGCTTTGCCAAACTGAAAGTAACTGCACCAGTACAAAAGTGCAAGGCTTTTGCCTTTCAGTGGCTTCAGACTTGAGTATGTCTCACGACTCCACCTGCTGTAACATTCAAATTATTCACTTCTTGTTCTAGGCTGCAAGATGGCATTTTGTCAGTTGCAATTGAAAGGTAACATCCAGATAGCCAGCCTTTTAATACCCTTTTTTTTTTTTTTGATACCCTTGGAGAAAGTGCATCTCTAAAGCATGCAGCAAGAACAGCAGCACGGAGCACAAATTTGGGTGTAAGAATGAGGATTGCATTATCCCAGTCTTCCAAAACCAGAAGAATAAAGAAAGATCTAAGTCAGCTATCCACAACTAGGCACAGAAGCATTGGTGAAGAATGCAACTATTGCAGAGAACGCATTTACAAACATGGTTTTGAAGCACTGGTGATACAGTTGCAATGTGGTATGACAGAGACAGCTTACAACGGCTACAATTCTACAGTATCTCAAGTGAGAGCCCTACCTCCGTAGACCTTGTAATACATAGTAACAAAAGACTAAATACTTTTAAAGGTCCATATTTAATTGATCTAATTAAAGTTAAATGGATAGTAACACCAGAAAATAACTGCTATTCCATAATTCCTGATGGTGTTGTGGTCGAATAGACTCGGTTTCTTCTCACAAAAGCAGATCTAATAGAAAATTGGATGTTTCTTCTAAACATTTTTTAACTGCTGTCCTATATAGAGCAGGTGTTCAGACTAGGCAACTGAGTTCTTGAAGTTTTCTTGCTAGCTTGCTCAACCTTTGTTTCAGAAATAATTCAGAAGTAAGAGTTGTGTGACTAGTAGTTTGTCCAGTTTTAGCACTGACAAATCACCTGTTTCTTTTGGTAAGCACAAACCTAATGGATCCAGCAATCATGGTCATTAAAAGTACAACAGCATGATCAGTTCAGAAATATATTTCCCACCCACGTCAAACATGATGCTCAGAATTTTCATGTCAATTAATCTAAAGATCTGTTCTCAAAAATGCTTGGTATGAGATCTGCCAATAGACTCCCTGCTCCTGATGAAATGAGACAGATTCTTTCCTATTCTTACTCAATTTCCAAAGTTGAATATAGATGACAAGGCGATTCTCTGTGCTTTAAGAGACACTAGCTTTTCAACAGCCCTCATAATAAATCCAATTTAAGAGACTGGAAATGTATTCATGCAGAATTTCCCACTTATTTTTAAAGCAACACTAAACTGAAAGGACCACATGCAGAGGAGCTCTATGATGGGTGTAATGCTGTGCTGTGATGAAAAGTACAACGGCAACAGCTGGGTAGCAAAGTTGTTGGCTACAGCAAATGAGGACAAGACCAAATGCAGCAGCCGTGGACAAAGAAACTAAGGAAAAAAGCCACTTACCTTTAGAAGGCCTCAGGGAGGCAGGTATCTCCACCAAGATACCCACACCTCCACTGCCAATCCTTAAATGAGGTTGGGGAAGGGGTGGATCCTGGCTCCACCCCTTCTGGCCTTTCTGCATGCACCTCAGCTCCCCTGGGTTGACCCTGCCTTCCCAGCAGGTGCTCAATCACTGGTTCAGGCCATAATTCAGCATTTCCACAACAATGAGTTATTTCATTTTAGCAAGCTCAGAGCACAACAGAGGTGATCTGCCAGGACATCAAAACCTCAAGAGAAACTGGCTAAGACGAAGAGGGGAGCAGTTAAAAACTCTTAGCAACTTTATTATCAGTGAAATTAGATACAATTAGGTGACCTATGAATAGAATTAACTCTGTATTACTCATCAGATAATATCTTCTAAGAGTGTATCTTTATGCCTTTGTTTTCATTAAGATTCAGAGAGAAAAATGTACAAAATATTATTTGCTATCTTCCTTTCCTCATATTTGTTTTTACGCATTAAAAAAGTTCTAACGACAAAAAAAAAACAGTCTGAAGTTTAGTTTGTAAAAAATGGTCCATAACAGTTATTTAAATCACATCTCCTTTTTAGGGTGACCCAAAAGACTCCATATAAAACAATGAGAACAAGGGATCTTATCCAAGTCACACAGAGGTTACAAGTTCATACTGACAGATGTGCATGCAGTGAACCCAAGGGGGCTTTTCTTAAAAAAAAAAAGTTCAGTTGATTGTTTACTCCAGACTCCAACATGAAGTCAAGCACTGACTAAGTCATTTGCCAGAAACAAACAATTTAAGAATAACATTGAACTCTGTCTTAGTTTAAAAAGTTCAAGTATGTTCTGAGCAGTCTTTCATTCTTCGCCAAGGGCTACACACTTTGTCCACGGTTGCTGACAGTTGTTAACTGTCATTTCATAGCTCCCAGTTCTTTACAAACAACTTCTTCATGGTCTTTTACAACTTTTTTTCTTGCTCTTCACTTCTGCAGGTAACGTGGTAAGTCAGCAGGAAGATTCTCATTGTTCCATTTTTAATGTCCTCTCCCTAGTTTAAGAGGGAAAAAGGTCACTTAATTCATTATCATAGATACTTAATTCAAATTATCTTAGATGCTGTTTCAGTAAATAAATTATAGATATAAAACTGCATGAATTGATAAAATAATTTATCATTGCTGTCTGTTCTTATAGTCCCTTTTCATGTAGAAACTAGCATGGTCTTTACAAAGCATCAAAAAACAGAAAACACTGAACTTTGGTTTAAACGAGTTAGTGTGAAGCACATCAAGTTTTTATATAAAACTATGAACACCCATACGAGAGGAAAAGAAAATACAGCATTCTGTTTAATACTTAAAAGTTTAGAAACAGAGCCATTCTTATTATGGAAAAAATACATCTGCACACTCACCTCTAAAACCTCCTCCACCACCTCTTCCTCCTCTGAATCCTCCTCCTCCTCTTCCTCCACCTCTAAATCCTCCTCCTCCTCTTCCTCCACCTCTTCCTCCTCCAAATCCTCCTGAATGTAGGAAACAAGTTACACTTTCTGGAGCATGTAGATTTTGTTATACATAACAACAGCTTTAATTGACAGTTAGGAAATCCAAACCAAATCAGAAAGAGCCAATTGCTTCATCCTAGTACCCTCTTTCTTCTGAGGACCATCTGCAGCATTTTAGGTGGTGCTGAATATCTAGTATCCAATGTCTAAAACACTAATGCATTAATAAAACTTCAAGATAATTTTTAGCTGTCATTAAAAATGTTAACCACAATTATTACATATGAAATCTTCAAAACAATAAAAGAAAAAACTTTACATACTTGTGCCTCCTTGCACACAAGGTGGCAGAGTGGTGAGAATTCTACTGTAACTGAGTACATCATAGACTGTGCTTAAAAAGTAAAGGATGAGATCTACTACATCAGTTACCGCCTCTCTCAAACATCGCATTTCAAGTATTTTGTCCAAACTACCTTTGGACAGAGTAAGAATACTGCTTTCATTGTTTTGAATGGATATTATCCTCTATCTTTTACCACAAAGTGGTTAACAGTTATGATTCCTGTCTTGGTTACAGATCAGCGTACTCCCTTTTCTGCATTACAGAAACTAGCTCTTGCCTTGGAAAGGTATCACTGTCTTTTCCACTGAGTTATCAAACATAAACTGAATTATCAAACTATGAAGTGCCTATCTTCTTTGCAATAGAAGTGTTTATTCAAGTATGTCATGGTAAGTTCACCAAAAACAAAGAAATGAAATAACCTTTTCTGCAATTTTCGTTCTTGGGATCTTACCTCTACCACCACCCCTTCCTCCTCCACGTCCTCCACCACGTCCTCCTCTACCACCTCCTCGAGGAGCACCTTTTTCTCCAGGAGGCCTTGGTAAAAATCTCTGAAGGGGTAGCAGCTTTGCTGGATCAATGTAAAACTGCAGGAAGAAAGTTCTATTAGGCTTTGAGAAAACCCAGGTTAAATCCTTAACAGACAGTCACAAT
Organism: Tympanuchus pallidicinctus; assembly: GCF_026119805.1. Lineage (NCBI taxonomy): Eukaryota > Metazoa > Chordata > Aves > Galliformes > Phasianidae > Tympanuchus > Tympanuchus pallidicinctus. Next base: position 32,142,740 of record NW_026294721.1, on the reverse strand, counting down.
TTCGTCTTAACTCATTATGTCAAATTGCCTTTTGCAAAAAGCCAAGTAAAAAAAATCATATGCAAAATAAATCAGTGTTATGAAGTTATTAAAATACATATGATATACATATTTATTAAGTTTCATTCACTTTTTTTGTTATTTAGGAGAGGGAAGTGCATAGCAGATGTAAAAGTGAAAAGGATGAGTAAACAAACACATTTTCAAAGGACAGCTAGCTTTTAAAGTCAGTAAAATCTCTTAATAAAGCTTTTGTTATCTATTTGATTACATATCTAACTGATAACACATAATTCTGTTATTGAGATCAGCTAACCTTTTGCATTTTTTTGAATGAAGAGGCTTTCATGTTCTCAGACAGTTTCACTGAAAAATACTGTTAGCTTCTTTAAGGAACACACCAGGAATAAAAATGAGAAGTATCACATTCGATTATTACATGGAAGAATCTACACACTTCAGACATTTTCTAAATTCATATTCCATAAATGAAGCTAAACATCATCACTACAAATGAAAAACTACAACTTAATGATCAGGAATAACTGTTTCTAATTTTCCTCGTAGTTACAAAGACAACATTTCATGCAAACATTACTTTTTCCTTCCCACATATTGAGGTATAAACATACCAGCAGAAAAGAATACATAAAAATGTAACCATAAAGAAACAAACTTGTTTGACAAGTGATCGTCTCTCAGACTTATTCAGAACAATGTGGATTCTACAGTAGCTTTGCTATGACTGTCCTGGCCTGTACATCTGCCCAGCTGTGGAAAGAAACAGGCCAGCAGGGGCTGCTCAACCCAACCACAAGCTTTCTTTCAACTTACAGCAACACGGTGGATGCTCTCCGTAACTCCACAAACTACTATGGATCCTGTGGTTCTCAAGTGTGCAAGGATGGTTGTGCAAGGATGGTAAGCTGCTGGCTGACTGTTCAACAGTACTCAAGATTAAACAGGGAGCTAAGGAACCGCAAACTACACTTGAGCTCCCTTTATATTTCTTGGTTGTTATTGTAAGAAGAAAAAAAGTTTCTGAACTTTGAGTAATACTGATGAAAAAAGTAAATCTGCAAATTAATAAATTCAGATCAGAAAGGTGTTCTAAACCTGTTTTAAGCATATGAAGTAGAATAAGGAAATTAAATATTTTCATATTTTAGAGCAAACCCATTGAAGAAGCCAACAGGATTTGTGAAGGATACAAAGTCTCGTAGCTGCCCAAAAATTTCATCCACTTTGCCAATCTGTTCCTTATTATCCAAGTACACTGGTGCATTGAAATAAGGAACTTTGTTTTCTTCTGTTTTACATTTACAAACAAGATCATCTTCACACGGATGCATGAACTCTCCCAGTACTGAAATAAAGAACAAACAAACTGAATATCTTAAACACTCACTGCAAGTTACATGATTACAGCCTCTGCATATAACTTACAAACTACCCTCTCCGGAGGGCCCTGGTCATATCCGCCTCTGTTGAAGCCTCCTCGTCCACCTCCCCGTCCAAAGCCACCTCGCCCACCACGATTAAAGCCACCTCTGTCACCACCACTTCCTCCACGATTAAAGCTGCCTCCTCCTCTTCCTCCTCCACCACCTCCTCGTCCTCCGCCACCACCTCCTCTTCCACGAAAAGACATTCTCTACTGCCTCCTACATTGTAGACAAAAAATCGGTTTAAGAAGTACGTATTCGTTAACATGCTGTTTGAATCAAGGTCTCCCGATGGTCCTGTTTAATGGTTACCCACCTCAGCCCCGACCGAAAACATGCAGGCAAGCCATAATCAAGTTCCCCCATTAAACACCGCCTATTTTAGGAGAAGTTTCTTCTCTGAAAGAGTGGTCGGGCACTGGCACGGGCTGCCCAGGAAGGTGCCGGTCACCGTCCCCGCAGGAGCTGAAGAACCGTGTGTAAGTGGTACTGAGGGACTCGGCTGGTGGGCAAGGTGAGACTAGATGATCTCAGAGGTCTTTTCCAACCTTAACGATTCTACGGCAATGCCTATCCATCATGAGGAACGGGACATATCAGGGTCGAGCATCATACTCCGCGGCCCACGGAGAGGCGCCGGACCGCCAGCTTCCCAAAGGACGGCCTCTCTGGAAGCGGAGCCGGACCCTGAAGGCAGACCAACGGCTTTAACGGCCCTAACGACGCCCGCGCACGCCCCAACCCGCACCATAAACCCTAGCCCCGCACACGTGCGTACCTAGCGTCCATACAAGCGCCGCCTGATGACCTCATCGTCACGCGCCGGAAAAGCAGCCATCCTGCCGTAAAGGAGAAACAAGCGCCTAGCGGCACTGTCGCAAAAGGGCCTTCGCAGGGGCTGGAGGTCCGTGGTACCGGCGAGACCGCGGTTTTCCTGGAAACCGCCCGCTGCCCCAGCAGTTGTGTGAGCAAATGTCGGCTGGTTACACTCTCGCACGGAGATGGTAGCGTTGCTGTTTCCGTTTGTCTGTCTGTCTGCCTGCACGGAGACAGACGTATCTCACCTAAAAACACATCTCCCCTGACAGCGCCCTGCAGAGCCGGCTGCCTGCTGCCAGGAAGTCGGGCCCGCCGCTCGGTCGGTCTGCTTTGGTAACAGCAGGGGAGCGAGACCCTGCTGAGCACTGCCTTGTAATCGCTGGCTTCAAGGGCTTTCCTTTGGGTCTCTATGTACAGTATAACAGGTTAAATGGGGTGGGATCCGTGTGGAGATACCAGACTCATCCGTTAATATCTCAGGCTCCTGTAATTGTTTCTGAGTCCACTTCAAAGTGTTTTACCAATGGTTAAAAATTAAACACAAACCTAACAACTGGCTATTGGGAAAATCCCGGCCAGGGGAATTTCTCTACAAAGAGATAAAACTTCATCATGAGAGTGGTTGCAGTTTTCTTGGTTTGCTTCTCTTTCTTTTCTTTCTGTCGAGTAAAGGTAAGAACTGATTGTTTGTTCCATTTGTGGTATCCGCTTATTTAGAAATAAACAAACAAACAAACTGAACAGTTAAAACAGTTTATTATTATAAAAACAGAAAGATAGATTTTTTTAAATTATTTCCTTTTGTAGCATTTGCATTTCGTACGTTTTAGTCCAGTTTGAGAATTTGAATCTTGCTGTTTCTCCTCCATATACTGGTTCTATCTGAGGTTTACAGTAACAAGCTTCTGGAAAATCTTTTAATCGGGATCCTATGCTAAACCCAACTTGCAAGTGTGGCTCAGCTCAGAAAGCTTTTGTTATAAAATCCCTTCTGGCAAAAGCCTCTCAGGAAGTTCTGATGGGCTCCTTGTTCAGCAAACTCTGAGCTTTTCAGAAAAACCCGTAGATAAAGATCAGCACCTTCTGTTGCTACTCAGTCAAAACTGAGGAGAAACAACTAGTGCAATATGGGAGTTAAGCCAAGCAGGGTCTGGCTCAGAGTTTGGTATGTAAATTTAAAGATAATGCATAGGATTCTACTGACCTGAGAAGAACAGGAAGAATTTATTAAGATTATACAGCCCTTAAAAGGGTGGGAGGGGCTCGGATTAAATTCTGTCCCGGCAACATTCCCACTGCCTTTACTTAGGCCAGGATTTCTTCATGAGAACTTTAAACTTTGGCTCTGTTGATTCAGTGGATGCACTCAAAAGCTGATAAATCTCATCTGACAACTGACATTTCTTTTTCATCTTTATTCTAAGTCTAGCTACATATTTTTCACGATTCAACATTCCCCTTACCCTCAGATCTTAGTGAACAAAAGCACTCAGCCAGCAACAGAATAAGCAGAGAGCTGCAGGGTTAGGTGTTATCACTTACCTAGAGACAGACAGTCAGATGGAAGGATCAGGAGCACTTCTTGCTGTCTGTAACAACCAGAAACCACACTGCAAACCCACTGCCATCAAAGATACGGGAACAAAATGGACTGGGAGAGGAATTTAATTTTAACTTTTGTTGAAGATACTTATATGTATTATTTGCAATGAAACAAATCACTAACTTTAGATTTATTTGTTTCTAAGTAGTTATTGGCTATAGTTAAAGTCAACTGAGACAATGAAAAGGTCTTGAAAAAAAAATCAAGTTCCTACTTTTTTTTAAATTTTATTTTTCTTCTTAGAAGGAGCCCTGAGCACCCTGGTCTAGTATTAAATGTGGAGGTTGGTGGCTCTGCCTGTGGTGGGGGGGAGGGGAGGTTGGAGATTCATGATCCTTGAGGTCCCTTCCAACCCTGGCCATTCTGTGTGATTCTGTTAAGTCCCCTTATATTTTAATTTGCTTACGGTTCCATTGTTGTGGTGTGCTATAAACCACTGGCTTGAAATGTTTATCATCTTCTGTTGCACACTTCAGCTGATTTTTAAAGAGTATAGTTTGTGAGTGACCAGTAATAGTGGAAATCATACCAGGGGAATGATCTGAAAAAGAAAAGAAAAAAAATCCAGAAAAACAGAAAGGTGGATATCTCAAAGACAAGGGGAAAAACACTACAGATATTTAGCACTTCCATTCTTACAAGATAGGAAAAGGCTCACAATCACTTTGCTGAGGTATACAGGGGATCTGCAGAACTGCTAGTGCAATCTCTAGTCCTGTTCAATATTTGGTTTTGGGTTGCTTTTGTTTTTTTTTAATTTGTGCCTTGCAGAATGCAGCATCTAATGATACAGAACAACTTCAGCAAGACAGTCAGCCAGCTGAGCGAGCTACTTACCTCCTAGAAGACTGTTTAAGCAACAAATACACACACAAGTCTTGCAAGAAAGTTTTTTGTGACCCATGGGAACGATGTGTGGAGGGAAAATGTCTCTGTAAGCTTCCCTACCAGTGTCCAAAGAATGGCACTTCAGTTTGTTCTACCAATGGAAAGCAGTTTCATACTTACTGCCACCTAAAAAGCTATGAGTGTCAACGTCCCGAAGCAAAGTTTCTGAACAAGGGAAAATGCACGTCCACAGGTACTATGATCTTTTTTTTCCAAAATGTATCAGTCATTCGTTTGATTACTGAAAGTGCTCTAACAAAAGTCTTACACTAAGATGCAACCTTTCCTCAGAAGACCTCCAAATATGCTTCCAGGGCAGGAAATGTTATCTTCGTTTGTTCTGAAGCTGGTATATTTTTAAAAGTATCAGGCTCAAAGCCATAACATCAGTTCTCAGAAAAAATCTGCAGTAATACCTCAAGCTTCTGATTCCCAACCTGCTGTTCATTCCATATGAACTCTGGATACCTACAACATACTTTAGGTCTGGTTTCTTCCTGTGCTGTCTTTCCACTAGATACATCTATAGAATACAGATTTGTATGCAATTTATTTATTAATTTATTTATTTTTAGAAACATTTAAAATCTCCTTGATCTATAAGGATTCACATTTGCTTCAAGTAAAACCTGTGAATAACGAGGACCTTTTTGTATGTGAGAGTATGTGGACTATGAATGAAGCAAACGTGGCCTGCAGACACCTTGGCTTTGAATTGTAAGTTTGGGGAATTTCTCTCTCCGTGACTGCAATGGATGTGAACGAATAGTGATGCTTCTATAAGGGTCAGTCAGTCAGCCAACTATGAAGAGAAAATCCATGAACAATATATCGGCTACAGTAAAGCTTCCTGTAAGCAAAAGCCAAAACAGATTTCTGCATTTTCTTACAAATCACAACTGTTCAAATGATTAGCATTTTACTTTTAAAATAAAGTTGAAGTCTGATAGATGAGTTTTCTCTCAAGTCTGTATAAGGGAAAGTGCATAGATGGCTGATCCCCAAATGGCTGTGATCAATGAACTGCTCGTAGGGAAAAGTTTCTTAAACTGGCTGGCCAAACAGTACAGCTGTGTTTTGCTACTTGCAGCAGCCAGACTAACAAGAACCAGAACACAGTTTTTTTTCCTTGACCGTTCATCACCATTTTTTGCCTTGCCCACCAGAAACAGCTGAGGCCACAAACAGCTTGTTCTTTTTCCGAGTCCATACCAATGATCTGATTTACACAGTGAGGTCATCATAAACTGTCAACTTTATATCCTGTACATAATGATTTAAAACAATAGCATGAGTGAGCCACATAGGACTGCCTCTCAAACAGAGACTGAGAATGCTATCACAGTGCCTACATTTGTCCCCTATAGATGAGGATTAGATATTTCCCAGCCCTGATTCATACCTCTTTAGATAGCATAGAGAGAGGTTTGTTCTGGGACAGAGCATTCAGCCCTTGACTCCCATTGCAAGTCTTTCCAGTTATTTATTTACTCATTCCTTGTTTTCTTAAGAGAGAAGAGAGACACACTGTTAGAGGATTACATTCAGATGATTAATGAATGCCAATCTTGCAGTAGCTTGAGTTTCCTCAATATGCATTGGTTTTGATGGCACCACTAGTACTCAACCTCATGCAAGATGGTTTCTATCTATTGCCATACACAGTAACTGAGATGAGAGTGGCACAGATTCAGTGCCAGTTCTATGATGGAATTGGCAAAAACTGGCACTTTGTTTAACTTTTTCTTTCAAAGTAAATATCTCCTACTTTCCTCCTTACCTTATAACACTCCATGAGAAATCTGTTTTTTTTTTAAACTTCTTTAGTCATCAGCAAAGTTCCTTAACACTGGGGAAAATCATATAAATTCTGAACAATAAAAGCAGAGGACAATCTACTGTGAAATTACAGAATTTGTTACTGTTATTTGTATCTTTACAGAGGTGCTGAATATTACCACACTGACTACAACATCACAGAACCATCACACTGCTTCCAAATAATGTGCAGAGGCCTAGAGACAAGTCTTGCTGAATGTTACATAGAGAAGAAACTGAGAGCTAGTAATGAGGGATTTGTTAGCCTCCAGTGCCAGAAAACTCTCCGAGGTTAGTAGGGATTTTTTGGCATTAAATCTACTAAAAGCTGTTCACGTTAAGTTTATTTGAAATATATGAACTTAGGATCTATTTTGCTGAAATCTCAGCCACCACAAACCTGCAATGAAATCTTTTAATTTTTATCTTTTTTTTAAATAATCCTTTTGCAAACGTTTAAGACAACTGAGGCAATCTTGAGTTTATGACTTTGGAAAATAATGCACTGTTGCTCCTAGAATATCTTGGCAGATACTACCCAAAAGTGGACAAATTTCACCCATGGTTCTGGCTGTTCCCCCTTCCCTTCCAAGGCATATTACATCCCACGACTTTTGTTTCTCCTAGGTTAACTGATGAGGAGACAGATGACAACCTCCTACTTCCTTTGTTCTTGCTCTGGGAGATGAACTCAAGCTAACATTTCTGCTTTCGTCCATGTTTGGAAGAAACAAAATTCTCTTTTGCCAGGTCACTGAAAGTTGGAGGGAGAAAATACATAGTCACATTGAAAGTTTGAAGAGGAGGCAATGAAAACAGTAAAGGAGGCAATGAAAACAGTAAAAAAAAAAAAGATTCCTATTTACTTAACTAGGCCTTAAGTTGCCTACTATTGACAGGTCAAACTGAGTGAATAAAACGTGTATGCTGAGTATTTCCTTGGGCAGTTGTGAACCTACAGTCATTTCTATACTAACTTCATTTTCATCTCACTGCACAGAATGTTCAGCTTATGAGTTCCATTGTGCAAATGACAAGTGCATTTCTGTGACTAAAACCTGTGATGGTATAAATGACTGTGGAGACCTAAGTGATGAACTGTGCTGTAAAGGTAATAATTTACTTTCTCAGCTGTTTGAAGAACATTTCAGCAAAAATATATCCACAAAAAATTAATTCTTACAGTGATGTAATAATAAAGTCTCTATTGTGAAAAACAAAAAAACAACCAACCAAACAAAAATACTATAGTTTCTGTATAGGAAAGTACAAAAAAGTTTTATGATTCTATAATTACATAATTATACTAATATAAATATTGCAATTTTCCAAAGCAAGTAATTAACTGATCTCTGAGGATCTGGATTTCTTCCAATAATAAAAAAATGAGATTTAGGAGGCTGTTGATACAAACAAAAACAAAGAAACAAAACCCAACTGTATTACACAGAATTAAATGTATTTTCAAATAGGGCAAAACTGACAGTAATCAAACAAAACCATGTTGGTTTTTTTTCAGTGAACTATCTTAAACTAAAATGAGATCCTTCTTAATAGCATAATTATATATATATTATTTATATGTATATTAATATATCAATATTATATTAATATTATATGAATATGTATATTAAAATATACATATTTTAAAACACCAAGACAGTAAAATGAGCAGAGTCAAGTATTCACATCATTTTACACTTACAGACCCCACTTTCAGGATCTATTTATAAATAGCAAAGTCCCCCATAACGTGGATATTTTATTGGGTTTATTTTTTAAGAAGCTCTCTAACTACATGAGGTCACTGAATCATATAGTCCTGTGCTTTACCATTTTACTTCTGTTATATTACAGAATGCAGAAACAACAGTTTCCACTGTCGATCAAATATCTGTATTCCAAAAAAGAATGTGTGTAACAAAGAAATTGACTGCCTAACAGGAGAGGATGAAGCTCAAGCTCTCTGTTCAGGTTTCCTTTTAAGATGTGTTTTTCTTTCTTTTACTTTCGTTATGCTAAATTAAACCTACAGCTACACAATGCATGTTCTTAAGTCATTTGTCAGATTAACAAAACCAAAATGCATGCAAGAATTAGTCTTTCTGATGTTATGTTACATTTACTAGGAGACTAACAAAAGGTTACATACTCTTCCTTCCCTTCCTACTAGAAATAAATGGCAAGAAAACTAAAGGACAGAAGAAACAGATGATGTTTTAGGAGGCTTAAAGCAGATTATGACTTTTGCATGCATGGACATCTATCAAATTGGTATCCTGTTTTAGGGAAGAAAATGTAGATGGAGCATGCAGGAACCTCCTTGTGCATAAGGAATTAATTTAACTAGTTTGTTAATATAATAGTTCATCTGTACTGTTCTCCTTACCATTGAAAATACCTTGTTTTGTTTTGAACTTAGAATATTTTAGATAAGAGACAAAGTGTAAAGCCAAAAAGTAAACATTTTCGGTACATGGTAATTGGTAAAGGTAAACTGAACCCTAGAAGTAAACATTACTGTCAGTAACATGAGAACAGAGCCAATCCTCAGCCTCCATTTAGGAAGTGAATTCAATGGGTATTTTGTTTGAATAAAAGCTGACAAACCAGATTCAGGAAGCGTTTAGTTTACCTCTTGTGTTGAATACCCTCCCTTACCCTTAAAAGGAGTAAGTGTTAAAGGAGGCAAGGAGTACAGAGCAGCACCATCTAAATTGGAAAGAAAAAAATATGCATCCTTTTACCTTTTTGCCTAATGCTCCTTTGGGCTTTAGAAAGCTCCAAAGGATTGATGGGGCAGGAGGAAGAATTTCTGGTGTTTCCTGGTAGAGGAGAGCAGTCTGTTGCTTTAGAGATTAAAAACAAACAAACAAAAAAAAACAAAGGAGGCCATTTCGCAGGGTTTCTTTGCAGAAAGGTCCTCTGGACAAGAAGAAGGAAGAGTAGATATCATGTGGTTATAAATGAGTATCTGCTGGATGCAGATCATTTGTAAGCTGTGGCAGCAAAGAGTGCCTAGGAAGAAAGGAAACAGCAGGCACCATGCTTATAGAGTATTGCTGTCTGTATGAAATGGTATGCACCTTATCCAGGTAAAAATGTACCATGATTTTGGTACATCACTAAACATCCAAGTAATAGAATGCTGTAAATATTTGTCAATATTCTTAGTATTTATAATTTAATATTTAGTATTCCACTACAGGCAAGCCAAAACATGACGAAAATCACAGTATGGATGCAGGTAAGTAAACCCCCACAAACCCTGCATACCCTCTTTTTAGTGGCTTTCTAGCTACCAGCCAGTTAGCCAGACCTGCAACACTCATACATGGACTTTGTGGTTTAGTAGTACACACTCTGGGATTTAACTATTTCCACTAATCTCAATAACAATAATAATAATTCATCCTGCCTCAGGATCCACATCTGTGCATTAGCAACGGAAAGAGGTAAACTCTAAGCAAGTCTATGGCCACTGCTTTGAAATTATTTACCTGAATGTTGTCAGCAATGGAAAATCAAGAGAAATAATGCGATGCTAAGACAGAAGTAATTTTCAAAGAAAAACAGATGCTTTCCTAGCTACTTGCATACTCACAGCACTCATGATTTCAATGTAAAGATAAGTCTGTCTCCAAATAGAGAAAATGAATGCTTGAATTCTGAGACGCATTTTTCCTTTTTGTTAAAGAAAGAAAACTGGCAAAGACGTTCCTTCCCCAAATAAACTGTGGTGTTGTAAATCTCACATTAACTCGACGGAAAAGAATCATAGGTGGACAAATTGCAAGGAAGGTAAAAAATAATAATATCCCTCCATCTTCCTCCCCCTCCCTTCCACACACAAACAAATCTTACAAATATAGGATCATGTGTTCATTCAGTAACAATTTAAATTTCATTATTGTCCTTCTGTTAAAATGTACAGAAATAACAAAGTCAGTTACAACATTAATTTCATATTTTACATTGCACTGAATGAATATAAATAGAAGCACAGTTAATAAGGTGAAACACCAAGCTACAAAATCCAGCATTACAGTGCAAGTATGCATTGAAAATGATCCAGCAAAATACTTAACACTATAGCTATGTATGATAATTATAGTCATAAACATAATGTTTGATCATACCAGATCAGATCTTCCATCTATTTTTTTTCACGATACTCTTGACAGAAAGCTGGAGGAAGGGAGACACTGCATAACGTCAGAAAACAAAACAGTTACCGTAGTTTAGAATACAGAGCCTTTGTATCAGAGCCCAAATTACAGATAATTTCTTAATAGATTTTGTCAAAGAGATGAAGTGATATGGTGTTTCCCTTTATGCACAAAAAATAGCACAATGATAATTTCATATTATTTGGGTTTCTGTCATTTTAATAGGGTGAATTCCCTTGGCAAGTGGCAATTAAAGACACTGGCACTGAAGGTGCAACAGTGTACTGTGGAGGGGTTTATATTGGTGGCTGTTGGGTTCTGACTGCTGCACACTGTGTCAGGTAAAAGCAACAACCTGAGAAATTACTTCTTTGCAAAGTAGAAAAGATGAATCTGTGCATTATTGCTCTTCTCAGCTACTAGGTTGTTAATTCTTACTTGCCCATTTAACAAATCAACTAAAATCACTGACTTGCTCACATTAACAATGGGAGGGATTCAAAGGCAAAGTATTTTGTCACTGAGCAAAAACATAATTATGAGTTACCTCCTCTCAGCACTGGGAAGGTCTAGCACCTGTCCTCCAGGAATGTCCCTGGTGCCACATATTCCCCAGTGCCAGCAGGAGCGGGCAGGAAAGACCTGCCTAGCCTAGCCCAGTGTTCCATGTGTATTTGCTCATTCTTCCTTCATCTGCTATCAGAGGCATAAGCCTTGCTTTCCCTTTGTGAAGGCACTTAACACACTGGCTTTTAATACAGTCTTTCTGTCTTAACTGCAGGATTTTCAGGAACTTCAGCTCAGCAGTAAGCGTCACCAGCCTTGCTTTAGAACAATCTGGACATGCAAGTCCAGAAAGAAACTATAATGTGTATAGTGTATAATATGATTTTTTATTCTATGAAAACTTTGTAAAATGCAAAAATTTATGACTAATTGAAACATACAGCGCTTGTGTAATGTACCAAAAAATATTTTTTTACTTCATTGGCTTTTTTTCCAGAGCAACTCGAGTTCATCTATACCGTGTCTGGATTGGGCTGTTGGATACAATACAGTATGACAGGGAGACAGACACTTACAGACTAAAGCAACTGATAATCCATGAGAACTATAATGCTGCAACATATGAAAATGACATTGCTCTGCTGGAGCTGAAAGGTCACGGAAAAGGAGAGTGCTCCCTGAAATACAGCACACCTGCCTGCATCCCCTGGTCAGAGCATATGTTCAAGGCTGGTGATAAATGCAAGGTTTCTGGATGGGGATTAGAGAAAGGTATTTGATTCAGTGCTTACTACCAGAATGTATTATTTTTAGCTATGTTTTTCAAACAGTGGTCAGCTCATACTGAGAAGGCTAAAGAGTGGTGCACGCACAGCACTTGCAAGAGGCTGAGCACAGCAAACGCATGCTGTTGGCATTTGGCTGTCAGTTCTCTTTTTTGTATTGTCCCAGTAAATTGATTTGGAGGACACCTTTTTGAGAACTAGCCTGATAAAAGGCAACGTTCGGTTTAAAGTTTTATCTGCAGCCTGACTCCACAGCAGCACATTTGTGTCAGCACAGTGCAGCGAGAGAGCAGGAATGAGACAGCAGGAGTGAGATGGCAGCATTCAGACAACGTATGCGTAAGCAAAAAACTTATTTGTTGTGCTGCACCTATACATGCTTCTCAAAGAAGACAAGAGCTGTTTAGTACCCCTGAGGCATCCAGGAGAAGCAACTGTAATCACCAGTCTCATATTTATCTTAGGTTTATCTATGCAAACCTGGTAACAGTATTTAACACACAGCCCATGGTCACAGCCAGACCTCTGTGCCTTGCCCAAATGGATCTGAGATGCAATCAGGAGTTACGAAGCTCAGCACATCTCATCTCAACCATGCATAGGTTCAACACAATGAAGGTTAGGTCCAATGCAGTCACGCTTTCAAAGCCTTCGGAAGCAGTTGGTTTGTATCACAGAATGACTGCAGCCAGGCATAAGAGCACTAGCAGTCCATAAACAAAATACAAAGTTGAGAATTACCACCAAACATAGACCAAAATAGGGCCTCTTCTTAACCTTGTACTACATAGCTCACTTGTTTCTACAAGTTCCAGTCCTCTCATCTTTCTGAGAAAGAGAGGTAACAAAGATGATCAGAGTCATTTCTCCATTTAACAGAAAACAATATACTGGTCTTCCAGTAGTATAGCATCTGGAAACCCTGGTATGGAAAACACGGGGAAAAAAAAAATAAAGAAAATAACAAAGGAAAGGAGTAAAAATCACAAAAAATTTAACTACTGCATTTAATACTACAATTTAACCACTCTGCTTTTATTTTTAAATATATGGGCAATGGATGTGGGGCGAGTGTTAGCTGCAGATTAAGGTACCTGGTTTATAATATTTAAGATTACATTCAATAAATAAGCAAATCTATACCATTCAACTTATGATATTGAAAATGTTTCATACACATTTATCAGTTTAAATTTAGAAAAAGTTTATTGTTTTCTTTTCTAGGTTATACCAAACAATACGTGCTCAAATGGGGAAATGTTAATTTATTTCAGAATTGTTCCGAAATGTATCCAGGCCGATTTTTACAAAAAATGGCATGTGCAGGCAAGTATGAATTTTCTTACTATAATTTCCTTACCATCATGCCCACAGTTTTTAAGGTCTGACATACTGGCTGGGAAATCTTTTAGACTTGAAAAATGCAATAAATCAAATGCAACAACGTTGTCATTAGCAAAGCACTAGCCACTGGAGCCTACAGTCATCTGCTGTTAACTATCTAATTATAAACAGTTATTGTGACAGTATGCCAAGTTTCAGTGATTGTAGGCAAATTTCAGCACACCGTTGGAGTCACGTTTTCTAAACACACAAGCACTTTACAGCCCACTGAACTTACTCCTACCTCTACTTTATTCTGATTCAGGAACATAATAAAGCAAATGCCTTTTTTGGAGCACATTCACAGTCCTGCAGACTAGCATGTGACTACTCATCTGTTGAGATGTTTTCTACCACTAAATCACACCCCAGGAAAAATACTATAAACTTTTCAAACAAAGATTAGTCTGGCCAGGAAACTGGTTGTCATTCCTAATGCTAAAATAAGCATTTTGAGTACACATTTTTGCTTTTCAAGTAACAAAAGGTGTTGCCAAACACATGTCTTAAAGAGCAATGAGTTTTCAACTTACAGGACAAATAGTTTCAACTGTTCTTTAACTCTGAAGTAAAGGTAGGATTTAAACAAACTACATAACAAGACAAATCAAAACTGTATAATAAGAGCTTAACCATTTGTGAATAAATTCAATACAATGTGAATGCAGATATAAATTTTGGAATTAAGGACTGGTATCTGCTGAAGTTACTGAAACAAGGTAACATTAGTGCAACTGAGTAAGGGCAACAAAATCTAGTTTTGCTGTATTAGTCTTTCCAATCCTGAAACACTCACAAAACTCTTTCTCAGTAACGCAGAGACTCAAGAAAGAGGTGACATATTTAAAAACATGGGGAATCTTGCTCAGTATGGGTTCCTTCATACTAGGTCAATCAACAAAGTAGAAAGGAGTGAGAGACAACTTTACACACTTCCACTGAGTCTATGGGACAAAGCATTAATTGTATTCCAACTCTATAAAATTTCTGCCAATATGATATTCTTTCCTCTTTTATTTTTAAATTATTATTATTATTTTTACAACCACTACATTTGCTAAATTGGAAACAAGTAGTTTCAAAATCCCAGAAACTTGTAGACAGCACCATAGCCCATACGCTGTGTCTCAGAGCTGTCACCTGGTGCTCCAGATGGTCTGCACTTCAAGTGCCCTATCAAGGGCTCCAGTTAAACACAGCTGCACTCTCTTGTATCTCATCATTCATGTACTATCCGTGGACCTGCCCACCTTTTGCCATAAAGCTTGTAGAGAAATAAATTTTGAGGTTTCTGCTTCTGCATAGCTCAGAGGAAATTGGCCAATGTATTACTGGGTAGAAAGGACATCAATAGCAGATGTAGAGGAACATGCATATTATAGCTTAATTTCCAGAGGGATCAGTCTAATAATCTTACCGTTTTATTCTACTTTCTGTCCCCTTTTTATAAGCTACTTCTAATGATACAATATATGATACGTCTGAATTCTTCGCTGTTACACAATGTATAACAAGAATCACATTTCCTGACATGAAAGCAAATGAGCTTTTGGCCCAGCCAAAATTATAAAGAGGCCTGCACTTCAAAATAATTAGGAAGTAGTAGATCAAAGAGGTTGGGAACTTCAAGTACTAGTGACTGTCAGGCAGGCACCTGCCTGGAAGTGACATGGATCTAAAATGCCACCTGAGCTCTACTTTGTGTGCTAGTTTGCATATAAACTTACTTCTGAGTTGTTGTTGTTTCCCCTCTCTTGCTACAGGTACTTATGATGGATCCATTGACAGTTGCAAAGGTGATTCAGGAGGTCCCCTGGTCTGCTTTGATGCAGAAAACGTGGCGTATGTCTGGGGTGTTGTGAGTTGGGGTGAAAACTGTGGGGAGGCCGGTCACCCTGGCGTCTATACACAAGTTGCCAGCTATTATGACTGGATTAGCCACCATGTGACACGGAGTCTCATTTCACGATATAATATCTGAAGCTCAGGAAACTAAACACTTGTTATCATCCATGCAGAAATTAACACTAGTCCATTTTTACAATAGCAGCCATATACCTTAGCAACTATTAGTACAAATCTTGAAATAACGTAGTTTGAAAACGTTCGGCTCTCCACAAATACAACAGCTTTACAGAAGTCTGCACAAAAGAGTTTTACAGTCATATAAGTCCACGGCAAAATTATCTAATAAAACCATGTTCACTGCAAGGACAACTTTTTGTTGCTGTTATTTCTTTTCTCTCTCCCTATATTTCACACCACTTTCAGTAGTAATTGTTTATTTTAAATGGACAACCATACTGAAAGCAGCGGTCAGAAAACCAACTACACTACCAATATGTGAATGTCACAGAAAGGACAGCACCCAGAGAATGGAAAAGCAATTCCATCATATCAGGGTGTAGGTCTTTAGAAACCCTCAGGATGCTGCTTTGCTGGGCGGATGATCCTTTAAGCTTACCTAGAAACAGAACTTCAGTCCGTGTGATGGACTGAACATGATTGTGAGATTTGTTGATGTTTTGATGAGTAACACAAAGAAAAAACACATCCTTACAGGCCTCTGATCCTGTGCTATGCAGTCACAGGAAGTTAGGCCATGCAGTTATTCAGAAAGTTACCCACAAAGAGAATGATGTGGTAGGTAGGGTAAGCCCCGAGTCCACTAGGAAAGTTCTGGTTCCTTTTTAAAAGCCAGTAGTTTTGTATTGGTACAAATGACTTCAGGACCATTTCAGTCCTGTCGAACTGTGCAACAATTTTGTAACACCCTTTGCTAGATTCCAATTTACAAGTGTTTGAAAAAAAAAAAAAGACCTATTTTGCTTCATTCCTCTCGATCAGCTATCCCACCAAATCAATAGCATACATTCACATAGACACTGGGGAAAAGGGGTGGGTTCTGTGCAAGCTTTGTGAGTTTGGGGGTTGGTCTGGAGCTTGGTTTTCAATGATTCACCATTACGTACTTCAGGCAACATTCTGACATTTTCACTGACTTCATTCTCCACTGACTTGTTAAAAAAAAAAAAAAAAAAAAAAAGCCGCATCAGCATGAATTGGGCAAGTCGGTCACCTACGAGCAAAGCAAGAGACAGCTTTCCTTACACGCCCCTACCAAGGCTTTCCGTTCAGGAACGTGCATGAGCACAACACCCCTTCCCTGGAACTGCTCCGCCGAAGGAGGGCTTCCGTACAGCAGCCTCAGGGACGGGCACTTTCCAGTATAGGTGCGGCAAGAGCTCCCTCTTCTGTCTGACAACATCTGCTGACAGCTTTTCCTACTAGTCCAGTTAACAATAACGAACGTAAAAGACTGAAGAGGAAAAACAAGCAAGCAAACAAAAGCCCAAACACACAACAGCATTTACCAGGTATTTTTGATCTCACCTGTCCGTGTTCTTTACATTTCCCGTCCCCTGCAGTTACCTGTGTCCTAAAATCCTACTATGCCTGTACTCTGAGGAATTCCACACGTCTTAAAACAAGGCTTTCGCTGCAGAAATTAAAACTACTCCCGCGTGGTTCCACTCTGCCTCGCCTAAGAAGCGCAGAACGCGTTGTTAGAGCAGGGTATCAGTCAGTACCGCAACACTAGGCTTTCGGCGCTGAACAGAAGTTCTCCTGCACTGCCCCAATTGCGGTCGCACCGCACGCGCTTGGTGCCGTTACCTGGAAGCGAATCGCTCGCACGTGGAAAAGCCCCGGAGCAACTCCGCTCCCAGCACCCCCCGCGGCGACGCCGGGCCACAAACAGACTCCAGCCGCGTTCTCCCAGCAGGCCACGCCCTGCCCTCAGTCCCGCCCTGCGTTGGGGCGGCGCCCGCGGGGCCGATGGCGGCGGGCCGGGCCGTTCGCGCGGGGTGTTGCGGCCGCGCGGTGGTGGCTTAGCGAGTGCCTGGCGGGGCGGGGTGCTGCTCGGCGGGCATGGCCCGCGCCCTGCTGCTGCTGCCGCTGCTGATGGCGGGTGCCTGGGTAGGCCCGCGGTCGCCGGCGGCCTGGAGCCAGGAGGCGCCGCAGACCCCGGACTGGAGGATGACGCTGAAAACCATCCGGAACGGCGTGCACAAGATCGACGTGTACCTCAACGCGGCGCTCGACCTCCTCGGCGGCGAGGACGGCCTCTGCCAGTACAAATGCAGCGACGGTGAGACGAGCGGGAGGGCGAGCGGGGACCCCTCCGGCAGCTGTCTGTAGCTCCGAGAGCGGGCTTCGCCGTGCCGCCCTGCCCCGCTCCAGGAGCGGCGGCCTTACCCGCTTCCAGCGGCGTCTGCGGGGAGCCGGCAGCCGGCGGGCCGGCAGGCTGAGCCCGAGCAGCGCCGTGCTTCCTGCCAGGGAGTTGCAAAAGTTAAGCTGAAAACATCAGAGTAGTGTTCTTGATTGCATATAAAGTACCTTAGAGTAAGTTCATTAATTTTTCAAAGAACCTCTGTTTTTTTTAAATGTAATTCTATGTGTGATGTATTAGTTTCAGATATTCGAGGCTTTTCTTTTTTTTAACTTGAAATCTAAAGTAAATATTTGCTCAGGTGCCTTCTCATTGTTTTATTATTTCTTTATTATTATTTATAACGTGCTTAGTTATTTCAATTTGATAAGAGTTGCAGACATTCAGGTGCTTATATCAGATGTGCAGCTGGTGCTGTCTCAGGCCCATCAGAATGCCTGCGCTGAGTTTTGACAGTGCTAAAAATCTGGAAAAAAAACTTTTTGAAGCACTAGAAACTATCTTTTTCAGGATCAAAGCCCTTTCCTCGCTATGGATATAAGCCTTCACCGCCAAGTGGTTGTGGATCACCTCTGTTTGGAGTTCATGTAAGTCCATTTGGGGGTTTCTGTGTGTGTGTGGTTTTTCATATGCTGACTTTCCTTGAGCTGGTTGGTGTTTTTCCTCTCACTTTCTAAGGATGAGACAGCACTTGTGTGCTATGTCCCTGCTTTTGTTAGCTCGGGCAATGCTTTGGCAATAATATGTGGGCAAGGAGCTGGGAGGGGATGCAGTTGAGACAGACTCGGAAGCCAAAGGAATGTTCCTTACCATGTAACATCACTCTCAGCAATAGAACTGTTGTGGATAGAGAAGGGGCAGAGAGGGAGTGTTTCTGAGGGATAGGCTGGGCATGAGGGGTTGGTGAGTGACTGCTTTTGCATGGCTTATTTTGAGTGGCTTTTCCCTTTTCTGCTCACTTATTAAACTTCTGTCTAGAACTACACATTTTCTTGTTTTTGACCTGCCTGTTATATACCCTGACCTGTGAGGGGCAGGGGTTAAGCAGGCAACTATGTGGGTATTTGGCTGCTAGCTGGGGTCAAACCAGCACAGCTTAGTGAACAGCAAACGATAGAGATAAGTGAATGACAGCTGCTGATTACTTTAGTTTTTGTTTTCTAATTTTTATACTCTATCATGTTCATAGGCTCTTTCTTTTCTCTTATACATTACTCATGGTGCATGTGGGATTTTTCCCCACAGTTTGACATTGGTATCCCTTTGATGACAAAGTGCTGCAATCACCACGATAGATGTTACGATACTTGTGGCAATAAAAAAAATGACTGTGATGAGCAATTTCAGTCCTGCCTCTCCAAAATTTGCAGAGATGTGCAGAAAACACTTGGTATATCAGAGAACGTACAGGGTAAGTCTGATAAATGCTTTTTTTTTTTTTTTTTTTTTTTTTTTGGCCCCTAAGTTTTACTAAGCTTGTCTGGCAAAGAATCTTTTTGCTGCACAGTAATGCTACATTTCCATAAACTGATGCTGTTGCTGTTGTTCTTTCCTTCTGTATGCAGCCAAGACGCAGCTGAGCAATTACACAACATAGGAAAATTACTAGAGTTAAAACTAACCTTGAGCTGAAAAAATAAGGCTTCCCTTCTAGGACTATCAAAACACCCTGTAATTGTTGCATTTGCAGTAGTGTAGCTGAATGTTGACTGTTCTGCTGACTGATTTCTAGAGGTCTACTACATATAAACAGTAGGAAAATACTCAATTGTTTCCTTTTGTGAAATGAAGTATTAAAATAATATATTATTATAGTAGAATACTATCCCTTAATACTATCCGTTAGTGCATATATTTTAGGTTTTTTCCGAACAGTCTATAATCCTGTGATTGCATTTCTTCTGTTTATTGGCCTGCATCTGATCAATACATGACATAACCACACAATTTAGACAATGGTTCTTTTTCAGTAAAGAGTTCCACTGAAAAAAATCAGTTTTTAGAATAAGCCTGTATTTGAATTTCTCAGATTCATGTAACTGCAAAGAGCTCATCATATTTCTGTATTTCTGCTTTGTCAGAACTGGTGAATATTTATTTACTCATTTCTGTTGAGCTCCTATTAAAGGAGGTTTGCATAAATACGGCTGTTTATGAGGGTGGATAGCGATTAGACAAGGGGGAGGTTTAGGTTAGATATTAGGAGGAAGTTTTTCACACAGAGGGCGGTGACATACTGGAACAGGTTTCCCAAGGAGGTTGTGGATGCCCCATCCCTGGAGGCATTTAAGGTCAGGCTAGATGTGACTCTAGGCAGCCTAGTCTGGTGGTTGGTGACCCTCCCCCATGGCAGGGGTTTGAAACTTGATAATCACTGTGGTCCCTTTCAACCCAGGCCATTCTATGGTTCCGTGATAAATTGGGAAAGTAAAAGGTATAACAGTTCTTTCATCTTTCCAAGACTGAGTGATGCTTTTAACACCAACAACATTCCATAGCCAGTGAATCACCTTGAGTGTTGTGACTGGTACGTGAAAAATCTTTAATCACAATTTAGCTGATTCTATATCAGTTTATTCTTTTCTTTTGACAGTCTGTTTGCAATGCTCAGAAAAGATTGCTTTTCAAAATCCTTCTCAGTTTGCCAGAGTCATGCCTATTAGTTTTGTATTCTATCTAAAGAGTACTTCTAACTGAATGTCTCTTTGCTTGCAGCTTGTGAATCAATCGTTCAGCTGTTGTTTGATGCAGTTATACACTTAGGATGTAAGCCATACCTTGACAGCCAGAGAGCTTCATGTATGTGTCGCTATGAGGATAAGACAGATCTCTGAAAGGTGTGAATGTCCAGCAGTTAGGAATGAAGTAAAACAACTGGAATGAAACAAATGTTTTACGCTTCTCAAGCCTGACATAAATGCTCTTTTTTTTTAAAAAAAAGAGACTATCACGAAGTCATCCATAAAAGAGAAGGACCAATTCATGAAGAGTAGGTGCATGAAGACCAGCTTCAGCCCCATCACCCAGATCTTGATGAATTGGTAGGCTGACTTATCAAAGACTCAAAGACAGAGTCAACAGCCAGATGGAAGTCGCCACTGTATTCCAGGTTTACTCGAAGCTCAGCTCTTCGGGGCAGCTCTCCTCATTGCCGACCACCAGCCAGATGAGTCTGGTGGCTTTGAAGATGGGCAGGATATTGCCCAGATAGATGTCCCTGAAGCTGAGCTCCTCCAGCACCTTCCCTGTCAACTTGGTCTGGAGCAGCTTCTCAAACTCTGCCTTAATCTTATTCATCACCCAGTTTCTGACTGGGGCCATGCCCCTGAGCTTCCTGAAGAGGAAGATGGCATTGAGGAGGTGGCACATCTCATTGCTGGAGGTGGGATCTGGAGAGGGGGTTCTGGCTGCTGTGGTAGCATAGTGCTGGGCTCCAGGCCTGTGGTGAGAGCTGAGGCAGCCAGCACTGATGCCGGCACTTGGCTCTGGGGCTGCCTAGCTGCCTGGTGTATATGAGGCCATCTTCAGCTCTGGCCATTCTGGGAGGCTCCAGGAAAGAAGCAGGTAGCCAGCACCAAGACAGGATATCATACACCAGCAACGTCATTGCCTCAAGTGCACCAAGCCTCACAGTTGAGATGTCTCTTGAGGGGAGATCTTGTCCCTGCAGCCCAGTGCCACACAGGAGAGCTTGAAAAGCTGTTTATGCTGCTCACCAGTTATGGAGTAAGATGAATGACTCATAGTCATACTTTGTTTTGTAGGTGCGTGTGCAGTTGGCACTCAACTGTTGAACCAGGTGCCTTCTATCCATTCTTTCAGCCTCCCAGTTTGAGACAGATTTGTGGTTGTTAAACTGTTTTAGAGTGTTACCAGTACTGTCCTTCACTGTCTTTCTGTGCAAGGCCTTATGTACAAGGCCAGGCTGAAGGAGGAAGTTGAGAGAAAGAAAGAAGGGGTGGGGGGGAACGCCATCATATGAGTGCTGTCCCTGCGGTGGCAGGAGGGGGGGGTCTGGAGGTTTTCAGGAAATGTGCAGATGCAGCACATGGTTTAGTGGGCAAGGTGGTGGTGGGTTGATGGTTGGACTAGATGATCTTGGATGTCTTTTATATTAAACACTGACATGAATGTATTGGTTTGAAAGTCACTACACTGTTCTTCCTCGCGTTTAGAAAACAGAAAAAAAAGTGTTAAGTCTTCCTTATCTTTACACTACAAATTGGAAACTGAACTTAGACTCTTTTAGTGTATGTACATTTAAGGTATGCTACTGTAAAACACAAATGCTATTTTCAATTATAAAAAAAATGGAAACTGCATAGGGGGAAATCAGAGGTGCAGAAGGGTTGAATCTCAGATTATTTCTAATATAGGCCAAGTGCTAGGTTTCCACGCAGCTGATGTATCTGATAGATAACAATAAGTAAGAGAGTTCTGCAGTTAAAATAGCACCTTGAATAGCCCTTCACTTTGAGACCTTCAGATCTCTCTGATGTACTTTGTCCTGTGGTTTGTTTTAAAACAAAGAAAAAAGCCCTAAGCAAGATATATATGTGCACTATATATTTCTAACTGATCCAGTAATTAACTTCTTCAGCACTCTTCAGATAAATATGTTGATCCTTTTAAGGATTGACTCCTAAAGTGAACAGTTTGTGACCTAAGGATATACTTTTGATTTGACAGAATGCTGGAATGTGGTTGTAATGTTACATAAGTTTAGAAAGGATTCAAGTCTTTATTTTTGAAATTAAACAATGCATTGTGTATTATATGTGTAGAAAGGATATATTGTTCAAAGAGGTTGATTTATATTTTTCTCATGGCACAACTTAGCTACTGTATACATCTTTGCTTTCATTTAGTCCATTCTGATTGAAAACTAGAAGATTCCACAGATAGGGTCAGTGAGCCCAACAAACCTTTTTATTTAAAATGCCCTCTGTGATGCTGACAGAAATTTGAGCCTTTATTTCTGTCACCTTTTCCCATGACCTCTGTGAGGCTGACAGACATCTGAGCCTTTATTTCTGTCATCTCTTCCATACTGCTCTAGCTGAAATCATCTGATGTCTGAATTATTTGGGGTTTGCCCTTTGTACTGATTTTCTGTTGCTAGTCTCCACTTGTCAGACCTCAGTTGACTTTTGCATTGAGTCATGTCCTGCTGCCATGATTTGCCTTAGAAATCCACAGAATATGACTGAAAATCAAAGTACTGCATCCAAGAGCAGGGAAAATAAACTATGCAGAAAGTTTAAAGTTCACTTAACTCACAGATTGCAATGCCATTTCTCTTCTGGAAGTATTTTTATATGTTTTTGCTTTACTATTTTTTTGTGGTATTTTTTTTTCCACTGAAGCTTATGGTACATGACACAATATAAGTGTCTTATACAATAAAATTCCTGCCAAAGTACCTTGGCCATGCTCCCTGATTTTATTTTCCTATTTGTGGGTATTAAATAACACGGCAAGACACGGCTGCCAAGTTTTACAAAACTATGTCTGAACAACCTGTGGTGCCTTTAAATACAAGGAGATTTTGTCACAGAATTGAAGTGGCTCTGTAGTACCCTGATTGTTTAAAATTAAAACATTGATGCAGTGAGTCCAACACAATGTCATAATTTAGTTAGCTAATTCAAGTAAAAGTGAGTTTCAATTATATGCTTAAATGGACATAAAAGAAAAATTTTCACTGTTGGAAAGCACTGTGTTTTGTTCCTTAATGTATTTACCTGTAAATGCACTGTGAAAACATTTCATAGCTTCCCTCAAACCATTTTTAATACTAAAAAGAGCCTTAATGCTGCTAAATAACACAAATGACACTTTGGTAGTTGTGGAAGCATTTATCTTCTTCCAGAGAAGATAAAGTTTGCTTAAGTTTTGTCCGTAGCACGGATTCTTGCTTGTAGTTCCCTGCAAATTATACCAAACACATCTTACAATGCTAAATCCTAAACTACGATCCTAAAATGAATCAGGGATATTGCACTGTGCATTAGCAGTGTCATTTAACACACTGAGACCTAAGCTACCTGCTTAGGGCTACATAACAGATAGCTGCTACAGAGCCCCAGGCTGGGCTCTGCGCTTGCTCCTTCATACAGAATTACTGCAGCCAAAAAGTGTAAGGGGCAGCTCCAATAGCAGCTGAGAGAACTACAATTTGCAATAAATAAATAAATCTGGCTAGTAAGAATCTGATTTACAGCATGAGAAAGGCGCTGAAGTCTGGTACTTGTATCTTGTTTTGTCTGAATAAACAAAAAGAATTCAAACAATTTTATCTTGATCTCGCTGGCTGCTAGTGGGTTCAGGACAGCGAGTCCAAACATGGGAAAAACAAGTGAAGGCAGTGAGAAATACTCATTGATCCATCACCCAAAAGGAAGCCACCATGTCCAAAATTCCTTATTTATAAACAAACATGTAAAACAAGTCAGACTGGATAAAATACTGAAAATCCCTATCTAGAGCCACCTCCTCTTGTGCCTATAGCAGTGCTGCTCTCTGAGAGCTGCCTCACACGTCGGTATGCCCCAGAGCTCACCAAGCAATGGGCCAGATACACAGTTCAGACCCATCCTCGTTACAGGCCTGCAGAGCTTAGGTACAGAAGGATGGGTTTGGGCACTGGCTTCCGTTTATACATGATACAGAATCATAGAATCACCAAGGTTGGAAAAGACCTCCAAGATCATCCAGTCCAACCATCCACCTACCACCACCGTTTCCCCACTAAACCATGTCCCTCAGTACGACCTCTACACAGTTCATGAACACCTCCAGTGACAGTGACTCAACCACCTCCCTCAACAGTCCATTCCAGCACCTAACCACATTTTCAGGGAAGAATTTTTTTTTAACCATGACAACATTCAACCTGAATCTTGCCTGGCACAACTTGAGGACGTTCCCTCTCACCCCGTTCCTACTTATGCAGGAGAAGCAGCTAACCCTCACATCACCACAACCTCTTTTTCAGGTAGTTGTAGAGAGTAATGAAGTCTCCCCTGAGCCTCCTCCAGACTGAACAATCCAAGTTCCCTTAGCTGCTTCCCGTAACACCTATGCTCCAGACCCATCACAGCTTCAATGCCCTTTTCTGGATACACTCCATGACCTTACTATCTTGTATTGAGGGGTCCAAAACTGAACACAGTACTTGAGGTGCATCCTCACCAGTGCTGAGAACAGAGAGAGAATCATCTTCCTGCTTCTGCTGGCAATGCTATTTCTGATACAAGCCACTGGCCTTCTTCGCCACCTGGGCACACTGCTGGGTCATGCTGAGTCAAGCGCTGATCAACACCCTCGGGTCCATTTCTCCTACAGCCTTCCAGCCACTCTGCCCCAAGCCTGAAGCGCTGCCTGGGGCTGTTCCAACCAAAGTGACGCTGACCGGATACTTGGTCTTGTTTAATTTCATCCCACTTACCTCAGCCTAGCAATCCACTGTACTTTGTAGAGCCTTCTTACCCCCAGGCAGACTGACACTTATTCCCAGCTTGGTGTCATCTGCAAACTTACTGTGGGTGCACAGGTCATCAGTCAAGATACTGATCAGGACAGGCCCCAATGTCGACCCCTGGGGGACACCACTCTTGACAGCTGGATTCAACTCCATTCACCACCACTCTGTGGGCTCTGCCCTCCACTCAGTTCTTTACCCAGAGCGAAGAGAGTACCTGTCCAAGCCACAGGCTGCCAGCTTCTCCAGGAGAATACTGCTGGAGAGTGCCAAAGGCTTTGCTAAAGTCTGAGGAGACTAAGTCGACAGTCTTTCCCTCATCCACCTCATCATCAATCATAGAAGAAAATGTTGATCAAACAGTACCTGCCTTCTGTGAACCCATGCTGGTCAGGCTTCATCCCCGTTGTCTTGCACACGCTGAGTGATCTCATCAAGATGATCTGCTCCATAACCTTTCCTGGCACCGAGGCCAAGCTGGCAGTCTTGTAGTTCCTCAGATCTCTTAAGGACCCTTCCTGTAGCTGGGAGTCACATTGGCAAACCACCAATCCTCTGGGAGCTCTTCGGTTGACCATGAAAAGGCAGAGGCTGCCCACACACAAGGCCATTCTCTGGGTGCTCTCCCCAGCACCTGAGCTCTGGTCACAGGCTCACCAAAGAGTACTCATGCAGTAACAGACCGAGGTTGCAAATCTGCGAGCTTTCAACTCTGTCAGGCCTTCACTCGCGAATGTGGGTAACAGAAGCCTTACAGCAGGGGAAACCGTGCACGCCTGTGCCGCCTGGCAGAGCCCTGAGCCTCGACTGAGCAGCACCGCAGTGCCTCACCGGTCGCAAGGCGCCGCCACTCCGGCGCTGAGCCAAGCGAAAGCGCTTCTCTGAGCGCCCTCGGGGCGCGTTGGGACGGCCCGCGGCCTGCGCTGCTCCCGCCCCGTTTCCTCCGGAGGCAGCGTGGAGGAGGCGGGCCGGGCCGGCACAAGGAGGGCGCGGAGCCGGGCTCTCGACATGTCGGGCGCGGAGCGGCGGCGGGCGGCAGGTAGGCGGGCGGCTGTTAGCGGCCGGCACGCTCCCTGCACCACGGGTCTCTGCGGGCTGAGGGCAGCGGCGAGAGGGAGCCCCGGGCCAGTCCCGGGGAGCGGGGCCGCTGTTGCTCTCTGAGGGGGGGGAGCTTGGCCTCCTCCGTCTGCGAAACAAAGGGGTGGGGGGTGGGGGAAGAGGCGGAAACACCGATTTGCATGGGGACCCGGAACGAAAGTACTGGAAGTCCAGGTTACTGCTGGAGATAAGTGTGCTGTCGGTGCAGGGGCGGGAGGGAGCGCAGATGTGGCTGTCGAGGCTGAAACCCTGCCGCTGAGAGGCGCCGGCACCGCTGCGGTCGGTGTTCTTACCGTAAAGCTGATAGATGACTCGGAACCTGCCGCCAAAGCACCAGGTAGTTCAAAATGTAACTACTGCAAGCATAAACGAAATTTATAGTCAGTGTTCACTTTCAGAGATGAACCATATACTGACAGACTTCTGGAATCTGGACTGCTAAGGTGCAAATGTTGACACCTATAATTTAACTGAGGTGAAACTAGAATGCTTGATATGGTAGAAGCCACGTGCAGGCCGAGCAGCTGCAGCACACGTGGGCTTGGGCCCCTCAGGCTGAAGGGTCCAACGTTTTCTTCTGTGTTGCCCCTTCGTTGAGAGTACCCCCAGTGTCCAGGCACTCAAAGAGGCACTAACATCATCTGACATTGAATGTTTTCAATTTGTAACCCCTGGCATTCTCTTTTTCAAGCAAGCCTGGCTTCGGTAGAGTGTACTATTTTCCTTGGTGGTACTTGTATGTTTTTGTTCCCCAGGATGCTGTTAGGCATACACGTGCGTTTCTTGTGCTGTTGGTATTTTCTAAGTATCACGTCCTTTGGCCTATTAGAAATGTTATGAGATTAAAATACATCTAAAGAACACGTAGCCAGATCTCACTGTGTAGCTCAGTGCATAGCTGAGTTTTAATTCCTTTAAAATAATCCATCTTCACAAGATAGAAGACAATTCCCCCTTTGAGAACAGTCAATTCTTAGCCTGTGTAAAACAAGCAGACATTTTGTCATACACCACTTTCTTTGTTTGTTTACCTGAATGAAGCTACTGTGGCAGTGAAAAGCTCAAGGCTGGAAACATGCTAAACAGATTTAAAAGAACAAGTAAAACATCTTTCCCAGGTTTCCCTTGGCTCAGGCATTCCATAGTTTTTGTATCTACATGACAGCGTATTCTGTACAAAAGTCTGACTTTAACCTTTTAAAAGTCTGCTGAAGGTTTTGGAAGTGTTTCCTTCCTCCCCCTCTCTTTTAAGTTGAGGCAAAAGTATCAGATAGATCTCAGGTACACAAGCAAAAAGTGTAAATTTAAACATACAGATCTCTGGCTCATATTATAAACAAAATCACAGGCACAAGTGTTGCCGCTACATTCTGTCTGCGCTCATTTTCAACACTTCTGTCCTTTGTCTGACCTGCATGTTGTTTTATGCAAACTGAAATAGCTTTTTATCCATCACAAGAGGTCACAAGTGATACTTGCAGGACATAAGGCTTGAAAGCATGATCAATATTTACAGATGGGAAGTTTGTGTGTAAATAGCAACACTTTAAAGGGTATGACTTCCTTTAAGCTGTCTCTCAGTCTCCCTTGCTAAGTTCAACATAAAGGCTTGTAAAGTCAGCTCCAAGCTTACTCTAGTGTCTTTATGAACATCTCAGTCAATACATACATGCTAATTCATTTTGCTAAAGGCTTTAGTTAGAAGTGAAAAACAAGGACAAAAACTAGGAAAATCATGTATACAAAATAATTTTTAAAATATATGTATATGTGACCATGTCTTTTGTTTTGATTGCAGGCCGTGTCCAGTTGGACAGCAAACCTACACCAACCACCACAGGTACAATACAGCATATAGTTTTCATAATGTGGTTGTTAGTCTCTAGTGGTAGTAGTAGAATGATATGATAAGAAGATGATATGATAAGAAGAGCCCATGGAGATGTTTAAGAAAAAAGATCTAGGTATTTTGGCCTGGCCATCTGCCAAACCTTCAGTTTTGCACCCTCCCAAGATATGCAGATTCCCAGTTGTTTCCTCAATGTTACCTTCATGTGCATTCTGTTACTGGTGATAATTTAGCAGAAGGTATAAATCTTGCATATTTTCAATTGTTACTAACACATATGGTTATACTACCTTCTGAGCTCTGCTGAGGCTGCACCTTGAGTGCTGTGTTCAGTTTTGGGCTCCTCGTTACAAGAAAAACATTGAGACCATGGAGTGTGTCCAGAGAAGCTGTAAGAGTGCAAGTGTTTTGGGGAGTGGCTAAGGGAACTGGGATTGCTCAGTCTCGAGAAGAGGAAACTCAGAGGAGACCCTATCACTCTCTAAAACTAAAAAGAGGTTGTGGTGAGGCAGGGGTCAGCCTCTCTCCTGCTTAACTAGTAATAGGATGAGAGGGAATGGACTCAAGCTGCACCAGGGGAGGTTCAGGTTCAGGTTAGGAAAGCTTTCTTCTCCAAAAGAGCAGCCAGGTGCTGGAACAGGCTGCCCAGGGAGGTGATTGAGTCACTGTTCCTGGAGGTGATCAAAAAACATTTAGATGTGGTACTAAGGGACATGGTTTAGTAGGGGAATATTGGTGGTAGGTAGGCAGTTGGACTGGATAATCTTGGAGATCTTTTCCAACCTCGGTGATTTTATGATTCTGTGATTCATAAGCTGCACCCAACCTCAGAGATTGCTCAGTTTTGCATTAGCAGCGCTACTGAAATTAAAAAAAAAAAAAGTATTTTTAGATAATGTAAACTCCTAATTATTGAGCCAAAGAGACTGTTTAAATATAGACTGCTAACTCCTTATGTATTCCAAGATCATGATTTATGTATTTAAGTAGCTACAGATAGCTAGCTAAATAAAAAATGTGCACATCTTGACCACCTAAAATTCATATTGTTAGAATCAAAATTTTAAGAACAGCCTCCAAATGTTTGGAGTACAAATGCTAATGAAGTTGTTAAACTGCATGCCTACTTAGCTGATGTGTGAATGAGTTCAATTTGGTTCATCTTTCACACTAATAGCTAAACTTTACGGTTGGATGCACAAGTTCAAACTTTTCCCTTTAAAGATTTGTTGGCTAAATCACTTTTTTCTCTCTAACAGATGGAAATCGGAACATCACAGAAGTGGATGCATTTGATGTAAGGTATGATTCTGATGGCAACGACGGAGAGATGGCCTGCTGCGGTCAGTTGACATTTTCCTGGCTTTCGTTAGGAATGCAACTGGATTACTCAGTCAACCTCACCCATTTACACAACACGTTTTTAGTTTTAGCAACATCAGGTGTAGAACTACCCTTCTTATGATGAAGGCATGCAGAAGGGATTCTTAGGAGTACATTCATGTTATGTTAGGCAATGTGCAGAGAGAATGACAAAAATACCATCACAATCTATGGACAGTTGGGCAAAACAGTAATGTGTAACACAAGAATATAGTCCTCTATAGAGAGAGTGTAGAGATAATGAGGTAGTGGTTCCATTAATTTTTCTTGCTCCATTATGCAACATTGTGTAGCCCTGGAAAAGGTAAACTATCTGTCTGGTAACTTTCTTTGCCTTGTTTGCTCGGCGAATACAGCTGAGCAGAGGAAGAATTATGTAGGAGACCATCCTTTAATGGTCCTTTCATGGATCCAAGGATATAAGCCACATATAAACCCAAAGGAACAAAAATCACCAGAATCTGAACAAGCTCTGGCACTGACACAGGTGAAATAACAGCTAAAGTTGAGCATTTTTGCATTTTATCATGTTAAGTACTCCAAGTGGGGAGAGTGTGATAAAGCATCCCACTTATTTTTCTGACCAGTTTTCCATCTAGCACTTCAGAAATCCCCAGTTGGGGATCAGCTGTCCAGAATTCCTGCTCCTTGTTTGAATTCTGCAGGCATTATGAACAGATGTTTTAAGGAGCTGCTCATAGCAAAGTCGAGCAGCACAAATACTTAATGAAACATTTTGGTTGCTTTGTAGTGAAATGAAAACATGAAAACACATTTTGGAGTAAACTGTAATCTTTAAGTAACTTCTGCAAGTGAATATTCTGTACTTTTTCTAGGAATTGCACCAAAACTGAGCATTCTGCAGCAGGAAAAGAAAACAAAACAGTAACATGGCAAATACTGCAGCTCTGCCTACTGACAGTTCTAGGGCAGCATGACCTGGACTGTCATTCTGTAAACCTACAACACGGGCCTTTTCTGTCGTGAGGAACTATCATCAGAAATATTTTAGCCTCTGTTCCCTGCACTGATGCCTCTATCAACTGAAGCAGCACGATTTGTCTCCCTAGATACAGCCATCCAAACCCTGGAGAGAACCCTTTGGGTCTAAGTGTACAGATCATAGCGTGTTAATGCAGACCTCTGTGCTGTGTTTGCTTATAACACAATAAAAGAAACAGAATGCTACTCCAAACATACAAATGCTCTACACATTTGTTGCCTTGATATTTAAAATTTCTCTACTTAGGAGCTGGGTCGGCCATTTGTGCTCTTGCCGATAGACCCTTGGTTGTAGGGCTCTGTTGGTTGGTTGCTAAACACCAGTCAACGGTTGTACCATCATAGCTTTCATTTTAATGTGTAAATAATACAAACTTCTTGACTTCTTACAAACAGTATGTATACTACCTCATCAACCAGTATATGGAATATAGGCTGCTGTTTATGATGTGACACTCAGCTCAATTAGAAGAATTGGAAGCAAATTTCACACAGTTAAACTTCCAAATAAATACATATGCACCATATAACTCTGCTAAAATAATATTTAGCTAAACATGTAACGTGGAGAATTGGAACCAAATCTGAAGTGCACTTCTATCTGCCTCAGTGTGTTATTAATGTGACAGCCTCCTGGAAACAGAAAATACAAATATAGAGAAACCTTTCAACACTCCCTCACAGATCCTTGTCCCCAGCCGAAGCGTGGTTTTACTGAACTGTTTAACATGTCCAAGCTTTCAAAAAATACTTAATACTTAAAATACTTAATTCTTTCTAAAATATCACACATTTTAAAGTCTTCTGAAATTGGATTCTCAGTCTCTAGTCAATTACAACAGTCTCAGCTAGTAGGAATACAGGAAAGGAATTCAATTAGCAACTAACTCATCAAGGAAGTTTTCTATCTCTGGCAACAGACAAACGTTTGACCCTGCAGAGCAGTACAAAATGAACCATCAGAGAAGAGGAGTTGCGTTAATCTTCAATCACGAGCACTTTTTTTGGCATTTAAGGCTGCCAGATAGACGTGGGACTTTGGCAGACAGAAACAATCTGAAACGCAGGTAAGAAACTTGGTTTTTCCCCCAAAGCTTAAAAAAACCTGAGCTTCAGAAATTGATCTCAAATAAGCAGCCATAATCTCAACAAAGAAAGACATAATTAAAAAAAACTTCAAGGGACATTCCTGTATGTCACAGAAATGCTGGCACAAGTCATACGAGTGCAGCACATCCAGCCCTCTCTTAGGCCAAAGTCTTCAAAGTAACTTGAATTAGATACTACATATGCACTGGACACCAGTTTGAGTCCAATATTATTTTGAGTTATTTTCATAAACAATGCATAAACATGAATATTAACTGTCTCATAGTGAAAGCAATTGAGTTGGTAGTAATCGATATATAATTTGAGAAAATGTTTTTACTAATATGTTTGTGTGTTAAAAATAGTTTAACAGACCTTGGATTTGAAGTCAGAATTTTTGACGATCTGAAAGCAGAAGATGTGCTCCAGAAAGTTTATGAAGGTAGGAGACCATATATTAGTTATGTCTAACTACTGATAGCAGAATTTCTAGACTTATGTTTTCCGTTCTCTATGCTCAGCTAACTTAAAATCTTTAATTTTCGTCCACACTGTTCAACATAAAAAGGGTTTAAGGGTTAAACTTCAGATTTTTTTTTTTATTGCAATGTAAGGAAATCTGTGCTGAGAGCTAATGAAGTTGCTGAAAGAAGTTAGCATTCAGCTGGGAGAAGTTAGTAAAATTCTTTTCTTTTTTTACTTTCAGTGGCTTGAGCCATACTTTATCACTGTGCCTTCAGATCTCTGCAGTCTTACGCTATTTGAAAATACAGTTCACTTGAAAAATAACTGATCTGAGATGAAATTATATGATACAAATGTGCCATGTTTTTTTGAAAGCGAAGATCACTGTTTAGTTATCTAAAGCGCACTTGATATTTCAGCCTCTCTGGATGACTACAGCAATGCTGACTGCTTTGTTTGTGTGTTCTTGAGTCATGGTGAGAACGATCATGTCTACGCATATGATGCCCAAATCAAAATTGAGACGATCACAAACATGTTCAGAGGAGATAAGTGCCAGAGTCTGGTAGGAAAGCCAAAGATATTTATAATTCAGGTAAGATGTTGTCAGTGTACATTTAATGGCAGAGAAGAGAGTATCACTAGTTTTTGGAGAGATTTGTGCACAGCTTCAGCTCAGTTCCTCCCATTCGTACCTCTCATCCATAGGTTAGGCTGAAATAAGTTATCTAATTTTCTTACATTCACTGTTTTCCACCAGGCAAGTTCCTTCACTTGATCACTGAATGACTTGATTATGTTTCTTGTTTTTGTTGTTGTTGTTTTTATTTCTTTCCATGACCAATGCTCATCATAGAATCGTTAAGGTTGGAAAAGACCTCTCGTCCATCTGTTTAATTGGCATCTCTAAAAAAAATAAAGTATCATATTAAGGCTTTATTGTCACAAAAATACTGATGGTGCTAAGAAGGCAAACAAAACATATACAGTAACTTCCTATTTCACTCCTTGGTTCAAAGGATAATGCAAGCTGGAAAGAATCCCAGGT
The DNA here is from genome assembly GCF_026119805.1 of Tympanuchus pallidicinctus. NCBI lineage: Eukaryota > Metazoa > Chordata > Aves > Galliformes > Phasianidae > Tympanuchus > Tympanuchus pallidicinctus. The sequence continues at coordinate 32,109,675 of NW_026294721.1, read as the reverse complement.
CTGTGTCCAGCTTCTTGTTCGAAGCAGTCGGATATGGGGTCAATCCAAATTTGTAAGGACATCGTCGTGAGAAACCTGCTTTAGCTGACCCTGAGTTAATATTGGATTTCATCACCAATATTTTAATTGATAGAAAACTACATGGATCTTTATGAATCTACAATTATTGTAGATCTACAATTATTGTAATCTACAATTTATTTATGAATCTACAATTATTGTAGGTTAGCGTAGAAGGCAACAGGAGTCCCCTCTGTTTAAAAGTATCGTGGTAACGCAGATCAATTTCACAGAGGTGAAAACATAATCATTCTTCTCTCCCCAACAGGCATGTCGAGGTGATAAACATGATGACCCAGTTCTCGTTCAGGATTTAGTAGACGGCAAAGATGAAACCACTATTAACCAGACTGAAGTGGATGCAGCTGGTGTCTATACCCTGCCGGCTGGTGCAGACTTTATTATGTGCTATTCTGTGGCACAAGGTAGAATTCTATTTCATGTCTGTGTGTCTGATATTTCACTCTAACAAGCTTGAACACTTCCTCGTTTTGCAGTCAAAATAATGAGTACAGTTCTGCATCATCTGTTTTGCACCCTGTTAAGTGACATCTGGGAAGGAGCCCCATATGTTAGGAAAAAAGTAAAAACAACTAAAAACAAATATTCAAAATTGCAGTTAATTTGCCAAACAGAATCATTCTCTTTATAATTTTATTGCTGAGCTGTGTTCTAATAGCAGGCATTCCCCTTTTCTCCTAGACTGTAGTATTCTAGAGGCTTATATATTCCCCCATACTATGCGGCTGTACTTCCCAGTCCATCATCTGTCTTGTCCTCAGTCCCATCTGCTGCCATGCAAATTGCAGATACAATCCTGTGGACAATATGCTACCAGTTCCTAAACTGTATTCCTTTTGGCTAGACTGAGTAAGTGACATCAAAATCCTTCTGTCATTTCCAATGAGACTGGATAACTTGGTAAGATTTACATTCAGTAGTAATTCCATTAGGTGAAGCTAACCAGGATTTACTGTCGTGAATGTTTTTCAGTGGGAGTGGCTACTTACAACTGAGTATAATTTTATTTTCCTGTTCTACAATAGGTTACTTTTCTCACCGTGAAACTGTAAACGGCTCCTGGTACATTCAAGATTTGTGTGAGGCTCTCAGGAAGCACGGCTCTTCCTTGGAGTTCACAGAACTCCTTACTGTCGTTAACCGAAAAGTTTCTCATCGCAAAGTGGATATGTGCAGAGATATAAATGCTATAGGAAAAAAACAGATTCCTTGTTTTGCTTCAATGTTGACGAAAAAATTGTATTTCCACCCAAAATCTAAGTAGGTTGCTACTTAATAATGACATTCTTTAATGCTCACTGCAGAAGTGAGAAAACTACCATCTTAGATCAGGAGATTAATGCTCTAAAAACACTGTGATCAAACCTTATAGTTTGTATATGCAATAGTTTCAAAAATCTTAAGGCAAATTTAAAGCTAATATTGCAGCTCTGTTCATCTCAGGGAATTTGGAAGAAGTTTACTGGTGCTAGATTAGTAACAGGTGCTCAGATTTTACTGAAATTAACTTTTAAGGAAAAAGAAAAATTTTTGCTCAATTTATCTGTTTAGTTATGGCACACTTTTTACTATTTCCAAAACTTTTTAAACACTGTATTAGGTTAGCTTCTCTTGCTCCAAGAGTACGGTTTACAGGAAATATGCTTGTAAGGCATCTTTTTATATCTGTGTACAACAGTATCCACCATCTAATTTTTATGCATTTATTGAGGGTGGGTGGTTTTTTTCCTCTCAACACTAAAAACGTACTTAATTCCTTGAGTACAGTTATAGTTCTAATGCACATAAAGGACTTCTTGTGCTGGCGCATAATTTTCATTTGTGGCACAATTAAAGCTTATGGTGCTTTGCATCCTCAGAGGGAAAGAAAGCAGTAGTAAAATAAGGCAGCAAATATCTTGCTTTGGAAAAGCATGATTTTGGGTACAAACACGCTCTTTGACAGGGGTAAGCTTATCTGCTACACATCACTAAAGCAAATGATTTATATGGTTCAAGTTCACTTGCCACTCTTCTAGGTATCTTTAGGCAGCTCTGCAATATACAACATAAGCAAACCTTGGCACTTCAGAGGTATTGGTGTTGGACCAGACTCTGCCTCCTCTGGGCTCCAGAGATCAGCTGTGCACTGTCATTTTGTATACAGAACTGATAGTATACTTGTCATCATAGGATGTTTCAGGTTGCTACTACTGTAGCATTAGTAATTGCAATACTTAATAGAAACAATTTTTTAAAAAATTAGTTTTTACATTATTGGTACATAATGCTTAACTCTGGTAGACAGTGGAGAACTCACACTAAGGAAAGTTAATTCACTTTTCTGGGTAAAAAATAATTGACTTACAGGCTCTACTTTAGTTATATCCTTTCGTATATTGTGTTCTGAGTCACGGATATTAAGTCTTAATATGGCTACTTTGAAGCTTTGAGTAAATCATGTATTTGTGAATGTTTTTGTAAGTGCTTTCAATAAAATGCAACAATTTTACAGTAAAATGAGTTTGATGTATGTGCTATTTTTTGAGAAACATTGTCTAAAAATAGCTTACTTTTGATGAAAATCTAACCTCCACCAAGGGTGTTATACCAACAAAATGAGCACACAGAGCTAGGGAAAAGGAAAGAACAATTTCAGGGAAAAAAATCCATACTACTTGATGCAGGAGTTAATTATTTGCTAATTGTCTGAAAATGACAGCCTCCACTTTAAAGAACATTCCTGAACATCACTTTACCTGGAAGCAGAATGCTTCCATTTTACAAATATGAACTGACAAATACCTGAAGAACTTTGCTTCAGCAGTTTCTTTATAAGACCAAAATCTAAAGCAAAAAACAAACCCAAAGCCATCAAGTAATCAAATCATTTTTATAAATATTTATTGTAACTTTCAAAATTATAGCGGTCAAAAATAGCAAGTTTCTGTATAGTAATTAAATGTTCCTATCAACTCTGAAAAGACAATTCTAACGTACACCAAAACAAAGTCAGTCCTTGTTAGTAATTTCCTGGATTGGAAGTCTGAGGTGCAGAGCCTGGCGCAAACGCTTCAAAGATTCTTCTGCCTGCAGTGGGAGAAAGAATGAGTTCATCTTATGTGGCCCTTCATTTTTGCCTTTCTCAGAAGACACTGGTCTCGTACAAGAAAGCAGACTACTCAAATGGAGGATGCTCAGCTTTACAGTCCTACTCAAGCCATTCAGTTTCCAGAGAGCAGAAACTGAAACCACTTTCCCACACCCTCTCCAACACACAATCCAAAGTATTATTTTCTTGAAATTGCACTTAAAAAAAAATCATTCTCACAAGCCTATTGAAAAAGCAACAAACTCTAGCCTGTGCATGTCCAGCCCACAGGCCACACGCAGCCCAGCTCAGCCCAGCCCACCCTGCAGCTGCACCCTGTGCATTAATGCATTACCATGGCTGTGGCTCTGCCCCGCTGAGCAGCCCCAGGCTGGCACCCATTGCTAAGCACCAACTGAACCTCATGTGTGCCATCAGCAATGTATGGGCTGAAACCAGGGCACGGGGAGGGTGCAGTGCAGCGCCGACTCAAGTGATGGCAAATACACTTATGGATTGCAATACATTGGCTAAATGCAGTTCTCTATTAAAATAGCTGGAAATGTAACAAACATGGGGAGAAGGGGCAGTAGGGCAGCCTAGTGCTCAAAACCTAACTCATGTGTTTGAAATTTAACTTGTGAAAGTCTCCTTCTCTGATGAACTACTGAAGTAGTTTACATGTCAAAGGCAAACACCGTATGCTTATTTTAAAAGTGCAAACTGGTTAATAAGCAATATGCCATTCTGAATGTAAGTAACAAACCCTGAGGTCAGTTTTCCAATAGCTGAGAGTTTACTGAAAAAGTAAACCCAGAGAAGACCACCCCATTTCAGGATTGTATTTAAATACCTCTGCAAGTTCTTCTTTTAGCTTGTTGTATTGTTCCACATTAAAATGCTGGGCTTTGGATTTCTGGTAGAAGTAGTGGAGGAGCTGCCTGTCTTTGGCAGCAGGGTAAATGTAGTCCTAGCGAAGAAAGAAAGGCACATATTGGAGGTTAGCGAGAAAAAGGAGTCAGAGAAATTCAGCCTGTTTCACAATTACTTATCTAGTTCCACAGGCATGTACACACATGAGCACAAATACACCAATACAAAATGATGTTAAGAGACTACATACACAGGTATACTCTTATTTGTCATAAGGGCCCTCTTAGACTCATGCCTGAAATCATTTTTGTAGTCTCTAAAGTAATTTTCTGTAATAAAGACACAGCTTGAACCTCATGACTGAAGCCACCTGAGTAAATGGACATGACTTTCCAAGGAGTCAGAGAAAGTTCAATTACTGCTTTTTAAAGAGTTACTTGAAAGTCTCAAGCATTCATGCCAACACCGCTGTTCTAAAAAGACAAGCAGTAATCTGTATAAAGAGATTTATGTGTATCTGGATACATAAAGTAGGAATACCTCTGCCCTTGTTAAAAATCAGTGAGAAGGAATAAAACCAATGAAACTAGTAAAACATTCAAAGCCAGTTGTTCCTAAAAACAGACATGTCTCACCTTTTCACAAATGGAACCTAATATCTCATGAGGTCTGTGGATTCACCAGTATTATGGAAGGAAGCAGTAGCTACTCTTCCACATAACTGCTTAGTAAACAAAGAGATTTTCCACTACAAATGTTGGACATCAAGATGTCTATTTTGAGAGTGAAGTACAGAACTAAAAAATGAAAAAGTAGCATTCTTCAAAATCTTACAGGATTTCAGGACTAGTCTGTATTGTGCAGCTCAGTTAACATCTGGGTGCATTTATTTATGTTATTGTTCAGTGATTTGCTTCCTGGACGCTTGTAAAGCAGTGTTCATTAATTGGTATAGAACTACTAGTTGCTCTCCCTTTACAGCAATGAGCCAGGTACAATTTACTATTCAAGATGATCTACAAAAATTAAAAGAAAATGACAGATTTCATTCATCACTTCTCATATCCTGGCTGATGGAGTTTTACAGGTAGTAGTTCTGCTCAGAAGCTGGTTGATAGTGCAGGTGTAACATTACCTCGCCTGATAATATAAGGCATTTTTATCCAATCCTATCAGAAATCAATCTCAACTCCCCCAATCTGATGGCAAGGCTACTTAATAAATTACATTTTAATCAGAATTCAAGCACTAGGATTTTCAGTTTCTCTAGTCCTTCCTTTCAGTACTCCAGACAGGAGGGGGAATCACCTGTTTAGTAAGGACAAAGTAGGCATAGAAAGCCATGGCACTCCCATAGGTGATGAAGTATGTGACCGGCTCCATGATGTCCCACGAATAGACCCACCACGTGAGCCATGCCAACGCTCCACCTTGCATTGACATCAAAGCTAAACCAACCCATAGAAGCCTGGAGGTCTTTGCATCGGCACTGTCCATAATTCTGGCTTTCATCTAGGGTGAAGAAATAAACACAGGAACTTGTTCAAACAAACATTAGTTGAGGAGCTCATCAGTTGCACTGCGTTTACTCCTGCAGGGCTGGATCCTTTCTCAGTGCTCTCCTCTTACACACTTACTTTGTGAAGAAAGAAAAGGACTGAAATCCAGAGGCAAACAGATCTCCTGGCTACTGAGCACCAACAGATGACACTGTTAATTTTCCCTTCCCACTGCTCGAGATTTACATCTGCTGGATTTCTATTTATCATTAAAGGCAGGTCTTGTTAACACTGAGGCTGGTCCTCACACGTAGCAGGTCCGAAGTCAAGGAAGAGTTTGCTCATCCTATCAGACTCCTGTTTCCTTCCTTCAAGCTGAGTTACCTTAACCTGCCCCAGATCAACATGTATAACTTCATTTCTTAGATTACAGCAACCATTAGTCCATACAATCTGCCTTTTGTCTTGGGACACAGGAAACTGCCACAGATAATTTTTAAGCTCAATGTTGGTTTTTTGTTTTTTTCCCTTTAATAGGTATTAAGAACTCATACAGCAACAGGTGATTAAGTGGGTGTTCAATCCCAATACCAGCCATGCTAAGGCTTGTTCCTGACAGTCTTCTCCAGATGTTGCAGCTTTTAATCAGCTAACATGCACTGCAGGAGAGAAAAAGAACTGAACTGGAAGTTATTTGAACTGCATTTGAATTGACTTTGTTTGCATGACAAATAGATACTCTATGCATCCATCTGATCATTTTCTATCACAAGACTTACTCCTGTTATGAGGAAATGCTTTTGCACTTAAAAACAGAACAACAACAAAGCCATCTCCCTCCCTTCCAACCTGTTCAAGAGGCATCAGCTGTTCTTTCAGGTGGTCCAGTTTCTGTAGCAATTCTCTCTCTTTCTTGATCTGGTGATCTTCTGAATGCAGAGCCACAAACAGTCTGTGAACCAGGGATCTGATATCTTCCATTTCAGTAGCATGCTCACTACTCAGCTTATCTGAAGAGAAAGTGTTTATCATTTCAAAATATTTCAAGAATTTACCCTTCACTGTTCTCTCCCCAGACCTACACCCATGAAAGCAAGACCATCCAATGGTACAAAACCAAAGAGAATTTTTTTTCTCCAGAGAGGTTCCAATTGTCTGAGACATGCCTTCCACTAGATTAAGCCAGACAGTCAGTGCTATTAAAACATGGCTCTTACCTTTTACAGGAGTTGACACACTGTACGTTGTGTTGTTGATAACAAGCTTAAAATCATTCATCAGTAAGACCTCCATCAAGGTTGCATCAGAGACCTTGCTACCATCTGCAGAATAAGATTTAAGATCTAGACAGATCATGCTTATCATAAAGAATCTTAAACGTTAGTGAATCTTTACTAATGTTTGGAAGGGAACTTTGGAAGGGTACTTTTAGTAAATCCTGTAACTGATGCTAAACATTAAAGAGGAACTCAGTGCATAGATTTGAATGCTTTCTCTACCAGCATCATGTGAGCAATCCTCTCAGCTTCATTAGCATTTACTATTATTCTTACTACTATTTCACTATGTTGTCTCCTGTGCTTTTCTCCAATGATTGGCTTAAATTGGAAATTGGCCTGGTTTGGACAGATTTGCATTTCAAGGCAGAAATAGCATTAAAAGAGCTTAGCCACACAGAATCTGGCTCTATACAAGCTTAGCAGACTGCTCCTCTGTGTTGCATACATTTCTCAAACTTAATTTCACCATGCTCTTCTGTATTAGTATCTGCATTTGCATTACTTGGATAAAGGACAATATGACTGAAAATCTTGAAAATTCACACATCACAATTATGGCCTTGGAACATGCACATGAATTTGAAAATATTTTATTCCCCCAAGCATCTCTCACTCTGACAATAATTAAAGTTTATAGAGTTGATCATAAAGAAAGAGCCTGCAAGCGTTTCTCATAAGAGACTTTTAAATCCCTGCTCGTGAGAATGTTCCCATGAATCAGAAGGAATGTGCATTTTTGAGTAAGCTTCAGAAAACCAGGCTTGGGGCTTATTTCTAAGAGTTTCAGCAGATGTAAAAATCAGGCCTGTGAATACAAAATTGGTTAGAAGTGTAATAATCTTGTCTTTACTACAAGCAGGCTCATATTTTCTCGTTATGATTATGACTAGAATTGACCAACTGGAACTGTAGCAAATCCATAAATTGTGATGGAAAGACTTGAATTTTGGTTTTGCCACCTACACACCAGTTTGTATCTGCATTTAAATCTACAATAAAGACTTTCTGGAAATTAAAACACCTTCAGAGAGACCTTACATTCAATTAAAGATTTATGTATTTCCTTAAACAAGCTGTTATAATCAACAGGAACAAGTCTTGTCAGTAGCATTTTTCATATTTTTATTACAGTAAGTATGAACAATACTTGCAATCATTCTGTTTTAATGCCAGTTCTGGCTGAGTTAAGATAGCTAGACAAACTGTCCAGTACAAGGCAGACCAGGAGCCACAGAGGCATTAGTATAAAACACTCTAGAGGACCCTTTCCTACTTCTCTCCTATGAAAAAGACTTGCAGGAACTCTACTCCACCAACACCACAGAGAACAAGCCAAGAAAAATATACTGTTCACACCTATTTGCAATGACTATATACTGCAGACTAGGGAAAAACTGAAATCTGCTATCAGGAAAGCTGTTGTAGAAGTTTTCTTCCTGCTTTTATACTTCTTCCCTACATTCCCTACTATTTTCTTTTGCGAGAGGTTCTTTCCCGCCTGCTAAGAGGAAACACTGCTGGGACATGAAGGGTCCAAGAGCCAGCAACAAGCCACTCCACATTAGCTGTTTGATCTGGGCTTCACTCCCTGTACATACAGAGGGTGTCTCTTCCTGCCTCTGCAAAGGGGTGCGCAGTAGCAGAAAACAGAAGCTTTATTCTTGAGCACAATGATCGGACTACTCACCTCACGTGGGTAGGTAAGTAGAACTGGAAGGATTTCATTTCAGAATTTGAAATGTTAATGTGCTATCCAAATGTTTCTTCCTTCTTCTCTTTTTATAAAGTGTTGTAAAATCAAACGTCATTTGTATGTAAATTGAGGTGACATTTATAAAATGACATTTAAGCAAAAAACGTTCCAAAAAGAAGTGCCACACAGGTACTTTGTTCTGGATCTGATACATTGCGGATTTATTAACCTGTCCAAACCTTTCATTAGCTGAAAAGTTGGAAAGTTTGAGGAGAAGAGTTTGTTTCGTTTTAGAAAATTCCATGCAGGCTTTCAGAAAAGTTTACTTTTCCTCCTACGCTTAAGCACAGGTATTTAAAGGTGAACAAAGGGCCACTTTTTATCTATAGGCATTTTGCAAGACTAACTACTGAAAATGAAAGTGAGTCATCAGATAGAGAACTAACATTTTCAATTAAGGCTGAGTTTCATTTAATGGCTAGATGACACTAAAAAGTATCTCCATTAAATCAAACCTTCATAATTTCTCATTAATAATACATTCTTAAATTCAACTCACAATACTTGACCAATAGTTTCTCTTTACAGTATCAGTTTCCTAATGAATTAATCATCTAAGCTGTTCTCTACCCTTACAATTGCCTGGCATCTGAGAATACAGAGTAGAGAATCAAGATATTTTTAATCAAAACAGCCAGCATTTGCATTCTAAAGTTGGAGTTTAAAGAGATGACACTAGGTGAAAAGAGCCCAAATTTCTTTACAGTTTGGAATCCGGTGTTCATCTATACTGAAAATGTTAGACTTTTAGGTTTCTCACAGAAATCATCTTGTGTTTCACAAAAGTCTGAAGTTTGCCCTGAAGCAGAATTGTGTAGTTAACATAAAGCTTTTGAAGACCTAACACGGAAGAATGGGGCTCAGCAGTGAATCACAAATACTTAATTCATGGGTGCTCTTTTGCAAAGATAGCAGTACTGAGAGATACTGTAGGAGAACATTCTTGGTTAGCCCTGCCTTATCTATCCCACAGAAGAATCATTTTTACTGTGAACTTCCATTGTAAAGGGGAAGTTACTGGCAATGATGATTTGCCACAGTGCTGTCTGAAAATATGGGAGAATCCTACAGAATTATCTTTTCTAGAGACGTTTCTACCTTTGCTGCCCAGTAGACACAGTATTCAAGAAGAACAGCACAAGACCATCCTGCCAGGAAAATCAACTCACACAACTTCCTGCATACAGGAAGCTCATGCACTGTGATCCACACAGATTATATCTCTCCAGAATTTCAGAAAGCTGCCCTTTATCACTGCATGCTTTTTCTGTTTGCTTAGCTCCCAATATGTTTTCCACATGAATTCATATCTGCATTAAGGCAAGCATTCTTCCAGCTTCAGAAAAGACAGAACAACTGGCAGACATCTGGAAGAACCAGACTGGTTGCCTTTCAGAATGATCACAGAGGACAAGGATGGAAAAAGATGAAGAAAACCAGAAGAGACATTTATTCAGAAACAGCATGATGAATAGAAGCTATTTGAAAGAGATAACAGAGGAGTCTACTGGGAAGGTTACAGTAGTATGCCCAACTCTGCATTTTACATCAGCTCAAGAAGACTCAGATACTGAATGTGAAACCCAAAAAACATCAGAAGCATTAATCTCAACAGTAACAAAGCAAAATCTGATGCAGGTTTTCAATCATGCTTCAGAGGGGAAGTACAGATGATTTGAACAGCAATTAATTCATTCTGAAGACAGACAAATGTAAGATACCTATTGCAAAGACTTCTGCTTTCACAATTCCTTTATCTTCTCTCTGTACATCCTGCAGAAATGCCCCCACTGTGGCTACCACTGGTTTAACCGCAAACTGGCAGCGTTCTCTTCTTGTAGGCAATGTCAGAGTTATCATGGGAAGACCATGCCTGTAATTAATAGTTACTTCTGGGAAATGAAGAAAAAAATGAAATGAGTGAAAAAGCTGTATTGTAAGTTGCAGTTTAAGTTAAAGCTATTTTTAAAGCATGGGATAAATAAAGATCACCACATGGTACATATCCTTAATGAATATAGTGCTTTATCTTCTGGGACATGCTGCTTCATGGCAACCTAAAGCTCCACAGGAAGAAGAGGGGCAGTGCTGAGCTCTGTTCTCTGGTGACAGCAACAGAGCCAGAGGAAACAGCCTGTAACTACGTCAGGGGACAGTTAGGGCTGCCCAGGGCAGTGGTCATGGTGCCAGGTTGCCAGAGTTCAAGAAGCATTTGGACAATGCTCCAGTCAAAGGGTTTGAATTTTGGGTAGTCCTGTGTGGAGCCAGAATTGGACTCCATGATCACTTTGGATCTCTTCCAGCTCAGGGTATTTTATGCTTTAGATTCTATGCATGTGACACACAATGAACTTGGTCTCGCAGCAGAAGCTGCATCACCCGGCAGAGTTAGGCACTGGCCTGCCTGCTCTCAGCTGACAGTGTTGTGCCTCCTGCTCAGAGAAACTGGCTGACAATTGATAGCCTTACCATCAGAGGGCACCAGCATGCTGTAGCAGGCTCCTTCCCGCCGTGCCCAGGTCCCAGCGTGCCTCCAGAGCTGTACCTGCTGCACAGACATGGGAAAATCATTCTAGCAAGGTGAGAATACAAGTTAGCTCATAACTGGCAGCACCAGCTATGGGGATCTATTTCTGTACCATATTACAGGCAAGATGTGCTTCTGAAAAAGCCCCTTCCTTACCAACTCTTATCTAAAAGGCAGAACCATCTTTCCAGAAAGCATGAATGCTGTCAAAGGTATAAGTGACCTATAATTAAACTTTTTGTGCAGCACAGTTTAAATAACTCAGGAAAAAAAAGGGAAGGAAAGAAAGGGGAAAAAATAGTGTTTCTGAAGTGCTTCGTGCAACTCTCTCCTGAAGGCACAGGAGCTCTGCAACACTCGGCTTGTAACAAGACCCAAAACTACATGCATCACTTCACTGCAGTCTCACTGCTGAATCACAAACAGAACATACTCAGTTGTATCAAATAAAACAAGAGCCAGTGCAGCCTGATGGCACTCTTTGCTTCATTACACACCACTAACCACAGTCTAAGCTTTGGCATTTAGGGCATTAAAAAGCAATGCTAACAAGGCAGCTTGCCAGGCAAAAAGCACTCCCTCTCCAACAGCTGCTGGTGCACTGGGGAGAGGTGACCAGGACAAGTTGTTTCCCAGAAAAGGTTCGGATGTAACACAGCACAGCACCCTGAAGGCCAAAGCAAGCCCTGCAAGCCAAAGCCCTGTGAAAAAGCACAGAAGGCAAGCTGCAAAGGCAGGACCCACCTGCCTGTAATCCTTATGGGATATATTGGTTTGTGAAGAATCCCAGGCTCTACTATTTGAACAGGAGTATCTCCTATTAGGATGAATACAGAATTTATCTGTAAGAAACAAATCTATCACACACTGTGTGATTCAAAGGCACTGACTCCGCCCTGGGTTTCTGCCTGGAACAAGCACTGCTTAGAATTTAAAGATAAAAATAAATCACTCTGGGAACATCCAACACTAAGAAGCTTGTAAATTATAAACTTCAGGCACCAGAGGCAGTCAGAAACCTACACAACAGCAAAATGCCTAAGCATGCCAGCATTATTAAGCACACAAGCAGCAGCAGTCCCAGAGAGACAAAAAGCTGACAACACATACTGTGACTTGCTCACGCCCTCACCTGTGCAAAAGGCTTGCCCTGTAACAGAGCACATGTACACACCTACTAGACTCCACCTACAGCAGGCAATTACACGCACACACACACACACACAGAGACACAGAGACACAGAAACATACATAAGGAAACAACATTCAAAATGTGATCTGTTTTTCACAGAAGATCCTGAAACACAGAGAACTGCCATGTGTAATCTTAACAGCATCCCTTACACTGTAAATATGTTGCTTGTCTGTTCTAATGGATATTTTTTTAAAAGTCACAGTGCAGTAGAGTATAACTGAGTTCCCAACAAGCTCTTTCTACACAAGAATAACTTGGCAGGGTGAGGGGCTGAGCAATCCTTCTCTGTGCATATCCAGGTTTGTACCTCATGTTTCAGTGAAGCCATTAAGCCATGAGTTTGCCCCCTACAGCAAAACCACCATCCCCTTCTCAAACAGTCTGGAACAGCCGCCACTGGCACAGAAATGAAAACAGCCACCACCATAGCTGGAAAGGAAGGCTTGCGCAGGACAGGGAAAGACCAGAATAGCAATATCACCTTCCTGTTTTAAAATAAATAAATAAACTCTAAAGAAAACAAAAACACACTGCCTAGCTACATAACATTTTCTGGCAGTATCTGTTCCGGCAAGCAATCTTTTAGGGTGTTGTCTGACTGCTTGCTGCAAACTGAAGCTCAAATTTATGTGTGATGAGTTTGATATGAAAGCCAGCACCATCATTGCTGCAGGAGGCAGCAGGAAAGCCTCTCATCTTCCTCTGCACCATGTACGCAAATACAAATCGTAACTCCTGCTCTGTGGAAAATTACAAAGTAGGTAGGGAAGGTAAGAATTTTATATATATATATATATATATATATTATATATAAAGTATATAATATAATATATATATATATATATTTCCTTATGAAAAAGTTACCTTGAAATTCTACCAAAAAAAACAAAAAAAATCACCATCAGACTCTAAGAACACAGAGAGCACCAATGGCTTTATTTCATTTTGGCTTGCCATTCCAAAAGATTATAAAAATAATCTGAATCAAAATGCAGCTGGCCATATTTGAAACCATTTTGACATGGCTTACAGAAGCCTCAGATGATACAGCAGTTTTGTTATTTTAATAACAAAGACAGCGTGCTATCCCACAGCTGCCCACTCAGCTGTACTTTCCAGCGCAGGGCTTGCTGTGCCCTTGTGGTCCCAGCAGCACCTCAGCAAAGCTCGTCTGTCTTTCTAGTGTCAGCACAATGTCAATAGTGCCTCAAGACAAACTCACGAGTGGCCTTTACAAAAAAACACAATGCTACAGTCCCCAGTATCCTCACTTCCTCCTCTCTAAGGTAACAGTAGGAAAATGAAATTAAAAAAACACTGTAATGCAATATGCCACTAAGCATCAGCTTTTTGCCTTTATCTTAAATACGCCGCACTAGAACACAGTAACTAAAAGGCATCTTGCAGCAAGCTCTCCAACAGGCATACTACTGAAACCTACTGACATGTTCCATATTAACCGGTATGGTTTCTGGTTGTTGTTTTTTTTTTGGTGTTGGTTTTTGTGTGCATGTTTTTGTTTTGCATTTTGTTTTAAACCTGCAATAAACACAGCCAATGTCCACTTCAGTCTGATTTTTTAAGAGAAGCAAACCAAGCAATCAACTAATTACAGAATAACAAGCTACAATGTGAGAGTTAACTATCCCCAGACATTTCAGAAAGGCTGAAAACCAAGGGAAACACAGTATTTCCTTTTACTATTTTCGCAAACCTTCTTCCCTTTCCCTTCCTACTGAGGAAGGAGACCTAGAAGTCTTTTTGCATCCAAGTTATCAGAAATCTTCCATCTTCATCCAGTTTCAGTCGAGTCTACCCGTCCAAAAAGTGCTATCGTTCCCAACCTACCTCCTCTTTGGAACAGAAGGAAGGATACAACACCTATAACTAAGATTGCAAACCCAAGAGGCTAAGATTTGAAGAGAAAGCGATTGTAGCATGGAGAATGTGCTTGTTTTTATCAAAAACAAAAGCAAACCTACTCTGAGAGCTGCGCCGTCTGTTCTCTAACAGCACACAGTGAAAAGAGCAGTCTGTCAGCACAGATGGGACTTTTCATTTCGCCCACTGAATGCATCTTAGTTCTTGTGCTGTGCTTTCTTGACAGAAACCCCAACCCAAAAAACGCTGCAGTATTTGACTTTAAGGATAACAAGACTTTGTTTTAAAAAATACACTTACAATATATCTTATTAGATAAGAAAATGGACTAGCTGAATCTTCTCCTACAAAGGTTCAAGAAAGTGCACATCTTAATGCATACAGCTGCTTTCATATCTCTCAAAAACATGCTTCTATTCAACTCTAGGGGAAATAGTAATTCTTCAAATTGCCAGTCAGGAAGAATCTTGTTTATATTGCAGAGATAACAGAAGAGAAATAACAGGATGCAAAGTCAGATTCATATGCTTGCAGCTTTATCACAGTTTTAGCCAACTCCTGTTTTCTTCTTAAAGCACTTCTCAGATTGAAAGCATTGGGCAGCTTGCAACACATAGGAAAAAAAAAAAAAAGACATTATTCAGAAAACAGAACTGCTTGTCAACACTTCCATTTAGAATGGACTCCTCTGCTTGGAATATAACTAGCCGTACCTGTGCCCTAAAGCATAAAAAGCAGGGGTTATCTTAATTTATCTAAAAGAGGTACTTTGCAAAATGTATGAATATTGTTTTCTCAGACTTTTCTTTATTTTAATGATGCCTTAAGGCATTTGAAGCTTGGCTGAGCAAAAGTAAAGTACTTGGGAAATCGGATTGATGCCAGGCTTAAAATTAGCACCTGGCAGAGGTAAGAAGGTGAATTAGAAGCACCAGCAGCAGAGGAGTTCCCAGGGATGGCTCATGCCTGATTTTCATTGTTTGCTTGCAAGTAATGCACTGCCAATCAGCTCTGCCAAGCAGACCATGAAAGAGAAGCAGGTGCTGAGGAAGAAAGGAAAGCTGACAGCTCAACAGCATCGCTGTTGCCTCTTCATCATCTCTCCAGCAAGTTTTCATCTCATCTCCACTGCAGGCACAACCAGTTCCTGCCTACAGAGTAGGTACTTAGCCTTATGTCCACGTCTGTCTTGGCCCCAGCATAATTCCAGGGGCAAGTAGCTGCATGCTACACTACTAAAAAAATTTCTCCTTTTTACCTGCAGCAACATTTGTCTAGATAATTATTGAAACACAACAGACCATTAAAAAAATGCCTTTATAATAAACATCCATACCTCTGTTCCTTCATTTCTTGTTAAAGATCTGCCATAGAACTTGCCCAAGCATTTCAGAAATAGCGTTTTGCACAGGCAACTGTGAACGTGTACTTTTCCAAAGGGAGAACAGTTTTCTTTTGATTAGTTGATGAAAAACTGGTCGGAACGGACAGTCTGATCTCAGTATACTTTTTAACCAATGAAATCAATGGCATAATAAGGCAAGTAAGCAGATGGCTAATTGCTTTCCTTCCAAGAGATTCTGATGGGCAACATCAAAAATATTTTTGAGGCAAACACTCTAAGAACATCCACAGCCAGTAACCAGAGAACTTAAAAACATAATTTTATAGAAACTGCAATAGGTTTTGTCAAAACAAACAGCACCAGCTGCAATACGTGGAGTTATCCAGCCCACCCACCTGTCTTTACTCTGTATTATAAGGCTGATCATTTATTTAACTTTTCTATTGAGCAGGCAATGAGAATGGAAAAACTGAACTTTTCCAGTACAGCTTTCCAAAGGCTTTTTCTAAACTTTTTTATCATAAAAGAAGCAAGTAAGCCCAGCACAGGAAGATGAAAGCCCCCATGTGCTCTGAATGGTCTGGCACCTGTGCTGGAATGTGCCCACTGAGCTTTTCCCAGAGCAAACTTGCATGTGTGCTTGCTTGCTGCTCATCCAGTACCTTTCAGATCCATTTTTTCTTCCTCTATTCCTATATTAATTCCCACAGACTATCCAGAGGGCCATCCAGAGGGATCTAGAGAGGTTTGAGCAGTGGGCCCAGGTCAACCTCATGAGGTTCAACAAATCGAAATGCAAAATCCTGCATTTGGGTCGAGGGAATACCAACACAATACAAGCTGGGGTTGAAATAATTGAACACAGCCTGCTGAAAAAGACCTGGGGGTAATGGCAGATAGCAAGCTGGACATGAGCCAGCAATGTGCCCTTACAGCCCAGAAAGCCTACCATATCCTGAGCTGCATCAAAAGAAGCGTGGCCAGCAGGGCGAGGGAGGTGATCAGATTCTATACTGTCACTTCACAGAATCACAGAATAGCCTGGGTTGGAAGGGACCTCAAGGATCATGAATCTCGATGCTATGAATAATTTTTTTCACTCTTTCAAGAGTCCTTGTAGCTTCTTTAAATAGGATTCAGATGTGGCCACCACGAATATCCATGCTCTCTTGTGCCTCACAGGACATTTGCATCCTTCACTTCCAGATAGATCACCGTATTTTTGTTGACATATAATTATTATGACTTTTGAACATATTCAAATGACGCCACCATAGTGTTGAGATGTAGGGATTACACCTCTACATTTTACCAGTAATTGTATTTTGCTCTACAGGCTTATAATGCCCAAACATCAGTAGGTAGGAGCATCTTTCATAGCCTCCTAAAACACACGGCATCACTGAATTCACAGTTACTTCTGTACTGTCACTTCACAGAATCACAGAACAGCCCGGGTTGGAAGGGACCTCAAGGATCATGAATCTCCAACCCCCCTGCCACATGCAGGGCCACCAACCTCCCCAGTTAATGCTAGACCAGGCTGCCCAGGGCCCCATCCAACCTGGCCTTGAACACCTCCAGCAATGGAGCATCCACAACCTCTCTGGGCAGCCTGTTCCAGCACCTCACCACTCTCATAGTAAAGAACTTGGTGACACTTAGTAAAAGAACTTAGTCACACTTCAGTGACATCTTGTTTATGAATAAGACAAGTACAATTTAGTAAGTATTACAAACCTATATTGGTAGCTCCATTAGGCCCTTGCTGGCTCCTCTTCTGGTTTTGTGAATCATTACAATGTAAAATGGATATGGTGTCTTTTGGACAGACTTTTTGTTTAGAAAGAACACGAATTTTCATGAGTTTTACAAAAAGAATTTCCTCCAAGATGATAAATCACAGATGAAATGCAACAGAGATAATAGCAAAAGGTTTCATACAGCACAAGCATAATAAGTGCTGAAGGATTCCCCGCAATCAGAAGAAACTGCTTATTTTCTTCTCAATCAAGTTGGCCTCTCATTTCCTACTTTCATTGTATCATGTATGATTATCTGCTTCCTTACAAAACTGCCTGTCAGGCAGACTCCAGCTTTTGTCAAATGGTGATAGCTGAATTTCTTTTCTTTCTGTTTTCAAATCCTAAGCTGTCAGCTGCAGGCAGTTTCCAGGCAAATCAGTAAGCAGAATTTTTAAAAAGTCGCTTGCTTTTTGTTTCATAATTAGGGCATTCATACTGCCCTACAAGTAACGCTCACGTGTAGGCAAAGTAGAGTCAGAAGTTTCCAAGAAAATCATTTACTGCCTTTAAAGGACTCAGAGACTATTTCTTCCATGGAAAGGCAGGCAACATCAAATGCCTTCCCTTGGCCTAAACTAGACAGCCCTGAAAGCTACATGGACTGTGCTCCTAAAGCTGACCAACTCCTAATTCATTGCAAAATTTTCTTCTAGTAAGGAACAGGAACACCATTTTGGGTTAATCCAATAGTATCTACTTCTGTTTTACTGACAATGTTTATTTATCAACCTCGCAATCAGCCCCAGGATGCATTCCAGCATCCCAAAGCCCATAGCAAGAAAAAGATCGTGTGTGCTGCCTCAGGTAACAAGCTGGAAGCAAGCAATAGCCATGGGGCAGCAAGTCCTTGCCAGTTAGGTAGAGGCTGAATCCCAGTAGGAAGCCCCACTGTTATTCCTTGCTGCTTCCTGCTAGATTTCCAGTAGCTTTACACAGGAGCTTATTAGTTGAGAATCATAATAAGCACGATTAAGAGATAACATGAGACATCCAGAGACAAAAACGTTCATTCGTACCTGCCAAGAACACAAAGACATTCACACTGGGGGAGTGACCATGTATCCCAGTGCCACCAAAGCCCACCTGACCAGTGTGGTCAACCAGTAACAAACAAACTGGCAAGTGAAAGAAAATGATGTCAGCACAGAATCACAAAGATTTCTGCTTGCCATCTGTTCTGTTTCTCCAGCATGCTGCTGCACTGAGTAAAAAAGACAGGGCTTCTTTTTTGCCTATGAGATTAAAAAAACAGGAATAATGGCTAATAAGGCTTTCCTTGTTTCATAAATTAAACAACACAAGTTTGCCTCTCTGAAAACAGCCACCAGAAGGAAGGCAGAAGCTGATGGATTTAAATGCCCAGCGCTGCCTGTGCCCAGCCAGCAGAGAGCCAGTGAGGTGCTCATGCACATAGGAATACAGCCCTTCCTCCCTTCCCAGGACACCAGCAACCAGCATGAAGCTTCCTCAAATGGTCTAGAATCACATGCTTGGGTTTGAGATGGCTCCTCGGAACAGCACCTTTGTGACAGAGGGGTGCACACCATACCTATCCCACTGCAAATCTCTTAGCTTTTGCAGTGAAACATTGCCATATGTTATTGCATAGAAATCAAATGACAGTTTTCCTCTGCTAGAAATAGCTCATCATTCCTCTGAAAACGCATTACACGAGGACATTTAATGTGGATTTTGCAAACTCTGTCAGCTTGATGTCTTTGTCATGCAGTAGTTCTGTTTTGTCTCATAACTGTCATTGCAGTAAGCATATGTACCAAAGATACGCAGCAACTTAGCTTTAGATTCACTTTCACAGCCTTCGGCTATTTTGCTAAAGGCAGAAAAAAGCTGCAACAAGTGGAAGTGACAAGCAAAGCACACAGGATTAGCTCAGCACTCAGCTCCCCTCCCGTGGCTGCACAGACCAGGCACAGACCTGTCTGACGTTGGGTTTTCCTTCCCAATGAGTTGATGAAGTACAGCTAAAAGAGTAAGCTGTCCTGTAAACTTGAGATTCAAGCTGACTATAATACTGCCATTGAGATGAGTGTGGGGATATTGCCAGGCTTGTAAATGCACATTTGCCTGCAGGCACCTAGCACAGCATGACTCACTTTCTGCATGTCCTTCACAACAGATTCAAATAACGCTGACTGTGACTGTTACGAGATGAAGCCAGACTCAATACATTGATGTGGTCATCCTAAAAGGACAAGATTTTTCATTCTAAATATTTATTGGATTGCTGTCTAGCATAGCTCTATGTCCATCCAGTAAAAAATTCCCACGCTCTCCCTGGGGAAAGCATTTGATAGCCAAGAGCATTTCACTCTTGAGGAGTCACATATGGAATATCCAAGGTCTCCTTCTCACTTCACCCTTATCCCCAGCCACATGCACAGTTCCTTTCTGTTTTCTTTGCTCTTACCTCTTACGCTTGTTGATTTATGAACTTCTGTAGTTACTGCGTAGGCCAGTTACATGTATTTAATCCCTACTTTTTTTTCCTAATAAATTAAACTCTACAGCTTTTAACCATTGATACTGCACGTGATTTCTCTTCAATGATCAGCGTCTTTGAAGACAAGCACAGTATTTCCCTCATTGTACTACACCAACACTGCAGCTCAAGCAGCAACTTGGTTTTCCAGTAGCTCTCACCAAACATTCAGTGTGTTCTGTACCACGAATTGGACCTTAACTGCCTTCGCTCAAGAAGCAGGCCCCTTTGCAGCCATATCCTGGAGAAACACGATCCCTGCATGCTTTATCACGCTGGGATACTGAGGAGTGAAGAAAAATGAGACCAGGAGCAGCCTGCTGCGGGTAAATAATTAACTATCAGAACAGTGCCAACCTAATTCCCAGCTTGCTTCTCGTCTCCTACGCTTCAGCATGACACCTTGATGTCTGAATCTGGTAGCACAATATACTCACTAGCGCAGGCTGGAAGCAAACAGCTCCTACTAGCAGACTACTTTCTTTAAAACTCTTTGGAGGAGACAGAGGGGTGACATTTCCCAGCTATGGATTAAGTTTTCTCTGGCTGGTTATAGACAAGCTGTTGGCCAAATCAGGTCCCTGTGGCCATAGCAGAAAAGGTCAGCAGGAGGCAGCCCTGAATACTGGTACCTCCCAGCCCTGGTGCTGTTTGCTCCATAGAATTGCCAGCCCTCCCCTGTTGCTCATGTGCAGTGACAACCCATAGTTACACTGTTTCCATCAGAAGAATTGTTTCGGTTTTGATTTCTAAATGAGAATTTCACAAACTGCCATTTCATCAGAGCAATGCCAGGATGGCCTCCCAGCAGATGCCTCCAGGTTCACAGCAAGCCATGGATCCCCTCAGCCCAACAGCTGTTGAAGCGCTGCATTCCCTGGATAGCATGGGACTCGCTCTCCAGGCACCTTATGAGCATGAGTAAATTTACTCCAGCACTGGTAGCAAAACAGGCCGTTACGTAGCATTTGGCAGCAGGAGAGAAAAAGTGATGCCCCATTTCTTTTTCCTTTAGAGCTCCCAAACCAGGACTAATACCAGTTGTTTGGATTTACCAATTCTAGGACTTTGACTGGGAAATCCCTGCCATGGGAAATGCAGGTCCCCAGCACCAGCAACGTGCCTCTCACAGGAACAGAGCAACTGGGACCAACTCACACCACCTGCTGCTCTGCTGTGATGAGGACCAGCACTGGAGGGGAGCAGCCTTCCTCACAAACACACAGCATGAGAATTCTTGTAAGCCTTTCCCACATTATAACATCTGCACTGTCTTGAGAAAACAGCATATTGGACAACCTGCAGTAGCCTGTAGTTAACACCTTTATAACTCAGAAGAGCTTTTCTGGAGTACAAAAGATCTGACTTTTTCAAGGATGGCTTACTGACAATCTAGCAAACGAGCAAAAAAGTATCTAATTAGCATTAAGAGAGCCATGTTTGCAAAGTGCTATCCTGGAAGAAAATACAAGGGAAAGAACAGTCACAGTCTCTGACACCAAAATATTTTGCTGCAATATGCTTTTGCTTTCTGCCAGTTCAACGAAGGAAGATCTGATAAGGGTTAATGAATGCACTGAAAATCTCTTCATTCACTTGTTCTGTGGGCATGAAGGGCACAAAGAGACACACCAGTCTCTCCTTGCTTTCCTCATGTCTGTATTTTCCTTTCATGCAGAATAACACTATTTAAGTTAAGAATCTGCCTTCTTCTGCATCTACATTCACATCTGAAGCCTCTGAAGCAATCTGCTAAATGCTCATTTTTAAGCAGAGGCATTAATGCTACAAAACAATTATTTAATCTAAATGGGATATCCTAAACATCTCTGCATTTGTAATTGTAAAAAGGCCAGAGTACGTGCCACACTGAGCAAAGTGCACCAAGTCAGTAACAGCACAAACTACTCACTAAATATTGATAGTTTGAGATAAACACCGAAGTCCAGCAGCTCTGTTTCCATCATCTCCTCTGAATAAGCACCTTTGTTCCACATTTCCCTTCCTCTGCAACATGTGTTGCTGGGGCTCAACCATAGTTTCTAGAACTCGCACATGAGATTTTCCTGCTGGCTTCCCCTGGAGCACTGTGCTGCTCTGACAGCAGATCCTGACCCTCTGAAGACTGGAAAAGGTGCTATGTATTTTCCTTAAAGCTCAAATCCTTGAGTCAAGGGATGACACAGAGGTCAGAGCTTCTTCCAAAACCTAGGAGCTACTAGGAAAACCAAAAGGCCAACAGCAGTACCTAAGGGCTTGAATTCCAAGTGCTGCACAGCATCCAAAATTATTAGCACATGAATAATCAACATCAGTCATCAGTCTTTTTGTTCAAGATTGTTCATAATTTCTGATAGCATCTATTTTATTATGTTATTGCATGTAGCTACCTGCAGCACTGCAGTTGGGAATATTCATAACTTGCACAAAAGCTTCTGTAATACATAAAGAGAACTACAAATTAGTGATGGTTAATGCCAAGGTAGACCAGACACGCTGCAATGGTTTGTGGTGGAGTGCATACTCGTAAGATTGGCCCCCCAACAAGCCCAGAGTGTATTTGTATCTGAAAAGCAGCAAAATCACATTTTTCATCAGCTGGCGTAGGGAATCCCCGACAACAGTTGCATCCCTGCTCACCAGATGAGTGACAGCCATTGCAGAAGGCAAGGCAACTGTCACACAAGGAAACAAGCTTTTTGAAGTGCAGAAGAATGGCACTATTGTAACGGCTTGCCCAGATTAAAGTCCTATCAGGGTATGGTCTATATCAGATTATTCTTGCTTTACACTTTCACTGTCATGAAGGATAGCTTGAGGTCAGCACTCTCAGGAGCATGGATGGCTCAACAGCTGCAATTCACTTGCACAAGGCCTGGGCTCTTTCAAATGACCCAGCTCACTCACCTTTCTAGGATGCCTACAGTCATAAGCACTGCAAGACTAAGCCTGAAACTACACAGCTCTCTCTAGGCCACAATACCCAGTTTTAATACAGCAGAAAGACTGATTACAAATACTAAGCATGCACCCTTTGCTTCTGGCTAAAGATGACAGACCTAAATATGAACTACACTTTCATATCCTATAGCACGTCAGACTTTATGGCTTCAGATACAGATTGCTCTCATTTCAGATGACTACAATAAAGAACATCAGAGCACACTCTCATAACTAACAGATTACAATGAGAAAAAAGTTATGGGAATCTCATTGCAAAAATCTTATGTGTCTGCATATTAAGGTGAGGCTAGCTCCAGCTTTGGAGGAAAAGGAAGGAAAAGCCATCATCTTCTTCAAAATAAAACTGCTTTTGCTTGAAAGCCATTGCAACTAGCTGAGAAACTGTACCAGCTGGATTGACTGCAAGTAAAAGATGCTGCCATGGTGCCAGTGCCTGGGAACGTGCCCTAGCAGGAATCTTTTGAGATTTTTATTAGGCCTCTCTCAGTTTTGAGAAGAATAAGCCAAGCTGTGAGTCATTCTGCAGCAGGTCATCTCCCAGATCAAAGCCCCCAGGGGTCCACCCATTCTAAACCTTTCCAGTTCCTTGTGCTGCACCCCTTAGCAAGGCTTATGTTTTGAGATACTGAAATGAGAACACTACAGCTTCCAAAAGTTTTCCAAACCAACCAAAGTTACGCTGCCAAAATGCATGCCACAAGTGTAAGCGCTGTGACAGCTAGTCTACAAGTCATTTTAGAAGCAGCCTTTGAGAAAGCATGAAGAATCCAGGATACAGCTGGCAGCATACACAGTTAAACAAGAATGGCTGAACTAAAAGAAAACTCATATCTAAGTTCCATGAGGATTTAACAACAGGGTTTGGTTACCGCACACAAAAGTTCCTCACAAAAGAGCTTCAATGCTTGACTCAGTTTTTCCTGTTTGAGCACGCACTGAAGTGAAACCAGAAGAGAGGCACTTTACCTCCCCTCTAGTACGAGAAGAAAACAGATGGCTCAAGATCACGAGTCTCTGTGTCTCAATCCCCTCGCAACTCAGACCCAGAAGATTTCCTGCTTTTCATTACTAATCTTAGCACAACAGTGCTCTAAGAACCCACTATTATTGACATTGCGTTTTTACAACAGGTGTGTTTCTTCCATCAGGCTTCTATTTTTGTTTTGTTTTCGTTTTCATTTTACTGTTTGCAAACTCCTCTTTCAGCTTCTTTTGTTCTCTAGGACACGGCAGAGATAGGATTTGCAGAAAAGGAAACTGAGCTACCCTGTAGCTAAAAGCACATTTGCCGTCTTCTCAAACATTTTTAGATACTCTAACACATCTTAAAAATTTGCTATTAACCTGTACAGCTCAGGCTAGCCCAAACCTCTGCCCCATTCCCTAAGAAACACTTCTGCGTGCAGCCTCTGGCCCACCCACCTACTAACCCACCACTGCAACAAAAGGACACAACCAACTCCCCCTCTGCCCCATAGCTGCAGCCCTCAGATACCCCCCTGCTGTAAGGCCAAGTTTATGCCAGCTATGGGAGAGGCAAGGTGTGGAACATGAGAGCCACCGAGGGCCCTAGGAGAGCAGGTGCTCAGGGGCTATTTAAACCCATTGGTAAAGGTGAGGGTTTTTTTTGTTTGCTTGTTTGTTTGCTTGCTTTTACTAAATAAAGAAATAAATAGAAGTCTGTCTTCCACAGATTGCACTATGGGATATGGCACTGCTCTGCTGAGAGGCTGGTTCAAAAAGCAAGAAAAGAATATCAAGTAAGAGAGAGTTTGCAAGAGAAGGTAAGAGGATGAGACAGGTCATAAGAAAAAAATATATATGTAGAAAACTTGAACAATGCCATAGCAACATTGCCCTGTGAACATCACAGCATAAAGATGTCAGCCCAAAAGGTGACTGCACCTTCCATGGAGAATATTAGTCTTTTGCAGAGCAGAACACTCTGCCCCAAGCCAACTTCCTCGTGATATATTATATTTGATTTGCCAGGAAGAAGAGCAATGTAATCTCTCCTCATACATGAGACATTTAAAGATGCTTTTGTGATCTTTAGTCAACCTCATGGTCTCTTTCTCTACAGTTAACCAATAACAAAGAGATAGCAGGAAGATGAAACTGTTTCATTGCTCTGCAATGCAGGTAACATTTCATACAAGAAGACATAACACCTCCTTTCCACCTGACTAGAAAGTGAAGGCTGAAGTAATTTTGATCTGAAATGACCAGAGTGCAAATGACAAGATAATTGCTTCAAAATTGCTTATCTGAAATTGAGAAAAAAAGGTTACAATCTTGTCTGTGTATAATGTATTCAATTTTTCTGTCCTTCTGAAGATGCACTGTCTGCTCATTGCGATAAGCGCAGCTTCTAAAAGTGCAAGTTTTCTGTTTTCAAAGCAAACATTTCCTTTTTCATCTGAAGGAACACTACACACTCCCTCCCCAGCAGCAGGAGGAGGTTGTGCATCACCACACCGGCACAAAGCTCTCTGTTTACCCACACACTGTCTGCTGACACTTCACACAGCCAAGCACAGCACGAGATCAGTCAGCCAGGCATGGATGAAGAACTGGTTCGTGGACCAAAAAGAAAAGATACAATATTTAGCAGGCAAGCGGCCAACCAATGTTCATTTTTAATTTCTATTCTCTTCTTCAGCTATTGTGTTATAACAGACATAGCCACTCTAATATGAGAGATTTACCTTACAAGTGATGAACTCGACCTTCACAGTCTAAATCCACACTTCCCCAACCCCTGGGGATCATGGACGTCATGTCACGCATTCCTTGTGAGCCATCTATCCTCACAGTGAACAGACCACAAATTCCTCATCTACTCAATCAGCTACAAATGGCACACAGCAGCACATTTACAGAGCAAGTCGATTCTCCCACACTGCAGGAATTAAGGAGCAGTCAGTCTGGCAGACACAAAACACTCTGTGGATGGCATGAAAGAATACCTGCACCTTGAGGTGCAGTGTCAAGATGATCCAGGACATATGAGTCAGACGAGGATGGAAAAAGTCACAGCAAGTGGCAGGCCTGGGAGCGGTCAGTCCTCTGCCCATCCTCCCTGCTCCAGTTCAGAGAGCAAATGGCTTAATTGTTTGTTGGGCTCATTGCTTTAGCTTAGGACATTTAGCTTAAGAGACAGCCTGTCTCTTCCTTTCATCTTCCTGGAAAAGAGAAAGGCATCATCAGCCCAGAGCCAGAGCCAGTGTTAAATACCCTTAACAGAAAAATCTCGTAATCAACATTGTATTGCAACAAGGACCAGAAGTGACTGCAGAACACCTGCAGGCCCAGAAGAGCTTACTGCCTTCTCACCTGGCTGCTTTAACTGTGCTGCCAACCAGCAACCCAATGAGAAATTCATCTTTGCTGCCGACTTGCAAGTATGCTGCCATGGTGGAAAAGATCTTGGAGAAATCAACTCCAGCTACAGCAATTCCATTCACTTTCATACAGCTCATTCCCCTTCAAGTGGAGGAAGACAGTGGTATGTATGTATGTATGTATAAATGTTTAACTACATGCTGAGAACAGGTGTACTGCCTGCTTTCTCTCTAGTGCCAAAAGTCTTACAGGAAGGCCTTCAGAAGGTAAAATCTTTAACACAAAACAAACAAACCAACCAACCAAAAGAAGCATCAATCCCTTTCATTCTTCTCCCACCCCTTCAGACATAAGTTATTAGGGGCTTTAAGTTTTACCTTTAAGCTTCAAAACAAGATTTTAACACATAAAAAGAACATCCAAAGAAAAGAAAAAAAGCATTATTAGAAGAGACTAATGTTCTTAAGACACACACTACCTACATTTGTAAACAGCACTAAGTATTAGAGCTCAAGCAGTGATCTGTGGTAAATCTTCAGAGCACCCAAGGCATTTGCAGAGCAATTTTCTCAGACATTCTCTAGAGGTTCAGTATTAATCAGCCTTTTCACAGGTACAAAAAAGAGCCTCATTCAGAGCATTGGAAGGAACAGAGCCTGACTGAGATTTTCCTCATCCCATAAAGCACAAAAATGTACTCACGCTTACAGCACTGTTTGGATTATCACAGCACCGCTCAAAATGAAATTGCAGCATCATTTCCTGTTACCTCCTTTACAGTGACAGTGAGCCTCATACAGGTACCACTTCATGGCATGACTCCTCTTATCCCCATTTTAAATTGGAAAAAAAACCAAACCAAACCAAACAAAAACAAAACAAAACAAAACAAAAAAAAAAACCAACAAAAAAACCCACCAAACACCCAAAACATAAAAACAAGCGTTGTCAGAAGGGCTACTAATAGGGAGGTATCTACATATGCACTTCCCGTTGCCTGCTGGATATATGTAGAGTCACTTATTTCCAAACTTTTCAGAAGCACAGCCTATTACTTTGCTATCACATGAGGATGCTCTTCACAATGTATGGCAAAATACTGAACAGCTAGAGCATGCTTAGAAGTACAAACGATGATGAATTTCCATGATACAGACACATACCTCCAGTATGTACCTCCTATATATCTATCTCCAACATATCTCTCCAAAAGCACATTTATCAGAGCAAATGCAGCCATCTCCCACTTGCTAGACATGGAAAGAGTAAGAGCAGAAAGCATCCAGCTACCATCCCCAGTGCCATTCTTTTTTTCTGGCATAGATGCAGTATCCAAAGGCAATGAAATGAACTAGCTGAGATAGGCACACTTCCTGCAGTAGATGACTAGGATCTTTTCAATGGTGAAGACATTTGTAAGTTAATATATGGAAGAGTGAACAGCACTTCCATAGACAGTTCTGGGGTGTGCATGGCATTGGTGACATCCTCCAGTGAAAACACAAGGTTTCTGAATTAGAAAACAAGGTTTGGATCATTAAGCAAACTTACGTTGTAAGAAGCAGAAAGAAAAGAGGGGGAAGCTCACTGAAAGTTCACAATTTCCAGCTCTCAGCTTCAATTATACCTCATTTTCCAAAGGACCTATGAAGACTGCTAATATATAGCAGGGACAAAGCATGCTTAAGAGGAATACTCAACCACCCAAAACACTCAATGGTAACTCACGTCTGTAGCTGCTGTGATTGCTACTTTGGTGGGGTATCTTGGAAGGAGGCAAAAGTTAAAATATAGCAGGGAAAAAAAATTTGAATTATCCTGTAGCTATTCAGGCACATCTAGATTGATACTCCCCAGACTGTCTAAAACCAAAGGATAAACTGGAAATGAGTAATGCTAAAAGTGGTACAGCAGTCTGGAAGAAAACAAGAGTAACTAGACATCATTAACAGGAAGGACAAAACAAAGTTAGGGCCAGCCTGAAACATGGCGTAGCCAACAGCTTGTCAGCTGAGAGCATTAAAAGAAACATTTTTGACAGATATGGATGATACTGGGAAGGACAAAACCAAAAATACTCACTGCCCTGCTTTCTGCAGGTAACCAAACCCAGTGGTTCCCCAACTGGCTGCAATTTGCAACCAGGAAAAATCCTTTCCTCAGCAACAAGCATACATCATTCCCTAAAACAGAAAGAAAACAAAAACTTTTCACAGGCATATTTGCAAACCCACTTTTCAGCTTACACACAACCTTTATTGTGCAGATATGCAACTTAAGAGAATCCCACACATAAAAGCAGGACATTCTCTGAATTAATGATGTTAAACAGAACTAATGCTTCATAAAACAAACAAAGAGTTTTCCCATTTCAGTTCCTTACTCTCAGTACAAGCCATGCCCCTTGCAGGAGACACTGTCACTACACCAGCAACTCCACAATGCACAGAAACAATTTTGCTAAAGGGGACCACGCAACTGCAAGGGATCCTGATTTTAAAAAGCTACAGGAAATAGCGTAACTCAGGCTTCCATGCCAATAGCAGCTGAAATCCCCAGTGCTGCAGGCAGCCTTATACAGATCTCTGCTGCATGAACCAAACCAAGAATCTCATGTATATGAATGTCTGTAAAAAGCAAATCCATTTTAGCTTCTCCACAGTGCCAAATCTGGTATCTAACTAGATTGCGTTAAAATTTTTTTTAAAAATCAGCCCTTTAAGTGTTCTCTGGCTCAGACTGTTTATGAACAGCCAAGAAAAAAGTGAGCTGAAAATTGCCAGTTTGTGTTAAAACATCTGTTCTCCATCATGATAGAAAAAGAAGAACTCTTCCCCACAAAGAACAGCAGAAGCAGAGCATTTCTCTGAGCACAGAGTTAACACGTGCAAGGCAAGAGGAAGTGAAATAGCTGGCAGCTCTGAAGTTTCAGCACAAACCAAATAGCTGTGGCATTACAAATCCAGGACTCTAACAAAGTGAACCACATCCTTCTGGAAATAAAATTCCATGTAGCAATAATAAGGCCTGCCCAAAAAACACAACACGCTTCACTTTGTCTGAAAAACTACATGTCTATGTAAATGCTGAACGCTTCTCAGAACAAAAAAGTCATGCAATACAAATCAACTCCTATAACTTAAAAACCAACTTGATAAAATTAAGTATGATTTCTATAAACTTTATACTGAAAGCATAGCGGCCTTAATCAGAGCCATCAAAGAAGGCTAGGATTTCGGCTAACAGCTGAGCTGAAAAGCTGACAGTTGAGGATCCTGTTCATGATGGCAATTGCTGTTTCACAGAAAAATTTCAGCAAAAATTAGGCATCCCAGGTTGGCTGATTTACCCCCCGGGTAACTTATTTATTAGTAAGAAGCACAGCATACAAACAGATGTTGTGCTCACACATCTGCTCACCAACACAGTAACTCACAAGCACCTACATAGCCACGAAAATATCACCTCCAGCTTTGCCAATGGAAGCCTATGGTCAGTGCCACAGAAGGTGCCTGGGCACGCTGATCTCTATTACAGCTTGTAGCACAAAAGCAAGCTGAAAAACATGGCACTGGAGCACATCAAGGATGAGTGTGACCAGTGCTGAGCACTCCCGCCCTCCTTTCCAGAGCTGCAGCAAAACTCCTCTCGTGCCTGTGACGACAGAGCAGCCAGCAAACAGAACTACCCAAAAACTTAAATGGGGAAACACCATCAAAGAGCCATGCTAGTGTTTAACTAATGAGATGAACATAATCTGATGCTTTGCTCAACTTCAAAATCTGAAGATCTGAACAGCTGCAGTAATGTGTTTCGCTACTCGAAATTACACCTACAGGCCATTAATTTAACTTTTATGATAACAAATGCGTTAAGTGCCTGAGCTGCTCTACAGAGGCGCATTTACAAATTTGAAAGGTGTCCAAAGATGAACACAGGAAGAGGAAAATCAGAAAGCAAGCCTCATGTTGTCATGCTAACGGCTCTGTAGAAAAGTTAAAACTCTTAATTGCACATATAAAAAGTATTTCATGTTAACTTATTCTAAACATTTCCGCTTTAGAAAAGTCCTCAACAGAATCCTTCTCCTTAAATCAGAGTGTACGAATTTGACTCCTAAACTTTGTCACTGTCATGTTCCTTCCCACTAGGTGACAAAGCAGATCATTCTCCTGCTCATTTTTCCTTCTCCTCCTCCCCTTTTAGGTGCATCTTCATGAACTTTAATCAGTTTTCAGCCTCATCTCAGAAGCCCTAGAAAAGCACAAAGCTTGCCTGCAAAGCTGCACCCTGCATAAGTCAGAGGTGATAAACTGAACAAGCAGCATCAGAGCGTGATGAATGGCAGTGTAAATGCTCACTGCAAGAGGTAACACATTTTTAGCACTCCACATTTAAACCTTAAGAGATGAAGGTGGCTAAGCCAACATTAATTTTAATTCCCTTCTTAAGTGTCCTCCTAACACAGCCACGATTGAGCTGAGAAAGCTTCTCAGATTAACAGAGTAGGGCCAAATTAATGCTAGGGAATTCTGCAGGTGACTTTTCAAGCACGCTGTGTGCAGTAATCCTTGTCAAGACACACACATGGAGGTGCTGGGTGTCTCCGAGTGGCCATGACACCGTGCAGGCTGCACAGCCCCACTCAGGGCTTCCTTCTGCCTGTCACCTGCTAGCCCAGGTTCTCTTTCGGGCAGACGACAGCATCGTGGTCTGCTTCATCACAGCAACACGATCAAGCGTGCACGGCATTTCTGCTGTTAAAACGGTCCTCAGGGACTATGGCTCATCCTTTCCTGACAGACAGCCACAGGCCCTGCTAGCTGCCCTGCCTGGTGGCCTGGGAGCATCTGTCAAGCTGCAGCTCCAGCTGCAGCACCCGGGCCCAGCACAACACACAACCCCAGGCACTGCACACAACGAAGTTCCGCAGCAACACTTGAGGAAAAGTTTTGGTTGTTTTTTTTTCTTTTTCCCTTCCACTCCTATTTCGTAACAGAGCCCCGTAACTCCCCCACCACGCCCCGCGCCTGGAGAACCCCGCTGCTGGGCCCGCGGGCGAGGCGACAGCCGCAGCTGCGGTGGCGGAGCAGCCGCCGCCTGACGCCGGCACCGGAGCGCTCCAGGGCGGCTCCACCAGCGGATCGCTCGTTTCCCCCTCCCCCATCACCGGGGTTACCGCCCCGCCCCGCCGCTCCCTACCAGCGGCTGAACTTCTCCGAGCGGTGCTCCGCCGAACTCACCTGAGGCTCCGAGAGGGTCGGGCGGTCATCCTCTCTGCCCCGCGCCGCCCGGCCGCCCACCAGCAGCCGGAGCAGCCCGTCGCCAGACGGCAGACTCCGCACCGCCCGCCCCAGTCCCGGCAGCATCGCCCCAGACCTCTTCCTCCTCCACGCTCGGCTCGGGGCGGGCGTGGGCGAGCCCGAGCGGAGGGCGTTTCCTCCGGCGGTGTGTGCGAGGCTCTTCCTTCCCGCCCGCCGTCCGCCTGGCGGTACGAGCCCCGGGGCGCCGTCCGCCTGCTGCTCGGTCCTGAAAGCGGATTTCAACAGCTGCATTTATAAACAGGGTGAAGAAAAATCCTGGATTTCTCATACTTGAACGCCTGCTGCTTGTACAGCTGATAAATAATGACCCTTTGTCTCGCACTAGGTGATTTACTAGCCAAATTGCCCGGCCTGAGGGAACCTGATTATTACCAACCAGTGCTTCAGCAGAATAAACACCGTGATAGCACAGAAATGAACAGCTGAACACAAAAGAAAAACGTCCCAAAGTTCAGTATTTTCAAGTGCAGTCAGTTCACAGCAGCAGAATGATTTGCAGAGCAAACTGCAATTGTCATTTACTGCATATTAGCTTCTCCCAGCAAATCTTCATGACCATGAACACAGGTTTTGTGCTCAGTGCAGAGCTCTGAAGTGAAAGGGATCCATGATGTTACAGCAGGGAAAGAGAAAAGTGCTGGATTCATTGGTTTTCTCTGCTGTTGGTAATGTTCATCCACAGCAGTACTGCATACTACAAAACACAGCTGCACCCCATGGTGATGGAAGGCTCTTCAAAACTGCAGATCTGGAAGAACATCGCTAATATGGCAGAACTCCAGGGGTCTAAGACCCCACACTCCTTCAGCTTCCAGCTGGGAAGAGGGAATGCATGTGTCCCCCTCCAGGAAATGGGAAACAAACTAGTATGTTGTTTCTACAGGCCAAGAGAGCAGGCAGAACGTTTTACCCACTAGGCCTTGCATCACTGCCACATTAAAACAATGCCTTTACATCACTGCCACATTAAAACAGTGACCTTACCTCTTTGAAAAACCTGCCCTACGTTTATATTTCTCACCTCTCAGATTGCATCATAAGGTAAGTTCTGCTTCACTCTAAGAGTGAAGCATTCTGTGGCTTCTTATTTCTTAACCATTTGCTGTAACTTTGCATCTCATACCTCAAAGCTATCTGCAAAACACTTTTAAACTAGCACCATGCAAAACTAACTTTTGACAAAGAAAATCTATATATACATTTAGCAGTACAAAAGTTTACTAGGGAATGAATAGCAACGCTAGTAAAACCAAGAAAATTCTTGTCCCCTGCTCACAGGGGCCCCATCTGAACCCCCTGGTTCAAGCAACAACCAAAAGGAATGAAGGGCACTGACATGGAAGCCCAGGTGCTGCAAGTCCCAGTGGATAGTTCTGACATCACATAAGGAGAAGAACTGGTGTCCCACAGGTTGGTACCTGTCATCTAAGCAAAGCACCAATGAATCCCAAAACCAACCACCTAGAGGGCTGAACCTGATTTCAGACAAGTCTCACTACTTATCCTTAAGCCATTAATAAACAGCCAGAGCTTTCCAAACAGTCACACAAATGAAACCCAGACTCCTACATTTTCACAGAGAAGGTAGCAAATAAAATTCTTCTGATTCTTTTGAATGGGATGACAATACCAAGGCTATTTGCTGTAAAGACAGCAACTTTTTCCACTAGAGAGAATTATATTCCCTCCACGGGCAGAGAACAAAGATCTGTCTTCAAAACAGTAGCAGTAAATATTAGCTTGCTAATCCTCCTGCTGGGGTGTGTGTGTGTGTGTGTGTGTGTGTGTGTGTGTGTGTGTAAGAGTGAAATGAGACCTATTACTGACTTACACAAGACAGACAAAAGCTCTGCATTTTCTATGGAGCAATGTATCATTCAAGTAAGATTTCCTGACCAGACTGCTGGAAGACACAACACTAAATGGGAAAAGATCTGGATTCTGATTATAGAGATAAATTCTGACTGAAGGAATGGGAAGTGCTTAGATTGGATGGAGGGAGGATCATAAATCGCACTCTTTACTACAGAGCTGCCAGGCTGCCTAGATTGCACTGGAGTATTTATTAAGTCATCAGATACCCGAATTGTGATTGTAAAAGTTGTATCATCATAGTTCCAGGGCCATTTGAGGCCCAGCTGCAGCAGGGACCAGCAGGCCAATCTGCCATCAGTGTGACTATGGAGGAGTTCAGCCTGTGCCCTTGCTGCAGCACCTACACCAACAGCCTCAGCCAGTCTCAAGTACTTCAGCTCCTTGACTGCACTATTAACACAAGCTTAGAAAACCTTTATTAACATACACAATTTTCCTCATTTGGGCAATTGTAATGACCTGCACTAGTCCTTTGAATGACTTAAAATGTGAGGCAAAGTACACGTAATGTCATCAGAGTGGGACTGGAATTGGCATTTGTTGGAACCATATCAAAACACCACATCCTTGTATGTGGGCAGCCTTGGCAAAGGCTCCTCACAACGCTCAGGGCTCTCAGTACATTCTGGCTTCTCCCAGAAGCAGTATAACAAAACTTATTTTTTTAATAACAGACATTTAGTAAAAGATGCAGGTAGCACCACTAGAATTGACTATAACAAGAAGTTTGGATGACAAATAACAGAACAGGGAAAAGACTGGTGTAAGTCACTTCATGCACCACAGGTTGAAATGCATTGCATATCAGGCACCCTATTTCAAGTATTGTCTTAATGAGTACTGCAAGAAGACAGATGAACACCATAAAAAATTTAAACAGAGAAACTGAAAGCCAGAGAAAGAAAGATACCAGCACAGCAAAGACAAAGCTGTTGGCTGCCTCCTGCTTACCCCAGCTGACAGCACATTCACAGAAGCTACAGAACATACACAACTTTTCAGAAATAAAAAAGGTTACTATACTTTGTTCACAAAGTAATTAGATTGCAAAACTGTTCATTACAAGAAATGATTAAATTTAAGGTCAACAGTGCGATTAAACTGATTAGCAAAAATGCTGACAGGGTGTTTCACTTGTCAAGGTTTAAGCTTACCTCTAAACATGCAAGATACAGAGGAAAGCGAGGTCAGGTTAACCTGCATGTTACAAGTTTCTCACATTTCACTCCAGATCATTTGATACCTGTCACTCTCAGGACAGGATCCTGGTGCAGGATGATTTCTACCACCACTAAATGATCTGGCTGCTGTTCAACAGTTAAGTGGCTGATGGACCCCTCTGTTGGTGCTCTTCTCAACAGACACATTCTTCTTGCAGAACCAGAAAGAATCCATCCAGGCTGCTTGGGATGTCAGTCATGGTTGCAGAGCCACCTCCCACTCTTTTCTAGAGCTTTCAAAATACATACTTTGGAAGCTGAAAAATTTAATGCTTACATTCAAAGAATGAATTACACTGTTGTATAAAAAAAAAAGTATACTTGTTAATTGGGAATAGTAATTTGGATGTGGGGGAGTTTGGAAACTCTCTTGGCCTTATTTTGAATTAGGTACTTAAATTATAAGGTGCTAGACAGAATATACGGTACTTAGAAATGCAGTCATATCAAGAAATAGCTGAAATCAAACATCAAAGATTTCAGAAGCTGTGCACATGCTTAGCAGCCCTGCTAGAGACATTCTGGGCACAGACCAACAGGTCCTGTCCCACCTCTCCTTGTTTCTCCCAAGCTCCACACAGGACAACAATGGCAGTGCATTCAGATGCAAAGAAGTGCACGGAAAAATGCTTTGCAGAAGATGATTGATACACAATAAATAAGTATTTAATTTTCTAGTTATCAAAGTTGCAAAGGAAAGAAACAAAGACCCTGCAAGTGACATCAACAATCAAGAGTAGAAGACCAGAACAAGAAATTGAAAAAAAATCTTACAATGGGGTTATTTGTACTTTCACTGCTCTTGTAATAATCTCTTGTATGCAATACTAATCATGTGAGAATTCACTTGTTACACTTAACCTTTGGACTTTTGGTGAAAATAAATCACCAGAAGCTTGCAAGCAAATAGAAGATACTATTAAGAGACTTCTAATTCTAGTCACTTGTAGTAGTCACTTGTAGTAGTCACTTGTAGTAGTCACTTGTAGTAGTCACTTGTAGTAGTCACTTGTAGTAGTCACTTGTAGTAGTCACTTGTAGTAGTCATAGTAACCTTGCAGACTCCTGTATTTGACTATAAACATAAAATCAATTTAATTAAAACTTCAATTTATTTAAAGGCTGCTGTTTGTTATTCTAGGAAAAAGGCAGGTAAAGATGTATCAGTAAATCATTGTAGTCTCCTTCCTCTCATACATGTACAGTTCTCAATACCATTGTACCAAAAAACACGTTACAGTCTCAGAATTACATGGGTCCAATAGCCTTTATATTACCCAGTTGTAGTTGGAAATTTACAATCAGTCTCATGAAGTGGTCTCAAGCATGCTCTGCCCTTACAAAGAAGCATGATTTACTCACACAGTTCCCACCTAAAGGCTCAGGGATGTGAGTTTCAGGAACATGAGAAATATGAGAATCCTGGCTGCCAGTGAAGACCAAGGCAAAAAACTTATTTAGTACCTCAGCCTTCGTCATATCTGTTGTAGCCCATTCTCCTTTCTCATGTACCAAAGGAGATACACTCTCTTTTGGCCTGC
Organism: Tympanuchus pallidicinctus; assembly: GCF_026119805.1. Lineage (NCBI taxonomy): Eukaryota > Metazoa > Chordata > Aves > Galliformes > Phasianidae > Tympanuchus > Tympanuchus pallidicinctus. The sequence goes on along the minus strand of NW_026294721.1, from coordinate 32,073,597 downwards.
CTATTCTGGCCAATGTACCTATGGAATCCTTTCTCATTATTTTTAATATCCCTTGCTAAGTTTGGTTCCATCTGTGCCTTGTCTTTCCTAGTTCCCCCTCTGCAAGTCCAGACAGCATCCCTGTGTTTTCCCCAGGAGACACATCCTTGTTTTCACAGCTGGTACAATCCCTCCTTTCCCCTCAGTCTGAGCAGCAGGTCCTTACCAAGCCAGTCTGGTTTCCTGCCTCCCCTGCCTCTTTTCTTATTCAGAGAGATGGAGAGCACTTGTGCTCTTAGAAAGGCATCCTTAGAGTAGCCAGCTTTCCTCCACTCCTTTGTCTGTAAGGACAGCTTCCCAGGAGATTTCATCCAGCAATTCCTTAAACGGTGTGAAGTTTGCTTTCCCCAAAGTTCAGGGTCCTGACCCCACTCTTTGCCAGGCCCATGTTCCTCAAGATCACAAACTCAAACATACTGAGGTGTGGTCATGGCAGCCAAAGCATGTTTGAAAAATCCCAAAGTTCCTGTGGCAGCGTCAGCCTCTCAGCCACTTATTCATTACCTGGGTTTTCCTAGCCCACTCTGTATCCCTCACCACCCATAAAGAATACAAGAAAATACCACTTAACTCCTGCTCCCTCAACCAGCTGCTCTAAAGCCCTGAAATCTTTTTTGATAGTTCACAAGCTTCTCTCAATTACTTCACCACTGCCTGCCTGAACAATCAGTAATAAGTAATAGAGGAGTGAACTAGATTTGGGAGTTTTATGGTTACATCTCTGACCCAGGCCCCAGGGAGGCAGCACACTTCCCTACGGGTCAGGTCCGGTCTGCATTCCCTCCATGATGCCCTCCATTCCCCTGAGAAGGGAGCAGCCTACAATAATAACCCTTCTGTCTTTCCCAGCAGAGGCAGTCTCCACACACAGAGCTGACTACCTTGCCCCTGGCAACATCTTAGGCAGACCTTCCCTCCCCTCCTCAATCACCTCCCCTTCACCATCCAGCACTTCAAACCTGTTACTTAGGGAAGTGAGGTAGATGGGAAGGGGTTCGCCCATGACACCAAGCCAGGACTGGCTTCCAACTGTCCCCATCCCTTAGGTTCCCGTCCTCTGACTGACAGCAACAGGGCAGGGGGGCATCACTTTTGGGGGGCTATCTCCTTTGCACCTTTCTCTCTAGTATACCGGGGAGTTACTCCACCAATCAGTCGCTCCCACTCCCTGATGGTCCTTAACTTCTCCACCTCCTCCTTAAGCTCTGCCACCATGCCGAGCAGAGGAGACCTGAACAGCCACATTCTTGGGCAGGCCCGCTGTCCGGGTCGCTACAGTCTTCCAGGAGCGACCTCGCCACCTGGTGGAGACTGTGATAAACCTGAGATCTCGGAAACGGCCGGTAGGTAAAGCCAGTCTCCCGGATGAGGAAGGGCAGAGCTTCACCGTCCCGCCGCACGAGCACCTGCTGCTGCGGTACGCTGCGGGCAGCGCGCACGCACTGATCCCTCCCCCCCCGCTACGCACTTGACGGACAGAGCCGCACTGCTGCCCGCCCGCAGGCTTTTTCTAAGGCAAAGGGCGTATGAGCTGTTCCGTTGTCTGCCGGGCAGCTCCGAGTTCTCGGGGTTCCCCTGGCAAAGGAACTTGCCCGAACCTCCCTGTAGTTCCACTGTGTCACTGCGGTTGTGGCCGGGAGGGCTCCGAAGCAGCCGACGTCGGCCACCAACCACCGCTGTAGTCACGTCTCACTGAACTGAAGACACAACGCTGAGAAACTAAACTGCAAAGTTTTGTTAGCGTAAAGTCAGGCATGCTTTTATGAGCTGGGGATATTTCCACCATAAGATGACGTGATTCGGAGTCCATTAGATTTCCACGGACTGTACATATTCATCACTTACCCGCGTGCTAATTAACATACACACGCCTATTCCAGGGGGGTGATTGAGGAGCGGTCCAGTCTTCTGCTCCCTGGTCTCTGCTGCCGCCTGGCGTCCTTTTAGCGCCATGACAGCCCAGCCCGGCCTTTTCCTTCGCCCACCGCCTTCCTCGCTCCCCCTCTAGGCGGACTTTCTTCATTGACGCACGCTCAGTGGGAGAATGCCTATTGCAAGTAATTTATAGGTACCAAAACCCTAACGTTTGCTCACTCAGCACTTGGCCATTATTTCTAAACATCTGCTCGTCCTTGGGTAGAGATAAGTTCAGCAACTTGTCTTTTAATTATATATACTGGGATGTTGGAAAATAAGGAGGATGGAGGGGAGTACCTTGACATCTGCCTGTTGCATCCCAGTCTATTCCTGAAGTGAGGCAATTCAGTCTTGCACGGGGGCTTCTTTTCACGTTTGATAAGCCTACTTGCATCTTCCCACTGTTGTGTTTAATTTGCAGAAGGTCTCTTGTTAAAACAGGGCAGCCTTGCAATATGCTTTCTAGTCTCTAATGCTACATACATAACTATTCACAACATCTAAAGGCTGTTATAGTTCTGCAGGCAAGAAATAATCATGACATACAACAACTTAACAGCTATATATCTGAAAGTACACTACTAAAATATAGTGTATATTTATTTCTTCAAATCATCATCAAACAAACAAAAAAATGTCAAATACTGTGCATGAGTGGCTGTGCTTTGGGAATTATTTCTAATATGCCTCAAAAACAACAAACAAACAAACAAAAAAAAACCTGAAATGAAACTATCCTAATTTGAAAGTCAAATTCTAAAATCTGGGCTAAATCTGACTGAAAACCCCACCATTAAGGTAAAAAAACATTAGCAAGAACAAGGTTTCAGAAAGATTCGTCAGTTATGCCAATTTGCAATTTTAATTTAAAAGATTACAATTTTATTTTAATACCTTTACCTTCATCACTGCAAGTTCATTTATTCCTCCTCCCTTCTTTGTCCCTCTTTATATCACAGGAGAAATCACTGCATCAGGTCAAACTGGGTAACTACCTGTGTTTACTCTAAATGGCAGACAAAACAAATTACAGAAGCCTGGGCCAAGACAACAGCAGTTTACAAAAAGTAAAATAAGGTTAACAGATACACTTCCTTTAGGTTAATATGAAGGGAGAGTTTTAGGAACTTCAACTATTGTATTGATAGCTCATTTCAGATTATGCAGTCGTGCCTGTCCCCCCCTCTCCCCCCCCATTCCTCCCCCCTCTTCCAGAGATCTGTGAAATAAAGTGGTAAACATGTACTCTTCAATTTGTTGTTCAGTGAGAGTCCAGTTGCAAGAATATTATACTTGCATAAATATGAAAACACATGAAAAAGCAAAATATTTTTAATTAGTAAGTTGGTCTTAAATTCACCTAAAATAATTAAATAGAACAAGAAGTCACGTTCTTTCTATTTGTATTTTTTTCAAGCATGTTTTAGTAGTCAATTTGAGACTGAAACAATTCATCATTGAACACTCAACAATTTCATACAGTAAGTCTTTTTTGTTGTTGTTGTTACATTTTTACATTTTCTTTACAAATGTAATACATACATTATATATTTCATTTCTGCAATTAATTTACTTTAGTGAAATTCTACAACTTTTATGGGGAATTTGCTGAAGTCTTTAGTAAATACAAATTGTTCCTTTCAAAAAGAAATTTGTATAAACAACAACATACAGCACTGCCCTTCGACATCTCTGTTAAGAATCTGTACTTTGAAGGGCTGCCATAACATAAGAAAAAAGGCTTCGAGACACGACTATAGTAAGAATCAACCATATGGTAGGAAAAGAAATCAAAGGGAACTAATTTTGTAAAGCTATATGCCTAAAGCTGAAAATGAGAGAAAAGCAGGAATAAAATGAGTGGGTGACTCCAAGGTACCTGCATAGCACTAGGATGTTTTTCTTCAGAGGACAGGGAAATATCATCCCTGGATACATTGAACAAAATGTTTCCAGTTGAGACACTAATTCCGTTACAGAAGGCTACATCAGTGAGGTGTCCCCAGGGTGCCGTGTCTCATGTTCAGGGAGAATACAAATCCGAACAGGTGTAAAGAAAGGCGGCTGAGATGGCCAGGAGTGCCACAATCTTTCCTTGCAAACAGAGGCGAGGCAAGCGCCACTGCTTAGTCTAGGAAAATGGAAGGTGGACAGGGGATACAGTTTCCATCTAAAAATACACAGGAGTGAAACTGCGGGGAGGGAGAGGAGCTATTTAAATTTGTCTGTGACTAAACATAGTCTGGAAATCAGATGCAGGTTACTGGCCATTGAGACAAACAGAGGCAAGAGTGGTCTTCTGATGGGAACAGCTGAGGGGAAAAAAAAATACAACACTTGAAATGTAAATTCAGCTGGGAAGAAACCCTGTAGTACCTCGGGCAGGAGAGACAGAGGCTTGGTGATGTTTTGTGCCTGATTCCTGCGTCCATCCAGGTTGTGTACAGGGAGGTGACAGCCTCTGATGGGCAGCTGGAGAGGCGGGATTCTCTGAGGTGCTCAGTGTCCTTTGGTCTCTTATGTTACTTCTGATTTACATACGATGTTTCAACAAAAATATTGGCACAGTACAGGTTTCAATTTTCTGCCTCTGACACCCAGATCTGTGTGGCAGCTAACCTTGCAAAACCAACAAGTAACCAGAGTTTTCACAAGCCACAAGAGGGCTATAAATCACTTTTGTGCTGGTATATAAAATATGTGCTGGTGTGTGCAAATTTGGTACAAGTTCTTAAAATGTATAAACATTAACTTTTCCGTTTCTTTTTCTCTCCATTCCCCTTGTCAGTAAAGATTAAATGTCTTTTATTTACTGTGGGAACAGCTATTAGTTGCTTTAATACTTTTTTTTTTTTTTTTTTTGGGGGGGGGGGGGGGGGAGGGAAGCAGCTAAAATAAGGCCTCCTTGTCATGTTCCCAGGTCTCACTGCTGCTCTCATAGACTACTCTTTTTTTTTTTCTTTTTTTTTTCCTTCTTTCTTTTTTTTCTTTCTTTTTTTTCCTCAGAGAAACATAAGTTTAAAGGCTGTTGCAAAGGCCTAGAGAGGCTTCTCTAAGTGCTGTTTCTTCGTATGGATTTACCTAAGTTGTTATAAAATCCAGGTCTGTTCAGTCAGTGAAAGAGGCAAACTGTTTTGTTTTGTTTTGTTTTGTTTTTTTTCTTTTGTTTCCAAATGTTTGTAAGTGCATTGCTATGCCTGTCGATGCTGTTTCACCAGTTTACACTACCCAGATTTTTGTATCAGCATGCAAAAACCCCACAGAGTATTGGGTGCAGTGAATTGACTTACTGAAAGTGACACAGGAACACAATGGCCAAGCCCCAGAGGGCATCACCTGAGTGCCTCTGGTTGAACTGCAAATGGCTCTTGGGAAAAGGCTGCATGCAGCTGTGTGACTGAGTTAGAGGTACTGGTGGGAAGAATGCAGGAGTGGTGTCATGGTGGAGCTACGCTGGGCTGCTCCTCATCTGCCAGGCAAAGTGCTCATCATGCTCTGGCTTGTACCCGTCCCCTCCCTTGCAATACCTTACAATAAGAGATTATAGGCTTAGCTGCACCTCTTCTCCCGTGGCATTAATTAATATAAACAACTGCAGGGATCACTCTGAAGGTTTGGATGTTTACATGCCAAGCCCTACATAATTGGTAATGGAGGTATATGTCAAACACAGCTTTAACGCTTCACTCAGCAAGCCCTTCCTGCACAGCTGATGGATGGCAATTAGGCCACGCCAAGTCAGAGATTCCTGTGCAAACACTTTCCTGTTGTTGAGGAAAAATAGATTTAAAGAGTAAATAGGGTGAATGATTGAAGCAGCTACTCCTGCAACAAGCCGGGCTCTGTTAAGAATGGGAAATATGAACTACGAGGTTTTTCCATTCATCAGTATGGTTTAAGTGATATGTCAGCTCAGGGTAGGGTAATACAGTAGTCAGGAGCTGTGCAGGAATTTGGAAAAACTGGTTTCAATTCTTGGTCTGACATCTGATTCCTAGCACGTATAAATGTTTATTACCTCTGGTCACCAGCTGCAAATGGCAGCCAATGCTTCCCAGCAGAGCTGAGCATGAAGCTGTCCAGGCTGCAGAGTGCTGGGAAGCTTCATATAAGTTTCAGCCCCTAAAACAATCCATATTAAACATGATAAGGCAGTAACCTAAATTTCCTCAAAAGGCCGCTCTTGTTCCCTGAAGTGAAAATATTGGGTTGGTGTTACACTGATTCAGGCTGGTGTGGAAGAAATGTTGAACCTGCAGCGCGGGCTGTGGCCTGCACATAGGTGGTCCTTCCTTATCTCGGACAGAGGGAATGAAGAAGATTGAAGTAGCTCAAAGTTTCAGTATGAATGATCAAGATTCAACTGTGTCTGCTCAGTTACTGCAAAGAAGTCCTGTAGTAACAAGCACTTATTCCCTTTGTTTACATGGTTTATATAAATTTAGGGGGACATAATAAAAAAGATTTCTTTTATTAGTAACAATTACATTAATTAAAAAAAAAAAAAAAAAGTGCTATAAAAGAAAAAATCCAAGTGTTGATAAGCTAAAATAAAGAAAAAATCAGGATACAAAAAACCAGAAATGCACTTATAAAACCACTTATGCCCTATGATGTTAATGTTTTAATCTAATGAAAGCTTAAACCTGAAAAGCTGGGCTGCCCCACAACACCGAGTGAACCAGCTATACAAATTGAAGTTGTAATACAGGAATATGCACCACTGGAAAAACAAGCTGACAAAGGTGAGAGGGTATAGCACACCTGGAGGAAGAGCAGGGCTCTGAGAAATACAAATGAAAAAGGTGAGAAATAAGAGGAGAGCTAAGGTAAACTTTTTTTTAAAATTAATTTTTTTTTTTTTCCAACAAAGCTGACTCGAAGTGAATTGCATCAGCACAGCTGTATAGCACTGGTTCCCACCTGTGGAAGGCTTCAAGCTAACTGGAGATATAGTGCTTGACAGAATGTGTGAGATAGGATATAATTTAGTGCTTGGTATCTTTCCAAATGAAAAAAAAGTAAGAAAAAAAAGAAAAGAGAAAGAAGAAATGTATGAGTGCTTCTGTAATACAAGTTGAAAGTAGTTTAGGATTCAGCATGACTCAGGCATAAAAGCTTGCCCTGTCCTAAAGCTGCTGGCTTTAAGAAGCTCCTTAGCTTCTCAAAAGAAAAGTAAAAGCATAAGTAGTAATGTAAGCATTTCCAGTCTGTGTCTCAGGACACAGAAAGAGAATATTAGATTAAGTGCTGTTTAACTGAGTATTTTTTCACCATGTACTGTTAATCTGTTCATAATTTATGACTTTTTTTTTGCTTTTGTGAGTGTCTTTTCATACTTCAGGTCTGCAGGTGATATTCTCCATCAAGTTCTGTATTACTGACACCTGAGGCATTTCATTAGCATTTAAATGAACCTAAAGTGCCTAAGTAATTTTGTGATAGGGCTGCGTTTGTGTGGCTAGCTGTCTATTGCATTTAATTAAATTCTGGACTTCTTCCTTCCTTGTTCAGAGGAAAAAATGCAAGTTCTGTCTGAAATCCAGCAATAGTAGGAAGAACAAGCAGGCCATAGTTTTGCCTGCTGCCAAGGTTTGTCCTCTACTCACTATCTCTCTTTTCACTATTCAGCCCTAATGAAAAGCTTTCTCAAGAAGGAGAATGTTTGAAAAGTGACCAGGGATGGTGAACTCTCAAACTGTCTCTGGGGCTTATTTGTCACAAAGCAGGGGATGACAGGCTGACAGCTGGGAGCAGCGTAGGCTTTGGCATGGCCTGGTTGTGCACAGTGGCTCTGGGGATGCCTACTGCTCTGTCTCCTTCAGTCCTGGGGGATTAGTCCTGAGATTAATTGTTCAGCTGGCTGAGCAAAAAATTCCACTGTAAAGAAAAACTGGTGGCTTCTGGAGAAGTGGAAAGGGTTGTTTTTATTGAATGTACCTAGTTGATATCCCAGGCTCATTGAGTGATGGCAGGCTACAGCTCAGCAAGATGGCACAGGGCCACAGTGGCTTTGGGAGAGTCACATGGGCTCTGCTAGGCTGTTGGGTCCTGGGGCTCTTTATCCTCTGATAAATGTGACATTGTGAGAATGACCTAAGGCCCTTGTGACACCATGAAGAATCCCTTGGATGGGGAATTTTTACCTCTGTGAATTAAAACCATGTGAGAGTCTATTGTGTAATGGAGATTTTTCAGTTTTGCCTGATTAGAGACACTTAATAAGAAAAGAGCAGGGTGAGGAAGACAGATTTCCAGAAGAGTGGTTCTGCTAAATTGGTGGGGTCTTGGATGTTTTTACTGCTGAGACATCATGTGAGATTCACTCTGCTCAGTCAGCACAGCCAAGAAAAAGGACAGCTCAGGGGGATGGCATTAAACAGCTCTATTAAAGCTCACACAACTGGGACTGGGAAGATAAGGGACAGTGTTACTCTGCTCCCAAGCAGGGACAGAAGGACTAGGCAGGATGATGATAAAGGAGTGTGTTGTATTTGCAGTGGATTCAGCAAAGGACTTAAAGCTTTCTTTTGCGTTTTTTTTTTTTTTCTTTTTTTTTTCTTTTTTTCCCAAATCCATGCTTGAAGACCAAATTGAAATTATCACGATTGCAGATTGCAGCTGCATGCACTGCTAATGAGGTGTGTCTCTTTCACAACCACTTTTACTTGAGATCACTTCTAGTGAACATGAAGTATAGAAGGGAATCCTAGACCTCTCCCAGCTGTGACACAGCTAAACCTCTGAGGCAGTGCCACTGCTCTCCACACTGCTTCTCTCAGCTACCAGGCCCCAGTGGTGCCACAGGTCAGCAGAGCATGGTAGCATGCTACCCAGCCAGCAGTCCTGCCTCTGGACCCACTACTGCACAAGCCTCCCTTACTGTCTAAGTTTTGTTTATTCACAGTCAACTTATACACATCTGTTCTTGTGCACTGTTTTGTAGCTTTAACACCTCTTCTGCTCTTCACCACTTTGATGTGACTGGGGTGGCAAACATATCCTCATCCGTCTTCGTGGTGTCCTTGGTAAATAAAGTGAAGCTTTGCTCTTCTTGTAGAAGTTATCTGTAGGATTGCTGTGGCAGTCTACATGGGCTGCACTGTAAGGTTGGGCTGCCCGTTTGCATCAGTTTATACAGCAACTCCTTTCTTAAGGCTAAGGATAGAGTATATATGTGTATACACTCAGTTTCCCTCCCTCATCACTATCCTTTGGATTTTACAGGTGCGTCTTTAGTTGTATAAAGTTAAAAAAAAAAAAAAAAAAAAAAAGCATTTCCCTGTTAAAAAGTAATGAATTGGGACTAAAAAAAAGAAAAAATAATCAAATTCAGATCCTCTCGAGAGCGGTGCGTTAGAGCATTTCCAGCCGCCGGACCTCGGGCACCGCGCTCCGCCCCTGCCCCGTCCCCACCGCGCGGTGCCGGGGGAGGAGCGGCGGGAGACGGAAGTGAAAACAAGAGCGAGGGACGGAGCCGCTGCCTGGCAGACGCGCCGCGGGTGTCTTCGTCGCTCCGCGCCCCGCAGCGCCGGGCTGGGTGAGTGAGTGGGGTTAGGCGGAGAGGGACTGGGGAAGCCAGAAGGTTAGGGTGAGGCTCGAACTTCGTGCTGCTTCTCGTAACTTGCAAGTTGATTTTGTTGTAATTTAACTCCGTGTCAGGGTGCCGTTAAGCTGCCCGGGGAGCTCACTGCAGGGTGCGGGACTCAGGTCGCTGCCTTAGGGCTGGAGCTTCGTTCCGGGTCGTCGCGGCGAGGCTGGTGGTTCGGTGCTGTCACTGTCCCGAAGACTGCCTCCTTCTCGTGTTCCCGCTGTTCCGCGTCCCCACGCGTGGTAATGGGCTTTTCTGCCAGGGTTTTGAAATTCCCCCTTCCAGGAGCTGATCCAGAGAGCGTTTGGTGAAAACCGACAGAAGTTGCGCAGTTCCTCCGTTGTTGCTCAATGCCCCCTGCACGAAGTGGGGTTCTGAGACTTAGATGCTGCTCTCATGCTTTGAGACGTGCAGTGAGTTTCCGAGTGATCGCCTCCTTCCTGCTCCGTCTGGGAGGCTGGAGGTGCAGAGTCACGGGGGTGAGAAAGGAGAGAGGAGCGGTGCTGGGAGCCACGCGAGGCATTTCACCAGGCAGCTTCTTTCTCCCCGTTTGTAGCTGCTTCAGACAGCGTGGGGGGAACCATCCTTTTCGAAAGAGATTTGATTTTCCTGAAGCTGTTGCTACAAATAGTTGTTACTTTTTTTTTTTTTTTTTTTTTTTTTTAAACCTGATTACGAGACCTTTGGATCCTTCTTATGGGTAAAGCCTTCTGCTGGTGCCCGTGAACGACGCGTGTACTGCTCACTGTACATAGTGTGCTTTCTTGATATCCCCAGTGTATGGTGACCTGTTACTGTGGTGTCTTTCATTCACAGGGAATGAAAATAATTCTCCCTTTCCTGAGGGAGGAAGTCTGTAACTAACTAAAATCCCCTTTCAGAAGAAATTAGCAAAGTTGTACTTCTTGCCTCAGTGGTGAGCAAGCCCCCTGAGAGCTCAAACTTTCTTTTCTTCTCACCCTCTCCAGCAGCAAAAAGACCTGGGGGTGGGGAGGGGGGAGGAGGGGGAGGAGGAGGAGACGAAGAGCGGTGGCATTTACCATGCCGAGGATTTTGGGGTATGTTGAGCCAGTGTTGGGGCTAGAGCTGCCAAGGTAGCTCTGAATCCTGGTTTCCACACCTCGGGAGGTCCGTTGGACTTGGGTACATTTGCAGACCCTTCCGCCTCAAAACCTAAAATCCCTCTGCAGCGCACGGTGAGGTCAGGCTGGGTTTGGGGCGTGCAGCCCACTCGCTGCAGTGTGCCCGTGGTGCCACCTTAAATGTCAGCACAGGAGCTGGAATCTGGCCGTACCGCGGTGTAGGCTTACAGCCCGCTCTGCTGTGTTCTTTGCCTTACTTCAACCATACCAAAATAGTCGGGATCCACTACCTAAGATGTCATTGTAATGTTACTTATCTGAGGTGAAACTGAAGCCCTTATCTCTGGCTCTGGGCAGCAATTAAGTGCGGAGGTTGCCTTTTAAAGGTAATTTGTTGCTCGCATTGATGTGGAAGGGAGGGAGACGCTGGAGTTTTGCTCTGAGTTTTTTTTTTTTTTTCTGTCCTCTCACTGTTACGATGTGGCTGTCGGTATTTTAATTTAATTTGCAGTTTTCGTTTGAGGCTTGGTGTTAAGATCTGTCATGTCTGTAGCATTGTTTTGTCAATGCGAAGTTATGCTGTAGAACTAAAAGTCACAGGGTTTTTATTTTCTTCTGGTTAACTTCAAAGTTGTGATGTTTTGATGTTGTACTGAAAGTGTCAAACCATAATGTGTTGGGAAACAAGTTCTGAGCTGATGACATGGCAGCATGTGATATTCATTTTGTCAGAGACAAATGTGCCAATGATGGTAACTTCTTCCATACTTGGATTTAAAGGATGCTATCAATTCATGCTTGTCTCAGCACTGAGGTTTATTTTTTTTTTTTTTCCCCCCACAGTATTCTATCAGATATTTGACAAATACTTTTTACTGTGTGCTTTTATTGAGATACAAGAATTTCAACACCAGAAACCTTGAAAGTAGGAAGAGCATGTTACCAGCTCCCTGTGTTTCTTCCTAATCAATTCAGCACAGCAAAACATGGGAATGAAAGTACAAGTAATGGCAGACTTTGTGTAGATTTTTGGCTGTCCTTATACTATGGAGGAGCAGTAGGGAGTGCTTTTTGTTTTTTATCTTCCTTAATTTAAAAGTGTAATCGTCTTCTGCAGGCATCAAGTCCTTAGCTTGGATCCTTGAATACTGAACACCATGAGCAACTACAGCGTGTCTTTGGTTGGCCCAGCTCCTTGGGGTTTCAGGCTTCAAGGTGGCAAGGATTTCAACATGCCCCTGTCCATCTCTCGGGTGAGTGTGTTCTCCCCTCTGCTTGTGTTTGGGTATCCATCGTGCTGCAGTCAGCCTGCAGCCTTCTTCAGACTACAAAGCCTTGAGCTGTGTGTGCTGGGCTCAACTTGCACTGTGGTGTGGGGATCTGGGAAAATACATCTTTGTTGTCTGAAGGTTCCAAGGAAATTTTACATCTCCATTTAAAGTCTAATCCATGTTCTTATCTATGCAACAAAACAGGCAGAAAGCACCCTTGAATTCCCCTCCCTGCTCACCCTCAGAAAGTTGTGACATGAAGAAGGAGGCTGGCAGGAAATGGGCAATTTTCTGCCTGTGCAGTTCACATGGGAGGCAGCGGGGGAGAATCACTCATGTTCCCATTGTTTATTCAGCAGTTCTTAACAGTTGGAGGATCTTCTGGTGTCTGTTCTTTCAAATCCCACTATTTGCAATAAGCTGCACTTAAGAAAGGGGAGTTATAAATGGTAATTCATGGGTATGTGCCTGGATGGAAATACTGCTTTCTCAAGAGTTTTTTTTTATGCAGCAAGTGCTCTTAACTGATGTTCACAGGAGTGTTTTATAGAGTATGTGCTCTTAACTGATACTGAAAGGATTTGAGGAACTAAGTCAAAACAAATGTGATCTTTGTATCCAGGCATTATCTACCAGTTCCCAGCTTTTGAAATGGCTTTTTTTTTTTTTTTTTTTTTTTTTTCAGTGATGAATTTTCTTTCTATGTGGGCTGAGTTTCAAAGCCTTCCTCAGATGACTAAAACACTTAATTTACATCGCACGGGGACTAAATCTTATTATTTAAAATAATAAACCTATTGAATTTATGTGAGTACTGGAAATCTCTGGGTGAAGAGTTATGGCTCTGGACTCCAGCACCTTTAAACTGTGCTTTGCACGGTGGAAGCATTCATATATAAATGACTTCTTCTTTGCCAGCAGCCTGCCTCCCCCTCCTGCGCATTTATGCAGTTTAGTGACAAAGATTAATTATTTTTTACACCTGTTGGGACTGCGGAATTCCTGGGAGAGGGAGCAGGTTTCTATTTGGGTTTATGCATCATGGTAATATTTTTAGCTAATCTCAACTAGCGATTTGCAGCCTGCCAGTTCATTTAGACTTGGCTAATCTTAGTCACCTGTGGACTATTTTTTTTTTTTTTTTTGTGGCTGGGGTAAAATGGAGAGCTGTGAAAGTACCTGTGTACAGATAATATCTGAACTAAAAGGGGCTGAACTACAGTTTATTCCCTAATTCTCAGAATTTTCAAGCTGAGCTATAACTCGGTTTCTCGTTCAGCATCTGGTTACTCCTGCAGCAACACGATGCTTGAAGTGGGAATATTCTTCCAATGTGATGGCTGAAGGACTACTGTAGCAAGGAAAGTTTTTAGAAGCGTGGACTGTTGCCACCATGGGGTGTTTGCAGGCGGTCCTGATGAGCATCTCTGGGCCGTAGGCAGGAAGATACAATGATCAGCCAATTTTAGTAACAGTAACGCTTGTTTTTTTGTAAGGGGCTCTGCCATCCTGGAGAGCCAAGGCACAACCTGGCTGGTAAGCGTATTTTCCATCTGAAAACTTCTATAGAGGAAACAAATTTTACTTGTTTTTTATTTGTTTTTTAAATTAGTCTAGATGAGTATTTTATCACGTGAATTAAATGTGCTGTTTGTATGGAGTAGCAGGAAAGAATCAGCCTAAACAGCTGAGTTTAAAAGCCTGAATTATGGGATTCCCTAATGACAATGTCAGTGCTCATGTCAGCAGATCATAATGAAAAATGGGTTCTGAGGTGGTTTTAAGGTTCTAAACATACACGGAGAGGGGAAGAACAATACCCCATTCACATGTTGGACCTCAGCTCTGCTTTCTGACTGAGTCATTTCTTTTTATTTGGAGTTAAGGACATCCAGATTTTGCACTTCTCTAGTGTAACGACAACAACACTTTTCAATCAAAAAAGCATTTAGGCTGGTATGCCAGTCCAGCTTTGGTCGGGTAGCTGGAAGAATTCGATGCTGTGTTCCTGGTATGCTAGAACAGCTTGTACCATTCACCTCCACCCCTTCTTTTCCTGACAAAGTATAAATGCCTTCCTGCATCTGAAAACCACTAATTAAATTATTTTAGCATAACAGTAATGAGGCAGTAGAATTATGTTCTTTGGCAAGGAGGACTTTTTTTTTTTTTTCCCTTAAATTTTTGCTCTTGATGCTGAGGATGAATCCGGCTGTTTCACTGAGGGCTAATTTCCTGCTTTAGTTTAGTTTTGGCTCCTTGAATTTAAGTTCAAATAAAGTACAGTTTATGAAGCATAGGGAGTACTTTGTTTTTGAATGCTGTTTATCCAAAAAGCTAATGTCTTATTACTGATAATGGGAACAACATTTCATAGGCTTCCTGGAGAAAGCTTTCAGTAATTCGTTTGGCTTGCAATGGTATGCCATTTCAGTGGGAGTGGTAGTTGCCTCTAGGTGGTAAAGCCAATCTGTTTTTTCGTTCTACTGTTTTTTTTGTGTTTGTTTGTTTCTTTTCCCCTAACACTAGTACACTGTAGACGTATTTGCCACATCATAACCAACAGTTTATCTATTATAGTGCTTCAAAATTGCTACATGTATAGCTGCAAACATCTCACAGTAAGTAGTGTACACCATGTTGGGCATATCCTTGTAGGTACTGGCATGAATCAATGTGTGCAGTGCTTGGAGTTGCATGCACTTGTATATGACTGGACTTTAACTAGGTGGCTCCTTGCAAAGGAACTCTATCCTGTGCCATTACATGGGTCAGAAATAGACACGTAGCAGGAGGTGGTGTGTTGGGAGTGGTTGTTCTAGGTTTGTGCTACAGGTGTGGAGCAGAGGTGTTGCTCTAACAAGAGAGTCCTCACTGGAGAGGAAGTTGCTCTATGAGTTTAAAAAAAAAACAGAATTGATCTTTGCCCTTGAACCAGGAATGAAGGGCGGGCTGAGGTTGTCGATCTCCCTCTTCTACTAACAATAAACCATTCAAGTGGCTCAAGCTACCACATGCTGCTGTACTGTGAGGCTTCCAGGTATTTAATTCTGAAGTGGCATTTGTATAATTAGAGGCTGCAAGCTATGGCCAGTTAACTCATGCTGAAGAAAGTAGAAATTGCAGGAGATGACATGTGCAAACTAACATTACTGAGATGCTGTCCTCACTTGTTCCTTGTGGTGTTTTACATTAATTGAAGGAGCAAGGAAAACATTTGTTTGAAACCAGTGCTGTAATGCAAAATAAAAAAGTGGAAACCTAGAGCAAGTAATAACTAATTACTTTGGGATGCAAATTTTATTTTTAGCTATTGTAGGAAATGTCTGACTTTCCCTATGAAAGCAAAAACTTAATACCTGTCCATCTTTCTAATACATGCAGTTACGTGAAATTACTTTTGTCATCATGCAACTTGATGCAAATGAATTGATCATCTCTGAATCAATGCAGGCCACTACACAGGAAGCTGCTTATTTGGCATCTCCTTCTCAATCTTCAGTTAGCAGTTTCTTGCTAGGTGCTTGGGACATGAGGAAGTGTCTCCATTCTTTGGTATTCACCTACTGTAAGAATTGCATCTAAGACCCTCATTATTTCTCAATTATTTCCATGTCAAGTTTGTTTCCCAGTTGCTAAATATCAGCTGGACCAAAAAAAGTTGGTCAAAATATTTGAAATGGTGTTATTTCACTTTCAGTTTGCCAATGCTGAATGAATTGCTATGACTAACATCTATGCACATCTGAGGTCCTGGATGAATCCTAGTGATGTTTCTGTTACATCCATTTGGATGTATTAATATCTTTAGATTTTGCATTAATATTATGTTTGTATTACTTTGAGGGTGATTTATTTAGTCCTCAGTGCTCAATAAACATAACTAGAATAAATTTGGTAAACATAGCAGTTTTGGCAATTGTATTCCTACAGTTGCCTTCTGCAGAATGAAATGAGTAGCCCCTGGTACTGAAGGATTATTCATTAATGTGGTAATGAACTGACAGGTTTAGGTATTCATTCTAAATGCATTCCTGAAACATTTGTAACATACCAAAATAGGGACACAAGTCTTGCAGTGAAGTATGTAAACAATTCTTATCTCAGTTTTATGACAGTAATTGCTGCCAGAAACAAGGAAATACTGAAGTGATACTATAGCACTGTACGAGAGTTGCTCTGAAAGCAATGCCACCTACTTTATCACGTTGACCCACAACATCTGAAGTGGATGTTGATGGTATGGCTGTAGAAGCTGAACCTTTCCATCAATATTCCCTTACATTTTGTTGCTGTGTGAAAGATGGCAGCTGAGAAGCAGTCTGACAAAATGACTTTTGACATGGAACTGCACTTGAAGCAAAGGTGTGGAACTGAGTTCCTACATGTAGGGAAAAAAATGGAACCCATTGGCTTTTTTTTTTTTTTTTTTTTCCTATCAGAAATCCCCTCAGAAATAGCCCTGTATTTTTGCATTTATTCACATATCAAGTACATTTTTCCTTGTTTTTGTGGCAAGGTTGTAGCTGATGAAAGACTCATGATAATGAATTTATCAGCGTGCAGCACCCCCAGGGAACAGGTAGACAAGCAGCCCACCTTGGGATGAAGTGGAGAATGAGTATGCATGCAGCATATCAGTAGCTCAATCTGTGTCCCACGTGCGCATGGTGAAATTCTTCGTGCTGGTGTCAGATGATCATCACCAGAGCAATTGCCCTCCTTCGCATTCCTATTTTTCCATCCTTCCTACCCAGGTATTCATGTGGTTATCTATTAAGTCTATGGGGATGGAGCATATGTATGCTCTTTGCATAATATTTGTTTATGCAGAAGCTTGGCCTTTGGTCTTCCTAATGTTAGGAAGCAAACTATTTGATTGCCATTAACATCTGTGAAAATTAATTTTAATGATAATTAAATAAAACAGTGGCGTGAATAGACCCCAGGTATGCCAGCTTAGATTGACTAGAAGATGGCTGAGCCCTTTGTTTGGTGTGATTATTATTATTTTTTTAAGCCATATGTGTTGTTTTCAGTAAAATAAAGCTGTGGGCTTTTTGTTTTGTTTTATTTTTTTTGGTATAAAATAAACTATTACAGTGGGGGACTAGGGAAATGGTCTTTCCAGCAGGCATGTGTAACAGGAGAGAAACACTAGAACAACTGGTGGCCTGGCCAGTGATAATTGTGTTGGTAACTTTATGCTCTGTCCTGGAAGCTCCTGCAAGCTACTAACTAAGCCCTAACTGGCAGCTGCTGGCATTGCTGCACTCCTGGGAGTTGCTCCTCACTGGTGATGGTTTCCGCAAAACATGGCTTCAAATGTTTTCCATTACTGTAACTTACATTGCTCTGTTTTTCTGGTAGACTTATTTTACAGTGTGTCATTTTGAAACGTAAAATTTCTTATATGTGTCCAATGAAACCATGAGCTGTTGGAAGTGTTGTGCATCTCTGGGAAGAGTCTCAAGCCAGGAAGTAGGGTAAGAGGTGTGTGTAGGAATAGGTACTCAGTCTGTATCTTAAAATTCATGGAGGATATCTGATCATTAAAGATACTTTTTGTGAACTGTGAAGAGAAGTTCATGAATAGGAGATAATGTCTGGTAATGAAATGGGACTTCTGTCATCTGTTGTTTTTTTTAATCTATTTTTATTGGGGAAATTTTTAAAAAGGAAATACTGAAAGTTGATAGATCCAAAAGCATTTTGGATGTCGAACTTGACATTTTCAAGATGAGATTTGGGGAAAAAAAAATCTGTTTAAATCTCCATCTTGTTTCAAGTCTCTTTGTCTTCTTTCTCTTTATTTTATGGTCTAAAATTTCTTAGCAACAATGAATGCTGGAATGTACCAGTAACTTTGAAAATAGGAATAATACCATGACTTCCAGATCTTGAACTTTAAAGAAAACTGTCAGTATTGAGGTATTCAGCAATTATTATTTTAAGTGTAGGACCAGAGTAGGAAGTTACGAAACCGAAAACTTGGTAAGAACCAAAATTATCTACTTATGCAGTCTTTCTTTGAGATTCAAGATGGATGACTGTTAACATCAGTGGTCTTTCTTCTTTTTATAGTCTATGTAAAAGTTGTATTTAATCTTCACTTGCCTTATTTTATTTTAAGTGAACTTCCAAGAAATTATCTTGTTCAATTTCTTCTCTCCTCAGAAATGAGCTTTGGATTGGCCTAAATTCAGGCTGTGGGTCTCAACAGGGACCTTTCCTGGCACAAGGTGGGGGCTTAGGGGGAATCTGCAGAGGTCACAGTAGTTACCTGCTCTTCCTTCTCCTGGGGCAAAAATTGTTTTGGTTTACAGGAGTTCATAGAATGGATAACATTCACAACCAATAAATTAAGAAGCATTACTTGGTTGTATTTTATTTAATTCTGGTTAGATGTGGCTTGCTAAGAATGACAAGCAAGCTATGAGTTTGCATCCTTTCTACACTGAATGCTGAAGGAATAGAGGTGCGGTGTGTGGGTGGTTTTTCTTGGTGGTTTTTTTTGTTTGTTTTTGTTTGTTTTTGTTTGTTTGTTTTTTTAACTTTTGGGACTGAGTGGAATATGGACAATAATAATGTTCCTTGCTTCACAAGTGATGTATGTAAGCCACTCCTAAAGTCTCCTATTTATTTCCATAGAAGCTACAACAGATACAAAGAGCACATAATAAAATAGGAGGCATTACTTTTAGAGCAGCCCTCATAAAATTAGCAAGTTTTCTGAAGGTCTTAAGAGCATGATGTAGTGCTTTAGGGCTTGCAGAGCTGCCTGCAAGCAGTGTCCTCCTTGCAAGAATTTCACTTGAAGATGGGAGGAGAGATCCCTTTGTACGGCTGTAATTTACCAGTTGCCTCCCTTTTCAGCACTATTTAATCTTTGTGTTGAAAGTTGGAAAAAAGTTTGTTTTCCCAAACCATTTGTTTTCCTTCCCTTGCTGTGTAGTTTAAAGCAAGACAGAGCATCCCTGAAGGGAGAAGGGAAAGTAGAAGCGAGGCTGTAGGGTAAGAGGTGGGAGAAACATGTCTATATCTCATCTGTCCTTGTCCTTATTTGGCAGACAACCTCCTCAGACTTAGTAGGAAGCAAACTTAATCTAAATAGTTCCTGTACTGATGTAATTCCCCCAAAAGTGAATTTAACTGTCGTATCAGGGAAGAAAAGAAATCTACAAGTTTGTGGCTAAGGGATATCTGACTTCATGTGTCAACATATTATTTTTTTGTTTAAGGATGCTGGTAACTTTTTTTTTTTTAACTTATAAGTGACTGTTGTAGTTACAGTATGAGCATTACAAGTGAAATGTTTTATGATGGAGAAACTGAAGTATGTTTATAGCATCCACTTTTGAAAGACAGATGTAGTGGAAAAAATAAACTGCAATTAGAAGCTCAGTGTAGATGAAAAATTGGCAGGCTGTCTGGAGGCTAAAAAGTAAGGTCACTCATTAAATAGAAACTGAGGAGAAAAATAATTAAAAAAAAATAAGTATTTTCTTTGTGAGTATCTGACCCTGGAGGCTTGACAACTTCTGTCGACTTCCCCACCATTTTGAGCTGCTATTTTTAGTGTGACTGTTTTTCTCATTATTCATTGGCTGATGGCTATCAGAAGGCATTGTGAGAAGAGACATGGTGGTGAAAGATTTGTTTGTTTGGTTTTGGTACGGAGCCAGCAGATAACATTGTTAATTTTTTGCATTTGTTTTGACATTTTAAGAATAGATTTCATATGTTATCAATGTAAGGGAAAGTGTGAGAGAAAACTGTCTATTCTGGGCCTGAAACAGTGAGAAATAAAAGTATGTTAGTATTCTTCCTGGCAGTGGTCAAGAAGGGATTGGAAATGGGATTGAGAATTATCTGAATATGAGAAATGGAAGTATAGGTGACTCTTCCAAGAATAGAGGCACTGGAAAGGGAAATAGCTCCTGGGGCTGGTGTTACCCAAGTTTGTGGATGACATGAGGCTTCAGGGAAGTAAAAGAAAGAAAATGTAACTAAAATATTTGTTTAGGGTGCCTTACTGTAAGGGATCCACAAACTGAATTTATGGAGTGAGTTATTGTGTGTTCTTAGACAAGTTGGCATAGGTGAAAGAGAAAGGTTGTGAACATTTGCAGCTCAGCAAAGGACTCTGTGTCAGTAGCTTCTGTTACCATCTGGCCTTAAATCTTTGTTGGTGTAGAAGACTTGATAATAATCCAGCTGTTCTCTTATGAGATGCTGAAGGTGGAGCAGCTAGGTAGAAGATTTGGTGTCACAAACTTCACTAGTCTGGCTTAAAACTGAGAAGCTATGACTGTGGATATATAAATAGATGACTGTAAGATATACTGGTGTAGATTAGGATTGCAATCCTATTCTTGGTCAAGATAACCCAATAAATCAGTTTTGTAATTGCACTCACTTCAAGGTGCCCTTGCTGAAGTTATTTTCTTCAGTAGTGTGGTCATGCTGGCTTCATCCTTCTTCAGCTGGAGTGTGATAGTGTCTGTGTTTGTACTGAACAGTGGCCTTTCCTACAACCTACTTAAAGCTAGATGCGTGTGGGAATGAAGCTCAGAAAAAGAGGGAGAAAGAACAAACACTGATGCTTTAGGTTTGGCTGAGGTATGAGGAGGTGTAGGCACCAGCCAGCTGCATGCTGCACAGACCTTATGATTTCTAGCTGAGTAGTCACAATCACTCTTAATGTTACAAATCTAATTTAAATGACTTCCTTAACTCGACACAAGGGATATTTTTACTCTTTTTTTTCCATGTCTTTGCTTCATCAGTCACTCATCTTTCAGCGCTGTCAGATATGTGGGATGAGGTCCTCACAGAGTAGCTCTTTGTCAGTCAGAGACACCAATGCAGTCCCACCACACAGTCTCTTATGTATGTTAATCTAAGCAGGGAGGTACTGTGAAGAGGAAAAATAGCGTATTATAAACTGAAGACCATATCATGACACATCTCTTCAGTTATCTTCAAAGCAGATGAGAAAGTGCACCACCAAGGTAATACGCTCAGTAGTTTCGATGTAAAGTAAGGCCAGTAGACATGAGCACAGAAACTTCTGCTATTAGTGCCCTATTTTTACTTAATAGTAAAAATGATAGTCATTGGAGTTTTATAATCCAACAAAGTTGGAGTGAAGCTGATGAATATCTGTGACACTTGGACGACTGTTCTGCCTATCTTTCTGCCCTGTCAAGCTTTGTAATTCAACAAGCATTGCATTCCCATTCAAAATACGAAGGTGCTGTGCATTCCATGAGCGGTTTTTGTTTTTCCATTAAAGTAAGCCAGAAATTTCCCAGTAGATTAATCCTTATTTTTCCCTATAGAATATTATTATTACAGTTTGTCTCATTCAGAATTAAATTTGTACCTTAGAAAGTTCTGCTTAAACAGTTTAGCAGAAGTAAAAGTAAGGCTAAACAATATCTTATTGCTGAAAGTATTAAAAAGTGGGAGCTGTAGTGACTGCTGTCAGCTTTGTCTGTAACAAAGCCCTGAAATGCAATGCAATGCGTTGTGTGAAATGCCGTAGACTTAAAAAACACGTCTGCCAGGTCTTCAGTAGTCCTGTTGGAAAGGTCAAATGATTTGCCTGTTAACTGGACATGAAAGAATTTGGCTTATCCTGGTCTATATTAAGGAATGACCTGATGTGACATTTAGTTCTTTCTCTACCGAGTGGTTGAACAATGTCAAGTACTTAGAATGGGAAGACAACAGAAATTTATTTTGTGTTATTTCATGGTTATTTTAAAGGCTCTTGAATTGTGATTGAGGTGCAAAACCTGGGTAAGTATTGGCTGTATCACTTTCGGGAGAGTAAAATTCCCTGCCAAGTTTCTGTATTTAACTAATGGGATCACCTGCATGTATCCCATTTATTGAATCTGGGCAGGAAATGACCCAAGTGCCTCTGCTAAGTGTGTTATTGTATTGGTAGCAATAGCATTTGGGTTTTTTTTTTTAAGCAAGGAGTACAATAGGATAAAGACAAAACACTTAAAGTGAAGGCTGCAGACATAAATACAAATGTATTTTTGTTATTTAAAAAAAGGTTTTGCTTTGCTGGAAACTCCAGCTGTGAAATGTTTTCATTTAGAAACTTTAGAAAGAAGAAATAGCTTTTCTGTGTGAGCAATCTCTTTGCCAGACAGTATGGCTGAATCTACAAATGAGATCTGTAATATGTCTGTTACTAATAATTTTTTCCCTACTGTACAACTTACATGTGACAAGTCAGTGTCCAGTGCAACTCGTAAGTTAAGCTTTTCATTCTTTCTTGTAAAGCAGGAGGCCTACATCCAATTTATTTATTTATGAAGGGGCAGTGTTTGTTTCTGCAACTTGTTGATGTATTTAGGCAGTTTTTCCTGTAATGCTCTACATTTTTACTTAATGCCTTTTTATTTGTTCATTTTAGAAAGATCACCAGTGAAGCTCTGTAAACCAGAATGTTTGTGGAGTTGAGTTCCATCTATTAGAAGGAAAGGGAAATTGAAGGCTTGTAAACCTTTAAACATAAAATATATGTTGGTCATGTAAATAATATTGTTTCCTTTTGGCACTCTGTAGCTCCTCATCCGATCTTAAATGTTCTTCATCCATACCTCTTAAGAGGATTCTCTATGTGATGTTTTATATGGCTGAGTAGCTGTTATTTCAGAATTGAAAAGACTTCTCAAAAAATGCATATTTTGGCTAGCAGGGTGTATTCAACCCTCAGTTGTCAGGGCTCTTGTCCTTTCTGGGGGACTTGTGCTTGTCCCCTTTCTTGAGGGATTGATGGTAATGCAGACACTGGTCTGGGGATACAACCTACTCGACAAAGGAAGCAGTGGTTGGGGAGCAGTCAACACTGTTTCTTATCCGGCAACCTAGTTCTTTCAAATTTTTCTCGAAGTTGAATATATTGTCTTTGTGTAGATAGGCAAAGAACAAAACAAATAGAATCACTGAATAGAAGGAACCCACAAGGATGCCTGAGTCCAGCTCCTGGACATCAGCAGCTTGCTTAAGAGCTCATGTAATACCAAATACATCTTCTACACGTGAACTTCCCCCTACCTCTATACCAGTGGTAACTGGCTGGAAAGAGATGATAGAAGAGGACCTGTGTCTGCATTTCCATCAGCACCCTAAGCAGGTGTAATAGGTGGCACTGGGGTATTATTATCCCAACCAGGGCAGGTGTCTGGGGACAAGGCAGTCTGAAAAGTGCTGAGGCCGGGCTTGCTAGGACACGTCTGTTGGTGTACTAAGCTGTGAAAACTGCCCCCCAAGTGCTTATTAAATTACAGCTTTTGTCAGTTACGGATGCAATCTGCTCTCTCTACTTTCCAGCTGTCATACTCTGGCAACTGGGTATAAGTCATTGTAGCAGAGGCTTTCATGAATCTTTTGAGAGTATACTCAATTAATAAATAAAGTTATTTAGCTCTTGTGTGGCTTGAGCATAATCCTGTAAATGCCAAGAGCTTAGGCCTTGGTGCCACAAAAATATTTGAGCGGTAGTATGATTTTAGACATGCAGGTTGTGTTTGTGAGGTGTTTTGTTGTTTTTTTTTTGTGGTGTCTTTTTTTCATTTTTTTATTTTGTAATACTCAAAGCTCAGCTGATGCTGGTGTTAGTTGCTGCTCAGCACCCTGCTGTGCTGGCTCTTCAATTTGCCATTACCAGAAGGAGTCATTGGCTAGCTTGGAGGTGAAAATGAACTCTTCCCAGCCAACTTTCTTCCTCTCAAGTTGGTACTTGTTGTGTGTTAGCCACAAGAAAACTGGCTAGCAGAGAGATTGGTATGATGTCCAGAGAACTAATTATAAACATATCTTTAAGCTGGTCAGTCTCCATCTCTGAAACTATAACGCTAAATGAAGGGGTGCAAGAGCATTTGGGGGAGAAACTCTCAGAAACCATGGTGGCGGTGTCTTACATCATGGAAACCCTGTACAGATGCTCTAGCACCTTGTCAAGTGAGAAATTAGAACCTTAAAGCTGGTCCTTTTTAGGTAATTTTATAAAGCTGCCTTTTCTGAACTATTCACAATGACTGAGCTTATGAACTGAATAGCATTTTTTGGCTGAAAGAGTGCTTCTTGTATGTGTCTGGAAATGCTGTCCACTTGCAACATGAAAAACTAGTGATGTGTGCCTAAATCTTCCAGGCTGGAGTTCTTACTGTATTGCTGGGGAGATGTTCAGCCTTGAGAAAAGGAGACTGAGAGGGGACCTGATCCAGGTCTATAAATATCTAAGGTGTGGGGGGCAGAATGGCGAGGCCAGACTGTTTTCAGTGGTGAGTGGAGACAGGACAAGGGGAAACGGCTGGAAACTGCAGCATAGGAAGTTCCGCACAAATGTGCGCAAGAACTTCTTTACAGTGAGGTGACGGAGCACTGGAACAGGCTGCCCAGGGAGGTGGTGGAGTCTCCTTCTCTGGAGATGTTCAAGACCTGCCTGGATGCCTACCTGTGCGACCTGCTGTAGGGAACCTGCTTTGGCAGGAGGGTTGGACTCG
The DNA here is from genome assembly GCF_026119805.1 of Tympanuchus pallidicinctus. Taxonomy (NCBI): domain Eukaryota; kingdom Metazoa; phylum Chordata; class Aves; order Galliformes; family Phasianidae; genus Tympanuchus; species Tympanuchus pallidicinctus. The sequence continues at coordinate 32,049,164 of NW_026294721.1, read as the reverse complement.
ATGATCTCTGGAGGTCCCTTCCAACCCCTACGATTCTGTGATTCTGTGATCACTGACCCTCTTATGTTGGAGGGCATTTGATATTCTCTGGTTGGCCAACTAACTTCTTTGTTGAGGGTATTTCTTCCATTGGCACATCTATATTTGAGCTTCAAAAAAGTGGAAACTGATGATTATTGGAAATTCATATGACATTAATTTGTTTGGATGTGTGGCCTGATTAAAACTGCTGCTGCTGCTGCAGTCAACAGCCCAGATCAGCTTATAGCTCTGCCCTGGATGGCGTGGGAATAAATAACTGGAAATTGCTCACAGGAAGCTCTGATTACAGCAGTCAAAGCAAGGATTTTAGGCAAACTCATCTGTGCTGTCACTCTGCTATCCCCAACCTATCAAATAAGGTTTTTGACTTTTGTCCTGCTGACTACCCAATACAAGCCCCCCTTTATCCTACAGCACAGATCTGTTCCTTGGAAGAAACTCCTGGATAATTTGAGGGGCTGAGAGTTTAGAGGAGAGAGCTGAGACTTACAAGAGGTGATCTTTCACGGAAGAAGAGTATCTGGAATAAGGGGATAAAGACAAGCTTTGTGCTATTGGTAACTGCTGCATTTCAAGGATAGCATAGGCTTGAGAAGGGCAGCATGCAAATTATTCAGATAAAAGTGCAATGACAGTTATGTAATATTAGCAACAGTTCTGGGAAATGCGATACACAACAATGGATACTGCAGGCTAGGAAATACTTAACATGGCATTTAAAATTGTGAACTGCTCAAACTCATTCAAACCTGTTTATAGTGGCATATGTTTTGCATTCTGCCAAACAGATTAGATCCTTCCAATTTGTCACCTGCTTTTTAAAAAAATTTTAACTGTGAAGTGGAAGGTAGTTTTGCAAGAATACAGTCTATATTTCCTTCAGGTTTTTTTGTGGTGGTTTTTTTTCCCCTCTGCCTTTCTTAGTCTGTGATGCTTGTCTTTCTCTTGAAATAAGTCTGTCAGATGTTTTTGCTCTTAGTTTGTTTTCTAAGAGAATTTCCATTCAGTAGTCGATATTAATTGTGGTGCTTAGCAAGGTTTAGCTTTCAGAAAAGCATATGATGGGATTGGAATTAATGGATTAATAAGAGCTAGGTATTTAAAACAATCAAACAAAACCAAAACAAACTAAATCCCTATTAAAATATACACAAGATATTTGTCAGAAAGTTGTGAATAACAAATGAGGAAAGCTTTGGGCCCGGTGTGCTAGATGCCTTAATTGTTTACAGGGGTGACTTATTTAAAAGTTCTTGTCTCTGTTTTTAGTGTTACAAATTCTGCCTTCTGAGACTGTATCCATCCTTTTCTTTCCAGTTTTCCCTCCCCTTACTAGGCAGCCTTGTGTTGTGGCCCATCCCAGCTTTACTGTGCCTAGCTCTGGGTTTCTGCTAGCCAAAAAAGCAGGCAGGCTTGTGTTGCTAGTACTGTTGCATTAAATGCTTCTACGCAGAGAAACAAGCTGCTCTTTCAGGAACCAGTTTATGCAGCCTAGAAGTGAAGTGTTTGTTGAAATCTCTCAAAAGATATCTCTGTGGCCATCCCTTTCCATGTGGCAGTGTAACAGAGCCAAGTTTGTTTTGCCAGTTGGTAGTGACGTGTGAATAGGGCAGCAAAGGGGAGGATAGGTGAGGAGCTCCTTAGCAATCTCCCAAGGTAGACATTGCTCACTGCCCCAGCTGTTTTTGAGCTTTCTCTTTCTGTCTTCCTTCACGCTTGAATGATGCTCCAACAGCAACCCTTGCAAGGGGGGAAGACTGCTCTATGTCTAGACAATAGAAAAACCCAGAGTTGCTTTTACTGGTGCCTTCCTTCAATTTTGCAGTGAAATTCTGCGAGGTGAGCAGGGGAGGCTGCTAAGCCCAAAGTGCTTTGCGTTGCCGTGCTTGTATCAAAATCTGGATGCAATTTACATCGCCTAAATAATCCCTTAGTGTTACATGAAGTATTCAAGAAAATTAAGCTTAAAAACCCAAGGAAACCTCAGAGTGTATCTTGGCATGAAAATCGTGAGATTAGAAAACACTTCTTATTTCTAGGGCCTGACTCATGGTTTCTGAATGCATGAGGGTGGCAATGCTTGCTCCTATGGTCATGTAGCATTATAAATATTTCAGGACTTTAGGGCACAGAGCTTTGCCAAATATTTTTCTAGTGTTCATTTTATTCCTCCTAATTCCCAAAACAAATTACAGCAGCTTGTTTATAACTTGATTGTGTGTAATTAAACAAGCAGAATGTAAAATCTATTTCTGAAAAGGGTGTATCAAATCTAGGTATTTAAATCAATTAGATAGCGAATGAAATGTTGCTGGTTGTCTGAAAATTGCTTTATCAGGATGTGGTGCATGCTGTTCAGTGTATATTGAAGTGAATTGCACAGCAGCTGGCTTGCTAGAGATATTCAGAAATAAACAGACTGTGGCATGTGTAGTAGAATTTGACCCTGTTAGGGAAATAAGTAGGGCAGTGTCCGCTCAGAATGGTGACTCCTGCCTGTGCCAGCAGCATATATGAAGCAAATGAAAGGGAGCATATGTTACTTCTCTAGTTTGTTCATCATGAGTATGGTAGTGTGTGGAAAAACTCACGAAATCAAACTGCTGTGTGCACAGGTAGAATAAGCCCTCAAACTTGCAGGAGTTCCTGGACCACCTTCACTTATTTCTCTGACCTGAAAAGGACAATTCTTTAGCCAGAGAAAACATGTTTTGCTCCTGAAAACGTACTTGCTTGTTTGCTGTTTTCACAAGCGTGAGTGGGAAATCCTTGGAATCAGGAACGGTGTGTTGCAGGCAAGATGCTGAGCAAATATTGGGAGAAGTAGATACACAGAGAGGTTTAGGTTATTCTTGTGTAAGTTATCTAGGAAGTATGTTACTCAATCAAATTTGCAATGTTTTAAAAGGTAATACCTGAGCTCATTTTTTGTGGCTGGTCCCAGTCACTATATACTGTACAGATTTGCAATACAGGAAAATTAGCAGTTTCAATTTCTTCAGGGAAGAAAGAGAAATATTTATGGTATGTATCTTATGTCTCCATATGCTTTTGTTTAAAATGAGGTGACTTACGGTAGAGTGTAACCAGTAGGTGAACACAGCACACCACAGTTATCACTCAAACATAATTTTGACTGTTACATGTGATGTGTTTATTTTGAAAACTGAATTTCAGTCTCAGAATGGAGTTTATATTGTACAGTTTAAATTCTCTTGAATATTTTTTAAACTAACTGATTGTAGGAAAAATTGGATTAATACGTTGCCTTTAAGATCAACTCTACCCATAATATCTTTTCCTTTCTTCATTTGCTTCACTTTCTATATAGAAGAAGATGACAGTTGGCATGATGCCTTCTCTTTGAATCGCACAGTTTAACATTTCTGGCAGCTGGATGGACATGGAAAGCTATGAAGTGACAAATCTGTTTCTCATACCTTTTGTAGACTGTTTTTTATCAGATGGAAAAACGTTAATATCTACTGAACTTTCCTCCTTTGGCTCACCCAGACAGTAATTTGCTATAGCATTTCCTGTATGTTGTCTGTTGGTATGGAGCTCGTGCTTGCTGTCCTTGCTGCATTACAGAGCTGCACTGAGGTGCTGCATCATCCCCAGGCTTCTACCCTAGTGTTGGGGTAGCACAGTCTCACACTTGCACCATATGGCTGAGTGGGAGAGTGCTCTAGAAGACTTCTGCAATGGAAGTTATCCATCATCCAAAATAAAATCTTATGTAAAACTGGGAAAACAGCTTTACTTTCAGTATTTGTTGCAGTGCTGTTGATATTTCCCACATGTATCTGCAAACAAAACTGCTAAAAGTTTCAGGAATTTTTTGGTCAAACTGCAGACAGCCTAGAAAGACTTTAAAAGAAAAGTTGTCGCTCTTGTGATTTCACTGGCTACTTTCCCAACAAAGAAGAGTTGAGACAGCTCCAAATTTTCCACGTTAAAATATATTTTGATGCTAGTAAGTGAATATTTTTTTGAGATGAATAGGACTTTTGTTTTCAGCAAAATTTCACTCACTTACTGTTTAAGTATTTTGGCCTCAGAAACCAGCAGAGTAATGAAGAACATGGCATAGAACTAATTTGGCAGTTGAATGAATATTTTCTATGGGCTACGTGAAGAATTTTGTGGGCAAATACATGGTTCTAGCCAGTTCTGCTGTAGTGCTTTAACGCCTAAGCAGATGGTGAACTTTGAGTCCTTGAACACCAGAGTATTGGGATCTATATGCATGGGCTGGAGGGATATTTTCCTATAAGCAATTACTAAAATGATTTTACCTTCTATTCCTTTTCTTCTCTGCTTGTGCACTTAAATACTAACTCTGCACACACTTGAGCCTTCCTAATGCTGACACACAGCCTTGCTATAGGGCTGAGGGCTTTTTTGTGATGGAACAGTGAGAAGTAATGAAAAGCAACTCAGAGGTTCCACCTCTGGCATGGAGTGATGATAGTACCCGCAGGAAAATCATGCACACCTTCTTTTCTGAGAGCAGCTGGAGGGTCCTGTCTAACAGCTTTCCTTGGCTAAACCACTTAAGTGGTTTATTTATTAAAAAGATATTGTGCTAAGCCCAGAACTCCAATTTCTTTGGCTTTTTAGTTAATAAATGTTTCTCTACTAAAGCTGCTTTTTTCTTAACTCTCCTTTTACTTTTGTTGCTCTTTTGCTCTTTTGCTTTGCCATAAACTGAAGTAGGAAGGTGATTTTAGCCTTGCAAGCATGCCTTGCCCTTCCATTTCGCTGCTGGTTTTGAACACTGCTGAAGCTATATTATATTGTCTACACTCCAATTTTTCTAAGGCTTGGACCTCTCCTCAGACCTCAAATATTTTCACATGGAAAAAAGAAAATCTTACATTAGTTGAGCCAGGCTAAAAATAAAAGTGACGACCACACCCTTGAGGGAGAGATGAGATGCTGTATCTTCTGAGAGATAGTTTACTGAAAAATTTACTTTGCTGCTACTTAACTGTTCTGAGCTATGAATGAATTTTGAAATTTTGTTAAGGCCATTATTTTCTTTTGTCAAAATATCTTGAAGTTCTTAATTGTTTTGTTTTTTTTTTTTTAATTTCTTTTTTATTTATTTATTTATTTATTTATTTTTTAGTTATTGCAAGGCAAATTCTGTCTTGTCTTGTCTTGATGCTCACTGCAACCTTTGGTTCAAGACCAGAAACTTGCTCATGAGAAAAGAGACATGTTCTTTGGCAATCCCATGGGAAGAGTGTGGCTCAGACTGCATCCCACAGGGTAACTTCATTCATGCAGCAATAGTTTACTACAGTCTCACCATTCTATATGACAGCATGGCCAAAAATAGTAGTTTAATTATGCTCAAATTTACTGTGAAAACCAGCTTATTTAACAGTTGTCAAACTGTTTTTGTTGTTTTTTGTATGTGTTTTCAGAACTCTTCCTCATTTTTTTTCTCACTGTGCTCTCAAAGGAACAGTGATGAGCCAAACTGAATGCTGCTGAAAAATGAGTGACAAAGGTCTCTTTTTTTTTATTATTTCTATGCTCTTTTAAAATATAACAATATTTTTTGTATACTTGATCTTTTTTTTTTCTTCCTGTTGCCAAGATTTTTGCAATACCTGAGTAGTCTGTAAAGGGAACTATTCACTAGCTGTGTTGTGCAGGATAATGGTTTGTTTCATATAATTTATTTAGGGCTTTTTTTAATGTGAAATGACTGTGTTTTCTTAACATGTGAAGCAATAGTGATTTGAAATGCTTCAATATTTTGCTTTTTCCACACCTGCCTTTAGTGTTGCTGGCAATTTCACTGTTTTGAGACAGCCTGTCTATTGCCTAGACTGTGTCCTGCTGTCCTGCCTCACCCAACCTTATGCACAGCATGTGATGCTCGTGCTTCTGACATCCATGCTGGCACTCCCTGCCTCCCACCCATACTTTCCTGTGCTGCTGAAGCAATTGATGCTTTCCTTAGTTCTGCTTTAAAGAAAATTTTGCTGACTGCTGGAAAGCTGTGAAGGCCCAAGCTATAAATCTGAGGAGTGTTTGTAAACTGGGGGAGGAAGGGATGCATTCTACAAAATATTAAAATGTTTATAGACAGATCTAAAGCATGAGAGAATGTGGAACACCATAAATATAGTGAGTTTGCAACTGAATTTCATTTGTCCGTAGTAACGTCTTGAACCCAAGACTCTTAACAAACAACTCTTGCATTTTCTACTTCCTTGGGATGCATCTGGATCTGCACATTCATATTTGGCAGAAGAGTAAACTAAAAGTTGTCATTCTCAGAAATGGTGCCTGGCAGCCTGCTTTGTTTCACCAGAGGGCTGGAAACGGACCTAAAAGTTCACTGTCAAGCAGAACTGTAATGTAATCCCCAGGCAGTGTATTGACATGACGTGCCAGCTCGATGTGCTGGGGTTTTAAATAACTTGCATTCATCTCCCCAGAGTATGCGAGGAAAGTTTAGCCCCTTGCTGAGCAGCCCATACCAAAGTTGGAGCTCACTGTCCAACACGTAGCTCCAGGGGCACGTGTGTCTGTCCTGGGGGCTCCCTGATGTTGCTAGATCTGGTTTGCTGCTGTGTTCCCATGGTTTTTTGGATTAGACCTTTTGTTGGTTTTCTAGAACTGAAACAGAGTGACAGCTCTAGAGGAGAGCTCGTTTCTTGTGCTGTATGCGCCTGTAGATTGATGTTCTTGTTGCTTTCCCCCCAAGGTATCTCTATATTAAGTTAGAGACTGTTTATTTTTATTTGCAGATGTTCCATACAACTAAAATGGCATTTGACTGAAATAAAATTTTTAGGTGGCCATGCTTAAATGTCCTCAAATTAGAAACTAATACTTAAAAATATATAATAGTGCAGAGTTTAAATCAGAGGATGCTTGTGCTAGTAAAGTTTTCATTCCACCAACTAAAAAAAGAGATCAAATGAGTGGAAAAATACCTAGCAGTATTTTCCTTCAGGGAACAGATCCATTTGGCTGTAAGGCTAATGCTAAGTTCTTCAAACCGTGTGTCTCAGAAACTCAGAGCTTGCCTAGGATTTCTTCTGTGGGGATTTGCATTCACATCTTTCTCAGCGTTACACCAAACTCTCTTCTAGTTTAGGAGGTGGGAGCTTCCTCTGAGGTTGCAAGTGTCATTAGTGGGCCGGTATGGTTTAGTGAGCTCTACAACCCATCTCTAATAATAACCCTGTGTAGGAGGGTGCTCTGCAGTCTGTCTGTTCTGCCACAGCTCTGCCATGCACTGACCCTGTGTTCTTCCCAGCCCATATGCCCCTGCTCATCTGTTCACGTGCTGTGCTAAAACAGCAGAAAGCCGTACTTTGTTACAGCCATGTGAGATGGTCAGCTTTACTATTAGGATCCCCAGAATTAGGATTCTGGGTGAATTATGAGTAACTGTAGGGCTTTTTTGCTATTAAAAACTTCAAAGTTAATTTTGTAAACTGGAGGTTAGCACGTTCTTGTTTCGTTTTGGTGATGTTTGCCTAATCCAACCCCAACGATGTGAATTTTTGCACCTGTGCTGGGAAATCAACTTTCCCTTCTTCCTGGCTTGAGATAGCTTCAGACTTAAAGGGAGATGCTCTGCAGTGCAGCTTTGTGATGCTTCGTTTACAAAAACTTATTGCCTTTAAAAGTGTTCTTTTCTTCATCTTCCTGTATGCCTATTTGTATGCAGTGGTCTGGGTTGCGCACATATAGATCCCGTGCTTCTCCCAGGCTCCTATAGGTGTGTTGAGCTGCTTTGCTTTCCAACAGATTGTACTTGTCAGTGCTGCCCCAGCTGCAGCTCAGGCTGTTGAGTACTGAGTCAGGCCTGTCTTCAGGCTGATGAAAACCTGGCTTTTTTGCTGCAGCGAGAGGAGTGACAGCTATTTTGTGTTCACTGAGTGCTGTACCTCATATTTAATAAGTGCTGGTGACAGGAACTGAGCTGCAGGGAGGTCTGGTGAAACCTTGGACAGGTTAACCACCATGCCTTCTGATGCTTGAATTCAAACTTTCAGTTGCACCAGAATTTTCATGTATCTGCTTGCTACTTCTTTTATTTTGTTTGCGTTAGTAGCTTTGTCTACTCTGGAGGAAAAAGGGGAAGATCATGTTCTGCTTTAAGCTTTGTTTATTCAGAAAAGACATTCTCCTTCCTCTCAATTTAATTGGAATGTGGAGGAAACTTGCTCCCTTGGTACACTTCTTGTGCTCCTGTCGTTTTATCTGCACTTTATCTACTCTCAGTTCTCAAAGCTTGGGTTTGTTTCCTTGCTGCAATTATGTACAGCAGGTTAGAGAGGTGTACTTGGTTTCCTTATGCATCTGAAGGGCTTGCAATGTAAGTGCCTCTGCTGTTAACATAGGGGTGTCGTGCTTTCAGCTTGAACCACAGCAGCAGAATACTATGCTGCCAGTGCTGTTCTATCCCCTGGCATGTTTAGTTATTGAGAGACGTCCTTCAGAGGTAATTAAACATGTAGTAAATTTCATGGTAGTAAGGAGTTCCTATAAATGGGAGGCTGAAGCCCTCTTTGTCCTCAAGGGAAGAATAATGCATGAAAGCAACAGGGGCAATTCAGCTCTTTGCTCCACAGAATGAACCGGAGCCTGTTCTGTGGGAAGGCTCTCTCTTATTTTCATGTGTAGTCTCAAGACTGTAGTTTGGGTAGGAGGGGCCCAAGGGTTCTTGGACTGGGGGGGGGATTAAGTGTACAGTTAATCGGTCAGAACCAGATCTACGAGGATTGTTGTCACTTCTGTGACCAAGGTTTCTGTCCAGAACTCGGGCTACATTGTGGTGTATTGGTTTCAGGGAGTGTATTCAGACACATTTCATCTGCATTTCTGTAGGAGCTTACCCCTCAAATCCTTCCCTTGCATCAGAGACCTCCAGTTACATGAGTTTTCTTGTAATAAGGGATTGGACTTTGGGTTAAAGTCATAAATTCCATTTCAGTTCACATTCCAAGTAATCTACATGTTGCAAGATGGATGATCAGTGTATTAATTCAGCCAAATTACTCTACTGAGTCACAAGATACTTTTATGTGACTACGGAGAGAGGAAAAAAAAAGAAAAAGAAAATGCTCTAAATTCACACAAGCCTGGTATCCCCTCACCTTGTCTATGAGTGGGAATGAAGGGATGCTTCAGAGATGTTTTATTTGCAAGGTCTCCAGCTTTATTTATTTTCCGTCTTCAGCTCACATCAGTTTTGCTTGTTCTCTGTGCAGTTTGCTTCTGTTCATCTCTGTGCTCAGAGTAGTCTGTATTCTGTGAGGAAACTGGGATAGTGAGGTTCTGAGACATGAATTGTATTTCATCTGTGGCATCTCAAGCCTGTTAAACTGAATAGTTATTTTAGTAGCACGTTCTTTGTTTCTAGTTGGGAAGTTCATACTCTCGTTCACATCCTGTGGCCATGTGGTTGTGTATTGGTGGCTTGTAGCATTGTTCCCAGAGATGAAAATGTGTGCATAAAGGAGCATTGCATTCTTCACCAGTTACTGCCCAAAGAGATTTAGGTGTGGTTATTGCCCCTGAAACTGGAGGAAGGTGAAAAAAAACATTTCTAACAGTGTTATTGCTGTTCTTGTTCAGGATTCACTGCTACTTGTAACCAGTTGCAAGACTTCTGCTGATACTAGTAGCAGCTTAGTTTACCTGTAGTTGTTCCAAGTTAGCTTGAATTATTTTGTTGTTGAGAAGAAACTTACATGTACTAAAATAATTCCAGTATAAAATTTGAGTAAGGAATTAATATTTTTATAGCCATTTCAGTGTTTATATGTTTACATGTTTACGTACCATATGATTCTATTTCTTCAAAAGTCTTATCACAACATGTTTCTGTTAATGCATGGAAAATCCTATATTGTCTGCATCAAAACTATGTTTAGGTATGCCGTAACTGTGCTATGTTGCCATTTAAATCTAGCAGCTCAGGAAGCAGAGAAGCCATTTCTGCCTGGGAAAGCCATCCTGCCCCTGGACTTGAGATGCAGGTTGTAACTGAACACGGGGGAGAGGTATTAAACACTTCCAGACTGCTCAGCCTTTGCGGTGGCCAGGCAGGTGGCTTGCGTAATTAGAAGTTATCTGATGCCTCCTAATAGGTGGCTGGAAAGGAATGTATGAAGCTGTTAATTTTGAGGAAGGCATGATGAATGGCTGTGTGAAGACCTCATAACCTTCTGTATCTTTTTTTTAAATTGCCTTGCTGAACCCATTTGGCTTTTAGAAAGTGATTGCATAAGAACGTCATATAGATGTGGAAAAAGCCTGCTCCTAAAGTTGGTTCATTAAACCAATTTGCAAATATGAAAACAATGCATTTTAGGATCAGAATGTTGTGATCTTTGATGTCACTAGCTCACGTGGCAGTTAGACATAGCTTGCCAAAGGTCACTGGCTGCATGTTGTATCTCACTTTCTGCCTCCGTACGTGTGTTTATTTTTGCCTTCCACCTGCAAGAGCAGGCATGGCATTGCTGTTTAATGATGGTCTTGAGTGGGGAACCATCAGATCTCCCTTGTTCTTTTGGTGACTATTCCTTGATAACCTTTGAGCAGTATATCATATCCTGGCTAGTGGTAGTTGGACAGGAGGAGAGGAAGAAGGACTGAAATATTTCTACTTCGTATTTTACTATGTTCTCAAACTAAAGGTGGAACCTCATCAATTTTGGAAACTATTCCCCATCTCACCACAGTATATGGGGTGGGCAGGGGGAGGTGTTTTTCCCCCTTTCAGGCAGTGGGCACCTGCATCTTCTGCTGAGCTGGGTAGCAGGTCCAGCTTGGGTAAGCATCTAGATGGCAATGAGCATGAAGTTGGCACAGCTCTGCTAGGGCAGCACTCCTCTGCTTCCCAAGATGTTTCTTGGATTTCTCATTTCTTTTTTACCTCAGTAGATGAAAAGATGTGCTTTTGTGAGGCTGTTACTTACCTAGTTTTTCTTGAAGACTTGTTCTAAATACCAGATTCATTTGAAAATATTTTTTTCATTTGTTTGAGGGTACAGTGCATAAAATCTCCCTGCTGCCTTCAACAGTCTTGCTCATATATGGAGCCCACTGACTCCTATGCAATTTATTATTATTTTGTAGTTACTTGCATTTAACAGAAAAAGGAGGAGGGGAAAAATGCTAAAACCTGCAAAGATTCTGTATTATCTGTCCTGGATCAGGTTGGAGAAAAGAGTGAGTGAGTTTTGGTATTGTGTTGTTTAGACTGGCATTGTTGCCTATATTTGTCTATAATCTGAGCTGAATTTTTTAAAGTGGTCTTGTTTTCACTCCCAAAATTCAAGAGTGGAAATATTTAAATGTTATCCTCCTGAGATGTGATCACAATGTAAACTTTACAGTGAAAATTTAGGGGGGATTTTTTTCCAGAACTGAGTTTCAAGTGTCTTGACTTGTAGGATAGAGTCCAGAGGTCATGGCATGTAAAGGAAAATATAAAGAAATTATACCCAGAATGAGGGTCTTCATTTTGCTGTCAGACTATTTGTCCTGAATAGCTTCCAATTTCTCTGGAGAAGTGCTTTTTGTCAATCACTGCCTAAAAAGAAAATCTAATCGTCTTCGTTTCATACAGGTCCCCAGTGGAGAGGAAGAATGCCCTTAAATTTGTGTGTGTGGCTATGTTTTTTTTTAAAAAAAAAAACAACAACCAAAAAAATGATGAAACAAACTATAAAGGGTGTGTGTGTGTGTGTGTGTGTGTGTGTGCAACACTTTCTATTGTAAAGTGTACATTGCTTTAAAAACAACCCCATGCACCTGGATCTGTGTAAACTGAAGTAATGTAAAAGTCACGTTTAAAGTCAAGTAAACCAAAGCCGTGTTGTTTGAGTGTATATGTATGGAATCTACAAATGCAAAATTAAATTTGAAATTGTTATATGTGCTCATGAGCTTTTTTAGCTTGTGGGAAGGACTTTTGTGTCTCAGCTGTAAACAGCTGGAATGAATTTATTAAGCAATATACAACTCCTTTAAAATGTGTTTCTTGTTTTCTTAGGGTTTTTATTGGACTTCTTTCTGCAATACTTTGGATTTTCAGTCAATAAGTGTCTGTCTAAAAGTAAATGTCTGCTCTAATATTCCCTTGACATATAAAAAGTTAGATATCCACTAGCTTTTAATGTCTCCTATTTCTCTTTTATTTCTTTGTGCTAGAAATTTTGCTTGACAAATCCTGGAAGTTCTCTGTCTCTTGCTTTAAGTGAAAGCACATACATGTAGGAATCTTTTTGTTGTTCTGGCATAGGTAATATTTTAAAAAAGAAAACAAAATCACCTGTGTGATGGTGATGCAGTGTATCTTCTCTTCTTTCAAGCTACGTTGAAAAGTTGCTGCCTTTCATTTGCGATATTTGCAGGACTGGTCATGGATTCTCAGACCTGTTGCAAAACTTGCCAGCCAGTCCCTTCCTTCTTGTTTCTCACTAGCACAATTTCCTCCCTTTTGGTCCGGGGTGCTCCCCAAGTCCTATTTGATATGGTTGCCACAAGACTTCCTTCACTGTCTGTTGAATTGTCTGTCCCTTCTCCTTCATCCTCCAAAGCGATCTCTTCTTATATTTAATAAAAATGTATTGATCTTCCAGTCCCATTTATATTCCTCACATCTACTTTGTCTCTCCTGGTCAGGACTTATGTCACTAACTGTGAATGAATTCACTTTTTTTTTTTTTTTTTTTTTCTCCACATGTGACTCCTAAATGTATTGTATGTGATTCTGTGGTGATTCCCATAGCAGCGTATGGGTTTAGCTTTGAAAGTGGACTTCTGCAGAAATTCCAGTAGAATTTTGGTTTGAGATAATGTTCAGGTGAGCTGCTCTCCCTGTACAGATTTTACCCATTAGATAGACTGACAGTGTTTGAACTTGCCTCTGTTTTCCTCTTTACTTACGTGGCACAGCTTATCATTATCTAAATTATATTGTCTTTGAAACAAGACTTCCCTATGTGTTTGTGCATGCCTGTGAAAGTGAAGCAGCAGATCATGAGACATCTAATTTGTAGTAGCGTTTTCTTGCCACTAGTGAAGGGCTATTTCTTTCAGGTCAGGTTTCAGTTCGTGCTTCTCCACTTACTTTCTCTGTTTGCATTTGCTTTCACATGTGGGATTGTTTCACAAGTAGCATTTCCTTCACACTGCTGCAACATGCAAGACTCCTCTGCATCCCTCAGGTCAACTTCCTACAGGAAGGACTAACGGAATAAAATGTTAATCTGTTTGGTTTCCTGTAGAAGAGGACATCCTGGAAAATGCAGGACAATGATGTTGCATTTGATGTTTGATGCATGAAAGGCGTATCTCATTGTTTAGGACTAAATAATAGGCTTGAAAATCATATGGAATCAAGATGATGTTCAATCAGTTGAATTTTATCATCTATAAATGAGTGATGATAACTCTGTTTGGGAAAGGACAATTTGCACCACTGTATGCAGTGCAGGGATCTTCATGTGTATTGCCTTCATGCTGTCTGCCCTCCTTGATGAGCAAGGCCCTGACTGCTACCTCTGTGAGCATTTTGGAGTCAGCAGTGCTTCTCACTGTTGTAAAAACAGTGTACTGGGAGCTCCTGTTATGATGCAAACCATGTGGCTCCAAGAGCCCCAAGCAATTGCATGCTTCAGTTGTGGAATTAATTTGTGTTGGATGCACGAAAATCTTTGGAAGGGAGTCTCCATAGACATAAAGCTTGCAAGAGCTAGAGCACTCACATGAAGTTTACATAGCATTGCTAGCTATGTTTTTATTCTGTTTCCTCTTTCTGTCTCTCTGAGAAATTAAGTAGGCAGTAATTTTTACCCACTGGCATATATTCTCCCAGGGAGAAGCCTGAATTAGTTCTGTAAACTGTATGAACAGAAGAATAATCTTCAGGGAGTAGCCAGCCAGTTAAAATAAAAAGGGCTCTGGGGCACATTGACAGCATGGGAACCGAGCCTTCTGAGACTAAGCTTTGCAAAATCTTCTAATTTGTACTCCAAAATATCTGCAGGCGTTCTAGCACTTAGCTGTAAGTCATTTTCTGTCATTGAAGTATTTGGAGGAATTGCCCACCTTCTTTCAAATTCAGCTGTAGCTGCAATATCTGAATTATTTTGCCCTTATCCTTTTGACAATTTGATTTCTGACACTGCAACTTTATTTCTTCCCAAAATCAGAACGTTAATTGGATCTTGTTATTCAGAAAGCCTAGGGGTTTTACCTGTCTCATTTCAGTGATGACCTGTTTGCTTTCCTCAGTGCTTTTGGTGGTGCAGAAAAGCAACACCAGATACTTAGCCTTGCCATAGAGATACGCATCCATAGAAGAGTTTCTTTACTCCTTTTGTGAACTGGGTGGAAGTTTTGATTCATGTTGGTAGTTCTTTGAATCCCAGTGGATGTTTCTAGATTTTAGCTTATGTTATTCAGGTACTGAAACATCTTTAGGCTACACATAAACACATTTATTTATGTTGGAATTTATTGCTGGGTTTGTTTAATTAATTACTTCCCTCTTCCTAGAGAAGTTACACATGTCTGTGAAAGTGAAGCAGCTGACGGCACTGTCTCTGAAGCTGCCACAGTGCAGCAGTTGAGCTGTCATAAGAGAGGGAGGTGGCATGGACAAAACCTACTTGTGGAAGATCAGGGCTGTGAGGAAACCACCATCAGCCAAGCTGTGACAAGTGAGGAATGGTACCAGCTAATAACCGTTCTGGCAGCAGCACCTGGAAACCATGCCTGCTTATTAGCAACCTATTCTGGAGCAAGCAAGGGAAGCTCTGGGCTTGTTCTTCTGTTTCACCCCCTGGCATGCAAGTGGATCTGTTCAGTGTCAGATGATGAAAAGCAGAAGACAGCCTATTCAAAGACCTGTACATTGTGCAGTTATCCTATTCTCTAAACTCTTAATTAATATTTTTAGATCCTATTTGCCATCAGCTCAGTCGTGTGCGAGAGTAGTTTACACTGTGTGATGTCACCTCTTTTTTTCAGCAGCCATCTATCTCCTTGTGCTCCTTTGAAGATAAATGGCAGAACTAAGAATGAAATGTGAGGAGTGGTTTTGTGGGTTGCTCCCAGGCAAAATGCTTGAATGCCTGTGGGCTCCCTCCATCCTCTCTTTGTGGGCTGCAGTGAGTTGAAGGGCTGTCTTAGGTAATCTTCAGCCAAACGGCTGCTGTGCTGCAGCTGAGGAGAAGGGCTGAAGAAGAGCAGGATGCCCTGTGAGAACAGGCTGGGATGCAGCGTGTTCCTCTCACTGGGATGGTAGCTGGCAGAGGGGTGCAGAATAAGTCTGAGAACTACAGTTGATGCTTTGCTTTATGTATTGTCTTCAGTGATTGTTGGCATGATATGTTCACTTCAGACTGCAGCGTTAGTCTGGGAGCACTCCTAGGGCTGCCGGGAAATGAACACAAATGATGGGAGCACAGGGCAGAGGGAGAGGTGAGGACAGGGCTTCCTGGTAATGGAAGAGATGGGCCACAGCAAAATGCTCTAGGAATTGAAGGTTGTTTTTTTTTTTTTTTTTTTTTTTTTCTTTTTAACCTAAGCTCTGGTTGCTTTGGGGAAAGTCTTCAGCGTAGTTATAGGGCCGCCTCATAACCCCTTTTGTAATCAGTTGTGTCAGCGGTTTCCACTGCAAACCCTGTATTAGAGCACTTGTACCTCAGCTGTATAAATTTGATCTGGACTTTAAAACTGCCATGTACGTTCTTGATTTGGAAGCAAGTACGAAGGCTGGCTGGCTAATCTGTTGGCTATGTGAATAATACGGCAGTAGTAAAGGCTATGAGGAATACGATCCAGCTCTCAGTTTCCAGTGAGAGCTGAAGAAGCTCATTTGCCACAAAGAGCAGGTGCTCCCATGACTCTTTCAGAAACTTTTTTTTTTTTTTTTTTTTTTTTTTTTTTTTTTTTTTTTTCATGAAGAAGTGGTAATGTAGATTCTAAAGCCTTTTAGAAGGCCTGAGTTTAGGTGGGGTTTTTGTTTCTGATTTGCAGGAGAGAAACAGTTTGGACAAGCTGCTGCACTAGCTAGGGCTGGTTGGAGCACAGCACTGAGCTGTTTGTACTCAAAGGTTTGCATGTCGGATCACAGGGTGATGTGCTGCTGTATCTTTGGGTTTCTTTGTGTGGGGCAAGGGTCTATTCCCTGAGTTTTCAGTAAACCACAAAAGGGCTGCTTCTGAGCATGCTTGGAGCTCTGTGTGCTTGTGAGAGCATGCTGTTAAATGCTGCTGCTACATCGTGCTTTGCTCAGGTGAAGCAGGGTCAGCAGTCAACAACAGAGTAACAGGTCACAGTGTAAATGGTAGTGTCTGCGTGTGTTACAGCAGAGAGAGAGAGCCCCTGTGGCTGGGACTGCTATGTGCAAAAGCAGGATGATATCTGATGAAGAGATTGCAAAGCCACAAACAAATCAAACAGATAAAGTTCTCCTGTAACATTAATTCTGTAAGTGTGTATGCTGCTTGTTTTTCATGTGTTTTGTTTCAATATTCTAATGTAAGTAAGGGTGTAGGCTGAAAGGGAAGCAGGAATGGTAGTAATTAATGATCGTTGTCTGGTTGACTTCTGTTGTGTTTATGCAGTTCTTGAATTGCTATAGGCAAAAGTGCATTAGAAGTGCTGGAAAGATAAAAATCAAAGTGGAGAGAACCCTTAAAGTTTTAAATTCAGAGTAAACAATTCCATTCTAGGAGTGTGGAAGTTACGTCTGATGTTGAAGGCATTTTTGCATCATCAGGGAAAGCATTATTTGCTGTTGGACTACAAAATAGTCTCTGGCAAAGTGGTTGTGATGCAGCACCAGGCAAGCTGCTGGTAGCTACAGTTGATTCAGAGCAGGCAGTATAGGAAAGACAAAAGGCAGCATCCATCTTTGTATATAGTCCTTTGTCTTATGGATAATGCAGTCTAGGTATTTCATTTGTTACTGCATAAAAGCTAAGTAACAGGATGGCCCAAATAAGAGATGTTTGTCAAGCTTTCTTCGTAGTCATGTGAGGGAAAACAAATGGTTATAAGCTAATTAGGAATGAGTTAAACTACAAATTGCATTGATTTAGAGATAGGTGTGCATGTATGTGTGCACATACAATTTTCCTGAAAAGAATATTATCTTAAAATATCTCTGGAAAGCAAAAGAGGTACTTTTATTTTTCTCCCTCTCATCTCCTTTTTTATTTTTTTAAATGCTGTTTATTAAAAAAAACAAATAATAAAAGATGAGCTAAAATTTAGCTCAACAAAGTGGCTTTATTGCAGTGTGATTTGGCCTGCTTGCTTTTAGAAATTGGAAGGGTAGAACTGTGCTGGGATTACTTTCCACTGCCTTTGAAGTTCATCCTGGATCAAGAACTAGTTTACTTTTGTTTTATCTTAGTTTGGAACGTAGATTAGAACAGTGCAGCTTGGAAATTCTGCTGTTTAAAAACAACAGCAATGAAAAGAACTTGGAGATCAAACAAAGCTGAAGTCTAATATTAGATGGATGATTTTATAAGTGTTTATTAGAAAGTGTCCTGAGTGTGGATGACATAGACTGGGTTTTGACTTTCAGCCACAGAGCTGGGGGCTGCTGTGAGGCTGAGAGGAGGTTTGCTGCCAGGGCTGCGGGGATGATTGGCCTCGGCAGGTGCCTGGTCATGAAATGTCTCTCCTGCTTGCCTCCTTACTTCCCAAAGAATATGGAAATGGAGCTCAGTAGGAACAAATATTGGCAGTTTCATAGTTTTAGAAGTATTCTATGTAACATCAAAAACAAAACTAAACTTTTTTTTTATCCCTAATTCATACTTGATTTAAAAAATTTTAAAAACTCGTAAATGCAGAATTAAAAATGGATTCATAAAGGATTGTAAGGATGTTTGTGCTGCTTAGAAATTTGTTTGACTTGCAGATAGCCTGTCTTACAATTTTAATGCCGTACTCTTCTGTACATACACTTTGTTGCATTGCTTCTGTTTGTTGTTTAGGCATATTTAAACATGCATATGTTTTAATTATATCCTTTCCTCATACTAGGATTTCTGCATTAGTTTTTGGCTTTTTGCCCATCAGTCTATTGGTATTTTGGTCTTTAAGCATATGTAACACTGTAGTTCACCTCTGACTGATGCAGGCTCATCTTACTAACTTCATAGCTAAAGTTAAATGTGCAGTATAAAGACCAAACCACTCATACAAGGCAAGTGCTGTGTAAAAGTAGATATGATTTATGAATAGCATTCCAGGTTTTCTTATATATTGGCACCTATATTTTTATTTTATTTTTCTGTAGAACTTCAATATCAGTAGGCTTTTTTCAAGTTCTGAGTTTAAAAACAGAAATAATTGGAGTTAGTGGTGAGGAATATGTAGGGAATCTTTGATTTATTTTTGGTTTCAATACTTACACAGTAATATGTACACAAATCTCAATATGTGTATGAACTTACTGTTTGTAATGGTAACGTGCTGTTAGAGAAACAAAGAGATGTCAAAACTGAGGTTCCTGGAAGTAAAAATACATCTGCAGTCCATAACTCTTTCAGTGTTTGAGTTCCTACTGATGTATTCAGTGCAGATGTTTATTTTTATTTAGGTATCTGTTGATGCTCTGTATGCTCTGAGTATATTGCTCTTTTCAGTATCTGTGGCAAAGCTTGCTCTGTAGCTTCAGTATGAGATGAACAGATGCTTGATGAACCAGGGATGCTGGCGGGCACTGCCAGGGCAGAGTCATGTTGAGTTGAGATTTCCTAGAAGTACCAACCTCTCCTCTCATTAGTCACATCTCTGATCCCAAATCAGTGAGTGCTATTTGGAAGTTTTATCCACTCTATCTAGGTAAGGAGATTAGTGCACTGGCATTCCTCTGCCTGCATGGTTCAGCCATTAACAGTCCAGTAATTTGTTAATTCAGTTGTGTCTGTGATTTCTTCATCTCTAAGGCAGATTTGATTCCTTGCCTGCCTACCAGGTCTCATGGACACAGACAGAAGCTTACCTTGCTTTCTGGAACGTGCTGCTTTCTTCCCAAGATGGTCTTCTCAATGACACTTTTAATGACTTTTTGCCCAGGGCTCACTTCTGAAATACAATTTTGCAGCTCCCTCTCATTAAGGCATACAGAGAACTTCGTTACAAGACGACAAATATTTAAGAGTGGCCTCTTCAGATATCACTCTGACTCTGTTTTGTTATGTGTTGGCACTGTAATTAGACAAAAAAAAAAAGTGTTCTTTTTGTTTTACTTTACACTTTTCCAGATCATAAGCACGCCTCCCCAATGGAAATATTCACTCTGAAGCCTACCTTTTGATGTTTTGCTGCTTATGTGCTTTTAGGTTGCTCTTTTCATCACCAATTACATCATATATGGATTATGCCCATTTATGTATATTCTGAGAAAGCTGGATTTTTATTAACTTCAGCAGTCCAGCTACTAGGCATGGTGATCCTTCTGACCTTTAGCTTTTAATGCCCTGACGTTCCATTCCCTTTTGCAGACGTTGCTGACAAATGTCAGCCTGCTGTAATGTAGCGATTTAGAGAACTGTTTACTGTGGTTTTCCCCCCGCCAAGATTTAAGGATCTTCTCTATAAATAACTATGTTGGTCATAGCTTTCTGCATGCTAATGGGATTCCCTGAACTGGGTTTTATCGTCATTAGGTCTCTTCACTGAAAGTTGGGTCTGAACACCAATTTTTTTGGAGAAATTCTGAGTTTGATGTTGAAGCCTATTGTTTTACCACAGAAATTGTAATTCTGAGTAACGTAGCAAGTCCAGAAGCTTTCAAAAAATAAGAGCATCATTTTTTTTTTTCCTGTTTTCTCCTAGTCTTGCTTGCGTGAAACTTGCTCTGCTGCCTTCCATTTGTTAGCATACTTCAGTATCATCTCCGGGTAAAATAATTGTGTTGACCTGTCATGGTTAGGGACAAACTGCTCTTTTGAACCTTAGGAGATTATAAGTCTTCCTACTTCTCCTGCTTCACCTTTCACAAAGATAATGCATTTCATAAAACTAACACCAAACTGGAAGATTTATCAGGTTTTGAGTTTTTGACTAATGTTTTGAGTGGCTGATGATCGCTACTTCAAATGTCTGTGTGATAGAGACTGATGTGGGAAAGTGTGAGCTGCGGCCCACCAAATGTAAAAGCTTCTGCTTTCAGTGAATGTTGTCAAATTAAGAGGTTTGGGGGCTATTGCATTTGTATTATCCTTGTAGCATTATGCAAAAGTGTCTTCAGATGCTGTCAGATATACATCCTAGCTGTTGTGCATCATCCCTGAGATTTTAGGAAAGCCATAACCACATCTGATAGGCTGATGGGGTACTTCCCACAGGTTTATTAAGAGGTGACATTCTTCCTTGTGTCACTGTTCGTATACAAATACAAAAAGTGAGTCTCTCATATTCAGTGTGTTTGTACCCCCTTGGCACAGACTGATTTCAAGAGCTAGCCTTGTTTCTCTTGTTGGAAAAGTAAATGAGGGGTAGATTAGTGATTTGTCATTGTTGAAAGGCGTAACTTCCTGATAGCTGCTGTATGCAGTACAGGAGAGACTGCAGGCAACTCAGATGAGGGCCTTCATTTTGCTTTCCCTTGGGCAGCTGCTTGATTTACAGCAATTGGAGTTCTCTTTGGGCCATACTTTTGGAAATGAAGACAAAGTAATTGTGTTACTTGCAGTACCTTCCTAAAAGTAGTGATTTCTTCAAGAAACCGACTCATGCTTGCATGCAAAGTAGACATGGGGTTTTACGTACACTGCCAAAAAGTGAAAGCTTGTCTGCTGTAAGAGAAAAATATGAGTACAAAGAGGGAATTTGCACCATGTGGGACTGTTTTCAATAGCTAGTTACAAAGTGCTCAACAGATTGAGGACCATGAGTATAAATCAGTATGTAAATCTTACCATGGATTGCTGTTGTTTTTTTTTTTTTTTTTTTGTGTGTGTGTGTGTGTTTGTCCTTGGGAATAAAGCTGGTGGCATCAGATGAAAAGATTAATTTATTGTTCAGTCAGAGTCAGTAACGTGATCTTTACAAAAGTTTTTGTTGTTAGAGTGCTCCATTAAAGTGGACCAAAGGCAACTGAGCTGAACTTCAGCAGTGACCTTGATCAAAGAGTCAGACTTTCAAGAAGCCTCTCTTATTCTGTTTTGAATATACTGCGGGTCACTGCAGCTATAAACCAAGAATGAGTCAAAACAAAATTCTGTAACTGGCCTGTCTGTAATGCTGAACTTTGGACTTTCTTGTAGTTGCATCTTGGGGGGAAAGATAGCTTCACCGTTAATAAAGACTTTCATATGTATAACCAACTTTCATATGTATAACCAACTATTGACAAATGCATAAACTTTGAGGAGATGGATTAGATTGAAAAACTAGAATTGAAAAACCTGACTTACAGCCTTTCTTTCACCCATGTGAGAAATCTCAGATGTGAAGAGATAATAGACTGAAGCTTGCAACCAGGAAATTTTATGAGCCTACCCCTGCTTGCCTTTCTAGGTGAATGTGCATAGCTGTCATCCAGTCAATGAGGAGTGTGGTTTTGAAAAATAGATAATACCATGCAATGCTGTTCCTGTCATTAACATGAAATAAAAACATGAATTTATAAACAATGCTTCACCAAAAAGATGGTAAATACACTGCAACATCTGCAAAAACAAGCTTGTAGAGAAGAAACTCAAACTTTTCCCATTTTTTATGACCAAACATCATATAAGTTATTTTCCTTTGTTCAGAGAATATAAGCATAAGGTATTTAAGTCTCTCATTTGCCCTTCTTGTGGCATTTCAGCTTAACGACGGTGGAAAAGCAGCCCGAGCACACGTGGGGATCGGTGACGTGGTTCTCACCATTGATGGGATAAGTACAGACGGGATGACTCATCTAGAAGCACAAAACAAGATCAAGGCATGTACAGGCAATCTGAATATGACTTTGCAAAGGTAAGGAAGCTTTTTCTTTCTTTTCTTTTTTTTTTCTTTTTTTTTTTTTTTTTAAAAGGAGAATTAATCATTATCATAGCAGATGTTTGGAGGCTAAAACCATGTAAGTAGTTTGGCAAAGTGCTTGGAGTTAAGTGGCCTTCATTTGAAGATACACTACTGTAACTTGAAATGTCTTGATTTATAGCATTTCAGAAAACACATTAGTTGGTAATTACTTGAGTAGCAGAGATCTTTGCCAACCTCATGTCACCTCTTCCACATTGTATGATGTCTAGCTGCTCTTTGAACTTCAGTTTTGTTAACAGTTTTCAATTAAAAATAAACCTGACCAGCCTTTTTTCTCTCTCTTCTAGTTGACTGAGGGTACTTTTTGTGTCAGGTCCTAAGTTATTTTTGTTCTTACACTTCCACTTACTCCATTACATATTGCTGGAATTTTAAAAAATAAGCTGAATGACACTGTGGAAGCAGTCAGTAGCAGCTAATGTGGCATACCAGGCCTTTCAGAGGCCAGCAATACTTTTGGTTGAAGTATGTTGTGATGAAAGTTTCTTGAAAAAAATTGCAATGAGATTGCATTACTTCAAATGATGACTATTTGCTAGCACTTGTTTAAAACAACTTTTTTTTTTTATAAAGTATTTTGGAACCTACTACTAGGGGGAATCTTAGGAGGCATAACAACACTATTAGTAGAAGATCTGAACCTGTTTTTGGTTAATAGGTTTATGCTGTGAGTAAATCATTAGAAAATGTGCAGAGTTAAGGTATAAAAAGCAGTGAAATAGAGCAAGGTAAAATACCCACTGTTCCACAAAGCTGAACTGTGCATTGGATGGTTGGGGAAGGGTGTTCGGTTTTAGTGCAGATAAAAGTGAAGTACAACACTGTCCATTTCCTGGAATTCTGCTGATTTGATAAATAGTTGACTTTGGCACATGGCTATTGAGTACCTGCAGCAAAATCTCTCTGCTGCTGAATGATGGATTTTTTTTCTTTTCTTTTTTTTCTTTTTTTTTTTTTTTTTCAGTCAGCCCTTGAGTTACACAGATGAAAATACTGCAGCTTGGTATCAGAGGTGGTTCCCAAAGTGGTAGTGCAATTGTACAAAGTTGCAGCTTCCCTTTGTGAACTGCATTTACCACTATAGATTGGTTGGGCCAATCTGCTTGTTCCTAAAACTTCTTGAATTTCAGCATATTGCTCTTAGGGCATGGGGCTATGTTCTGGGAGAGGTTGGAAAAGTGGAGCGGAATGCTCACATGCTCATTGTTGGAACTGAAGCAGGAAGAGCCAAAATAACCGCCATTGTACCCTGCTGATTGCTGCTGTGCCCTCCTTCAGCAATGCAGTTCTTCAGTGAGTGTTGGTTGAGCCCCATATCAATATTGCCTCACCAGTTTCTGCTACCTTTCTGAACAAGTTATCCTTCCTTTCAATAAGAAAAGGAACATCCCTGTCGGAGAGTACAAAAATAAAATAGTAAAAAAAAAAAAAAAAAAAAGGACATGGCTGTAGTCTGAGAAACATCATGCTCTCCAGGGTGGTGGTGGTGGTACACAACATTACAAGACATGTAGTTGAATTTGTGTGTGAATGCTCTCTTTTCTGAGAGGGTACAGTTTCAGCCCTGCTTGCTGATTCTTTTTTTTGTCTGTTGTCCTGCTATGCTTTGGTCTTTAGCTGTTCTTAATGAGCGATTCCTTTTGCTCAGCCTCTGAAGAAAGGATTATCTTATGGTGTGGTTCATGCCTGGGGCATTTTCTCCAGTGAAACTTGTTGGCATTAAGAGTTTCTCGATGAAACAACCCACCAGTGGAATCATACACATTAGTGTGTCATTATTTTTTGGGTTTTTAACAAGGCGAGCAGGTCATTTGGAAATGCCTCACTTTCCAGGAGTCCACTGAGTCACAACTGCAGGAAACCATGAGTGAGGTTTGACCCACTTTTGCCTGTCATTTTAAATCGATTGGTGAGGTTAATATCAGATATCAGAAAGAAACAGCAGGTGTGTCCCATTCAGGCAGTAACTTGCCTGGTTGGGCACAGAGATGACTGCTGTGATTTAAAAATTGAATTAATCATGAGTTAACCCAGTCGTCTCCTGTTCTCACCCTTCCTACCTTGCTCAGGAACTGACTCATGGTTTGTCTGCTACCTCACAGCTGAAGGCTGAGTTGGGATCAGACAATCAGAGATCAAAGAAATAGCCTCAGCCCCAGTATCTGGGAGTGGGACGGATGTCCTGTCTTGAGGTGGTGCTTCTCTGCAGTCCCATGGGCTCAGCTGTTTCTAATTTTGCTTGGATCTCATGAAACCAAAGCCATGGGCAGTGCACTCCCAGCTCTCCTGTCTGTGAGGGATTTGCTTTATTGGTTTGTTTATTCTTTTTAGTCTGGAAAAAAGCGCTTTGCAAAGTTGGATAGACTCACGCTAGCTGCAGATGCTGCTTGCCCATGGGAAGAATGGCTTGTGGCTATAAATGGGGTGGTGAGCTAAGATTTTAATACTGAGGGATTTCCATAATTACATTCTTCTGTTCCTACCTCTTCTCTCAAAACGACATAGAGTATTCTGAGACATTACTGCTCCTCTCCAAGATTAAAGAGAAGCTGTGAATGTGAAACAGCATTGATCTTTAAATTATTTGTCAATACCACTGATAAGAGAAGACAACTTCTTAAAAAATAAATTTAAAAAAAAAAAAACCACTTGAATTTTTATATACTTCTGCTAATTGATAGCTACAGTGCGAGAATGCTGAAGTTAGTCCTAAAAGCACATATAAACATCTAGATAATGCCCCAGTTTTTTGCCATTTTAAAGGAAAACAGTGATTAGTGAGGGCCAGGAAAACTGAGTGTTACAGCTTGAGCTAATGGCTTTTGCAGTGTCCATGTTTGGTGAAGATAGTATAGGAACCTGAATATATTTCCACTTGGTGTTTTTTTTTTTTTTGTGGTAATACTTAATAACCTTTGTGATAAATGGTAGGAAGTACCGTACTTTCATCTATGGATGCCTGCTTTACCCTTCATTGGTTATAATTTGATACAGTTTTATGTGATTTCAAATATGTGGAAGTAAACATGCTTATGGAGACTTGAGTGAGAAGTAAAAATAGAGGCAAGATGGGAAAAAATTACTGGGTACACTACCAGCCTCACAACGGAGATTTCTATGCAACTCACTCATGAGAGACTAAATAAAATGAACAGAGCAATTGCTATTTGCAAGTAAAACTTACATAGCTGTAGCTTTTATATCTGCATATATATATCTACATAAATACACAACAAAGACAGGAGAGAAGTCTTTATGATCAACTTCCTTACCATAGATATTTTAATTTGGTACAACTCCCGTCAGGTTTTTATTTGACTTTCCCTATTTTTAGTGCAAAATGGAAAAAATGAAGAGAAGGAAATTAAGGTGCAAGAAGTAACTTGCCTGGAAGGCATATTTAAAGCCATGCCTTCTGAAACTTTACATCTTAAAGGGGCATGTTTATGGAGGCAGTTGTGCATGTATCTTGATTGAAAAACCAAATTAGCTGTTTTGTAACCGAATGTCAGTGCAATACTTGAAGAGGGAGAATAAAAGCTTCCTTTCTTCATGTGTAAGGCCACATCACATGCTGTTTTTTATATATTCACTCATTTGTTACTGAAGGAATTGGTATTATAGCTGTCATAATTAAAAGTCCACTTTGTTTGGAGATTGCTTAAATACAAATAGATAAAACTTTAGTTGCCTGCTGTACAAAGCTGGAGGTTCTCAACGTTTCTATTGCTGGGAAGTGTGTTCAGGTAATGTCTTTAAAACTGATTAGCTCTGGGCACAGGTTTTGTTGGTTACCATGAAAGTTATAATTTCATTTCACAATTTTTAAAATACAATTTGTAGATGTTTTGTTCATTTTTTCCCATTACATATGGCTAAAAAATTCTCCTTTTATAACATATGATTTTACCTTCTATTTAATGTTTTCTTTCTTCATATATATATATTTTTAAGAAACATTAAATGTGTTTAATAGTTAAGAATTATTTCGTTATGATATTTATCCCTTCCTCCCAGAGACCTTGCTCTTTTGCACCCCAGTATTTTATTTTTCTGTTAAAGTCCTTTCGTGGTTCCCATGAGGACAGATGGAAACCAGATGCTTGCTTTTTGAATATCAACTTTAGTAACTTAGCATGGGCTTCCATAAATAAACTTGTAAGTTACTGAACAGCTAAGAGCCACCACCAATTTTAAATATTGTTTTTGGGGACTATTTCTCCAGACTCATGCCTTAGTTATTTTTTGGAATTGAGAAAGCTGAAGATCATGTATTTCTACTGTTACGTGACACCATGATTCCCATGAAACTTCTGGAAAAAGTGGCAACGAGCAGTGCATGGATTAAGAAGAAACAGTAGAGAAAATCCTGGAAGGCACTGGTGTTTTTTTTACTTTTAAAATGTGGAATTTATTTACCTTTCTAATTCATAAAACAGATCTTCATAGTGAGAAAACGGTGCTACTTCTGAAGGAGTTTTTTCATCTCTCTCTGACAGCAGGAACAGAAAGCTATGGAGCCAATTCACTTGGGAAGAACCCTTGAGGATGTTTGTTATTTACTTTTCTATCACCTTACAGCAATGCTTCAGAAATCTTTTGGGTGCTGTATGTCAACACAGAGTGGTTTCTCTAATGCTGCTTCCATTTCTGCAGTGGTTGAGTTCATGGATTTTTACAAACGAAAGTGGGGTATTGCAATGCAGCCAATGAATTTCAGAGATGCCTATGGGATTTTTGGTTTTGTTTTTCTGAATTTTTAGGACCACAGGGATACCCAGAAGTTTCAGGTGAGGCTAGAGCCAGCTGGGCAATTTGATATCCATAGAAGCAAGACAAATTTGGAGGCAAAATTCAGATGAGTCTTAAGACTGAGTTCTGCAGTTAATAAACCAAATGTCTACACCAGTGACACTTATTTTATCTGCTTTCCTGAGTATATCTTTATTAGCAGATCTTTATAGCATTCTTCCTCATCTCAGATTTTCCTTCAGGAAATATGAAGTCTAGACTTCCAGCTTAAGAACAGCTGAAATTCTCATGATTTGAGGTGGGATAATAAGGAAAAATATTTTGGATCATTTGATTTGTGTTTTGTAAGATGATTTTTCAAATTATCCATTTCAGAAAGGGCTGTCTGCAGTAAGATTAGCTCAGTATGCATTTTAATCACCATTTTCATTGTTCCCAGTATTATATTTAGTAGAAAATAACAAGATGTTTTTATCATTTATTGTATAAAGAACCCTGATCTGCTGGGGCACGGGAGGAAGAGCTTTTTGCTGTGAGGCGTATGTTTTCTGACAAACTGTGTGGATAAAGTGTATGATCTTGCTTCTGTTTTGAATTTGGGAAGTGAGATTGTAAGAGATTTTTTCTTGCTTTGCTCCTTAGGTATAGACTGTAAACAATTTTGATTCAAAAAAAATAAATGTCAGAGGTGCTGGAAATAGTGCTGTGGATCCCAAGATCTGCCCTGAGTCATCAGTACAGAAATTGGAATTCCTAAATGTTAAAAGTTCATATAGCCTCCAGAGAGAAGGGAGTGAAAACAGTATAACTGTTAAATAAAATGACAGAAGTAGTGATATAATAAAAATAATAATTTAAGAAGGGAACCTCTAGAAGAATTACAAGTGTAGAAAGGATTTCAGACTATTAATAATACAAGTTTCACTTTAGGTGATAGTTACGGCTTGTACTTTATGGTTTATGAGTCATGGATTGCTTGGGGTGGATATTTTGTTTCCACAAACCATATAAGGATAAACTTTTAAGAAAGCTATGGCAAGAATGCATTAGGAAGTCTTATTTTTCTCCTACTTTGGTTTACTAGTCATCATTGTTTCCCTTACATAGGCATTTTTGTTTTAGTTTTTTTCTTCAGTGATTTGCTTTTCTAGCATATAAAAGATGGCTTTGTTTCCCTTGCTAGTTGAATGTAGGCGTTAAATTGGTTTAAAGGATCACAACTTGAGTTTGAAGAATCTCAAACTGAGTCACATTTTTCTAAGTATCATAACTTTATTTTTTTATTTTTGCTGGAGTTCTTTTTTCTATAACATAAATACTTGTATAACTCTTCTTTCAAGGATGTCTGCACTGAATGTCTGCATGATCAGGCAAGAAAAGCAGTAATGCAAGGCAAAATAAAACACAGCAGTCACCAAACAGTTCAACCCAATGTACGATAAGAGCTATTTTATTCTGTATTTTCATAAATCTGGAAGCTTTGAAGCGGGAGAAGAGTGCCAACAGTACTGTAATGGAGTTAGTCTGTTAGACCTTTGGATTTGCTTCATGACATTGTACTGCTCAGCAGGACTGAGGAGAAATGCCAGTGCCAAGCTGGGATCCACCTGACTTCCTGCACCAGTGCAGATAATTGGTATGAGGAAAAGGTAATTCAAGGCTGCGTGCTTCCTGGCAGGAAAGTCACCTAGTGTTTTGGTCAGCCTGCCCTTTGGGTTTGGCAGTAGCTTGACCTGCAGGAGAAACATAGCATATTGCAGTGCAAGCAACTGAGTGACCCTTGTGCCTCATTTTGAAATTAAGCAGCACTGGGCAGGCAGCTGTCCACTGAATTCGAAGTTAATGGAGATGCTCTGGTTCCTCCTTCACACGCAGATGTGCTCTTGGTGTTGTGTTCTTGGTGTTTGCACTTTTTTCTTTTTAACTGGAGCCAGGTTAGAAAGTTTTTGCTCCTCATGTAGCAGCTGAACAGGTTTTGCTGGCTAAGCCATGCCTTTGGGAAGTCTGGCTGCAAACTAAATAAATGCAAGGGGTACAGCTCTTGCTTCCAGCTGGAATTCAAAACCTTTTGTTGTGCACAGCATTTTGCTACATGTCAACTAGCAATTAGATGAACCACAAAATATGCGGCAGATAAACAAACTAAACAGACTAAAAACTTGCCTTGAAGTTCAAAAGGGAGTTGCTGGGGTGAAAATGTAAGGTTTCAGGGTAAAAATAGAGTTCAGTGATCCATTTTATTTTTGTTGGGGTCATACCTATGCATCTGCCAGGTGGGTGGGAGTGAGGGCTGGCAAAATAGAGGCCTTCCACATATTTTCTGCCACAGAGCCTTGCTGAGGATCTGTAGAGCTGCAAGGATGAAAATATGTAAATGTATTTTGGTAATAAGGGATCATAAACTCCATAGTAAATATATAGAGGACAATGCCAGGTACTAAGGGTAGGTCATAATTTACTGAGCACCTTAAATGTTTCTGTCAACAGTACTCTAGCTGAAATATGATGATTGATTTACATCTCTGAAGACAGAAACAAACAGTGATAATTTAATCAAATATATTTTACCCAAAGCAATGTAATTAGTTTGAAATACCTGAAAATTAGAGCAACTCTCTTGATGCCAGTGTGTGCACTCTTCCAGAATGTGAAGAAGCAGAGTTGACCGAGTATCTCTGTGGGCAGCAGGGAATTCTCTAACGTATTCCACATGGTCAAACTTCTGTTTTAACGTGTACAGCAAGAACTAATGTTTGCAAGCTGAAATTTAATACTCAAAATGTGTCTAGGAAGGTTGCAGTGGTAACTACTGTTACTAGGAATCTGACTACTGCCTAATAGAAATCTCCAGATTGCAAATTCCTTGGGACAGTTTTGCTTGTCTGTTAAATTTATTCATATTCCCAGTGCTGAAAAGCCTTCTCATTGCTATGGAAGCGTGGAACCAGATCTTGCAATTTATGTTTGAACGTCCTCAGTTTGAAGATGTTCAGATCAATTTCATGCAGTGCAACTTCATTTTTAAGTGTTTTATAGCATGGATGCTTCTAATTGGTAAACTGAATGGTTTTCCAAGCATTAAATATATGTATTTTGGGAAAAATGCAGATACCAAGTCATAGAATACTTCTGATTTTTGTTTGCAAATATACAATAGCATGTAGCTTCCAAGTTTGGTCCTGCTTTTTGGTTTATATGCAGAGAAGATTCACAGCTGTGTTTCTGGGTGATGTGTGTTTCTTTCCACTTAAAATTAATCCTTGATGTAAAGCATATGTGGGGTTTGTTTGTTTATTAATGAGTGATAGGTCATTTAAAAAGTTATATTGTTTAGGATATTTTTTTTTCATTTGAAGCAATAGTCATATAGTGTTACAGTCCAAGAGGCCACTGAAAGAATTCTGATTTTCATTTCTGTGTCTTGTAATAAACTTCCACAGCTTGCGCAGTGATAGTGACATATGCTGCATAAGCGCTGCAACATTTTTGTTTCTTTAGTAATACTATCTGTTGTGCAAAGCACCTGATTACAACTTCACAACTAGTTACAACTTTTTTTGAGAATGTTAGTGTTTGCAAAACATTTTCTGTAAGCAATCTTGATATTTCAGGTATTATTCTATTTGTCAGAGCTGATTTAGTTTTTAAATGTGTAATTTCTAGTGCCGTTTCTGGATTTCTTGCTGATTTCATGCTTCATGTGTGAATTTCCTTCAGCATTTTATCTCCTAAAACTGTAGAAGTTTCCTGTTTTTCTTGCACAGGTAACGTATATTTACTGTTCACACTGTAAAATCTGACCTTGCTTGAAAACTATTGAGGCTCCAAGGATTTTCCAAGGAAAATACTACATAAGTTACCATCATGACCATTCAATTAAGGATGACCATTGCCAATCATTTTTGCTTAATTGAAGTGCTTGTTCTTCCTCTCGTTGTCAAAAACTCCCAAGGGAAATACTGACTATTACATGTCTCCTTACAATTCAGTAATGACATAATTCTACTTTGAACTGCTAAATAGTATTTGGTGCCCATATTTCACTTCCCAAAGAGAAGTTTCCTATGAGAGAGTAAGATGAGGAGAAAGCTGTGCTCTTGGAAGCTCTGTTACAGAGATTAATTGCCCTGTAAAATGTCCTAATGAGTTGCATCTGTTAAGGCTGCTGTTACCTCAGTATTAGAAGTAAAATTGAGCTTTGCTTGTGGCTTGAATGACATAGCCATACATACACTGATTTTACATCCCCCACTGGCTCACATTTTCCAATAGGACATGTTTTGGCCTGACACTCTTGAGTAGATTTGTTTTGGTGGACGTGTTCTGGTCTGAAGCTTGAACAATAATAGAATGGAAAAATGGCAGAGACAGTTTCCTCTGAAAGGGGAGCACATTGGATCTGTGAACCTGTTAGTCTGGTGGCCAGACTCGTCCTAGCTGGTACCCGATGATTCAGTGGAAAAGGGAGGTGAAAGTAAATCATGCTGAGAACTGCTCTGCGTAACTCCTGTGAGGTGAAAATCTAGCTGCTTGCGCAAGAGATTGGGGATTGTCATACATGCTTGTAGCTAACAATTAAATGGGGGTCCTATGTATGTTGGTTCCTATATCCATCAATGTGACAGTCACCTTAGACAGGCTGACAGCATCAAACTGTTTCTGCTGTGTGAAAATGGGAAGTATGTGCTCGCTTTTTTTTCCTTTAGCTCTGTGCATGGTGCATCTTTGCTTTCACTTAGCACATGGTGCATTATCACTTACATAGAAACAGCAACCCCCTGTTTTTTAGTTTTTCAGATAAGTTCAACTGAGCTTGAAGTGAACAACTTGTTTGGTGTATGCTTTATAAAATATTGGCACTGAGGTCTGAGCTTTTTACCAGCACTCTTGTGTAAACTGAGTATACTTTGTCATTAAAACGCAATTTGCAAATGATTTCAATCTGTCACATTTGAATTCACAACAGATTTATGTGCTTTCATATTTTGGATCTTAAATGTTCATCTTAATGCCTTGCAACTAACTTCTAAGCTTATAATGGCAGCTAAGTATTTTTCTCCTATTATTTTGGCGAGCTTTAATATCCTAACTTAGTTAATTTTTACCAGCATACTGTTAAATTACCGTTGGGTTGGGAAAACAAAAAATGCTTGAGCAGCTAGTGTTGTGTGAATATATCTGAGCAGAAAACCCTCCAAAATAAAAACTAATGGTTTAGAAACCTTGAGATGGTCAGAGATTTCAGAGAGAATTTGTCAGCAGGTGAGAGCCTCCCAGCCAATGTTTGTTGTTAAACTCTGGATAATTAAGTTGGCAATTAAATGGGTTACCTGAAAGACAGTTGTTTTGAGGGACTTGCTTCTTCTGACTCATCTGTTACCTGTACTTAAGCTATGACCACTGCTATACAAGGAACATTTCAGCAGAAAGGAATGAATTGTGGCAGCTGTGTGAGCTTCAGAAAAGGGAACTTTAAACACTCACTTTTGGTGGAAAATCAGTCCAAACCAGAGTAGTTAGTTTATTGTTCGCGCAGTGTCACTTATAACTACTAAAATTTGATGTGAAAAACAGAACATAGAATACATTCTTGAAATGTATTACAGAGTTCAGAAAGCCAAAGTTAATGAACACAGTGACTTCAAAGATAACTAATGCTTCTCAATTACAAACAGATTATTTTTCCTTCACATACAAAGCCAAGTCCATGAGCAGGCTGTTTCAGTGGCACATGGAGCCACTAAATACATGTACTGTGCTAAGTGTAACATAACAGTTTTTTTAAGAACAAAAACAGGTAATCTTTCCATTCCAAGCCTTTCAGTTAGTGAAATTCATAAATGTGCCTGCTGTTGATACTGATCTTAAAGTCCTTTGGCCAAAAGTGTTGCCAGCTATCTCCTTTCCATGTTTTGGATGAAAGGTAAGAGCTCAGAAAGTTATTTGTTTTTCATTAAGATTTGTTAATCCATGAAGTATCACCCCATTAAGGTGACAGTGAAATGAACACCAAGAGAAGCGTGATTTTTGTCATACCTTCTCCTGGTATAAAAAATGAGCAATGTGTATAATGTGGCCATACACAAAGAGAGTATGTTTGTAGTATTTTTGTACCAATTACTCTTCTTGAAGAGATTGAGGGGAGCAGAAAGAGATTTTTTTTAGAGCAGAAACAAACAAAAAAAGTAGATTGTTATGCAACCGCACAAGTGAGAGGAGGTGGAATGTCAGTGCTAAAACCAATATTATATCAACTCGATGCTGTTGCTGGTTGTTTAAAAAAAAAAAAAAAAAAAGAACTTGGGAAATCGGAAATGCATTTAATGTGCTCTTAAGTGGGTACTAATCTGGTGGATTTATCTCAGTAGGGAAGATGGCTTCCTATCTTAGATATGCTTATTTTCAAACTTTAAATAACAAAAGTGCTTTGAAATAAAATACAGTTAAGTTTTAAATTTCTCTTGAGATGGAGAAAAGCTCTTTGTTTAATGAAGAGGACTTCATCTGATGTTAAAGATAATAAAGCCCGAGGCACATAGCAGGCTTCCTGGAGTAACATAATACCTTGCAGGGCTGGACCCAAACTGTTTCTGCCATAAACTAATATTCAGCAGACTCAGGCCATCTTTGATCAAGACATGAGTAAGGGAAGCTGTGACAATTTGGTTTGTTGTTTTTTTTTCTTGTCTTTTTGAAACAGAGGTGGAGAAGGTTGTAGTTTTCTGTGAGGCTCTGTCTGAAGATATAATTTCAAAGATTTTTATTTTAAACCTATACCTTTAATTTTGATCATGAATATTTTTCTTGACTTAGCTGTGTTTTTTTTCCTCTCCCCCCCACTACTTTACCATTAGTGAAAGTCTCTTATTAGAAGGAGATACTATAAGTAGCTGCTCGCTGCATGTGAGGCTTAAAGGAAGTATGGGGGTGAGCTGCAGCAATTGCAAACATTGTGTATTTACTCTTCCCTGCCCTGTTCATGAGGTAATTCACCCAAATGATTCTGTTCTTAAAAAATGCCAAGAATTCGTCTGATTCTTCCTATGACACACCAAGTTGCTGCTTTTTGCTGTTGTGTTTTTTTTCTTAAATACCACAGAAGACTTTGATCATGAGTCACTAAATCATTGTTGCTTCTTTGAATTTTTCAGGTTTTTTTTTTTTGTTTTTGTTTTTGTTTTTGTTTTAAATCTGTATGCCTGCCTATCTATGGTTGGTTTTGTTTTGTTTGTTTATTATTGCCCTTCTTGAAGGGGATACATCAGTCTTGACTGCTACCCATTTAGGTAAAATGTGGAACAGAAGATACAGTATATGCTATTAGTGGTCCAATACTATCCCCTGCTATATGTTACTGTGGTTTGCTAATGACCACACAAGGAAGCAAGAGGGGGTGGTGGGAAAGGCTCCATGGCCCAAGTTTGTGGTATGTATGGTACGCCCTCACTCCATCATCTACAGTGTTGGATGTGGAAGTGTTTCATTGTGGGATTAAGGGAACCCAAGCACTTGCAATAATTTCAAATTTGGCCAGTTCTAGAGATGCAGAAAACCTTTATGAAGGGTTTTAGTCCTGAGGACCAGCCCTAGTGGGAGCTCTCCAAAGGTTATTGTACATGTGGCTTATCACGTTTTCTCTTGGAGATAACATTAGACCCAAGAAAAGCATTTTGGTGGCTCACCTCAGTATCTTTTACTAAAAAAAGAGCATTCATATGTAATAATTTGCAGAAGCAAAGTAGCGTGAAACTACTTTTAAAGAACGTTTCTTGTAATCTGATCCAGTGCTTTCAGAACTCCTGTGCTTCAAGTAAAGAATTTAAATGTTTCCTTAACACCATTCTCATTAGATTTTCTTGCTAGTGCTGTTGGAAAAGGATGTAGGATTATCTATATAAATGGTCTCCAGTGCGATTTGCCATTCACTGCTATGGATGAAACTCTTCTTTCCACTCCTAATTTAACCTGTGCAACCTATCCAGTACCTTTTTGAATGTCAGAGACTTGTCAGCATGCATGTTATGGTATCATTAATTTATTTTAAGCTTCATTCTTAGCTATAGAGTGAAAAATTTAAGGAAACAATGTGAAGTTGGCCACAGTTTATCTTCAAGTCTTAAAATAACACAGATACCTCAGAGAGTGGCATGATCTTTAGTGACATTTTAATTCTGTTGGCACGCTTCAAAATAGCCAGCTGAGACATAATGGATAGACTTCAGTTTTGAAGCCTTGCAGTTACCATCTGAATGCCAAACTTTTGAGGAGCAAAATACTGCGTTTATATATAGATGAAACAAGCTGTAATCAGACTGGCCTCACCACGTATGCCAGTAATTGGTAACAGCTGCATTAGAACAATGCAGCTGTTAAAACTGCTCCACGCCCCTGAATACATTTATTTGTTTGGTCCAAAGATCACTCATGGGTGTATTGGTATGCTTTTCTTCAGGATATGGAGAATTACTTGGGATGCATTCATTTGAGTAAATCAGTCCTTGGTTATGTTTTAAGGGAGTGTGTGTTCGGCATAAGCAGACTCACAGAGGTTGAAAAAGTAATCCAAAGTCCTTTTCCTATAGCAAATAAATAGTATCTTCCCCTGGAGATCTTAGGCATTTGGAAATAAGCGTCGCTGTAGTAAAGTTATCCAGTGGTTATGTGTATGTTGTCCATTATACTGCTGCAAAATGTCCTCCCAGGTGTTAGCCATATCCACAAAAAGCACAGTACACCTAAAGATATATGCACTCTTCTATTTCACCTTGATCAATTTTGTTTGCATGATGTGCCTGGCCGCTTGTTACTCAGAAGCCCAAAAAGTGTCAGGCCAAACCTTGAGCTATTTTGCATGGGAGTAGGTGAAAATATTGGAAGACAAGATGCTCAGATCTGTCAAGATAAGCTGTCTCTGTCTATGTGTATCCTTTTCTGTGGAATTGATAATTTGAGCTCTACAAAGTACTTATTAGAAAGTTACGGAAGAATTGTTGGGTTTGTTTTGGTTTTGCAAATTGCCCCTCCCTTGTTTTTATGCTAAACATGGATACTGGGTTAGAGCAAGTCTGATCTCTGTGGAAAGAGTCACCATATTCAATTAAGTGAAAAAGCAAAACCCTTAAAGCTGTACATACCAGCAACTTTATCAGCAACCAGACTGAATTTTGCATGGTGCGAGGCTATGAAGCACTCAAAGATCTCTTCATAGTAATTGAATCTGAAGTGGAGGGGAGATGGTTCTTACATATATTACTGCCTGCACAAAAATTTGCCTTGATTGTGTTTTTCTCTGTCATGTTTTCTACTGGAGTTGTTCTTGGAGGAAAGCTTTAATAGCCTTGGGTCAACTGCAATAAATTGGTTTTTTTTTTTTTTTTTTCTTTTTTTTTTTCTCCACAGTAAGAAGGCCAGTAGCAAAACTATCAATGCCTTTAACCAGGAGATGTAGGGAAAGGCTGCAGCTCTGAGAAATTTCACTTTGGAAGTTGTATGTGCTCCGTGTGAACATAGAAGTGTACATCTCATTTTGTCTTCGTAACTGATTTGCAAACAACCTGATTGCATGCATCTCAAGACTTACGTGAATGTACTACCTGTACTGCTATGGGACGCTGAGCAGTAGTTCTTCCTCATCCTCCCTAATAATTCCACGTGTTAATAACAACCCATCAGAAAGTCAAGGAAGCAACAGCTTTATGCAAATGTTAGGCAAAGCTTTCTTGCTGCTGCTTTTTATTCTCCAGTGCTGGTATTAGTCAAACGCCCATTGAATTCAATAGCTTAATGAGACTGCCAGAAAGACAGCAGGTTTAAATAATGGCTGCTTGTCCCAAGTCCAAAAGTTTTCTGATCAAAAAGTTTCGAAGCACTGTTGGTTTCCTTCCCAGAACCTGAAGTAGCCTTGGGATTTGGGAGTCATTTGGCAGCCATGCGTGAACAGTGGTGCTTCCTGTGTTCCTGGCCAAGGCTAGAGAAATGGAAAAGCTTACATTTTGGAAAATGGAAACATTTCTTAAAATGCGATTCTTCTCACCTGTGAGTTTGAATAGTGTGTGAGTACATTTGGGAGTGGAACTTTTGTCATTTTTTTTCTGAGAAAATGTGAACATTTTCATACTTCATACAATATCTTGATTGTGTGATATACTTAATGACTTTTTTTTTCACTTTTTTTTGAAAATCAACTTCATCTTGTTCCTGTTATCTGAATATTAAGAGTGGGAGAAAAATAATTTCCTTGTGTTCTCTCTGAGTACAGGCACCTTGTCTGACCCAAAGACACCCCAATTTAACCTACCTTGATCTGCTCATCACTTTTTTCTTTGGTAAACATGAATTAGGTCATTGTTTAGGTGCCACAAGTGATGTTATTTGTTTTCTATTTACACTTTTTTTCCTCAAATAAAGCACTTGCCCAACAGCTGTTATTTGCCTCTGAAAAGCACATCTCTCCTACCTGCAAGGTTTATGATGCCAACTTGCAGACATTCTTTAATTATAAAAGGCTATGTGATGATCTGTCAAGGGACAGTTGTCTCTAAATGGATTAAAAGAAGATTTCATGGTTTAAAAATGGCCTCTGTCCTTTATATGCCGAAAATAGTCCAAGTTGGTTGAGATAGTGCTAAAATAAGATATAGCAAGTAAATACTTTGTTTTTTAATTTCAGATAGTAGTTTGCATCTCTTTGAATG
This sequence comes from Tympanuchus pallidicinctus, assembly GCF_026119805.1. Taxonomy (NCBI): domain Eukaryota; kingdom Metazoa; phylum Chordata; class Aves; order Galliformes; family Phasianidae; genus Tympanuchus; species Tympanuchus pallidicinctus. Next base: position 32,011,608 of record NW_026294721.1, on the reverse strand, counting down.
CAGGAAGTAAAAGCTAGGGGGAAAAAAAAAAAGACAGGGTGAATATCTGAACTGATTGGTGGTGGTAGATAAACTGTTCCTGCATCTGCCCACAGGAAAAAATGAGACACTGTTTAAATAAAACCAGTCCTGTGCCATGCAAGATCATCTCTCAGCTGTTGAGAATCAAAATTGCAGTGCCCTGACTCATCAATAGGACTTTCTACTTCATTCTGGTAGACAATGTAATGAGAACAAATTGAAGATTGTATGTTTTTTTGAAAGATGGTGGTAGTATCTTGAAAGCATAACAGCTTAAGACAGATAGGATTTGTGATAATGCTGGGAAAAGCTGTCAGATTTTCAGATATATGTATTCTTCCAGGGGTCTGAAATGGAGGTAAGTTTTATTAGAGAGGCATCACTTGCACTCTTTAACAGAAAGATAAGTGGTAGCTACTGTCAAGCTACAAGCTTTCAATAGGGAGGAAAGATAGTTGCAGTGATGCAGAACTGTAGGACATAAAGAAATGAAGGTTTCTTTCTCCAGATCAATTTTTAGTTCATTTGCTTTAGTTTGTTATTCACCTGCAAAGGGGGCAAAATAAAATAAAATACAAATACTTTTTTTCCAGTACAGACAGACTCCTCAGAAAGTTTTTTTTTCCCCTTTTTCTTTTAAACTAGTGCCTTTGAAAAATTCCAGGCTATTGTAAGTAGTAAGCCATGTCTGTGGCACAGAACCACAAAACCCCATGAGGTACTAAAAACATTTATCGTGCCTGTCACAAGTTACTTACTTCTGTCTTGCCTAAGAACAGAATTAATGGTTTCAGCATGGTGAAAAGATTTCTGCAAGTTTTGTTACTGTCAGTATTTTGCATCAGTGATTAGTTACTCACAAAACAGTTAATTGCCTCATGTGTTGCATGAGTGCTTTGAATGGTATCCCCTAAGTATTTTGAGCAGTAAAAGCTGTTTTTCTAAAGCTAGGCTGTGAGAAGGGAAAACTCTTTACTGAGTCTGAGTCAGCTGGCATTGTTCATTTTTCTTTTCTTTCCCAGTTGCTGCAAGTAATGAGAAGAGTTACAACCATGTGCTTTTATGCACCTTTACTTAAACAGTGGGAGAGTTTCCATTATAATTAGTTCCTTGTTGTGTTGACTACAGGAGTTAAAGAGCAGTAGTCTTCCCAAATAGTTGATCTTTTTTGCTTAGCTTTTACGGTAGACATTTCAGCTGCAGACCTTGCTCTGGCTGATTCTCTTTGGCTTCCCTTGGAGATAGGTGTGGTGAGATCTACGGGCCAAGGCTGAGCTGAGGCCTTCCATACCCTAAAATGTAGATATGATACTTAGAGGTTTTCTTATAAGACTTCTTTTACATTAAAGCTTTTAGTAATCTAAAGCAATTAAAAAAAAAAAAAAAAAAAAAAAAAAAAAAGCTGGTTAGTCAGAATGGAACACAACTTTTCTCAAAATGATAAAACTCCATGACTGGTGATGTTAAATATATTTAACGTATGAACAATACATGGAAGTGATAAAAGTCAAGAAAAACAAAGACAGAAGGTAGGTGCAAGGTGGAGAATCAGCTACTGACAACTGCATGCTTATTAAACTCATCCTGCAATGAATCTACAGAGTGTCTGTAGGGCTTCAGCTCTGCTTTCTCTGCAGCTGATACCTCCCACTCACCCCAGGTGTGTGGTGCAGAGGGACAGGAGAGAGGAAGCTGGGTGGTGCTCCTTTTAGGGACAGCCTGGATGTCTTGCGCATCTTTATTGGTAATTTCTGCTGTATCTGTCTTTTCTGGACTAGTCCCAGGCTCAGTAGCATTCTGCCAACCATACAATTGCAGAAGGCTCTTTGTATATCCACATGGTTGAGATGATCTGCAGTTCCAACACTATCACTGATGGTAAAATAGAGATTTTAGTGCAGAGCTAAACTGACTCAAATTCAGAACCTGTAGCATTCCAGTATGATCACTGAGTCAACAAGAAACAGGAGGCATGAGTATAGATTGAAGACATCTGGGAGACATTGCAGGGGACTGTGTGAGTGATGCTGCTTCCTGCTCTGGTGGCACAGTGGAGGACATGGCTCCTCTTTGTTACAGCTGCCTGACATCTCAGACATTGAGCTTTCATCCTATTAAGTGTGCTTCCATAACGTTTCACTCCAAGTTTGTCACAAACCTAATGGGTGACCTGCTTTTTAGAGAAGAATTTAATTTCTCTAGGATAGAAGATGTAGTAGACTAATGGCTCTCTAAGTTGCCAGATTCTTCAGTTGAGAGATAAAACTTGAAATAAATGTTCCTTCCCAAACATACACTTATTAAGAAAAAAAGATTTTTTTAAAAAAACACAACAACAACATAATAATGTTATATTGAGGATTGAATAGCTGTTTGTCATGAATTTTCTAATTTAAAAAAAAAAAGCCCTTATACTTTCAAGTTTATTTAAACTGCATTTTGTACAAAGGAGATAATTCAAATATTAGTCACCATATCATGTAAGGCACTAGAAAAAAAATACTAGGTTGTAGTGTCAAATCTCCTAAATTACAACCAGGATTTGATGACAGACTGAAGTCAACATGAAGTCAAGCAGCTTTGGAGGAAGAAGATGATCTGTGAGTTGTCTGTATCTATGCTTTTCATTAAGCTGGCTATTTTTGAAATATAGCTTGCTGTGTTAGAGTTAAGATCTATGAAGTTCTTCTTAAGAAAACTAGAAGTTGAGGTATAGCTGCTTGAAGGCTTTTTATTCCATCTTGATACTTGCGCTGAACTGTCATGTGGATAACATTACTTGACCAGGCAGCTTTAGAAACTCTAAATAAGATACAAATAGTAAATAGTTACAACAAGATGTAACGGATAGAAATAATCACTGTTGCTGAAGGGAATGCATGGGCAAGTCTAATAGACAAGATATTATTTTTCCATTGTTTGTGAGTAGCAAAGCTGTGGCAAGGAGAGATTCTTGCCTCCTGAAGTAGATGTCAGAACTTGGACACTCTGAGTTGTATGCGGATGTAACACAAAGGCCGTAGTTGGTAGCAGGGGAACTTTTCCTGTCTCAGTTCTGGTCATGGAATCATAAGTAGGTATGGACAAATATACTCCTCCTGGTCCATTCCTGATCATATGCATGGTACCTGAAGGTTTTTAAACTTCTACTTCTAAAAAGTACTTGTGAATCTCTGTCAGTCAGAAGGTAAGTGAGATGTATTTCACAGCATTTCTTCCTTAGCTTTTAGTTTGGTTTTGGCTTTGTCTTAATAAAATAAAATATTATCTGAGTGCACTTAAATTTTCTTTACAAATGTATTTGGTAGGGCTGCCACAGACCACAGGAATGAGACTATGAGCAGTGGTTGCCTTTGGGAGGTCTTGAAAACAACTAATCCTTTGTGGGCTGGAATACCGAAGCAAAGGGCAATTTCTTCCTCTCCTAAAATGTCAGCACTGTTTATTTTAACACGTAATAATGAAATCCCAAACCTTATTTAAATTTCAAGGATCTACATTTGGCTTGGCCAACTATCAAATGAGCAGTAAAACAAGGACATAATTTTTCTTTCTTTTACCTGACTTCATTTTATCTTCATCTGAAGTGCTGGGAGGGCTCACAGTGTGTGGATATAAAGGTATTACATAGTATATGCCAGATGCAAAATGCTGACATGCACATTATATTAAATCTCCCCCTTTAAACTTAATGAAAACAGAATATGTGTTGAATGACTTATAAGCTAATGTTCCTAGGCTACGTGTAAGAAAGCACTGTTTCAGAGATGACAAATATTATCTTGATGTACTAACCTACGAAGGAATAAATGCCAATCTTCTAGGAGTATTCCATTGGATATAGCTCAGCAAAGATGGGATGCCTTAAGCTCTAAATGAAAACTCTTTCAAAGTTGGGTTTAAAGATGCTAGTTGTTTATAAATAAGTAAATAAAATCACCCATCTGGCTGAACAGCTCTTTTCTGGCATTTCAGATGCAAACTGAGTATCCACAGAAACTTCATTAGAAGCACACTGGAGTTTGTGTTTTAACATTTAAGTTTGAAAGATCCTGGAAGCAAGATTTACTGACTGATTTTATAGGGCAAGAGAAGAAATATGTATTTTTAATGTAATAATTAGCTTGTAATGTAAGAATGTGACATTAGCACTAAGACTTACTATATATGGTGTCTGAATTGCCACTATTTTTGTAAAAAGCAGATGGGCATCCAATCTTCATCCTTTCATATTTGTTATGATTTCACCTGTTGAGCTAAGTGAAAACTAGCATACTGAACTAGAACGAAAAGAATGACTTAGGGGAGAGAGAAAGTGATATAGCCATTACAGCAGCCTGTTAATGTACTGCCAGGCATGATGGCCAAAGTATAGGTTTGAAAACATTGCAGTGTTTCTTAAAAAGGAGTAAAAAATGTCATCTCCCTTTTACAGTGACTGTAGTGCTTTCCAGTTCTCATCTAGCTCTGCTTAATGATAATTTTTCTGCCTTGTCTTCTTCATGTATGGGGATGTGCACAGGGCTGCTGTTGCTGGGCTGCAAATATTTGTCCCAGCAATGTCTCTGAAATGCCAGCATGCCAACTTGTGCCACCTGGCACAGTGTGTGCAATCCTACAAGTTGTGGGAAGTGCAGTTGCATGTTATTTTCCTTCCTGGCAGATGACTGAAATTATTTACATAAGGCAACCATTTCTGATATATTCTGCATATACTGCAACAAGAAGCAAGCTTGAAAATGCTCTTCTGTTCTTGCAATGCAGAGGTGGTAGAAATTGAATTGTCTGCAATAGGGAAAGGGCTTTGCACTAAGGGAAAAATATATTTGGATTATTCTTTTTTTTCTTTCTTTAAATTATATCTGCATTTGTTTTTATTCAGATAACCCCTAGTAAAAGTCATAATTTAGTATTTACAATGCTAAGTATTTTCTGCTTGTCATTTTCTTGTTTTCATGCAGGCTAGCTAATTTATGAAAAGCAAATGCATTTAGCTTTCTGCCCTGTCAACTGATATCTAGAAATATATGAGTCAAAAACATTAGCAAAACAGAACTGCGGACTACAATGGCAAAACCATTAAAAGCTGAGGTTTTCAGCAAGAAGCTCTGAGCATTGACTTTTCAGGGATGTTGTATCTGCTGCCAGAATCTGTCCTGACTGTACAGCTAGGGAACAGGAGTTCTTTTCTCAAAATGAGAGGGGAAAAAAAATCAATCTTCCTTCCTCCTATTAGAATTTTTCACTTCAGACCAACAAATCCAATTTTGCAGAAATTGACTTCACTTTACTAATTAAAATTTTGCAACCTCTCACTGCTGTATCTGAGACTAAAATTCATAAGCAATCTTTTAAATTCCAGAGTTAAAAAAAAAAAAAAAAGCCAAAAACACAGTACCTGTATGAATGCTGGTGTTGTGTACAGTTACCTCCTTGAGGTTTACCTTAAAGGAGTGATGGGACCTTAATGGAATTGAGGAGAAATACTCTGAAAGGTATCTTTTGGTTTACCAGATTTACTAGCTGGGTGTTGGGGCCTCTGAAAAATTTTGTTTTGCCTTAAATTTAATTCTTTAACACTCATCAGTGAGATTATGGTGTTTATATTGATGACTGATTTTTAGAGATGTTATACCAAGTTGTACAGCTCAAAGCATTACTTGGGGGTTTCCAAGTGTTAGTAATTTTGAAAGGATTTGGTTGTATTATGTCTTCCCAATGGGTGAAATACTTGGAAGAGTGAATTAATAAAAGGAGAATTTAAAGAATGAATGTTTTTTGCTGGGCGCGTTACTTACAGTGATGAGCAAACTAATTCATTTTCCTAATAAGGCTGAGCTGGAAGTTGAATGTTGGAAATACATTAAATGTCACAAAAGTATTCATTGGAGAGAAAAAGCTTGTAGGATGTTGGGAAAGTAAATTTGAACATGTTTTTCTGGTTGAAATGAACTATTTATGCAGACTAAGTATAGCCCTTTTATTGAAAGAACAAACAATTTTGATGGAGAAGTGCAAAAATATTGTGCACTTTCATTTTCAGTGTCCCAGCTGTCACTAACTGATGAATGTTGCCTGTATTTCCATTGTCTAAAATAATTTATAAGAAGCTTAACAATGCAGTCTGGAACTCAATCCAGCAACCATTAGTGAAGGTCTTTTGTGGTTTTTGTGCACTGTTTATAATAAGCATTTATTGCTGAGCTTTTGTGTCTGTTTTGTTTGTACATAACCAGAATTTTACATGAACTAATATACTGAATTGCCATCTTTAAATCGTTCAGAAAATACCCTGCTGTTCTACTTTTCTAATGAGTATTAACATACAAGAATGTCATCTTATTCTGGAAGCCTGCATCGTCAGGTATTAATACACTCTGTTTAATTAAACTAGCATGAAATTGCTAGGTGAAAAGCTAGGTTTTAACAGCTAAGAAAATGATCAAGAATGTGAAGTTAAAATGTTTCATTTTACTCTGCAGATTTCTTAATATCTGTCTTTATTTCCAAGGACAGCAATCAAGATGTAATCCCTGAAGCAGTTAGTTTCTTAAATGTATTGGACATGTTTTGCTCTTCAGTTTGAACTGTGCATTTCCTCTTGTACTGTCTTGTCTAACCACTGTACATTTTTCACATTCAGATCCTGGTGGCTCAGTTTGCTGGATGAGCATTTTCTTTATGCTGTACTGGATAAATAAAAGATTTTAGTCTGACAGTGGTCTGAATTTGACATGGCCAAGTGTTTGAAGTATGTCTGGGACACAGACTTATGTCCTTGTTTCAAGTATGTTTGGGGGAAATTAAAGTTGTTGTGCTGTCTGCTGTCTGATTCCAGTAATAAAAGAACATTGGGAACAGTGTAGTTATCAAAACTTTTTTTTAATGCATTTTTTTTTCTTCTTGGTGGATGAATTTTGAAGAGTAGAAGCAGGGATTGAAATTTTGCTAAATGCTATGATGAATTCAAAGCAAACTTGTGCTGCAAACTGGAATTTATTTATTTTTAAAACAACCAAGAAAAAGATGCATTTCGCTTATAGATCGGAACTGCAGGATCGAGCATAAGCAAGGAGAAACTTTTCTTCTCAGCTCTGAAATAAGGAGTTGATTTGAGTAGTGAATATCTTACTACTCCTAAGCGTTAGGCTAGTTTAATCCATATTTTAAAAGTTCCAAGTTTATTAACAAATGCATACCTAAAACATAGAACAAGATGCATATTTCCTGCTAACTCTAGTCTTTAAAACGAAAAGGCTTCCATATGTGTTGTTACATTTAGGTTGCTTTTGTTGCTGCAAATTGACAACTCTGCAATTAAGAGTGATTAATGATGCACCCTGGTGCTTTGGAGGGCTGGAGGCCAGAATTCTCATAGGCTGGAAACTCTGTGGGAAACAGGAGAACAGAGCTCTTCTTCAGAGTGGGGAAATCCCTCTCTCTGAGAATTATTGTTGATGTGGGCATGATGTGTGTCAGCTGTGATGCACAAATGATGAAGGCAAAGTGCAGAAGATGATGATCTTGCACTCTGTAGTTGCGCTTTGTTTTTTCCTGCTTGTTATTGTTTTATCACTTTTTCAGCTTGTTTGCCAATGTAGCATGTGAATTATATGCATCTCCCTTTTTTATAAGTGAGTTCCTGAACCTGAATGGCTGAAAGGCTGTTGTTGAAATTGGATGAGCACTGAGGACTAGATGGCTTAAAGGGAAGGAGTAAACTTTTTAAACAATTAAAAAAGAAAAAAGATATTTGTTAAGAGTTGAGAAGACTTCAGTTAAGCAGACTGGGTATGTCTACTTCAAATCTGTCTCATACAATAAAGGTGTTTAATGAAAATGTATTCTCTGCTGATCTCAAAATAAACAAGCCTTTTTATTCTTTTTTTTTTTTCTTTTTTTTTGCCTCAGCAGCAAAGTATCTTTCAGAAATGTTAATCCAGCTTCAGTTCTGCGAGCACCTGCTTAGAAGGTTCTTAGGAAGTCAAAGTTGTGCAATTTTTAGGCAGGATATAACAACTCTTCTTCAGTCATTCAGGGATCCAGCTTTTCTGAGCAGCTACCAAATATGGCCGGAAGTGTTTTGAAATGTGTCAGGAAGCCACTTTTCTACCAAAACATCAACAGAAAGCTGAAGTATATCAGCAGTGATGTTATCAGACAAAATGTCAGTGGGTTGAACTTTTTCTTGATTTGATTGTCTTTGTGAAATTGTAGAGTATTAGTGTATTTTTGCACACGTGTACTTGCAAATCTAAAAAAAAATACAAAAACAAATGAGATTCTTTTACTGTCCTGTGTTACCAGTTCAGAACTTGTCATTTCTTTATCTTCATCCTTTCTGTTACAATATTTCCTTTGCTTCCTACCACCCCGTGGTAGTTTCAATGCACTCATTGTTTTGAAAGGCTTTTTTTTTTTTTTTTTTTTTTTTTTTTTTTTTTTTCTATCTGCTGTGGAATTCAAATGACATTAACCTCATCTTTGAAGACCGAGTACCAAAAGTGGCACGCTGTATTTTTTTAATTTAAGTCATTCAGAAGGATTGTTGTTGTTTTAAAAGGAAGCTTTCCATTTTAAGCCTAGATAAGGGTTATGAACTTGAGAATGCAACTTATCTGACCAGAACTTTTGAGTTACACGATGTGTCCTCTTATGAAAGGAAGGAAAACAACAACCAAATTTCAACTAATGTCTCCTTTCTGGTGATATGATGTTATGAATTTCTAAGTGAAATAGCACTTGGTGATGCCTGCCAGAGTTCCTAACTTTGCGTCTGGATTAGTTCATCCAGTTTGTTTTTCCTTCTGCCCTGTATTTACCAGATATATAACTTGAATACTTCTTGTTTCCTTTAAAGGAAACAAAATGGTACAATTTATAAATCTGTGGGCATATGTGGTGAGTTGGGAAAGGGAAATACTTAAATATTGAAGCCTTTGTTTTTGTAATTATGTATGTTTTTTTTCTCTTCCAGAGTGGCTTCTGCAACAAAACCTGATCTTATTCATGTACCAAAGGTATGTTCATCATCACAACCAAGAAATGTAGTGTGTAGCACTAACTGTTACCCATCTGTTAAATAGTACAGCACGCTTTATTTCCACATCTTTTTTCTCTCCAAAAAGAATCGAGAAACCTGGTAAATGAGCATCCATAAACAAACAAACAAATAAATAAAATGTTATCTTCTAGCTTTTAGAACTTTTTTGAAAGATAATGCTGAATTTTTGTCTATATCCTGAAGGGAGAAACTCTTTTTCATTTTCATCTGCCATTGCTCTAAAAGCAATGACTTTATAGAAAGAGGGAAAAAAAGAACAAACTGTTGCTTTCTTGCATCCCTGACCCTGGGATAACCACAGTTTTCTTTTCCCACATGACTGTAGTGTATCAAGTGTTATCAGTCTTATATTTTTCCCATCTGGAAGCTATAACCCGTGTTGACTTTGGGTTATGTATCTGTGACCCAACCACTCATGTGGCACCTGGTCCTGGAGTCTCAAGTAAGGACAGGAGTGGGTCTGAACTTTGGCTGGAGAAACTTTCGTCCTTGTAGTCAGCAGAGTGCAACTAGAAAAGCCAACTTGGTTCTAAAGCACTGGCCTCTGACAAATGAGCTTCAGGGCCCTGGTTCCTCCCTTCAGGCCCTTATCAACAGATCAATGTATACCGTGTGTTCATATGCACGCACATGATCCTAGCTTATGAGGAATGTGCGTTTCTCAAACTGGATTTGGAAGTGGAATGTGGATTTCTAAAAACACTAATATTTTCCACATGAATTATCCATTGGGTTTTGCAGTGGAGCAGTGCTTAACTTTGTCTTGAATTTGATTTGTGTAGTGTCTGTTTTGGATGCAGTGAGAAAATTAAGCATCGTGTTCTTTGATTTTTGACCATGCACGCACAGATCATTCCCTTTCTTAAATGCATGGCTCACTTTTTCCACAGATTTCTTGACTGCACTCTCACTTGCTTCTATGATGCTCATACCTCTTCTTTGCTAGGCAGGTTATCTCCCTCAGCAGCACTGAAAATACCTGCTGAGGAATGTGCATGTGGTTGGTGTGGTTTTGTGTGTTTTTTTTTTTTTTTTTTTATCTTGCATAGGGAGAACCTAAAGAAGTAGTTAAGCCTGTGCCTGTTGCCTCTGCTGCTGCATCCAAAGTCACTGCCATGGCCAGTGTGGCTTACAATAAGACCCCGAGGCCATTCGGAGCTGTGGCCTCCTCAAAAGTCACCTCCATCCCGTCACCGTCCTCTGCCTTCACCCCAGCCCAGGCAGCACCCATGCTCCCCACCCCGGCCCCATTTGCTGCACCAGGACTGCATGTTAACGCCAAGCCTAATGCTGATGGGCGGCCGCCCACGCCGAGCACTGCTAAACCTGCCGTTAATGTCCCACGGCAGCCTGCCACGCACAATGCCGCCCCAGGCGGCCATGTCGGCGACAACACCCAGGAGCTAGCGGAGGGGCTGCGACGAGGATTCAGAGAGAACCAGGGTGACAATAAACAGCAAAATGGGTAGGTGGGATTTTTTTTTGCTGTGAGGGTCTCTTCCTCGCAGGAAAAAAGCTGAGCTTGTTCAAGTGCCAAGTAAAACACATCTGAGGTGTGCTGTCCAATTACCAGAAGCAAATTTCCGAGGAATTAGTGTGCCTTCAGAAAGGGGTGCCTTTGAAGGGCTGAGTCTGTGAGGATTTAATTCTGAAAATATGTCCATTTGTAGTGTCACACCTAAATTGCAGCAGACCACACCAAAATTTGTTGTATCATGATGTGTTTTCAGACCGTGCAACAAGCCCAGCATTCATTTGGACACCTGTCTCACTGTTTATGTTGGGTCCCAATGCAGAGGTTAAAAGCAGCAGGCACTTGAAGGTGCAGAGCCGCCTGGCAAGAAGGACTGTTGACCTTCAGCATTGATTGTGATGACTGTCTTCTTGCTTTTTGACTTTTCTTGACTTATCTTCAATTTCATGAACATGAAGCCTAAAACTTAGTATTTCCCATTCCTCGAAGGGAAAGGGCGAGGCCTGATGCACATCTCATCCAATCTCCTCTCGGCCTGAGTATATGAGGAAATCTGCAGAAAAGTAGCCATCCATATCAGCTAAAATAAAAGATCACAGTTTCAAGTAATTATCTCCTGGAAAGGAAAACTTAGGCGCCTATTCCCCTAAAATTGCAGTACAAATATTTTCCATATGCATATTTATATAATGCTGCCCATATGGATTTTATATTACTCTGTTGTCATGGTGCCTTCAAGGCCGATCTTTAACAGATGATGGAAGGAATCCATAGTGCTTAGTGATAGGACGAGAGCAGGAGATCCCAAGGACTTGCTTCTTGAATACACATTGCCAGACTGTCTTTGTCTTCCCAGGAATGTGTCTTTATCGAATAGTATGTAAGGAGCATTCAAAAGTAGTAATTGGTATTGAAAAAGCTGAACAGTAGCAACAAAATTAAGTTTTCTGGAAGGAAGTGCTGGAGGTGTAAGCACTTAACAATCAAGATAGAATGACTGAATGCATGCTGATACCTTCCTTGCCTTGTGTTTAGAGATGGGTGAATAATACTGACTGAGGCTGGTAGGTTGAGAAATTCCTGTTTGCTGCCAGCCTTGCTTATCTAGTTTGGGCAATCTTGAAGACGTTTGCAGAGGAAAAGGAACAACAACAACAAAAATCAGCTAAACTGTATTATATCTTCCCTATGACAGTGCTTTAAGTCTGTAACTCAGTTTAAGTAAGAATTAAATACTAGCCTTGCAATCCTGAAATAGGAAACAAGTAAAGAAATATTAAAGAGATTATGCTCATCTACAGCTATGTGACTGACTTTGTTTTACTTAGTTAACTATCACTGTAGAAATGTAAGTTTGTTATGTAAAACCACAACCCCATTTAATGTGGAATTTGACACTTGTGATATAATAGTGAAGGCTTTAAATTATTGATCAGTCTGAAATAAATTCCATTTTACTTCTTGTATACTTGCATCTTGCTCATAGGTAGCACTGCTGAGCAAGTAGAATTCTTCAGACTTAGCTTAATACTCAGAAGTTGTTTTTTCCTTCATTCCTTCTCACTTCCCTCAAATAATGTTTGGTATATAAACTATTTGCCTTCACTTCAGGAAGTTTTGTTTTTCCTTGTTTACTCCTGGCATAAATAGAGAGCAATTTGTCCTCACTAGGCTACATGCAATTAAATTTTGTTGTTACTTTCTTGCCAACTCTCACATGAAAATGTGCCTGCTGCTTTAAAAAAGGTAAGATGTTCATAGACTTCACTCAGTTTAAGTTCAGGTGGGCTAAATTTTTCCTTTATAGGTTCTCTTGATGGTTTAAGTTTTGACTCTTTATGTGACTACCAGAACTTGGATTTGGAAGATCCTGTAATATTTCAAGAAGCAGAGAATGTATTAACAAGTCAAATACCTTTTTTCCCTTGCAGATAACAACAATGACAAAGTTAGTATCAACAGCACTGGAGTTGAATTATGGTCGTTTTTTTTTTTGTTGTTGGAATAACCAGCATGTATTTTTGTTTTGCAAACAAAACAATATTATATAAAACTCTTGCAGAGTTTTATATTTAAAATTTTGGCAAAACAGCTTCAGCTTCCTTATAACTACTTAGTGTAATAAATGATTTGTCTGCATTGGACATGATGTGATCTTGCTTTTCACTGTGTTAAACGGCAGTATTTTTTAAAACTATTCCACAAAACATTTGTGCAGTGTTTGTGTGTATTGATAGATTCTTGATGCACCTATAGCTAGTTGGTGTCAGCAACACAACCGGTGAATGATGAAATACAGTATAAAAGGGAAAATGATCTGAGGAGTATGGAATGAAAGGCCAGATGTTGAATTCATACCACAAAATTAAGAATGACATGGAATATGATTATGACTTATTGTGATTTTATTGGCTTATTTTTTTCTTCTCTTGCCTCAAGAATGAGTCAAGGCTCAGTCTGCCTCATCGAATATTCCTTTGCCTCTGGCACCACCTCGTGCCTCAGTGGCTCATTACTAGTAGACCATTAAGCCATAAGAAAGAAAGTAAAAGGAGAGAAATCAGCAGGATATTTTAATTCTGATGCCATTATCATCAAATATGAAGGACTTAATTCACTGTGACAGTTGCTAGAATGCAGTCAGTAATATTATTCTAATGCTATTACAGCATGTAAATAATTACAATTCCATGTAATGCTATGTCTTTAAGTACTGCTTTAGTTTTCAGACTTGATTCTCACTATTAACTGTTTTATTGCTTTACTTCACTTTCTTTGGATTTACTTTACTCCAAACTGGAAATGCCACTGTCCTTGTTCCTATACCCCTCCCTCTGTAGTAACCTGGTGAGGCACATTTCTTTCACTAATGCTGTGTGTCCTTAAATGCAATCTTTTGCTGTAATTTTGAATGATAGGTTTCCTATCATTCAAATGTTGTCTGTTCTTTTAAGCTGAAGTATTTGTTAATGCATTCCACTGAACAGATCTAATTATTTCCTGATGGCAATTAATAATGTACAAAATTCTCATTCACATTTTTAATCTTTACCAAAAGCACTTCGGACATTAATGATGCAGTAAGTAGTAGCAAAAAAATAGGAGTAACTTTTAAAGGGTTGGGTTGTTTTTATTTCATTATTATTATTTTTAATAGAATTATAATTTCTTAGGAGCTAGTTTTGCACAGGTCATCTCTTATAAAATTTGTTTAAAAAAAAAAAAAAAAAAGAGTACAGGTATAGGTTCTGAGATATTAATGCTTTGAGATAACTAATAGGGAATTTAGGAATAATATATGTAGTAGGAATTTTCTGTTACCTGCTCTTAAGCTAATCAGTGTCGTTACATTTTCTTTGGATCAGTTACTTAAAGTAAGGCTTCAGAATCCTGTATTCACCGAAGTCTACTGTTCAGGGGTTGGTCATATAATAGCACATACTGAGGAGAAACATTTCAGATAAAAATCATTACCCCATTTTCTTCTACTTTTGGTGAGGGTATCAAGACTCTGTAGCTTCCCGTTGTGCTTTAGAGCATGTTTACCTACACTTTCATCCAGCTATGATCCAGGTCATACCAATTGCAAAAGACTTTGTGTGTGTGGGTGGCCCTGTGCAGTTTTTTGCCTCCTGTGAATGAAGGGAAGAGTTTGTCCAGAACACTTGATAAGTGAATAGACTACTGGACTTTATTAAAACAAGCATATTCACCTATTATTTCAATGCCCTTTCAATATACTTTCCCCCAAAATTAATTCAGTAGAATAACTAGCTGCACTGTTTTTGTTTCAAACTTCTTACTTTATTTCTTCTTTTCTTTTTTCTCTTTTTCCTGTTTACACTGGGAAAACTTTTTCTTGCTGTGTTATTCTGTCATCTCCAAGGAAAACCCCACCCAAACGGTAAATGTTTAAATATGTATCTTGATAATACTGTCTTTTACAGTTTCAAATGTTCCAGTAATGATACAAAATAAAATATTTTATTTGGATTAGAATAGTTATCAAATTGTATTTTTGTTCAGAGAAATGAGTCTGTGTTCAGATGTGTTTGTAGAGCTCACTGCTATGTTCGAACTCAGAAGTTGACTTTAAATGCTGTGAAAAGCCAGACCTGCCCATGTCTTTGTAGTTACCCTAACCTAGATGATTCTTGAAGAAGCTTTTAGCTGATATTCTCTTCTCTCTTAAACACAGCCCACCACGGAAGCACATTGTGGATACCTATACGGAGTTCTACCACACCCCTACTCACAGCGATGCCAGCAAGAAGCGGCTGATCGAAGACACTGAAGACTGGCATCCCCGGACAGGCACTACCCAGTCACGCTCTTTTCGCATCCTTGCCCAGATCACCGGCACTGATCATAGTGAGTAGCTTCATGAGGAAATAAAATTAAAGGCTGCGGGAAGATAGGTGTTTTTTAAAGCTGGTGGGGGAAATAATAAGGTGGTTCAGTCACACTTACTAGTTTTCTCCTCTTGGACAATAAATCAAGGAGGCAGAAGACAGTTTCAGAAGACTATAGTAGGAAGTTGTTTTTATAGAACTCTTCAAATTCCTAGGTTACTTAAAATATATGCATTAGTAGACATTACTTCTTATTGATTTGAGTAACAATACATTCTAGATAGATATTAAAGTTACCTTTTTCTACTCCTAAAATAGTTGGCAAATATGTATTTGCCATTCTTTCTCATTCTGCACAACCAAAATGGCACTGCTTCTCTTCAAATGCAGTACTTCAGAAAGTGGAGAGAAAAACTAAAGCTTTTTTCAGGCATTTAGAAAATCTTTGATGATTATACGAAGGTATGCAATCTGTAATGATTTAACTACTCAGGAGCACAATTCCATAGCTCCTCAGTTTATTCCTGGGGCATGTTTTCATCCTCTACTTAAGATATAATATGTCTATATTTATTGTAGATTGAAACTGAAAATGCAGAGAAGATCTTTCCCAGTCACATAATTTTATGGTGGATCTTGAATTTCTCTTTATGCTCTTGGTTGTGGTTTATTGGCTGATATCTGTAAAATTATATAAAAGTTATTAGAAATTGTGTCAGAAGGTTTGATGTCTGTCATGTTCAGACAGATAGCTTATGGAAAGGTTGATAATTTCATTTTTTTCTGCTTTTTTTCATCTAGTGCAATGATAAGTGAATATTTTAATAATAATAAAATAAAGGCAGTGAGTAAAGTGGACTCCCTCCCTGGGGACAGATTTGATTAAATCAGCTATCAGTTCTCTGGCAGAATTACTCTAGAGACCAATGAGAATATCTCACTGAATGAGGTTTAGTGTCTTTGTGTGATACACCATTCTGAATTCAGACAGTTAATAGTTTGTTTGATAGTCCTGTGTTGTACTAGTCTAGTATTGCATTATTATCTTTCTTTGATTTCTGTCCCTGTCAGAATGAGAACTCAATATCAATATATGTGTTCTGATCTAGTATTGATAATCACTTTACTAAATACTACAAAGATGTGGTTGCAACTACATTTGCCAAACTTAAAACCAGGCTGAGATTTTGTTATTCTGCCTGCAGCCCTCTAGCACCTTGATGAGTCATAGCCTTACAGACAGGTGCTTGAATTTCACCTCATTCAAACCCTGTGGATGTTTGTCCATAAGAGTTGCCTCCAAAATCCCACTCTTTCTTAACTCCCTTTCTCTTACTTTCTCAATGCCAACATGGACAGCGGGCCAAAAGACGTGACAGAGACCAGCAGAACCACTTTACAGTAATTGTGCTGGCAAAGGGGCTCTTTGAGTTTATAGACATATCTCATTTCCCATAGAGCGCATTTAGAATCGAGGAATCCAAACATGACTTGTTGTAATTTCCTGCTGGGGTGAATACTTTGGCACAGGGAAGAATCTCTGTGTTTGGCAGTGCTGTTTTGTGCCTTAGGAAGTAAAATTTTTCTGTTTTCTTGCAGTGAAAGAACCAGAACATGAAGGTTCAAAGAAGTCTAAGTGAGTCAATGTTTTACATTATTACTTTAATACTTTGCATGTCTTATTTTATAACTGGTAGTGTTACTTTTGCATTTGTGTGAAGTTTGAGTGTTTTTAAAATATTGCTGCTTTTGCCTTGTAATTCAGCATGTAAAAATCAAGATCTTTCTGTATAGACCAACCTTTTAAAATCCCTGTTTGTACAGTCCAGTATTAATATTTGTGCAGAGGTTTGAGCTTTTCCAAAAAATTGGGCTGTTTTGCTTTTCTGTGCAAGGTCAGCTTGTCAACATGTTTTCTTTTTCTAAATCTAACCAGGCATTTTTGATTTGCAAGTGTGTATCGGGTTTCAAGATGTAGCTGGAAAATATTACTGTTCTAGTCTGAATGAGGGTCAGCTGTCTCCTTGGTTTGGGATAAGTGCTGTTTGATACGAGGACGATGCAGTAGCTAAATCTTACTGTTTGTGCAGTTGGGAGTCTTCCTATTGGCATTATCTAACACTGGAGGCAACAGTTTGAAGGACAGGAAGGAGATGTATGGATAGAAGTAGTGCATGGAGATTGCATGCCCACTTGTGCAACTGCTTGAGATAAACTTTCTTTCTTTCTCTTTTTCTTATTTTTCTTCTGTCACTTCTTTCCACAGGGAAAAGCTCCCCATCCACGTCTTTAGCCCCAAATATACAAAATTACGTGACTGGCACCATGAAGTCTCAGCACGTGTTCTTAATGTCCAGTGATTTTACCCAAGTTGCAAAAAGCAAAATACAAACACTTCCTTTCTTCTTTTCCATCTGCTTTGCAAAAATAAAGTAGAAAATGTATTTCATTAGCCTCACTAAGAGAGAAATTCTAGCCTTTTCTATACTTTTCTAACACTTTCCTACTGATGTATAAAAACTGAGATGAAAATGTTTTTGTGCTAGTCACTAGTTAACAAAAAAAACAAACACATACTTATCACAGAACAACTTGGGTTTCCCAGTGAGGGGGAGAAGATGACTGTTGCAGTTCTTTTTGCCTCGAAAGAGTCATTTGCATTGCTAAGTTTGAGTTACTGTAGGTTGTTAGCAGAAAACAGTGAACGAGAGAATGTGAAATGGTATTACTTTGATTTAGGGGTAGGGGAAGAGGAAGAAGAGGGCTGAATGCATTTACTTCAGACTGTGGTACTTAACAGGATAATTGTCTTGGATTTCATTAGATTTTCAGCAAGTCAAATTTAGAGTGGTTGTAAATGTTTTACAAAGTAGAACAAGAAGACTGCTTTTAATCGAATGAAAGTAGTAATAATAAAAAACGGTTGCCAGTTGCCAATACAAGTGCAAGCTAAATATAAAGATTCTGCAGCTTATAGTGAACTGTTCATATTTTAGAAAAGCTAGAAGAAAACAAGCAGAATGTTGCTGTGTACCTTACCTGTAAGAGCTTCAATACATAGCTTCTAACAAGAACAAGACAAGACAGTAGTATTTATTTATTTCAGAGTGAAGCTCTTAGGATTTCTAGTGTTTATAAAAGCTTCATGGCTCTGTGGTTCTCCTGTAAAATAATGTATTATAGTAGCTACACTTCATTAATTTATGCTTTCTGAAGCTTGAAGAGTATTTTAATAAAAGTTGCTTTTAACGTAGTGATGTCTCTTTTCTTTTGAGTCTCTTGGACTCCTCGAGTAGTCTGCTCATGCAAAGAGCTGTAAATTCATTACACCTTCACCAACTGTAGCAAGAGGAACAATCACATCCATGCTAGTATGCCTAGAAACTCTCTGAACTCTACGAAAGCTTCAAAGTACCAGAGCTTATAATCATATTTGAAATGTGTTACTTTTTTTTGTGTTTTCAAAATTGATACAAGATTTACAGAAACTGATAAAATGATTGACCTTTTGTGTGACTGCAGGAGTAAGAATTCAATTAAGTAAACTTTACCATCACCATTAAGTAAAATTCACCATCATCAAAAATGCTACATTTTTTTGAATCGCAGAAGTTTCAACCCTCATATGGGAATTGTGAGGCATGTATACAAGCCCAATTGCTCATTAGCGTTTCATGAGAATTGTTGCAATTTGCTTATAGTTTCTGAAGCTTATCTAAAAGTTGTTCTTATGAAATTGGTCTTGTAAACAGATTGATATTCACAGAAAGCACTTATGTAGAAATGGGTGGTGGGGTTTTGGGGGATTTTTTTTGTTTGGTTGTTTTTGTTTTCATTGCACAAGTTGGAAAACTGAAAGGGATTGACACATTTAATGAAGATATTTTATGCCTATATTTCCTTTCCAGGTGGTTTATACTGATATACAGTATAGTATCTTACTGTATTTGTCACTTTATCTTTAGGGAAAAAAAAACAGAGAATGGAGAGCTCAGGTAACAGCCAAGTTATCTACTGCTAACAATCACTGATACGAATGCATAACATTGCACAACATAGAGTACAACTATATTTACACCAGTAATGACAGACTAAGGCATCTCACTTATTACACACCTTTTGGTTTAACTCCTTAGGGGTGAATGGGGAAAGTACTTCAATAATTTCACTGAAGGCTGTTTTGATGAGAAGTGCCAATCAGTTTGTCTTTACCACATAACTCAGTTGTCCAAGTACTATGTTACTAAAACTATATGTTACTGAAGAGCACATACACTGCCATGTAATCAATTAACAGAATATTGTGTATTGATTTAGGAAAGTGAAACTGTGTGAGAAAATTATTATGCTTGGTTTAAAAAATTTTTTATGAATGAAAAAGAAAACAGGAGTTTCTGAGGCTATCATTACAATGAAAATCACGAGAGATTATCACTTAGATTCTCGGTGAAGTATTTTTCATAAGGATAGAATGGTTTTGGCCTTTGAGTATTTCTGTGTTTGGAAGATATTCCTGAATGAGAGTTAGTGAGCTTTCCTTCATTTGAAGGATGAGTTACTTTAGTTAGACACAAGTGAAAAAGCCTCCCTGGACAATCCAAAGCATAGAAGTCTCTGTTTTAATTACAAGTAAACATAGGCAATCACAGTCTGTCTATTTTGAGTATGAGTATGGTTTGAGTAAGGCTACCTAAAGTTGTATATTTTTATGAATTCATAGTAACAAAAAACTAGTCCCCAAAAACGTAATATGAACATGTAAAACATATTTCATTTAGTACTATGAAGTTGTTATCTCTTCTCCCAGTGTCCCCATTACACAACACCAAAGATTTTGGGCTTTGTTACTGTTTCCAAAATAATTGACGGCTTTTCCATTTGGATGTGGATGACATGCCTTAGCTCACATCTTCCTGGTATGCATCAGGAAAACATTTTGAAGATGTTTTTGATATAAATGAATTGGCTTAAATATGAATGATCACCTAAAAGAGAGAACATAACAAAAAATGGCATAGAAACTTGTCTTCCATCAGTAATCTACTGACAAATATCACAACTCAATACTACAGCTTTATGGACACTGTCCAAGACAAACGCCACATGGGCTTTTAAGTATTACTGTCTCTCCCTAAACTGCTGCTCCTAGGGATATTTAAGTGAATAAAACAGATGAGTATATATATATAATATGAGCAAAAGCTCCACTGTCACCCAGGCTTTGGAGATACCATCTGTACCAGAATTTCCATCAACATCTTTAGTTCCTATAAGGTCTGCTCCCTGATCTTTCCTATGGTATCTGTTCTTTAATTTTCAGCACTTAGGATGGGTCCCTGCTTTATTAAGATTCTTAGTTCTGCATGCTAATTCAAATAAATAAAATGAAACAAACTCATGTGGCTACCTTAATCTGCTCTAAGCTTGTGATTGTTCACTTTTACTTTTTTATATTACAATAAGATTTCTGGTGGGTGTTTTTCTTTAAGTAGAGATCCACCATTACAGTATTTTCTGGATTATTTTCTTGTCTGGAAAAAAAAGGAGGGGGTGGGGGGGCTGAAATGCGTACTGTGATCTTCATAAAACTAGAATCCTAAATAGTCACATCAAACAGTAAATATTTGATGTACTCGGGGAGTACATTGGGGAGTGAGTACCACCAGCATTTTTGACTGTTTCTTTTCCTGCATTTCCTAAAAACTTTTTCATCACATAATGTGATGTTCCATATTTATCAGTGGAAAATACTGCTTAGCTTTCTGTCTTGATAAGCAGCAGGATGCTTCTCACCCTTCACTAAAAGTGTGACAATTCTTAGGAGTATTGTGCATCATTTTATCTACCATTTTTATTTCACTATAAACTGCAGCGATTTTTTCTTTTTACAATTCACTAACGTTTTGAAGCACTATGTATCCTGTCCAGCACACTATTTCAGTATGGATTTAAAATCTTTGTATGTTTTCTTATTGTGAATGGAGTGAAAATGATGCTAGACCAGAGTCTGCAGCCACTTTTCTGCCGATAGCAGAGTCCTCCCCTGGCAGTGTCCCGTCTTTCAGACTCAGTGAACACATTGATGCAACAGCTCCTGGGAGGTAAATCTTTCAGATTTCATTATCCTGTGGGAAGGAGAGCTGTCTGTCATGCACTTAAACATGTCTTTTTAATCTGCCATTCATTAGCGACATTCCTGGAAATGGTAGGAAAGGAATGGAGAAGAGAAATGAAAAAAAAATGCTAAGCAGATTCATGAACAATTTTGTGGATATTTGTACAAATATGACACAGTGCTTAAGGCAGTTATTTGAAATTTAGGAAGGGAAAGTCTAGTTTCTATCTAGCTATAGATACATTGCCAGTGGGGCTGCTTTTTTTCCCTGAATCGCTTAACAGCTCAAACTGGCAAATTTTCTGTCATTGGCCTTGGATAGCTTCAATGGCACTATTCTTGATATTTTGGAGATCATGATTGGATCTAGGTCTTGTGACAGTGATTAGAGGTTTTTTTTTTTTAATGCTATTATTGAAGGTCCATTGCATTTTCTGATAGATTGTGTATCGCAGTTCTAAGCAAAATGTGGATCTCTTTCTTTTCCTTCTATTTTATTTTCCTCTTTGAAGGAAAATAAATATTAGTTTTTTTGGTCATCCTGGCAACTTCAGACTCTGTAACTTCAGACCACAGAATCTGGCACTTCCTGAGAAATAAAACTAATATTTGAACACGAAAGTAAAGACGGATTCTTGTCAACATTTGTACTCAGTTACTGTGCTCTCGGAGAAAAAAATGATGATAGGATACGCATTTTCTCAGTTGTTTCTGTTCTTTGAGAGAGACATGGGTGACAGCTTTTTACAAAATGCATAATGGCTGTTAATTTTTTTTTTTTTTTTTTTGGAAGGCATCCTGAGATCTGACAACTGCATAGGGTACAGCGCTGTATCCTTGCAGACAGTGCTGTCAGAGTAGAAGTTTAGATTACTTCTGTACAAGGCTGAGCAATTAACATTTCAGAATGTGTACTGCACGGGTGCTACTTTCTGCTTTGCTGCAGAGATTGTTACAGGCACAAGTATTTCAAATTTCAGGGTTTGTTTTTTTTTATTTTTAGTTTAGTTACAGTAATGTTTGGCAGCCCATTAGCAGCTGCCTACTGATGTGTTAGGTACTATGCTACTTGTTCCTCACCGGAGTGCGTGCAGCTACATTTCAGTATGTTGAGATAGTTTTTCCCCTCTTTCTCACCTAGTATTAGCTCATTTCAAATATCACATGCAGCATTTAAGAGGGAAATTTATACACTGATAAACAGGTACAATGGTAGCATATTAATCTGAGGCAAAGTTATTGTAACTGTATTTAATCTGAAAATCTGGTTGAGGGTGAGAGCTGAAGTATTTATGCAAGCAGTAAAAAAGTAGATTAGTATTTCTTGCTTGGAATGAGCTGGAGACAGAAGAATTAGAATTGAATGTGGGAAGGAGATTGTAAACTACTTGATAAAACCACAGAGTTTTTTTTTTTCTCAAGTTGAGATAATTTGTATAGCAACTATATTTGGTGTTTATATTTTGTTATTGAATCAGTGTTGCTACTTACAATGCTCTTTAGGATTGAGAGTACATCCAAAACTTGTCTCCAGTAATCCTATATTTTTTAAAGTGGCAACTATCAGAAATCCATGGTGCCATTATCAGATTTTTAATAATGCAGATGTGGTCCATCCAAAAGTCAGTAGACTTGTTTTTTGCCTCTAAAGCCCTGCATTTACTGTCAGTGACTAGCATAGATATTTATTTTCCTAATGGGCTCTGTCTTTTCTTGGCTGAAACTCTGTGATTTGTACCACCCACTACCAAACCACCAAGAAGGAGAAAGATCTTGCTATGAAATGTAAGAAGGGCCTGGATGCGATTACTGGATTACAGCTAGGTTCTCTGCTTATGAAGCAGACTCCATTGTATAAAACATAATGCTTTTTTTAATTGTAGTTTTACGTCTTTAATGAAAGCTTAAAGTAGATATATGGCAATGTAGCCAATTACTATAATTTATAGCATACTATTACTCAATATCATATATGCAATATCCTCCTATAAGCTTAACAGCAATGAAATATTTAGGAGCAGTTACAGCCTTTCCAGGAAGTTTCAAAAAATCACCTTAAATGGTCATCCTGGCAACTTCAGACTCTGTAACTTCAGACCACAGAATCTGGCACTTCCTGAGAAATAAAACTAATATAAAGCAGAACCAGTGCCAGCAAATTGTTAGATTACTGTATTATATAAAAACTTTTTATAAGTTTACAGACCTACTTTATCCTTTCATTAATGAAATTATTCCTGATAGTCAGAGTTAGCAATAAGTAGAAGGTATTAATCCAGATTTTTGTTGTGTATATTCTGATTAGTGCAGAGCCAACAATATTCTCTACAGAAACTCCAAAAGTCATTCCTTATTCCTTTTCTAACTGCTGCCAAAGTAAGTGAGAAATGGAAATGCAGTAAGTATGTATGTCTGAATAAAATTTGGAGACTGCTTGCTCTCCTTTTGGAGCATATCCCCATTGCTATTCATTTCTCTTCTCCTTTTATATTTCAAGTTCCTTTTTATGACTTATGAAGCTCTACAAAGATGTTTTATGAAGTTATGAACTACTTGAGGGCAATTACAGAAAAGGCCAGAATCTGCGTGCTCTGCATTTGTTGTGAATTGTTTTATCTGCTTCTGTACTTCCCTAAAGTCCGACAGATTACCTTTTTGTCAGGTCTGACATTTCTACATTGATTTTCCTAAACAAATTGCCTCATCTGTAGTCATCATGTAAAAAAGGAACCTTGCAAAGATGGGAGCTGCTTATTTAGTTGAGAAGTGAGTGTCAGGCTGGGGGAAAGGGGATGTCCCAGGCTACCTGAACCACAACTGCCAGATCTTTTATGGTTGTCTTGCTTTCATTACAAGCAGGAAGAAATTAAATATGGGGGAAAATGTTGCTTTTCTTTAATAAGAATAATGTCCTTCTGTTTTTTGTTTTTATTTTTATTTTTTTAACTTCAGTAGACTTTTGTTTGAGAATCCTTTGGAGGCCTTACTCAAGTGTGAACTTCATCCCCTTGCAACTAATCAGATTTTAAACACCAGCAGCCAAGTAGCCACAGTGTCTAAAGTGGTATCTCCTTACACTAGATAGAGTCTCTAGTATGCAGACTGTGCTCTTTTTCAAGTGTATTATATATTTTTGAGTAATTACTTAGAACTACCCAAAGAGTTTTTTACAGACTCATGGGGGTTGGAAGGGACTTCTTGAGATCCGTCTAAAGCAGGTTTCCTTGTGCAGGATACACAGGAAAGCATCCAAGTGGGGTTTGAATATCTACAGTGAAGGAGATTCCATGGTCTCTCAGGGCAAGTTGTTCCACCACTTTATCACCCCGAGGTTCACCTCCCTAGTACTGCTTCTGGCCACTCATCTTTTAATGCATCCAGGAGAGCATTGGTCTTCTTGGCTCACAGCCAACCCTGTTGGTGACCAGGACAGCTACATTATCCTCTGCAGAGCTTCTTTCCAGCAGGTCAACCGCTACTGTGTGCTGATGCCTGTGGTTATTTCTCCCCAGATGTAGGACTCTGCTTGCTCTGGTTGAACCTCATCAGTATCCTCTCTGTTCAACTCTCCATGGTTAAGCAAGACTAGTTTTAAGCTTTCAAACTTCATCTAAAAATATGCTCCAAAGAATGCATTTCAGCATAGTCTAATTTCCAAAGGATTAATATTTTATTCCTGGGGAAGAAAAAGAAACTCTCAAGAGCTACTCACTTGTTTTTATAACAGAGGATGCAGGAACACCAACTAGATGGAATTGTGTGTTACTGTTCAGTATTTAAAAATTAGATGGGAAATTATGCGCATGTATTCTCATTACAATTACCTTTTATCAAATTAACATCAACTAGGGAAATAACTGTGGAGTTGCCCTCTCCTGATGCATCAGTCCTTTTGCCAAGGACCTCTGGCACAGAGCCTCCTCTCCCTGCAAAGTGCAGTGTGGCTACACAGACCCCAGAGCCCCCTCTGCCCACCCCTACGGCCATGCAGCCACCTTTTGCAGCCCCATCTGTGGAAGCGACTCCTGTTGTGCCTCCTCGTCCTGCCAGGTACAAGGATACCCACTGTTAAGAGTCACAATCAAAGCCTTATTTTAATATATGATTTAATCTGATTTTTTTTTTTTTTTTTTATGTTAATACTGTCAAGCTGGAGCAGTCCTCAGCCACCTCCTGACTCTCATGGTGCTCTGGAGATTAATATAGCAACTAGCAATTGGAATAGCTATTAAGCAAAAATTGATAAAGTAAATCAGAAATTAGAGTGACCTTCAGATGGGGGAAGATAAAGTTATAGATTGGAGAGTTGATAGGAAAGTAACTGTTCTAGGAAGCTGATGATGTTATTCACCTTCCCAGCAAAGTTTTGTCATCTCTGTCATAAAATGTACATTTCTAAATTGTCCAGTAACCAGAAGTTTCTGGAGCAGAGTACAAGCATTGACTTGAGAAGTGGCAGAATGTTAATTTTCCTACTAGTTACCAGTAGGGAAAGATAGCTTCCCTCTTTTCCACCATTACTCCTTCTCAAAAGAGGGTGAAGAATTAAACAATGAAGCTTTATTGGAGTGGACACTGGATATAAGAATGGAGATTTGTGTATCTGGGTTCATTCAATTTTAATGAACAATTTGTTTGACCTTTGTAACATGCAGATTGGCATGCTAGAATTAATAATCAAAGATATTGAACTATACTTGTTTTTTTTATTGACTAAGGAGTGCTTGTAGAAATCCTTAAATGAACTTCTCCTGAGCTTTAGTTAGCATCTCCAGAAGTATAATTAGTGTCTGATTTATGATTTTTTTTCTCCTACTGCTTTTGGGCAGGCATGATGCATCTGTGCCTACTTCCGAAACAAATGCTTTTGGTAATATCTCAAGCTGTCAGTCTAAATCGTCCATAAGTCACACAAGGTAAATCTTTCAAGGCATAGCTATGGCAGACTCCTTGGTTGTATACAGCATTTTCAGGCAGGATTTGTACATGTAAATCCAAGACACACTGTATCATGTAGTTGTATAAATGGAGGTATTTAGAGTCTTTTTTGAAGTGATTTAAAAAATACACAGCAATTCTGTGGGTAATCTTGAAATTTTAAAACAGAGCTTGAATTAAATATCACCAGTGTAGAGCTGATTTTGGTGTCAGTGTTATTTTTGCCTCTTCATGTTCCTTCCAACTAGATAATAATTAGGGGAAATACTAAGGGGTGGGAGAAGTGTGCTGAAGTTGTATCAGTGAATATCCCAATGTTTTTATGTTTATTTATTCTGAAAACATGGAATGAGCTAATTGACTTCCAGGACTTTTTCCATCAACCCATGGAGAATGAGATCAGTCATGGGCAGAGGGTTCAGTGGGAACAAGCCAAGGGTGAGGCGTAGCCTAGAATGGGCAACTGAAGGGCTGGTAAATGCTGATCTCTGACTTGATGAGTGGAAACTTATTTGTAGGTAAAACCAGAATTGCTGTTTCCTGTGTTACTGTTCAAGTTGCTAACACATTGCCCTGAGATCTTTGAGAGCTGGTAACCTATGGTAGCATCGCTTTCCAGTAGTTAATGCTATATAGTATTATACTGTTTCTCTGTCAATCTTTTCTGCTTTCTTTGTTTTCTCTGTTGGTTCAAAGTTTGTGTGCTAGAACAGAATTTCTGGGAAGTCCTTCAGGAAGTCTGGCCAAGCTTGGACCTGCTCCTGTTCCAGTTTTTTCTCCTTTCAAGCAGAGATCAAAAATTAAGCGTATGGCTGCTGCTGCCGTGTCTGCTGCCATTGCTGTTCATGCCAGGTAGAGATCAACTCTGAAAGGAACCTTTCATAGCTTGGCTTAAGAATATTTAAGTTCTTTCACAATACTGTGGGAGGCAAGTAGTTAGAATATTTCCAAAGCTCTTGTGTCCTTTTATTTTACTCCTATCTGCTGCTCTGAATCTCAATGAGTAATTCTACCTTCCTGATCTTTATGGACATCCATGTTGTGGTTCAGTCAGTAAACCAACTGAAAATAACAACTGTTGTACAGATGACAAAGAACAATCTGTATCTGTCGATAGTTTTTGGATCTGAAGACTACAACTAGAGAGTTGCAACTAAATCTTTATCTTTTTATTTATACTGCTCTTTATAAGGGATTACTTGACCAGTGGTCTCAACTTTGTTGGTCATGCATGTCCATCAGTAAAAAATATATATATATATATATGTATTTTTGAACATGCATTCCCAATATATGTATATTTTTTTGATTTCTTAACTGTATACATGACCTGTTGTACTAATATACATATCCGTACATTATGGACAATACACAAAGCCAGATAGTTTAAAAAAAAAAAAAAGGGAAAAGATTAAATAAGCCTTTAAAAATTATTTTATTAAAGATAAAAAAAACAAAAGATAAATATGTTTCTCATACTGTGGTGAGTTTTCTTGCACCACATTGGAGTGTGTGCACACCACTTTGAAGACCACTTATTTGAATGGCATTTCTCAGTTCATTTTATCCATACTGCTGTAGAACCTTCAGAATTTTTCATTTATTTGACTTTTCAGTTAATCCCAGCCAACCTGAAATCTGTTCAGTCAACTAATTTCTTACATGGTCTTTTCAAATGCTTATTAGGCTCTCAGAACCTAGTGCTTACCGCTTGCTCTTGGATGCCCTGCTCATCACCCCTGTCACTAAACCTCCTCTACAAGCCAGCAGGCCCTCCAGGAAGTCAACAAGTGCTCTGGAGTTGCCAAACAGCAAGAGGTATTGTTCTGGTGTTGCATAAAGAACTGGCTTCCACTTCAAAGCCTGTTTCTGTTGTCTGCATGTTTTCAGCAGTCTGCCTGTTGTGGACTTCGGCATAATATACCCAGCCCCAAACCCTGTTGGTTTCACCTGTTTGCAGAACTAATCTGCACCCTGGTCCTGCCAGTGCTATTTGTGTAAATCCACCATACTAAGTCTAGGTGGGCATCTGGTGCACTTCTGAGAGGCACAGTACTGTTTGTGTTGTGTTGGTTGGCACTATTACTAAGTAGCTGACTGGAGAAGAAATGGCATTCTGGCTCGAAAGCTCTACCCAGATGAATTATTTGCAATGATTTCTTGGGCACCTGTATGTTAGGCTGAGAGCATTCCTGGGACACTGCTATTTTTCAAAGCTCGTTTTTAATGTAAGAAATCAAATAACTGACGTGTGCAGCAAATAAGTCCTTTAAAAATTATTTGCTGTCCAGGCTCTTTGTTCCAACTCTGATTCTGTTCAGTGCACAGGACGTTTTGTTCTTGTTTCCTGACCACAGCTATGTTAACACCAGCTCCTGTGAAAAGCTGATGCTTTGTAATCAGCTTTAGCCTCAGAGGGGAAAATCTTTGGCAGATATTTTAAAGGGCAGTATGTATTAAGCTGTGCTAAGGGAGACGTAATCTATGCATTTTCATGTGCTTACTTGCATTTTCACAGGAGTAATACATTTAGGACATAAGGCTCGATTAAAGATAGAGCTGAACACCACTTGATATTAAAAAAGTGTTATGTATTAGTCATTTGCCTCCTTCTTCATAGCTTCCATGGTGACTTGTGTCACAGAAAAAGGCTAAAGCAGCCCTGACTTCTGGGAGGAAAATAGTGTTATTAGACACGAAGATAATGTTAAGCTGTATCAAAATTTTCTCTTTTGTGTGTTTCAAAAGAAAAATTCTCCTTAGCAATTCTGATGCCTGTGCAACACAGATGAAATCCAAGGCATGCTGCCAGCAAGACTTTATCTTGTTATTTATGTTATTTATTTATATATTTATATATGTTATTTATTTGCTTATAATTCAGTAGAGCAAACAATGGTGGTGAAAATTCTCTGAGTCTCGTTTACTCACTGATGTTCTATGTTTGTGGCATAAGCTGCACGTGAAGTTAGCTTGTTACAAGAATGTAAGCATTTCAGTTGCAGACTGTGAAGCTGTCTTTGTTTATCCGCTTTTTGCTCACGAGTCAAGTAGAAACTCGCCTGATTTGGGAAGCACACTTTTGGAGATGTAAATGCATAAATAACTGGTGTTGATATAAAGCTTGCACACAACATACTAGGGTAACAGTGTCTAATTTCGTTGTTGTCTCGGGCTGTCAGTGCCACTTAAGGAAGAAGAGATTGCCACTAGATGGAGCCATGGAAATAAGGCTCTGTGATGCCTCATCATAACTAGGGAAGGAACACAGTCTCATTGTATAGGCTGAGAAACATGTAGTAAAAGCAGAGTCAAAAGGCAAATTATGCTTATAGTTACCTCAGAAGAAGAAAGGGTAAGTTTAGGGTGGATATCAGGAAACACTTCTTTACAGAAAGGGTTGTTAAGCACTGGAATAGGCTCCCAGGGTGGTTAAGTCACCATCCCTGGATGTGTTTAAAAACTGTTTGGATGTGGTGCTCAGGGACGTTATTAGTGGAGGGTTGCTAGTTGGGGTAGTATGGTTAGGTCATGGTTGGACTTGATAGTCTTTAAGGTCTTTTCCAACCTGAGTGATTCTATGATTCTATGATAAACTGGATATTAAAATGTCTTTGCATTACTATCAGTCTAATGACATGTAATATCTGCACAAATACAGTGCTGAAAAGTTATTTTAAACAACAGATCACTTAATGACACAATACAATAGCTGGTGTGTGAGTAGAGCTAAAATCTTATGCCCGTGAAGAGATGAGGGTATGGCATCATATGATACACTGACTTGTTCAAAAAACAACTGGCACAACCGAGACAGCCAAGGTAAATAAGCTTCAACAACTTCAAGTTCTCAGTTTTCTAGGTCTATGTTAAATACTTTTCACAAAAGGGTAACAAATCTATTTTATTGAGATAGCTTATGTTTGCATTGTCTTTAGGGAAGAACACAAGATGGTTGTAAATACAACAAAAACAGCACTTAGGTCTTGTTCTGCAGGAGAGTTGCTCTGGAATTATTTCTATTGAATCTCTTTCACTTCATCTCTATTCTGAAAAGTTTGCTGTCTGAAGCATTACTGTACTGCATAGCTTCTGGAAAATTTGGCGTTTTTCTGACTAATGCAATATCTGTTAACTGGCTTGAAGTAATGTTAAACATCTACACATTTTGTTCCTCTGCCAGATCCCTCAGAATGTGTTGTGTTTTGTTGTTGTATAATGTATCCATGCAGTCTTTTACGAACTGGTCAACCTGTTGGCAATGGATCCTGAAGTTTTATAGGTTTTGGTGATAATTCTTTTTTAATCTCCAACCCCTCACACCAAAACTGCATATATAAACCAAAGGAACCAATGTCTTTAATATCTTGACTCTCCAAGAATTTTAAAAGTTTTTCCCTAAAATTAAACCACATGATAAAAAAAGTCCCTGAAGTTTTGGGAAACATTAGCAAGTATAGATGTAGATGTGACTTTTGCTTTAGGTACCTGACCCAATGTAGTGCTCAATTACTTGACAAGAGGACAGTCTGAACCTGTAGGAGAATATTTATTCTGAAAGAAGTTCTGAATTCTTTTTGTGCAGACTACTGCTTACGTAAGGGTAACGTATGTCCTTACTGTAACTTGATATGGAAAAACTTCTGCCCACACGGCTTTCTCTACTCTTTTATTTTATTTTGCACCTTTTTTTCCTTCTTGTAAATTACTGGGACACTGCTAGGCTAAAACAAAATGTAAATGCCATTTTTAGAAGTTGAATGTGACTCTGGGCTTTGCAGTACAAATGTATTTTGGAATACATTTAGCACTTAGTATTTCTTGTGTTTTTGCAAGAGCATAAGACAACTGCCTTCCCTCATTTGTGGGGTTTTATAATTCCCATGCCTGGCTTTTCCTGATATCTGATATTGTGCATGTATCTTCAGGTAATGCGTATGTGGATACCAGACAAGATATGTCATGACTTATATACGACTTAAACAGTGTAACTAACAGCAAGAAACTGAGATTTTAGGTTTTATCCCAGCTGTGCTGATATCCTGCTGTATGTAACTCTTTGGAGAGGCATTTCTGCAACAGTATACTTAGCCCTAGAGACCAGAACTCATTCTTTCCTGACTGCTACATTTCAAAGTTTATTCAGTATAAATGCCTCAAAAAACTCATATTAAAAGTTTCTCATTTCTTCAGAGCTGTATCAAGCATTGTGCATACATTTTAGGAGTTATATGAATTCCTGCACTATATACTCTATGCCTGCTTGGGATGAACAGGTAACTGACAGGCAGTAATGTTTAACACAAAGGAACTCTTACTAGTTTGTTTGTGTATATGTATTTGTTATAGACTTTTTAAAGGAGAATCAAGGCTATCACATTCCACTTGGTTGTGCCAAGAACCAAGAAGAATGATTTGCTCACATTTTTCTTTTTCTTTCTTTCTTTCTTCTTCTTCTTTTTTTTTTTTTTTTTTTTTTTTTTTTTTTTTTTTTTTTTTTTTTTTTTTCTTTTTCTTTGTCTTGTTTTTGTCTTAAAAGATTTATTGTTCATAGGGGAAAATAACCTCACAGAATTCCTGGCCATATGAAGAAAGCTCTTACAGACTCTTAGATGTTATGTGACCTTTCTTGTCAGCGAGCTGCTTCAGACCCCATGGGATTTGTTCCAATTCGCACAGCTTTCTGGGCAACAAGTGGGAGTGAAAATATCATTTGTAACCCAGAGAACTATTTGGAAAATACTGATGTACCAGACTGAGTTACTAGTACATGCTGAGACTTGGTTGATGATGTTTACAGATGGATACCTTACTATCCTGAACTTGCATTAGAAAAAGACTGCTCAGGAAAGTCTGAGATTTGTCTCTTGTTACCATTTCAGCAGCACTAGAACCTATATGATGGCCTGTAGTTAATTTTCTGCTAGGGGCACAGCTCTTCCTTTGGCTAACAGCATGAGGTATAGTTATTTTCTTTAAAGCATGTATTTCTGATACACAGCTCTGTACAAGAGTTTCCTTTTAAGGATGAATGAAGGTTTAGGCATCTATAACCCCATACCATCTATTTTTCTTCTCTTTGCTTTTTGAAGGGAGGGAAGGGTGGGCGTCAAAACGCCTGAATATGTTCAGGAAGATTTTCCAGTGCTAATTTTCTAGAATACTTCTGAAGTATTCTTAGCCCCTGATTTTCAAAAGGAAGCATGGCTGCAGATATCTAGGAGCTATTTCTGAGAAACTGATCCTTGTTTCATATGTGACCTGGACCTGCTTCCTTCCACACATGCTGCCCACTCATCACCTCTCTATTGCATCTAGTAAGCTCTCAGTACCTTATACCATCTTTCTTACAATAAATATGACTCTTCTGGCTACATCTAGGAACATGTGTCATGTTCTACCCTACGTGTAGAAGAACGTTTCCAGTGATAACATATGTTAACTTTCAATGTGGACTTTTTTCTTGCTATAAGTATTAATTAGGTGGAGAATGAATCTTTTGAATTATAAAACAAACGTAAAAGATTAAAACTAGAGGTAGAAGCTAGGCTTGACATTAATGACAGTAAAAGTGTTTTGACATCAGAATAACCTGAACATTTTCAGTGTTGTTTGGAAAGTCTGAGAAAGCTACTTATGTGGAATTTGGTAAATACACAAGGTTCATAATTCCTTCTTCAATTTTCTAATGAAAAATGAACTGCAGTTCTTTTCCGTAACCAATTCATTTCTTTCAGATACATAACTATGTATTAATAATATTAATAAAGTTTAATAAAAATAGTTTAAGTTTGAATGCTTTCTAACATAAAAGGAGATAGTAAATTGTTTAGGAATTACTTCTGAAGCATGAATTTGAGTAAGTTTAGCTTGTAAAAGGTGGAATATCCCTGGGGTTCTTTAAAAATGAGACAAATATATGGATGTGTCTTTCTCTCTAAGGAAAATACTGCATGCATCTCCCAGGCAATTGTGTTAAATGAGAAGCTAAAATTTAGGTAGACCAGTGTACGCACTGTTTACTGCAGTCCAGCACTGCTGGTAGGCACTGATACACAGGAGAGATGTGCCAAGCTGTAGTAATTAGCAACTTGCCTGTTAAATTAACTGGCTGCAGTGCAGGCTTGGATTTATTCAACTCTTACTTGAAAAATAGAGGCGCAAAGGGTATTCAAGATCTGTCAAAAATTTTGAGGCTAGCCTGATGCCCTCTGCCAATGTCATGGCTTCAAGTTTTTCACTTGGGAAGCTTGTCTACTAGCATGCAGTCTATCTCAAGTGGTCAAATATCTGGTTTTATCATTGTCTTTCAGTTTAGGGTCTTTAGAATTGCCTTTTGCAGTCTTTTTGTTTTCTAAATGAAAACCTAAATGTCTCCAGCTATCTGTTGGTTTAGGAAGTCACATGCCATGTCATCCACAACCTTGAGAATTCAACCATGGAGCTAAAGATGGTGAAGGTAGAAGTTGGCATTTTCATCTAGCCTTGTAGGCATGAGTCCGTGTCTGTTCCGTCACCTACACTTGTAATACTGCTATTTGGCAAACACAGGCAGGCATGAGCCAGAATTTCCATCTTGACATCTCCGTTTCTTTCTTCCAAAATGGTTGCACATGAGCGGCCTCAAAGGCAGCACTTTGCCAGCTGCGCACCTCAGCTGTTTTCTATG
Organism: Tympanuchus pallidicinctus; assembly: GCF_026119805.1. Lineage (NCBI taxonomy): Eukaryota > Metazoa > Chordata > Aves > Galliformes > Phasianidae > Tympanuchus > Tympanuchus pallidicinctus. The sequence goes on along the minus strand of NW_026294721.1, from coordinate 31,977,975 downwards.
TGATGTCCTTCAGGAAATGTGTTGCATAAAGGTGAAATTCCAGCCTTTGGTGACTGTGTTTGGAAAGCTGATGTTTGTTTTTGAACAGCCTTATATAGATATGAAATCCAGTGGATGGAGATTACTGACCTTATGAGAGAGTCTTACTCATTAAGTAGCCTCTTCTGTGTAAAAGCAGCTGTATTCAGCAGGATTCTCTTATTTACGTTTTTGGACAAAGGCAATAAAGTAGAAGCTGGACTCAAAAAGTGATTTGACAAGTAGTGATGAGTCTTTTGGATGGAGAAACAAGCTTGTCTTATTTATGCTTCAATAGAAAAAGACCAATGTTGCTTTGAAGTAATCTTGAAGTTGTAATGGGGTTCCAGCCTGAAGCAGGTATATTGAATCATTGAGTGGTTTGTGTTGGAAGGGATCTTTAAGATCATGTAGTTCCAACCTTTCTGCTTTAGACAGGGATGCCTCCCATTAGACC